>NC_137270.1:29267092-30467092 GCF_053477335.1 Acartia tonsa
TATAATCCCGATGTATAACTTAATACAACTTATTGGAAATGACAAATCTGAATGTGCAATGAAATAAAAGCATAAAAATATTATTTTCTGAAAATAATTTTGATTATTACAGAACCAAGAATTAATTGTCGGAGATGTAGCACTTTTAAGGTATTCTTGATATCCTGATGAAAATTCATATTAGTTAAAATAAAACAATCTCAACTCAAATGTACTAAAATGTTTTGTTTACCATTCTTTGCATTTTATTAATAATATTTTTTGTTTAAGCTGTTCAGCTATGGTTGGCCAGCAGTACAATACTGTCAGCTTGGAACCTGTTCAAGCATCTTGGCTAAGGTATGAGTAATATATTTGTGGATGGGTCTAGAGACAGCTTTTAAAAATCACATTCATCTTAATTTCATCAAATAGGAATGGATAGATAAATAAACAGTACTTTTTTAAATTCTAGATACGTTAAACAGTCTAGTAGATTCGACGAACTCTTAACATTTGTTAGAAAAGTAATATTCAATTAAAAGAAAGGGTGGAACATTTGCATTGCAAGACCATAAGTTTTTAATCTCATGAAAATGAAGAGACAATACATTTTATAGAATACATAAAGAAAAAATTTAAAAATGAGATGAACTTTAACTCATAAAGTTTTTTTTTCATGCCTTAACTATTTATTTAAAATTTATTAATACATGCAAATGCCAATATACCAATGGCGAAATAATTTTTTTTAAATCACGAAACCTATTCGTGGTTTTCAGCTGTCGTTGGGGGCAACATGTCCTCCAAATATTATTAAAGATTCATTTCACTTGTTGGTTATACCTTATACCTGATGCAAATGACTTTTATGTCATGTTTTGAATATTGTAGAGTTACAGAGGAGCTGATGACAGGGCCAAAGTACAATGTGACACAGAACTGGGAAGAAGATGATATAGTTCTTAATCTCAGGTTTTATAGCTGCTTGTTTTAATATATTACATCTTACTAGCCGATACGCTCCTAGAAGCCATTAGGGACACTTGTTTAATGGGTGGGGGAGGGGAGTGTAAAGTTGATCTTCCACTTTCAATTATCTATAATACAAAGAAGAATGATGTCTGTCTGTCTGTCCGTTTGTCCATCCGTCTGTCTGTCCGTCCGTTGTTTTTGCATATGTTTTGCGAATTCGCCATTTAATGCGAAAATTAGCGACAAATTCGCAATTTTTTCAGCTGAATAGGTGTGAAAATTGGCCCCCCATTCACAATTTTTTCAGTACATAATTTTTTTAAATTACCTATTAGGGAAAAAAGCCTCTGGAGGCTAGGGGAGAAGAATCTAGTCTATAATACAAAGTAGCTTGATGTCTGCCCGTCCGTCTGTCTGTCTGTCTCTTAAGATCTCGGTAACTACTGAACCGATTAGATTCTACTCTTTAGGGAATATACCTACTGGTCCTATGGTGGTTTTGGGCTAGTTTCTTGGGGGATGGGACACCCACAACCCCCCACCCTCCAAAAAAACAAAAAAATTCCCTCTCCATTTTTTTAGGCAGTTAATTTAAAATGTAGTGATCGCAGCACCATAAGTACTTATTTTTTTATAATTAGGGGCTAAGCCGCTAGTGATATTAACAGGAAAAAGTACAAAAAAAAACGCATGGTGGCAATTTTTTCTCATGGTAAGGTGGTGTTACCCTTCCCCAAAATAGTTGAGAACTTTTCTTAAAGCCATTAAAAGTTTAATTGTAAAGAAAAACTATATCGGTTCAGAGGTTAGCGATATCCTACCAGGTATAAGGTATAACCAGCAAGCGAAATAAATTTAAAATAATATTTTGGGGGCAATTGTAGAGGTCGTCAATTTTACGGAGTGTTGCCCCCCAACGAAAGCTGAAAAACACGTATAGGTTTCGTGATTTTTTTCCGAATTAATTTCGTTATTGGTATAAGCTGATATCCTACGCTACGCAAAAATAAAAAGACATCTTGTTAATTCTTTAAAAAAATGAATCCTTGATAATATATTTCTATTTTAGTCTGGAGATATCTAGTGTTGATTTAGAAGATGCTGGCGAATATATTTGCAGGTTAGTATGTAATACTCATGATTAACCAGCAATCGTGGCTAAATACGTAGCGCATCCGCTCGTCCGGGAGGTGATAGGTTAAAATATCAGCTTAACACCCTGTCATAACTAAAGACATTAAAAATAGTTCCTACTATAGTTAGGTACGCGACATGAATACTGAATAGCTAGAGTAGCTTGAATGCCTTGGCCATGCAAAGTCTTTGTTCAGATTAAAAAATAAAATTAACATAAGCCACAATAAAACTGATATATGATTAAAAAGAACGGATCATAAATTTCGATCCAAGTTGGTTTTATTAACTTCATTTTTTTCTAGAATGGAAAATAAGTTTGGAAGCATTGAACACAAAATTAATATTGATGTCGTAGAGAGGCAAAAGGTAAAATATTAAATAGTGTAATTAAAAAGTCTTATAACTCCCTAGTTAACCCTTACAGATCGGGGGGGGGGGGCTCCAAGAGCCCCCCCCCCCTCTAGTTTTTTCAATGTCATTTTTTTTGTAGGTGAGATAGAGAGTTGTGACTTCATGACTTTTTAAGTTTAGTAATTATGCGTCGGCAAGAGTTGATTTTATTAGGATATCTGGTCTGTGTCGGTCGTGGTGTCCGGTCAAAGTCGGTTGGGTAGCACAAAAATTAAAAAAAATTCTAAATAAATCTTAATTTCTACATTATGACTTTTGTGTATAAGGTAGAAACCTAAATTTTTTTTGGTGAATACTGACCTTATGAGAAAAGTGGTGTTATGACCGTTTGACCGCACCCTGACCGACTTTATGACCGATTTTTGTCCTGCTTTTACTACAGACATATATCATGAATATCGTGGCTTCTATTACAGCTATAGACCTATAATTTTTTTTGGTAAATCCTTGAGCAACAGTAAACAGATAAAAATATTAATTGGTGCCGCCAACCGCCGTTTTACCGCCGTAACCGCCGAAAATTGCGGTTTCCGTTATTTGCCGTTTTTCGGCGATGATCAGAAAAAGTATTTTTTTTGTTATGAAAAATAAAAGTTCGTCCTAAAATTTTGTCATCCTAGCTGCAAAATTGGCCGCTCTACAGCTGTTTTAAAATTTAGCGGCTGGCCGCTAAAAAGCGGCTAAGGAGCGACCTGACTGCTATGACTAGAAAAAGTAATTTTCTCTAAAAATACACATGAACCACCAGAAAAAAATTTTACGTCTTTATCTGTAACAGAAGCCGAGATAGAGGGGGGGGTCAATATGACCCCCCCCCCCCTCTATTAAGGTGGGAATTGGGGCCCGATCTGTAAGGGTTAAAAAATATAGTTAAAAATGACAAGTAGATCCAGAAAAAAGTAGTTCCAGTGGCGTAAACATAGTATTGTAAGGTGGTGCGTAAAGGAGGGTGTGACTTTTTTAGCTTGACACCCCCTGTGTTGTTTAGAGGGGTGTATACTCTTGTCAAGGGTGTAGGAGATTGGAAACCTATTGGACACCCTCAATTTGAAAAGGGGGTTGATATATCCCCTCCTGCACGTCTTTGATTTCAATCCAAGGGGGCTTAATCATTTTTATTTTTAGGGCGAAAAAAGTGAAGCAGAATTGCAGAGAGAATTGGATGAAATACTTGAATCTCAAAAAGAAGTATTAACAAAAATAGCCAGGTACAATGGATTATTATTCTGTTTTAGATCTGCTTTTTTGTACACTGCACATTGGGGCAAATCAACCAAAAAGGGGATTTAATTATTTAGTACCCTTAAAATTCATCTCACAAAAATTTCATTTTATACTTTTTTGTAGGTAATTTAACAACAAACAAATTTGCTTTTATGTTTTTTTCTGTCATTTGAAAGGAACATGGAGATAAAGGTCATTTTATGAAGGTAGATAGAGAATTACCAGATTAACCCCTCCCGAAAATAGCCCCCCCCCCCCTTACCCTATCCATCTATCTATCCATCAATCTATCCATCTATCTATCCATATATCTATCCATCTATCTATCCATCTATCTATCCATCTATCTATCCATCTATCTATCCATCTATCTATCCATCTATCTATCCATCTATCTATCTATCCATCTATCTATCCATCTGTCTATCCATCTATATATTGATCCATCTATCTATCCATCAACTATTCATCTCTTTATCCATCAACTATCAATTTATCCATCCATCAATCTATCCCTCTATCTACCCATCCATCTATCTATCTGTCTATCTATTTACTTATCCATCTATCTATCCATATATCTATTCATCTTCCTATTATTATGAAGGTAGATAGAAAATTACCAGATTAACCCCTCCCGAAAATAGTCCCCCCTTACCCTATCCATCTATCTATCCATCAATCTATCCATCTATCTATCCATCAATCTATCCATCTATCTATCCATATATCTATCCATCTGTCTATCCATCTATCTATCCATCTATCTATCCATCTATCTATCCATCTATCTATCCATCTATCTATCCATCTATCTATCCATCTATCTATCCATCTATCTATCCATCTATCTATCCATCTCTCTATCCATCTCTCTATCCATCTATATATCGATCCATCTATCTATCCATCAACTATTCATCTCTTTATCCATCAACTATCAATTTATCCATACATCAATCTATCCCTCTATCTATCCATCCATCTATCCATCTGTCTATCCATTTACTTATCCATCTATCTATCCATATATCTATTCATCTACCTATCCATCTATCTATCCATCTATCTATCCATCAACTATCTTGAATTTCGTGTTTAAAATGTCTAATTAGGGGTTTTGGTTATCAGAGCAATATGAGAATTTTTTAGTAGCGCAGCTACCCTATCACTAGCTTTTTGGGCCCTTTAAAGTGTAACTAGGTTAATTGTAGTCCGATTTTAGTGTTCAAAGTGTCAAATTTGGGGTCATGGAATTCATTTCAGTAGGAGGGGAGGGGATGGTGTAAATGGGGGTGGATGGGGATCCTTATTTTAGCAAGCTACAAGTTTCACTTTATTTTTATGTTTAATAAATCCATTATAAATGTGGGCATGATTAACATAAATTTTTTAACTAATATCTATATTTATAATGATATTATGATTCTTGTTTACTGTTTATATGTATACTAGCGGCTTCGCCCCTAGCCTCTAGGGGATTTGCCCCAAGAGGTAATTAAACAAGGATGACAACATCCATGAAAAAAGCGAAGCTCTGAAATGGAAGGACACTTGTGAAGTGTCAGAACTGAATATTAATGCATGTCTATACAAAATTGTAATTAAAACTGATTAAATACATGTTACTGTTTAAGTACATACTGACGTTTTTAGGACTTGATTATAGAGATGCTTCGCTTATAACAATAGACGTTATTGAAATAGGAATTAGTATTCAAAAAATCAGATGAATAGGATATTTTCAACATTCAAAACCATTATTTGTTGTCAAAAAAGTAAAAATCAGCTTGTTATAAATGGATGTACGGACTTTCTGGTAACGATTATAGAGTTGCTGTGCTTTCTAAGTCGTACCTAACTGTTGTAGAAATCAGCATGAAAAGTTTGAGATCGATAGGACAATTCTAGCCTGTTTAAGTTAAGTAAAAAAGCTAACTGTACCAGACGTACGGACGTACCGACCCTAATTATAGAAATATGAAAAAAATTGAGGGGGATTTTTATTTTTGAAAAAGATCTTTAAACAACCACAGGACCAGTAGATATATTCCCTGAAGAGTAGAATTCAATCAGTTTAGTGGTTAGCGAGATCTTAAGGGATGGGTGGACAGACAAACAGACATCAAGCTACTTTGTATTATATATTAACACCTAGGGATCTAAGGAACAAAACAATAACCGATTAATATCTACATCCCCAATATTGATACATATTTAATAAATACATATTTAATAAATTATATTACAAAATTATTTGTCTGTAGATGACAATTAGTGGTTGAAAAGTTTTGACACTCATCAACAACACTTAATGAACCAACCAATAAAAAATCAATCAAATTTCTTGAAGTTCTTATGCTAACGAATATAAAAACGTTATTATAAAACTTTGAAGTTTGGGGACTAGTGTAATTAACAGTCCCCTCCCTTTCTAAATAAAACTGCTGACTTTAAACATGAATACCCTGTAACTACATAATTTAAAAACAAAGCATCACCAATAGACAGACAGATAGACTACTTGCTAATTCAAATTTAGAATGATTATAAGAACCTCACGTTATTTCCATATTAACTTTACCTTTTCGCAGTGAGGTAGGGGACATTGGGCTGTTTATAACACTAGTCCCCAAAGTTTTACAGTTGTGTGTTCAAACGTTTTAACTACTAACTTTAATCTACAAAAGGGGTAATTTTGTGTATTATCATTGGGGATGTACAAAAATTTATTGACCTTTGTCTTATCCCTTTAGATCCCTGATATTTGTAATAATCTATAGAAACGATTATTTAGTTACATTAAAACATCAAACATAAAGAGGTTTAGATTTAGGTTTAGCCCCCCCCCCCTCTCCTCCCCATCATTAATGCAATAGAACTTGAAAATATTTATTATTAACGTTAATTCTAAGTCAGAATAAATATTTCCCAATATGTCTATGTTTCTGTGTCTTTTATTTATTTGAATTATATCTTAAGTTTTGACTTCAAAAGCGCATTTAAACGCCTTTTCTTACAAGCTTTTCATGCACCCACGTTCAGAAAACGGGCTAAAAACCCCTACGGGGGCGCGGGGGGGTAAATGAGACCAGTACAGGCGATTATGATATGTCTTTGGGTAATCAAATATCGTATTTTTAGTCGGTGGCAACCAGTGAAAACATGTTTCCTCTTACTGTCTTCTTAAATGTTGATTAAAAAACAAACAAATAAAAACTAAAATCTTGACTTCAACTAGAATTATTTAAGACTAATTTCTTCAATTTGTGTTTTTTTCTTTTATACTGTCAAAATATATGTAATGCATGACTCATCAGAAGTTATTTTGTCTGATTACGTTCATTCTAAGAGATTTTATAATACTTTTAAAATAGTTGGTGAAACACAAAAAGTATGCCTTTTTCTGTAAGAAAATTTTTGCATTTCTTGACTTCCATGCATTAGAATGCTTACTTAAAAAGCGTATTTTTACGATTCCTTTGAAATCTGATGTACATTGGGTATGATAATACTCATAGAATGTTTAAAACTTGATTGGGGGTGGTGAATTGTTGCCCCTTGTTGCCCCTATGTGCACTGTCAAGATTCTATATCCATATTTATTTTTTTTATTTAATTATTTATTTTTTTAAGGTTTTCAACTTCATATCCAAGTCATAAGCAGAAAATATGGTCATGGATAGATAAAGATAATTCATGTAAAAAATAAAAATAAGATTTTGTGTATAAGAATAAACAATTTTAAACATAAACATTTGAAAGATATTGCTCTTAAAAGTACAGACATTAGATCTTTTCATGAAAATACCCTTTTTCGAATTTCAATCTTCTGCTAACCTAAAAAGTTACTTTAGGGGCCTAGAAATATATGTACAAAATTTCAGCTCTCTATCTCTACTGGCGACCTAGCGCCAGGCATGTAAAATATCAACAGATAACGGTAGCACGGCGGTTTTAACAATATCTCAGCAATGTGCAGGTTTTCAGCTCTTCTGCATATTTCAATTTGAACACATAAGGCAAAAGATATTATATCCAAAAAATCTTTTGTCAAAGTCTACTCTAGACCTAGCGCCAGTCAGTTTTCTAAAATCATGCATTTTATACCTGTGAAAAATGAAATCGCCAGCGCTAGGTGTAGAGTAGACTTTGACAAAAGATTTTTGGGATATCATATCTTAGGCCTTATGTGTTTAAGTTGAAATATGCAGAACACCTAAATTCACCTTCCAAGCCATTCTCTAAGCATTTTAATTTTTTTTTGAAATAACGGGATTTCAAAACTGCCTTTTGAAAAGGCCTAAAAAATATCTTTTTTTGTCCCTTTTTTCACTGTATATAGTTACAACTTATTAAGATATTAATCTCAGTTAAAAAAAAATTGGCGCTTCCAGCACCAAAACCGGCAAAAACAGGCAGTTAAACTTCTGAACCCCTACTTAACCCCCTAACAGACCCCCCTCTATCTCGGCTCCTGTTACAGATAGAGACGTAAAACTTTTTTCTGGTTGTTCATGTGTATCTTTAGAGAATTGCTTTTTCTAGTCATAGCGGTCAGACTGCTCCTTGTCCGCTTTTTAGCGGCCAGTCGCTAAATATAAAAACAGCTGTAGAGCGGCCAATTTTAAAGCTAAGAAAATCAAATTTTATGATGAGCAATTATTTTTCATAGCAGTCAGACCGCTCCTTATCCACTTTTTAGCGTCCAGCCGCTAAATATTAAAACAGCTGTAGAGCTGCCAATTTTAAAGCTAAGAAAACCAAATTTTATGACAAACTATTATTTTTTATAATGAAAAAATACTTTTTCTAACCATCGCCAAAAAACGACAAATAACAGAAACCGCCAATTTTAAAGCTAAGAAAATCAAATTTTATGATGAGCAATTATTTTTCATAGCAGTCAGACCGCTCCTTATCCACTTTTTAGCGTCCAGCCGCTAAATATTAAAACAGCTGTAGAGCTGCCAATTTTAAAGCTAAGAAAACCAAATTTTATGACAAACTATTATTTTTTATAATGAAAAAATACTTTTTCTAACCATCGCCAAAAAACGACAAATAACGGAAACCGCCAATTCTGTTACAGATAAAGACGTAAAAATTTTTTCTGGTGGTTCATGTGTATTTTTAGAGAAAATTACTTTTCTAGTCATAGCAGCCAGGCCGCTCCTTAGCCGCTTTTTAGCGGCCAGCCGCTAAATTTTAAAACAGCTGTAGAGCGGCCAATTTTGCAGCTAGGATGACCAAATTTAGGACGAACTTTTATTTTTCATAACAAAAAAATTACTTTTTCTGATCATCGCCAAAAAACGGCAAATAACGGAAACCGCCATTTTCGGCGGTTACGGCGGTAAAACGGCGGTTGGCGGCGCCGATTAATATTTTTATCTGTTTGATGTTGCCCAAGGATTTACCAAAAAAATTTATAGGACTCTAGCTGTAATAGAAGCCACGATATTCATGATATATGTCTGTAGTAAAAGCCAGACAAAAATCAGTCATAAAGTCGGTCAGGGAGCGGTCAAACGGTCATAACACATTTTTTCTCAGAAGGTCATTGGTATCTAAGTATTCACCAAAAAAATTTTAGGTTTCTCCTTATACACAAAAGTCATAATGTAGAAATTAAGATTTTTTTAGAATTTTTTTCTAATTTTGGTGCTACCCAACCGACTTTGACCGGACACCACGACCGACACAGACCAGATATCCTAATAAAATCAACTCTTGCCAACGTATAATTACTAAACTTAAAAAGTCATGAAGTCACAGCACTCCATCTTACCTACAAAAAAATGAGATTGAAAAAACTAGAGGGGGGGGCTCTTGGAGCCCCCCCCCCCCCCCAATCTGTAAGGGTTAATAATATTTTTATCTGTTTATAGTTACAACTTATTAAGATATTATTCTCAGTTAAAAAAAAAAAATTGGCACTTCCAGCACCCAAACCGGCAAAAACAGGCAGTTAAACTTCTGTATCCCTACATAACCCCATAACAGACCCCCCTCCTGTTACAGATAGAGACATAAAACTTTTTTCTGTTGGTTCATGTGTATTTTTAGAGAAAATTACTTTTTCTAGTCATAGCGGTCAGACTGCTCCTTATCCGCTTTTTAGCAGCCAGCCGCTAATTATTAAAAAAACTGTAGAGTGGCCAATTTTAAAGCTAGGAAAACCAAATTTTATGACGAGCAATTATTTTTCATAACAAAAAAAATGCTTTTTCTGATCATCGCCAAAAAAACGACAAATAACGGAAACCGCCAATTTCGGCGGTGAAACGGCGGTTGGCGGCACTAATTTTATCTATTTATGATCACAATAAAGACTACATACAAAAATTGGCTGGTCTAGAGCTGTTTTAGAATTCTGCTACTGGCAGCTTAAAAACGGCAAAACTACAGGTAGGAAATAAAAAATCAGTCAAAAATCGGTCAAGGAGTGGCCAAACGGTCATGGCTTTACTATTCATGGAAGTTTATTATTACTCAAGAATTAATATATATTTATCAAAAAATTTAATTGATTTGAAGCTGACATGGACTGCCGCCACTGGCTGCGGTCAGCTGGAAACAACAGCTGATTTAAAAATAAAATTTAATATGTCATGTAGGCATGTAAGATAAGCTTAATTTTACAATTTTAAGTCTATGAGTAAAAAAATAAATACACTGGAGCCATTCAAAGTTATTTGAAGACTAGGAGGATTATATCCTGCTGGATCATACCTGAACACCTAATTTTCATCTTATTTTTTGCTAAGGTTGATTAAATAATACAAAAGTAATTACAAGAGAGTTGTCCTTACTTCTGATCTTAGAGCTTTGTCTTTATGGATGTTGTCATCCTATTTTTTGTCTGTATTTAATCACTTATTAATGCTGTCATCATTGTCATATTATTTGATAAAAATATCATTGCTTTACAAATAAAATTTATAGAGAAGATCATCTTGATGTTTTTAATAATTAGATTTGTATATTTTGATTTTGTTGTTAACCCTTTGTAGACAAATTGATAATATTTCTAAATGTTATTTTTTTTAATTGTCTGCGTCTGGCATCTGACTAAAATAAAAATCTATTACAATTTAAACAATCTATTTAAACAATTAACTGTCTTGACCCTTTCCAGACCTTAATCAGCCAATTTTTGTATGTAGTCTTTTATTGTGATCATAAACAGATAAAAATATTAATTGGCGCCGCCAACTGCCATTTTACCGCCGTAATTGGTGGTTTCCGTTATTTGTCGATTTTTGGCAATGGTCAGAAAAAGCATTTTTTTTGTTATGAAAAATAATTGCTCGTCATAAAATTTGGTTTTCCTAGCTTTAAAATTGGCCACTCTACAGTTTTTTTAATAATTAGCGGCTGGCTGCTAAAAAGCATGAAAGTTTTACGTCTCTATCTGTAACAGGAGCCAAGATAGAGGGGGGTCTGTTATGGGGTTAAGTAGGGATACAGAAGTTTAACTGCCTGTTTTTGCCGGTTTGGGTGCTGGAAGCGCCAATTTTTTTAAAACTGAGAATAATATCTTAATAAGTTGTAACTATAAACAGGTAAAAATATTATTTAGCGGCGCCAACCGCCATTTTACCGCCAAAATTGGCGGTTTCCGTTATTTGTCGTTTTTCGGCGATGGTCAAAAAAGGTATTTTTTTATTATAAAAAATAATAGTTGGTCATTAAATTTGGTTTTCTTAGCTTTAAAATTGGCTGCTCTACAGCTGTTTTAATATTTAGTGACTGGCCACTAAAAAGCGGATAAGGAGTGGTCTGACCGCTATGACTAGAAAAAGTAATTCTCTAAAAATACACATGAACAACCAGAAAAAAGTTTTACGTCTCTATCTGTAACGGGGGCTGAGATAGAGGGGGGGTCTGTCAGGGGGTTAAGTAGGGGTTCAGAAGTTTAACTGCCTGTTTTTGCCGGTTTTGGTGCTGGAAGTGCCAATTTTTTTTTAACTGAGAATAATATCTTAACAAGTTGTAAGTATAAACAGTGAAAAAAGGAACAAAAAAAGATATTTTTTAGGCCTTTTCAAAAGGCAATTTTAAAATCCCGTTATTTCAAAAAAAAATTAAAATGATTAGAGAATGGCTTGGAAGGTAAATTTAGGTGTTCTGCATATTTCAACTTAAACACATAAGGCCTAAGATATTATATCCCAAAAATCTTTTGTCAAAGTCTACTCTACACCTAGCGCTGGCGATTTCATTTTTCACAGGTATAAAATGCATGATTTTAGAAAACTGACTGGCGCTAGGTCTAGAGTAGACTTTGACAAAAGATCTTTTGGATGAAATATCTTTGGCTTTATGTGTTTAAATTAAAATATGCAGAAGAGCTGAAAACCTGCACATTACTGAGATATTGTTAAAACCGCCGTGCTACCGTTATCTGTTGATATTTTACATGCCTGGCGCTAGGTCGCCAGTAGAGATAGAGAGCTGAAATTTTGTACATATATTTCTAGGCCCCTAAAGTAACTTTTTAGGTTAGCAGAAGATTGAAATTCGAAAAAGGGTATTTTCATGAAAAGATCTAACAGACATACTTTTGTTTAAAAGTGATATCTTAGTATATCGTCTTTACATTAAGTACATGTATCATTAATATTTAAGATTTATTAGATTCAAATATATTTGTATTTTAAAACTAGACAATGAAATTCTTAGCATTTCTTAAACCTGGATATTTATTAGCGCAGATACTCTATAATCAACATGTTATGGGGCATGTAAGTCTCCTCTCTTGTGGAATATATTTCAGAGGACAGCAATGACCTGCAATTTTTTATAAGTATCTAAACTAATTTAACATTCATTGATTTATTTTATTTTTTAGATCATTTTAAACCAATGGGTCGAGCTTTTCTACACTTTTTTTCTACAGTTGATTTAATGGATTTTCTTTTATTGTTAAGTGAGGTTTCTTACAGTAACAAGGATGACAACATCCATAATAGCGAAGCACTGAAACGGTAGGACAAACGGACATTAGCACTTGTATAGTGTTAGAACTGAAAAATCAGAATATAAATGTATAAGAGTCGAAGCAAAATTGTAAGTAAATTTGTTGAAAAACTTCTTGATATAGGATAATGTTTATGGACATACTTACATTTTTAGGACTTGATTAAAGAGTTGTTTCGTTTATAATATTGTACTTTGTTGTCCCAGGAATCAATATACCAAAAATCAGATCAATCGGATAATTAGATTACATAAAAATTTTTTGTTAAAAAAAAGAAAAATCAACATGTTTAAAATGGACGTACGGACATTCTGGTAATGATTATAGAGTTGCTACGCTTTCTAAATCGTACCTAACTACTAAAGGAATCATCTTGCAAAGTTTGAAATCGATAGGCAATTCTAACATACCTAAATTAACGAAAAAAGCTATCTGTCTCTAACGACGGACGGACGGACGTAATTATAGAAAAGCCTCTGCTGATTACCTCTAAAGCTGTAAGCTACCCCTCTGTCACAAGGCTTAATTCCCTTACATCTCTTTTGCAGAATACGTTTTTCATCACTGAATACATAAAAATAGTTAATTGTGTTATATAATACAACTTATATAATAAGAATATATTTTCAATTTATTAATGTAGAAAATAAAATAATCAGACTTAAACTTTACATCATTTTAAAGTATCCATAACAAACTTTAAAATGTAAACCGTAATATTTCAAAGTTGATTTATTATCTAATTTACCAACAACAGTTTTTAAAGAAAATTTCTTGAAACAAAACCGTACTATTTCGAAATTGAATTTTTAGAAGCATTTGATAGACAAATTTAGCAGACCAATTTTTTTTTTCTTTTAATAATTCTCCTGTTGGCTGTTATGATGAAACGTTAAAATATTTAGATTAAATAAACCTTATTTACCTATGAATCCAGAGAGAACCAGGTGATGAAGTTGAAAATGTGACTGGTTTACCCAAACGAACCAAAGGCTCTAGAAATATTTATAAATACCATACAATCATTTTTAAGTAATATATTGTGATGATTTCGCTGATCTACAATATAATTTTATGAAAGCAATAGAATTTATATGTCGAAATAGGATGCTAAATGCAGCTGATGCTGCAGAGCGCTGGATGTCATCAATATTAAATGTGAATTTAGAAGCAGCTTATAGTGCCTATAAAAAAAATGTTATGCAATACAAATGACCAATAATAGGCCAGTATACATTTTACCATTGCAATATTGGTAGAAAACAATGTATACTGGCTTATGTTTGGTAATTTGTATTGTATGAGGTCATTTTTTATGGACACTATAAGTTTCTTCGTGAATATAACAACTCTTACCAACAAGCCTCTCACAGAAGACAGCAGAATCAAACAAACCAATCAGATATCCAGCCTTCTATTTATTTTTAGTATTCAAAATTTTAATTAATTAGGGGTTTAGAGAGGTCTATAAAAAGTATTTCTGTAAAGGTTTTATTAAAAGTTGACTATAGATACATGACCATTTAAATGATCAAGACTGATGAGAATAAGATATTAACCCAAATCTCTCCAGATTCTTATAGTTCTGGTGCCTATATGACCCGAGCCATCAACAAAGTTACCAATTTACTTTGCCTTGGACATGACAACCTTATAAAATCATGGAAGAAATGATTTTTAGTTACAATTTAGAGCCAAGTTAGAAATAGATTTAACATTGTAAAGTTAAAACAGCTTCCATGTATTTATTTAAAGTTCAAAAATACTATTCCTGATCCGCTGTTGCAAATTTGTAGTGATGATTCCCATTTATAACTTCACCAGAGAAAAGTTTTAATACTCTTTCTATAGTTTTATTTAGTCTTTCAGGTGGATTGCATTCATATGAGTCCTTGTTAAAGTGTCTAAAATATAAAATTTAGTTAAAAAAGAACAAGATAAAATATTGCAAAATACAAATTCCTAATAACTTTGCTTAAGCTGTTTTATTATTATATTATCCATGCCTTACGTGCATGGCAGGTGTTTAATATTTTAATTCTATGATGGCTAAAAAGCACCCTTCTCTCCTCAAACACACTTATCTGCATTTTCCCGTGTTAAAATGAGATCCAAATTTAAAATGGCGGATGGCTGTTTTTTTTTACCTGATTGCATCACATTTGAAGTCATAGTTTATCAAAAAGCATCTATATATAAAAATATTTAGTTAATTTAAAATTTTAGAACTTACTTACAAGTGAGTGAATCTAAGTTATATGAAGAGTTTATTGATTTTCCATTATTTTTTGAAAGACTCAATTAATGCACAACTTTTGTATAAGAGTCTCTGTGAACATTTTGCGCCATTATATGAGCAGAGTTAGTCTTTCAATTGTTCATATGACAGGTCATCCTTTGAGTGGTTTTTTTAGGTTAAGTAAATATTAATGATTGCCCCACAGGGTTAGTGCCTCTGCATGGGAAATAGGAGAAAAGCTACTGTGAAAATACAATGAATCCCGCTACTTAGTTTTATTTCCTTTAACATTCAATAACAAAATTAATTTTGATTAAAAAAAGGTTCAGGTATAAAAATTACTCACCTAAGGTCTGCTCCATCAAATGTTTCTGTTGATTTTTCTATTGTTACTTTGTAACCATAACAATAAGTTAGGTTACAAACAAAGATAATTATTAGGAAGTGTCGCATTCTAGAGCAAGTTTCTTACTGACAGAGAAAGCTAGTATTAGACAGTCAAGTCAAAATTACAAAAGGCGTACATAATATGGCAATGTTTCATAATTGCAATTGGGGCACCATAACCTTAATTTCCTTGAAATAAAAAAAATTTGTGTTGTATATTTTAAGTTGGGAGAACACTTTATGGTTTTTAAAAAATAAATTCAAGATTAAATATTTTGGGTACACTGTTGGTTGAAATGATTCCACCCTATCATAATAGAAAAATTATCAAACCTTTTCTAAGCTTCAAATTTTATTTCCATTTATTTTTTTAAAAAGAAAAAGAAAATGAAATATACCGATTTTTGGATTTGACACCCCTATACACTTAAGAAGCTAGAGGTTACATGAATTGATGTATTGCTGGGTACAGGTATACGAACTAACAAAAACTAAGCAAAAGTTTTCATTTTTAAAGATTTTTATAAGTTAAAATTTATCTGTCCGTTTTTTAAACATTTGCGGTAGATGCAGTTGAACTATTTGTTACGACGCTCCTTGGAATAAACCCATTCTTTATCAACTTGCTTTATCTTTTTTACTCCTGCCATCATAAATTAGTGATGGTATGTTTAGCACTAGTGTCATTTACCTATGATTATTAATTTTATATTTCATGGTAAAATGATAAGTAAATTTTATTAACAGGGACGATGCATTATTAGACATAGTAGGATAGACTGGTAGTTTCAGAGATATTACTAGAGCAAAACTTTGCAAACGAATACAAGAAAAAAATGGGTACTTATACAATAATTTCAAAAAGGACGTTCCAAAATACTGCTCATTGACCATTGGCTCTAATTAACTCTTAAAACCTTGTCTATTATTTTTTTTTGTAAAATTTGATTATATGATTTATCTTTTTCTCTGGATGCTTTGCAAAAAAAATTAATATTTGCATCCAGACTCATTATCTTTTGTCTTTCAAACTAGTTAATCAAAATATCATGTTCGGTTGGGTGGGTTTCTTTTTGGGATGAAGCTTATATTTATATATATTTACAGCTTATTTTAAATTTTGTTCACTTAAAATTTCAAATTGGTACTTTAGATTTTACTAAAAATACAATTATTGCAAACCCCGACGGTATAGGATGGGCTTCCAAAAAATTTGAACATACAAAAATACGGCTTGTAATTAAACAAGGATGACAACATCCATAAAAGCGAAGCTCTGATATGGAAGGACAAACGAACATTAACACTTGTAGATTGTCAGAACTGAATTAGCAGAATATTAATGCATCAGTACAAACAATATTTTAAGAAAATTTGTTGCAAAACTGCATAAATAGATGATACTGTTTAAGGACATACTTACATTTTTGGGACTTGTTTATAGAGATGCTTCGCTTATAACATTGTACCTTGTTGTAATAGGAATCAGTTTTCAAAAAATCAGAAAAATCGGATAATTTTAATACACAAAAATTTGTTGTCAAAAAAGTTGAAAATCGACATGTTTAAAATGGACGTACGGACATTCTGGTATTGTTTATAGAGTTGCTAAGCTTTCTAAATTGTACCTAACTACTATAGGAATCATCATGAAAAGTTTGGAATCGATAGAACAATTCTAACCTGTTTAAATTAACGAAAAGAGCTAACTCTCTGTGACGGACGTTCGGACGGGCGGACGTACGGACAGACCGACCGACCCTAATTATAGAAAAGCTTCGCTTTTAATAAAACGTAATTGGATGGATAATCTATAATACAATGTAGAGGATTTCTGTCTGTTCGTCTAAATTTAAAGTTGTCGATAACTGATGAACTAATTGGGCTTTGCTCTTCAGGAAATATAGCCACTGCACTGGTCCTATGGTGAGTTTTAAGCTATTTTTAAGGGGGGGGGGAGTAGGACACCCCAACCCCTATAAAAGGAAAAATGCCACCCCTAACATTTATTTATAAATAAAAACAAACAAAGAGTATAAAAAACCCTAATTTTGTTGCGAAGCTATAAGGGGAAAATGTCTGTAATGCTGTTGAGAACATCAAATTTTCATAGGGTAAAAAATTTCTTTTTTCTAAAATATGTACTCCATAGAGATTCCACCCACCCACCCTCATTATGCATACTTTTGTAAACTCGCCTGACTATTTCTGTACTATTTACTAAACAGACAGACAGTCAAGTGTCAACCTATTGAATCTGAGAATATAAGACCAACACTAAAGTTTCCATACAAAACAACGACAAGTCAACCTAATTTAACTTTACATTTACAGCAAATTATATTTTTTGGTTTATTCTAGTCGATTAAAACAATATACATAAAACCCAATCGCATAATAAGTATTATAGATATATGTCTGTCCCTCTGTTCACAACTATTAAGTTTTTTAGTGAGGCTTTTAGGTTCTATCTTTTGTAGGTCTTAACCTATTTTCAGTGATTATGCATGTAAATAAAAACAAGAAATACAAGACTCATCCTACCCTTCTTTTTCTGCTCCAGATAAAAATATAAAAAATTAAATGTGGCTGATAACAATTTTTAGGCAGTTTATGATAACACCCTGCATATATTCCCTTTGTTGGATGAACTGAAATTAGTTTCCGAATGTGAACACATTTTCCTAGGTGTTTCCCAATCCTATCTCAATATTTGCTACTAGCTAAAAAACCTTCAAACTTCAAAAAAAAATCAAAATTTGAATGTATTAACGATTTATACATTATACATTCAAAGTTTTAATTTTTCAAAATTTGATTTTTTTTTTGGAAGTTTGAAGGTTTTTTAGCTAGTAGCAAATATTGAGATAGGATTGGGAAACACCTAGGAAAATGTGTTCACATTCGGAAACTAATTTCAGTTCACCCTTTGTTGGTCAAATTGTTTTTGAAATGTAACAAATAATTTTAAGTTCTATTTTTTTTCTAGAAAATTGTTTATACAGTTTTATTATGAATGACATGTCACATATTTTTAACCGTTTTGATTAACCTTATAGCTCGGAGATAGAGCTAAAGCCAACTCTTTTTGCTAAAGCTGCATGAGCCAGAGCGGTGCCGCCCTGTAACCGATGCTCTACATTTCTTACATCAACGTAGGCGTTCTTAGTCGGGAAACCATGCTTCCATCCATCCCAAAACCAAAAAGAGTACAGCTTCTCTGTGTGTAGTATATAAATGTGCATATTTCATATTGCTTATCCTAAAATTACCTCTTTTTCATAATATCCAGAAAGATTAGAAACCATTCCATACCGGGGACGAGGAGGGCAATGGCAGTTACATATTTCTCAGACCCTTCCTCTGCCCTTTATCAAGCAATTAAATTATTGCTGTCATTTTACTCGTAGAAAGAATATAAGAATGAATATGAGTCAATGACTCATTGATGAAAGATTTCCAATTGTGAAATGACCAACAAATTTTGGTATATAAATAGACAGATAATAAGATATTTAGTTTGATAGATAAGTAAATAAAAAGGTGGATTAATTTTAAAAAGGGTTGGTATAGACACAATGTAAAATTGCAACCATATAATTCTACGAAGTAACCGGAATGGTTAAGAAATGGTTGAATTACAACCAGGCGCTGCTGGGATATCAGAACACAAATGTATGGCACACACACACAAAGGTTTCTGTCTGTGTATACTTATGTTTCTGTGTGTGTGTATTCTTCTGTTTCCATGTGTGGGTGTCTCTTAGATCATTAGAGATAAATGACAAGGTAGCTTAATTTTTAATAATCATCTCTACAAACAAATAAATACTGATAAATCATGATAAAGTAGTGTTTGCAGGGATCTCAAGAGATGAGATGGATGATTGATTTTCATCCCAATGATGATAATCATAATTATCAAAAATACAAATTAAATTTATTAGTTGAAAAGTTAGGACACTACTTGTCCTGAACTAACCAAACAACTTAGTTAACATTAAAAGTACCCAAAGTTTTTGTAACAACGAATAACATAAGGCAGTAATATAATTTTGGGTAACATTGTGATTCATAGTCCAATGCCCCCCCCGGCCCCCCCCCCCTCACAAAAAATAAATACTGAAAAAAAGAATTCTTAGCGGGAGTAAAAGCTTTTTATTTTCAGGCAAGAAGTTTCCTTTAGTGGCTCATTTTTCGGGTATAGTCCTTTCCACGACATCTCTCCATAAGGAGCGATTCTTCGTATTTTTAAAATGGCTTTTTATAGGTTATTTTAGGTTAGGTTAGGTTATATTGTGTTAGGTGATTGCCCCACAGGGTTAGGTAATTGGCCCCGCAGGGTTAGAGCCCCCCGCAGGGGCTAGAAATAGGAGAAAAGCTACTGTGAAAAATACGAAGAATCGCTCCTTATGGAGGGATGTCGTGGAAAGGACTATACCCCATTTTTCTTTGTTAATATTTTGTCTAATATTATTATTCTATATGTTTCCATGGAGTGAGTGAATTTCATTGAAAATCTAGTTGTGTTTGTATTTGTATGTATAATGTGTCTATGATTTTGTGTGTAATCTAGTCTGTCTGTGTTGGGTTGTGTCTCAAAGGGAGTGTGGTTTATTATGTGTGTGTCAAAATATGTTTTTGTGTGTTTGTTTCAAGTGTGTAAGCATTGCCCGTTTGTCAAAAAAGTAGGGGAATTTAATTCATTAAATAAATAATAATATGACAGTGAAGATATTTAAAAAGTCCCATGCAAAGATTTCTTAGCGATTTAAATATCTGACTCATTTTGCTGTTTGGGGCAAAGCATTATGTTAAATCTACAGATCTTTAGAAAAAGTTTAGCACGTAGTTTATTATCAAATGTTTTAAATTCATAAGAATATTTGGGTATAGTCCCTTTCGTGGCAACGCCTCTTAAGGGGCATTTCGTCCTATTTTCACAGTAGTTTTTCCCCTATTTCTAGTTTCTGCGGGGGGCTCTAACACTGTGGGGCAAACCTAACCTTACTTAACATTTCAGTCATGTATATTTAAAAGAAACTAATGTCGAGAAGTGTTCATATTCGAGTAAATCCTTTAGATTACAGACAGACAGATGGATAAAATATAGAATGGATGTGGCTGGCGAGGCGAATCTTCCTTAAAATTCAGCCGAGAAATTACGTTTACATAAGAACGTTAAATACGGACATGCGGTCATTTTAAATTGTGCAGAATAGCTTTAAATTAAAAACTGGAAAATATTTTTTTAATTGTAAAATTTATTCAACATTAATATAATACAATATGAATTAAACTTGGTAATTATAAAAAATATTGCTGTAACTAAGTTGCCTGACCATCTTTTTACATGTTACATGTCTTTAATATTGCTTTTTTTAGAGGATCAAAAGAAATTTTATTTTTGAAATCTTTGTTATTATTTAAATGTTTTTTTTTATAAACAAATATTATTCTTGTGTCTGTGTATCTATTTTACAAATACTCTTCCAGTTGCTGCCATCATTTGGACTTGAATATCACCTGCAAAAAAGTTTTATTTTATCCTAATCTACTTTAGAAATATCTGTCTGTTTATTTGTCCATTGTTTACTTCAATATTTCCTCTATCTCTTTCTTTAATTCCCCCTTTTTTCAGCACTAAAAATTTTTCTAGTGTGGCTACGAAACCGATTAAGACTAGAAACGGCAATCAGCTATAATGAAAAATCATATATAGCATCGTATTACAACCAATTTTCCACGAATATTAAAATAAAAATCATAAAAATGATTCTAGTTTTGTTAACCGTGCCTTCGGTCCTTCCTTATAATTTTCATTTAATATCCGCGGAAAGCTGGCTATAATACGATGAGCTTAATAACTATTCTTGTTTTTTTTTTCATTACTCTTTTTCTTCCAGGGTCTTCTTTACTACACAAAGCGTTAAGGCTCCAAGACAAAGGTTATGTAATCAAAATTTTGTATTGGCCTAAAAAGCCATTGTTTAAAGTTATCATGTATGTTATTCTGGTATTATAAAAAAATATCCCTTTTCTAAATGTACTAAATGTTTAAACTTACTTGCAGGTATCTTCTGTTTATCTAGAATCATATAGGAGTTAAGCTCCTCAGCTGCTGGCTACAAATAAAAATTTATTTTAGTGTATCTATCTAAGGGATAAGACAATAGTCGATAAATTGAAGTACATCTCCAATTACCCTTCTGTTGATTACAATTAGTTGTTGAAACCTAAGAACACTCAACTTAATGAACTGACGTATCAAAAGAAGAAAACTTTGTGGACCAGTTCAATAAATAAACTTCTTTTTTAAAAATAAAGACCTCATCTAACAACTATTTAGATTTGTTTTCTATAGAAGTGTACCATAATTTTTTATAAAATAAGAACAAGCCTATCAAACAACTATACAGATTTGTTTTCTATTATAACTCAACAACAAATTAATATTTTAAATTAAAATGAGAACTAGCCTATTTCTGTCTAAAATAAAAGTAAAACTTCCAAATCAAATCAGCCATTCAGATTTTTAAATCAACACACATAATTTACTTCGTCAAAATTGGTTGATTTATGTATGAATTAAAATTAGGTAATGTATAGATGTATTTTGCCATGGAATTAATAGAATACACAAATGCAAGTGTTGCTTGTTAAATATGATTTTATTTTTAACAAACATTTATACATTTGTCCTTAAAAATATCCGGTTGTAATTCTGCTTGTTGTAAAGATAGCAGTGTCCCAACCACAAAGTATGTAATCCAGCAATCATGATCTTTTTTGTACCTGAATTTTTACAGCAGACACGGGAAATAGCTCAACTCCTGGTGTGTTGTAGATCTCACCTTTATCCAATCCCATTAACATTCTAAAAGTATAGCACGTTTTTAATCCGCTAGAGTTTGTAAAAGCTTATTGATTTATTGGTGTTTAATACCGTTTAATTCTTAAATAATAAGGTTTATTTAAAATCTCCTAGGAGTTGGTAGTACATATTCTCTATAACAATCAAATTTTCAGTCCGACAAATTATGAAATATCCTCTTATTTAAAGTAGTAAGGTTTATTTGTGTCTGGTGTAGTAATTAGATATAGAAGCAAGACATTATTTATAAATATAGACTTACTTCAAAAGATTTGATTTGGTACAGTTTTCTCGAATAAGCAACAGCCACATTACTCCATCATCTAACAATAATTTTAATTATCCACACAGAATAATAGTTTCAAGTAGATACTTATTGACTACAAAACAAATTTTAAAATTTTATCTTTCCTACCAGCCGAGTAAATTCCATTTCTTTCACGAATATTTCATTTCCGCCATAATTGACAAAACAAAAAATCATTGGAATCTTCACAATATATTTTCCAGGGATAATGGATAAAAAGATTCATTATTTTGGCTCCCTTTTTCTTTTGGTATTAGAAACAACGAACACTTTTTTTTATTTTTGTTAGTTTTCAAGTCTTTGGGTACCAGTTTTCAACTTCTTATTTGGTAAATATCTTATCTTTTTCCTTGGGCCTAATTATTTTTGATTATCCATATTTCATAAAATCTTACCTAGCTAAATTGTTGCTATTTTTCTAGGTATATCTAGTTTTGAAGACTTTTGAGCTAGAACTCTAAAATTGAATTAATTGTCGATTGTCTTATCCCTAAATCCATGTTATATACCTTTTATTAAACAGAAGAAGGCAAAAACTGCCACAGAAAAGGATCTTACCAAAGGAAGAATCTGGACAAATTTTGTTATTACAATCCAGGAATGGAAGATTTAGTACATGGACACCAACATATCTGGCAGATTCTGTTACCCAGTCCTAGATAGATAGAGAGATAGTTAGCACATGTGGACACCAACATATCTGACAGATACCCAGTCCTAGGTAGATAGAGAGATAGTTAGCACATGTGGACACCAACATATCTGACAGATACCCAGTCCTAGGTAGATAGAGAGATAGTTAGCACATGTGGACACCAACATATCTGACAGATACCCAGTCCTAGATAGATAGAGAGATAGTTAGCACATGTGGACACCAACATATCTGACAGATACCCAGTCCTAGGTAGATAGAGAGATAGTTAGCACAAGTGGACACCAACATATCTGACAGATACCCAGTCCTAGATAGATAGAGAGATAGTTAGCACATGTGGACACTAACATATCTGACAGATACCCAGTCCTAGATAGATAGAGAGATAATTAATGGACACCAACATATTTGACAGATACCCAGTCCTAGATAGATAGAGAGATAGTTAACACATGGACACCAACATATTTGACAGATACCCAGTCCTAGATAGATAGAGAGATAGTTAGCACATATGGACACCAACATATTTGACAGATACCCAGTCCTAGATAGATAGAGAGATAGTTAACACATGGACACCAACATATTAGACAGATACCCAGTCCTAGATAGATAGAGAGATGGTTAACACATGGACATTAACATATCTGACATATACCCAGTCCTAGATAGATAGAGAGATAGTTAGCACATATGGACACCAACATATTTGACAGATACCCAGTCCTAGATAGATAGAGAGATAGTTAACACATGGACATTAACATATCTGACAGATACCAAGTCTTAGATAGATAGAGAGATAGTTAACATGTGGACACCAACATATCTGACAGATACCCAGTCCTAGATAGATAGAGAGATAGTTAGCACATGTGGACACCAACATATCTGACAGATACCCAGTTCTAGATAGATAGAGAGATAGTTGACAATTAAATTTTTAAAGGTATTATTTCGTAAATTTTGGATTTTAATTTTTATCAATCACGTTTTCATTAAAATTATTTTTTTCTGGCCTGTTATACTGATTCATATTCAGTGTTCTTAAATTTTTGGAAGCCAGATTAAAAGGTTTGCTTGATTTAAAAATGAAAAATAAGAAAACTTTTATGTGCGCCTACATAAAAAGAGGTTTATATAACTTTTTATAACTTTACACGTTTTTAAATATAATTGAATGGCTTTAGTTTAAATTTATAAAATTTTGAAAACCTCTCCCATGTCACCTCCCTATCTTTTGCAAAATAGCCTTAAAAATGCTACCTGTTCACAAGATTTTACTGGGGACACATATAAAATGATCTATACGTATTTTAATAATTTTATTCATGTAATTTTTTCAGTAATTAAATAGATCACCATTTCCAGTTAAGATGTTAAAATAAAAAAAAAGGATATCATTGAATTTGAATCGTTTGGCAATTTAAAAAGACTTTCTTCAGCTAAAGTTGTTTACCTGATAAAGTGGTGTAGCTGTATAGGGATTTGTGCAGGGGTCCATAGTGTGAGAAGATTTCCTAAATAATTCTATTGTAAAAGATATATCTGAATCCTGTCCTAAATCTAAAATATCACAGTAATATATTTCTATGAAATTGTTTGAAGAAAAAGAGTTTTCACTTCAGTGAATTTATTTTTCCCACCTAAGTTATAATAGGTTGTCTGTTTGTACTTAAGGATATCGCTAATATGATTTTCCGTCACAGTGTAGTTTTTCATAGGCCCTGAGAAGATTTATAACTATGTGGGGGAAGTGCACCACCACACTACCGAGAGAAATCGCTCCAACAAAGAATGACCACTTCAAAAAAAATTACTTTTTCTTTTTTAAAATTAAAATTGAAAAGAGGGGGGGGGGGAGGTTGGCAATCCCCTACATCAATAGGAAATGTTCCTAATCGTACCTGGGAAAAACCGGACTTGGGGCTGTTGGCGGGTCACCAGTTGGTGTAGGTGAGAAGGGAAGGGACGTATAAGGAGCGGTGCTGGCAGCTGAACGCCGGCCGCTATAATTCTTCAATGATGACTCTCTACCGTAAAAAGGAAAATAGTTTTGTTTTTTGACAAACATTTTTTTCAACAATTAAAGCGTAATAAATAAACAACTTTTTAATTTCCCCATTTTTAATAATGCCTCAAAAAATATTGAGAATTTTGAAACAATTCTACATATCGTTTCGGTTTGGTTTCGGATAATAGTTATTTCTAGCATCGTATTATAAACTGCTTTCCGCCTTTGGCACCTTGGGGCTAAAAAAACTGGTTTTAATCTTATGATTGTACATTTTTATATTCGTAGAAAGCTGGATATAATACGATGCTAGACAAAGTTTTTTCGTATGGATGAGACCCGGTTCCTTTTCACCGGATTCGAATGAATACGAGAAAAACTAATCCATCATCTCCACTTTGGTTAGGAGTTTCAAAGACATAATTTATGTAAAAGTAACAGGATGTTTGTATGCTAAAGATCTCTATAAACGATGCACCTATATGTTTCTCCTTTACAGTTGTAGCATCTCATAGGTCCTAAGAAGGTTTATAGCTATTTTGGGGGAGGGAACAACCATCCTTGCTCTTAAAACTAAACTTGAAAATGGACAGAGGTCTCCAGATGCCTCCAGGGGCGCAGCCGTCAGTGATTTATAAATAATAAAAAAGTCTTATTATCGGTGAGGGGGGACTGTTTATTACACTAGACCCTTAAGTTTAATATATAAAAAAACGTTTTCTTATTCGTTGGCTTAACAACTTTTGGGACTTTTATGATGCTGTGAGAATTGGTGCAAAAAATATGACGTAACAAAAAAAATTAGCCAATGAGAGGCCGTTATTGACTAATGGCGGCAATGGTAGTGGCCGCCATTGGTCAATAACGGCCTCTCATTGGCTAATTTTTTTTGTTACGTCATATTTTTTGCACCAATTCTCACAGCATCACTTTTATTGAAATTTGATTGGTTAAATTAAATATCCAAACGTTTGAACCTCTAATTGTAATCTAAAGAAGGGTAATTTTGTGTATCATCATCGGTGATGAATATCAATTTGTCGAACATTGTCTTATCTCTTAAGATCTTTGTTTTCTATTGTTATTTACATCTTCTTCAAATATTTAGGAAGGATAAAATTTTATCAACTATGCATTTATCCTTATTTATTCTATTGTATGGAAAGGACTTTAAAAAGAGTGACATGGAAAGGATTTTACCTCTGAGTTCTATTATTATTGACATCCTCTTCTATATTGATAAAACTAAGCGTACATAACCTTCTGTCTAGCTCTTCCCAAGACTAAATAAACACAATATAAAAAAACAGTATAACTATTTTGGAATATTCTTTAAGTATATTATTTAGTACTAAATCATTTGTGAAGGCCTGCTATATATCTTTGTCTGTGTGGAAAATAGTCTACTAAGGCCTTTATTATTCTGCTTTTTGTTCTTATGTTTTAATTTTTTTATTATTTTTAACCAAGCAATATGAATATTTTATTAATTTTTTCTTTTTATTACTAATCTAAAGCTAATGTATGTTTTATAAAACATTTGAAAAAGTCAAACGATTTTATGGCATCTTAAAATTATGCTTTTTTATTTAAATAACTAAATCTGACATAAAACAAGAAACTAAAAATATTTACTGTAAATAACTCCTTAAATTATTACCAGAGCATAAGAATGAGCCAGTGTTGGTGGCTGTAGAGCTGAGTACACTGAATACGGATTCTGATAGATAGACATCATTCCTAGGTAAATAGATAGGATGGATAGTATAGAATAGAAAAATAAAATAGATAGATAGGATAGAAATATGAGATAGATATATAGGATAGAAAGATGAGATAGATAGATAGGATAGAAATATGAGATAGATAGATAGTATAGATTGACTATAGGTTTTCTGAAATAGATTTTCTGAATGGACATAAATGTGGAAAAAACGTATAGACTGCGTGGGTGCAGGGGAATATTCAAAATCAAATAAAAGTGGGGCTATTTGATAGGATCCCTTATTAACAAAAAAAATTCTAAAATGATATCAGGAAGTTCAGATCTAAGCTAAATAGAAAAAAAAATTGGCAAAATTTAATTTTTTTTTGGTGTTCTCTCCAATCTAGGATATTTTTTTTATCGAATATACTCTCTCCTTTAAGTGTCAAAACGGTAAAACCTTTAAAAAATACCTTTCTTGTCAATGTTATTTAAAATTTTGAAGATTCAATTTGGTTGTATTCTGGAAGTTAAACCAATCCTGTATTCTAAAAAAGGTGGTCTCAAATCCTCTTCTACGCCCCATGTAAACACCCTTCCTAATCGACATTGGTGAACGGAAGTCATAGGATATTACACGGTGTTTATACAATTTCCATTTTTTTTTATTGGCAAATGATAATAAATAGAATTGTGTATAAAAGAGATAAAATTATCTTACAATACTCAATAATCTTGCTTAGAAAAGATTGCTTCTAATCTTTTAGTCAAAATATTGAAGGGCCTCCAATGAATTTAGGGAATACCAAAATGAAATGTTATTATTTTCAATGTTTTGTTTCTTATATGAAGTATAAAAGACTTGGGCTAAACTAGTCAACTTTAAGTCTATAATATCCAGTAACGTTTTTCTTGACTGTTACGAATTCACACTAAATGTCCAATAATAGTAGTAACTTGATATGGATTTCATACACAGCGACAAATAAACATTACAGCAAATAGTCATGTATTATTGTTTTACAAATTTAGTAATTTCTTACCGATATGTTATAGGTCTTATTGCTAAATTTTAATGCATATACCTAATCATTTTGTGCTGTCTTTCTATTTTTTTATTTTTCTATAACTGCTCACAAGTTCTCATAGAACTATATACTTTGTTTCTTTTAATTTAAAGAAAATTTATTTTGTTGTAAGAATAAAACACCATAAGAAACAATTCTCACCTGTCTAAGAAAGCTCAGGGATTTAAAGGAATAAGAAAATGGCCAATAAATTAATGTACATACCCAATATAAATACCCAAAATTTAACCCTCTTGTAGGGTATAATTAGTGGTTGAAACGTTTGGACACTCAACTTAACAAAGTTACCAAAAGTTATTAAAAGTTCCCAAAGATGTTAAGCCAACGAATAAGAAAACATTATTATAAAACTTTTGGTTTTTGGACTAGTGTAATAAATAGCCCATAGTCCCCCCCCCACTCTCTCTTTTTGAGTCAAGCTACTCAATAATTTGATCGTCGATCATTCCGTCGGTAAATAGGAAAGGTTTTTCTCTGCCAGTAGTTTTCAATTTAACTCACGACCGTTGCTCAAAACAAAGCGCATCCGCTCGTCGTCGGGAGGTGATAGGTTTAACACTGCGTCATAACTAAAGACATCAAAAGTTGTTCGTACTTGTACTATGTCAGGTGCGCGACATAAATAGATAGAGTAGGGGGAATGCCTTGGCTCAAAACAGGAGCAACTCATACCATGCACTGTTAGGACTTCTGAGACAAAGGTCGTGTAATCAAAGAGTTAGTTGTCTGATGGGTGTTACTTAACCTAATACCCTGGGTGTTTGGACAGAAAAGGATGGTTTTTCTGGGCTGTTTTTGTAAAACTTTTGGGACTTGTTTAAAAACAGCACAATATCCCCCCACTTTGTTTTTGTAATGTTATAAGCGAAGCATATTTACTAACTAGACTTTAAAAACAGGGATGGCAACATCCATAAAAGCGAAGCACTAAAACAGTAGGACAAACGGACATCATCACTTTTATGATGTCAGAACTGAATAATTAGAATATAAATGTATAAGAGTCGAAGCAAAATTGTAAGTAAATTTGTTGAAAAACTGCTTGATACAGAATAATGTCTATGTACATACTTACATTTTTATGACTTGATTGTAGAGTTGCCTCGCTTATAATAATGTACTTTGCTGTTCCAAGGAATCAATATACCAAAATTCAGAAATGTAAAAAAGTAAAAAATTCAATATGTTTATAATGGACGTACGGACGTTCTTGTAATGATTATAGAGTTGCTACGCTTTCTAAATCGTACCTTACTACTACAGGAATCACCATGCAAAGTTTGAAATCGATAGGAAAATTCTAACATGCCTAAATTAACGAAAAAAGCTATCTGTTACGAACGGACTGACACTAATTATAGAAAAGATTCGCTTTTTTAATAGTATGTCAAAATAAAACGTCCTGTAATAAGTTAGCCCTTTTCGTTAATTTAAACAGGTGTGAATTGTCCAATCAATTTCAAACTTTTCATGATGATTCCTACATTCCTATATTAAATTATCATGACACTCTACTTGTTTTAATGTTCGTTTGTCTTACCATTTTAGAGCTTCGCTTTAATGGATGTTGTCATCCTTGTTTAATCATCATCTGGAATGTACGTCAATCTATCGTCCATATTTGCATAGGATAACATTTATTTATAAGGGTATTAATACATATCATTTATTACTGTAATTTAAAATCTTATTTTTAAAGTAGCTTCGCCCCAAAAAATATAATCTGTATGGGTTGTTTTGTCCCGCCTTTTATAATGTAACTCCTACTTTTTTGTCATGGATCTAAAGGATAAGACAATGAAATATAAATTTTTATAAAAATGCAATAATTAAACACAAAATTTCCCCTTCTGTAGATCACAATTAGTGGTTGAAACATTCGGACATTTAATTTAATGCACCAACCAATCAAATTCAATAGAAGTCTCCAAAACTGAATAAAACATTATTATAATGGAGACTAGTTTAAAAACAGCACAATGTCCCCTCCCGTCGTTTTTTTAATGTTCTAAGCGAAGCATATTTACAAGCAAGTCTTAAAAAATTGGTATATCCAATCCATAATAATTACCCTTTAATTAATTAATTTTTGTCCGAACTTGACATTTAATGTCCTATTACTCTACATGTGTTTATGTGTGTGTATCCGTTTGATTTATTGAGCTATGCTTTATGAATTTTGTTATCCTAGTTTAATTTTCTCAAGTTTATATTCTAACAAGGATTACAACATCCATAAAAGTGAAGCTCTGAAACAATAGGACAAACAAACATTAACACTTGTAGAATATCAAAACTAAATAAATTTAATACAAATGTATAAATCTAAATAAAATTGTAAGTATATTTTTGGCAAAAATGCTTAAATACAGGATAATGTGTAATGCCATGTTTACATTCTTAGGACTTGATTATAGAGATGCATTGCTTATATCATTGTACCTTGTTGTAATGGGTAAAAATCAGATGGTCAGGATAATTATATCATATAGTAAAATTTGCTGTCAAAGTTTTAAAAAAATAGCATGTTAAAATGAACGTACTGACTTTCTGTTAACGATTATAGAAATGCTACGTTTCCTAAATCATACCTATTTTTTATAGAAATAATCATACAAAGTTTGATATCTGCATGTTAAAAAATTATAATAAGTTTAAATTAACAAAAAAGCTATCCGTTAAGGAAGGACCGACCCTAATTATAGAAAAGCTTCGCTTTTAAAAATGTCAATAGACGTGCAGAGTAAAATGAGACAAATTAACAAGGACATTCCTGATTCATGGACGTGAATAATAATTTGTGTGATGAGATGTTAAATCACATAAATAATACACAATTTTTAAGATAATTTATGTACTAAAATATGGCTCAAGAGGCAGAAATTTTTGTTTTGGTTGTAAAAGTTTTAAAATCAAAATTTCTCCTATTTTATTTTTAAATGTTATGTTGTTTGAAGATCATTTTTATAATGTAGCTGCGCTGCCAACTTAACATAATATGTTGTATTGGTATTCTCCTCCTTGTCAATTACATTACTCCTCCCCCTCGTAAAGTTAAGGATCTGAACAAAAAATTTATTTTAATTTGTCGGAAAAATGTGGAAAATACGCGATATCAGTGGCATGTGTTAGGATTGTGTAGAAGAATGTCAACACCCCCCTTAAAACTAATATTGGGAAGGCCTGTCTTCCACTTTTTTCAATCGCTAACGGTTGCACCAACTCCTGGTGAAGCACTGTGCACGCCACTGCTTTTTTTTAGATATTTTCATAGAAAAGTCGATCCGTAGATTTAAAAATCTTAGCTAAAACTTTAATTGAATTATAATTCGATTTGATTTTCATAAAATAATAATTTTTTAAAAAAGGTATAAGAAGAAAATTATCTTTAGCTTGTTTACGCTGTGAAATTATGGTAATATATATGTTTATTTGAAATTCATCTGCTTTTCCTAATTACATTAACTCCCCAACTCTAATTTTCATACAGGAAGTGTTTTATTGTCCAAAATTTTTCTGTCAAGGATAACTAACAAACAAGTTTAAAAAGTTAATAACATTAAATGTGAACACAAAATAACGCATAGAGTCCTGCAGGGTAAATACCCTATTGAAAGTACCAGAAACATTTTTGGTCCATGTGAGGGAAAATATCCCAAATTGTTTTTATTTTTTAAATCTTTTTTAAACCTAATTAAAAAATACTCTACTAAAAAAACTAATTCTAAAGCACTATAATTAAAAGTGCTGAGTTTGCATGAAAGGTATGACTTTAATTTTTAACCTGATGGTATAAATTATTAAAAACTGCAGTCTGCACCTGTTTCTTGTAATTTCATCCTTCCTCAGGGATACAGGGATAAGTAAATTAAAATAAATTGTTTCCACTAAAATAATTTAAATCTTTATAAATAAAGTTTTCTTGTAATGTAAAGGTTGATTATGTTACCATTTAGTGACCTATAATTGTTTATAGTACTCCAAGATACTATCACGTTTTTAAAAAAATATAAAAAAAATAAATATTTGCAAAAATTAAATTTTAAAAAAATCTTAAATTATTTTTAAAATATCTGTTTTTACCTTTAAAACTACATTTACTCTTAAATTGAGAAAAAAGTTGTATTTAATACAATAAAATTTCTTTAAAATTATGATCGGTTTGCATAGCATATTATTAGAACTGTTATGAATAGATTATGATTAGACCTTTTCAGAAATACTACTATTCAGAAAATCTACACAAATGCAAAATCTACGCATGACCATAGTATAGCAAGATGAGATAAATAGATAAGATAGCAAGATGAGATAGATAGATAGAATAGAATTATTAGATAGATAGATAGGATAAAAAGATGAGATTGATAGATAGTATAGCAAGATTAGATAGTTAGATAGATAGGATTGAAAGATGAGATAAGTAGATAGGATAGATATGTTGATAGATTGATGAAAACTTACCATTAAGAGATGGTTGAGATTCATAATGTTGAAGATGATTGACTAGTTGCTGATGGTCATGGGGTAGATGAGGGTGAAGGCCTGCAAAATTAATAAAATATGCTTATAATATGTGTTAAAGTACACGGGATAAAGGATCAAAAGATTTAAAATGCAGTACAAATAAATTTTATGTCCTAATAGATAAATGTATTCAAAGAATTGATATGACAAAAGTAAAAGATGTTTTTAAAAGTTTTAAACAGCTATTTCATAGTTAATTATTAAGGTTAAATTTAACACAATTTTCTACGACAATAATCACATATACATGCATCCGCTAATATTATTATGAATACTATGGATAGGACATCCATTAAATACCTGCATGTCCATATGGTGGAGGTAACTGAACCTTTGTCCTCCTGGAGGGTGAGCCTCCAGTATCCTCACTATGACTAGAGGTGGCATATCTGAATGAAACAAGGAGGATTACATCATAAATGAAATTTTAAAACGGGGCTAGTATTTTATGAGAGCTTAAGATGAAATTAAACCGCCATAGAGTTTTTAATGCCATAAAAAGAGGTATTGATCAAGTGTATTTTTTAATACATTTCAAAACACATTTAAATACAAAAAAGTAACAAAAGAATGAGAAAAAGAAAAAATGAAAAAGGAAAATTGCCAAAGATGGATTGCATAATGGAAAAAAGACCAGGATATGAGTTATTTCAATCACTATCGATCAATATTATTACGTAACACTAAAAATGAAAACTTAAGTTGAACTTGCTTACCCTTGAATAACAGAAGGATGAAACTTTTTGTGAGCACCACCATTTTTATTTAGAACTGGGACAGAAAACTCCTGGGATGTTTCTGTCCAGTCAGAATCTGTGTCTCCGTGTATTGGTACCTAGATTTATAGATTTATTTATTCAGGGACTGCTATTCAGCCGATTAATTTTATTTGCAATTGCCGAAAATTAAATATTTTGTTGGCGTAGAGTTGGCGTAGAGTTGGCGTAGAGTTGGCGTAAAACTTGTTTTTGATGTAACTAAAGGGAAGTAAATAAGAAGGGGGGAAATAATAGAAGGGGGTTGTGGGGAAATTTTTACTTGGAATTGTTTGTCAGAATCACATTCCCTTTTCCCTGGATTTATTGTTCTGAATAAAAATAATTATTAAAAAATTAAACTTACATGGATAGTTGTTTTATCTGGTACTTCAACAGGGACATAACTAAAATTGAAAATATTATTTCTTTTTGACATTGATTTCAAATAAATAATTAAAATTGAAATATCTTTTTTTTTCAGGTAGAGTGGGTTTTTAAACTTCAAATCTACTAGGTAAAAAAGTGCACTAATTACAATTACTTTACACTTTGTATTACCTAATCGTTCCACGGTATACTCGACGTTTGCTGAAGAGTAGTAGAAAATACAGTGCATATCTAAAAAATATCAAATAATAAAAATAACACAAAACATAAAAAAATAGTCAAGGCTGAGTTCTACATTAATGTAAATAGTTATTCCATAGTCCATACCCATTTATAGGGAGATTAGGCAGCAATCTTTGAATGTTTATAATTACAATCGTACTTGTAATCGGTTAAAGAAATGTAAATGCTTTTTAGTTATTTATTTAATATTATTTTCCAAATTTGTTACTGAGTAAGAAGTCAAATAATCAAATAGTAAATATCATAGGGAACAAATATTTAAACTAAGAAATAACAAATATGTAATTGCAGAAATTTGATAAAAAGCTTAATTTTCATAATTCTATTATCTATCTAATACCTTATATCAGTAAAACTCTTAATACTTTTCATATAAAAATGAGCGTCTGCTAAAAGCCCCCATCCAACTGAAACAAGACCAACCCTAAAAAAAAACATAAAAATATGATTTTCATTATAGGATAACTTACTTTTAGACAACCGTCATGTTCATCACCTCAAGCCTAAATTTTCTGCAGCTAAAGTCTTAACGGCTTTTGTTATAAACAGCTGCAAAATTAAGTTATAGCTAGAGTCTAGCTAAAGATTTTTTTGTAAATCACCAAATTTTGATTCTTCAGCAGTCGCAGCAAAGCTCATTTTTCCTAACATGTCGCTATTCAAAATACAATTTGACTTGAGGGTAGTGTTTGACCAAAAGTAATTAATCCTTTAAAATAAATGTTGCGCTTCCTTGTTTAATGGAAGTGTAATCTTTTTAACCTTTTCATATACATTTTGTTGCTCTATTTAATGACAAAATTGTTTTGTTGAATAGTTATCACTGTTTAAGTTACTTGTTTCGGTCTGATAAACATTGAATTATTGTAATTTGTTTAATATTGCTGCCTTACAAATGAATATAATTGTTCTTGTTTTATAACCCTGACTAAGTACCTTGTTTCTTGGTTAAGTCTGATAAGCATTAAGTCTAACGGAGCCAGATTACAGCGACCTACAATAAAAAAAACAATAAATTATTTCTAAAATTGATTTATCACAAAGCGTGCAGAAATGGGGTGTCTTCTAATCTACATCCCCCTAAAACAAGATATTAAGAAGAACTGCCTTGGAAAGTTTTACACCCCCTGGTAAAACATTGTGCACTACACTGCTGAAAAGCCTGTTTAGCAATATGTTGAATCTATTCCACAATAAGAAAAATAAGATATTGATAGTGATTGTGATTGTAACAATGTAGAATATAGGTGGATATTAAGACAGGAGAAAAATTGTCGTCAATTTAGCTTGCTAACATGGATATTATTGGTCAGTTTTTAATCCAATAGGAGGGGAGGGGATAGGGTAAAGGAGGTGGAAGGGGAAAATCGTTATTTTAGCCCGCTAGGAGTTTCACTTTATTAGAGGACATAAAAAGCTGGTGTAAGATCCCAGTAATAAGATCCATTCAAACAACAATCCATTCCTGATTGCTTGATTTTCTTTTCATTAAGATTTGTGTGTCTAAAACCTGACCATTATAAAACTAGTTCATATGTTTATGTTTTTTTTACCTACGGCCAAAGCTTGTGATATGACTCCATTGTCGTTGTCCAACTTATCTTCCTAAAACATAATTTAATTTTAAAGCCAAGCTACTCTGTAGTTAACCATGTGTGTACTCTTTTCTGTACTACGTTTCTTCTTTCTGTAATGCTATATTTTCTCCCACTTACTTTTCAAATTTGAAATTTATATTACCTCAACTCTATTTCATATTAGTTAATTCTTATGTTTAGATTACTATTTCAAAAACGTCGTCGATACTATATAGCATTGTAATTATCAAAATAAGTTTCAAATACCTGTGCATCTAAAATTGATCTGCAAAAGGCGTTTGATTTTCCCGCTGGAATTATGCCAACTGGAAATTCCAGGGCCCGCCGCCAGTCACCCCTGAAATATTCAGGGAAATGATGACAACATATATTTCATTTTCCCGCTAAATTTTGACGAGGTAAAAAATCCAGGGCCCAAAACTTAAAAAATAATGATGCTGGAATGTTCTGTTGTCATACAAAGATACAGAATATAGATTTGATTGAAATATTTAATTTAAATGAAAACAATCGTTTTTTTATGAAAATAACTTCATGTAATTTTTGACTAACAATATCACCTTTTCTGCAAAAAAAATTTCCTTCCAAGCACATTGTCCCTACGGAAGAACTAACCATCCCGCTAGTCTTCCTTCGGCAATTATTACTTAATTTTATAAAATCTTAACAAACACATCATAACCTAACTCTTAATAGCTATTTTGTGAGATATTATTTGATGCAATTCTATGTAATTGTATGATTTTGATTGGTTTATTCTTTCTACAAAAGTAGGAATGTTTTACTGAAACTTTGTTTAAAACTTTTTTATTAATTCCGATTTAGGCCAATGTCAATCCTTACAAAACGAAAATTATAGACAATATAGACACACCTCTTAACCTAAAGTCCATTGGGCACTTACTTTAAAAGTCCTTCGCCTGTCTAACCATTTTACAGATCTGTATATATGATATCAATCTATCCATATTTACCTTACAAATAAACCATTATAGACTTCATGTAAAAGTGCATCTCCAGAAATGAGCAGTACTCCCCGCCACTCATCTAAGTCTAATTGTCTCATAACGTCCCTAAATAATAACAAATAAACAAATGACAACAAATTTATAAGCGAAGCAGGAAAATTTTAAAATTTTAAAAGATATACTAGTTCAATAATAAAGAGCATTAGACTAGTTAAGATCCTGTATTAGTTATCCTTTAAATCTTTATTTTTTATAGATTAGTTTTGAGGAAAATCAAGCAGAAAAATTTCCGTAATATTCTTATATTTCTTAAAGTGACAACTAAATATTTTAATTTACACAAATTACATTTCAAAAATCCACCATCTTTAGTGGGTAATAATATCCTAGCAGCTGCGCTACTAGTCTCTAGGTGATCTGTATTCAAAGGAGAAAGGAAAATAGCCTAAAACGAAACATAGATATAAGAATTAAATAGCCTAAAACTATCCAGGGAAAATAAGAAGAATACATTTAATGAAGAATGCAATCAGTTTGTAGTTATCGAAATCTTAAGGTAAATATTTACTACTATAAATACTTTAAATTTCTTTTTATTACCTAGCGTGACCTTTTCCTCTTGTAACAATAAGCTCCCAAGGAACAGCACTTTCTATTAGGACACCTGAAATCAAACACTCTTTAAAATATTATTAAGTTAGCTCCTTCATAAATATATCTATTTCTAAATAATCTACATATGTATATTTTGTTAATATTAAAATTGTCGAACAATACCTGCCGTAGCCTCCCATATTTGTTGACTATTTCCCCGTCCAGACACAGGATTTAAAAGAACTGTCCAGTAAGCAAAATCATTTATTTAAAACTACATAGAAATATTAGAAATTAACCTAATAAGACCCATGAAAAGCCATACAATAACAATTCTAAATAATTTTGTCTGTATTTTCATTTATGACTTTTTGTGCTTCACTTATGATGGATGTTGTCATCCTTGTTTTAAAATAAGTAGAACTTTGAAATTACGGGAAAAAATCTTGTCTTTAAAAGATTAGCCCACAATCTAAAAAAGTATGAAACGATAAATTCATATTGAGCAAGTCCATCATATTAATGAAGATTAGAAAATAAACTTTTCAACTTAATTGACCATATTTATAATTTGATTTTTGTGTTTAATAAAATTCTTATAAAACTTTGAATTGGTTTGTTTAAAAGAAAATGATATATTATTTCCTAAAAGAGGGTTTTCATTCATCAAACTGTATTCAGGATCTACGCCTAAATTTGAGAGAAATAGACAGATTATTGATATATAATATATATTATAAAGATATAAGATTAGAAAGATAAATGCATTTAAGAATGATATATTGATTAACAGGAAAAGATAGAATGTAGATAGATAGGGAAGAAAGATAAACATTAAATAATGAATAATGATAGTTTATACTGAATTTTGTTTTGTGTTTAGTTTTGAAATATTCATAGATAGTGTGAGATAGATTAAGATACCATCTAACACAAAAAGAGTTATAATTGGCATATCCTGTATCTACTGTGTGATACAAAGTGCTTTTGATGACTGTGTACAGACATACCCTAACTCTAGAATAGCAGCGCTACTATATTACATAGCAGCTACATATCAAACCAGCAACCAAGCAAATAGCCGTTACTATACAATCCTACCTATGCAAACTCTTGCTATAGTTGAAACCCAAACACTCGAAGTCTTTATTGCTTCTTCTCTTCTATAAATGAAAAACATACAACAATATAAAAAGTAATAACTATGTCTTCGTAGGTCTTTCAAACTAACATGCTGCTAAAACTTGCTTTAAGGGCAAGATGGACTCACATTTTTTGAGATATTATTGGATACATAAACGTTCAAAGAATGGATATGAAATTTAAAGAGAAATTTAGTTGGGGGTAGGGCTGTATTTTATTTTAAATACCATTGTCATGTCCAAACACACCAATAATATTTTCTTTTAAATGTTTTGCTGATATCAAAACTACAAGAAGGAAATATTTAAACTTCAGAAAAAGACAATAATAATAATGTAAGAAAAAATATTGAGCCTCAAAGTTTCAGTACGAACCTTAAATATGATATTACTTTATTGAAAACTAGCGGCTTCGCCCCTAGCCTCTATGGGCTTTGCCCCAAGAGGTAATTAAAAAAATTGGAGCTGCCCCAGTATCAACTTCAAAATTTTCAGGAAAAAAAAAATTGGAACTGCCCTGGACTGGAACAGTATCAAATTAAAAAAAAATGGGGGGGGATTTTTTTTGTTTTTGGGGGGTTGGGGGTGTCCAACCCCCCCAAGAAAATAGCTTAAAACCACCACAGGACCAATAGGTATATACCCTGAAGAGTAGAATCCAATCGGTTCAGTGGTTACCGAGATCTTAAGCTTCAGACGGACGGACGGACAGACATCATTCTACTTTGTATTATAGACAGCCAACCATAAGTTTCAGATACTAACTAGTTTGGAATAATAAAGGTTTACTGACCTTGCCCCATGTTGAAGATAAAGCAGAATTCTTGTCAATGATCTTTCTCCCTTTCTCCGTGAATATACGGCCAACATAAACACAGGAGTTCTAAACAGATACATTGATAGATTAATATATGATTAGAGGGATAAATGAATATTTAATTAAATAGACGATTTTGGGCCTTTTTTTAATGCAAATAATAACATGGTATAATCATTATATTACCTAATTTTTTTCAAATATAAAATACTAGGACCATCAGGGATATAATATAATATAATCAAGTCTCGTAAAAATATATATTCTAAATAATATTAAATGCGTTGTTGTTCATCTGATTTGTTGAGCTTCGCTTTTATGAATGTTGCCGTTCTTGGTTTTGGTAAATTAATGTTCGATCATTTACCTTCCTTGTCCCCGTGGTTTATCAGAAAAAGCAGCTGGTCTGAAAACACATTCACATTAATTCAATATATCCAATTTCAAATTAATCCTTTTATAAAAGTAACAGGATGTTTGTCTGTCTGTATGTTCCGAAGGATCTCGCTTGACAATAGAGTTCTAATTTATAGGGAAGCTTCTCATAGGTTCTGAGAAGGTTTATAACTATTTTAGGAAAGGGTACCATCCCTCCTCGCAAGAGAAATCTCCCGTTAAAACTGATAGCCCCCTAATTTTTTTCTTTTTCTTTTTACAACTAAAATGGAGCGTCGACTCTAGGGGCGAATCAGCTAGTAACTTATATATAATCAAGTTATTAAAATTATGGCATTGACATTATTCTATTGTCAAGTATAGGATTACAGACATATCCTAACAATAAAGTTACTATGCTATGCATAACAGACAAGAACTGTACCTCACAGCAGCTATATCTGTAAAATAAATTTTCTGTTTGAATTTTCTTGCAAGACAGCCACTTTCTTCTCCATTTATTATTAGTTCCTAAAATACATATAGCTTTATATTTTTAAACAAAAAATATTGTTGACGGGGTTCCCCGAAAGAAGTATATGCGCCAAAAAGGGGTGTGTAAGATGCATGAAAGTAATGATAAGCCTGTCCTTTACCTCAATCAAGACACGAGTTAGAAAATTATTTAGAAAAGGTTTCGTGAATATTTACACATTATTAAATAATTCATTTGTTAACTTTTAGCTTTTGTGGGATAGAGAGTAACCTAAAAAATGTATAGTTAAAATATGAAACATTTCCCTCAATAAATTAACCCTATAGAACAAGCTATTTCAAAAACAAACATTACAAAAATATTCTATAGGTGAGTCGGTGAATGGCAAATAGGACTTTTTTCACTAAATTATTGCAAATAATCAATAAAGAAAAAAACAACAGTATACAAAGAAATTAAAGATTCAACGCTACAATTTTATTTTATTTGATTTGACAACTATAAAGTAATGTTTCTCACCACAATACCTATAAAGAAGCTACTCTATGAATGACTCAATACCGCAGCACCATTAAAGCTACAGCCGTTCTAATTTTTTTTAAAACAACCAAGGAACAAAGAAGTTGAGACAGTTTTGAATTTAAGAGTTAAAAAAGCAGGGATCGGAAGCCTCACGTAAGCAGCGTGTAAGCCTCAGTGAAATCGTGATTTTATCACTATAAAATTCAGCTGGATGTATAAAACGGCTCTTTAGCAGACAATCCTTCTTTCTAAAATTTTTTTTCTGCTCACAAGCAGGTTTAAAACTGAGGCTTATGCGCGGCTTACGTGAGGCTTCCGATCCCTGTAAAAAAGTATTATAATTGCCCCCTTTGCATTAAATTAATTAAAAATTATACTTTTTATCATGTTTTCATTGTTCTTGTTTTATCTATTTCGACGTCACCGAAACTGTCCCAATTTTGTATAACTTTTGCGGAACAAGTTCCAATTACGTCATATTTTTCTTTCCCGAAAAAGAGAAGGGGGAAAGAAAAAAAAGGGAAGGGGGGAAGAAAAAAGAGATGGGAGAAAAGGGGGTTTTCCCCATCTCTCTTGAAAAGATTTTCTTTCCCCCCTCCCTTTTTCGGGAAAGAAAAATATGACGTAATTGGAACTTGTTCCGCAAAAGTTATACAAAATTGGGACAGTTTCGGTGACGTCATCTATTTCTCAATATCTGTTATATTATGTATTGGTTTTTTATACAAAGCTGCAAATTTTCGAGTTTCAAGAAATTGGAATAATTATTTATCGAATAAAAGACAATTTCAAAATTTTAAAATAAAAATTGTACGATAAATTCCAGTTTTATTAGCCCATGGGCGCCGAATGCAAAGGAAATATTCTAATTTATTTTTTGTAGAAAATTGCATATAACTTGATATGATACATGATTTATTAGTATGGTTCGGAACCCGTTCTAATCCAGCAGATTCCGTGCAATACTAGAATAGTTATTTCTCGCATCGTATTATAAACGGCTTTCGCGGATATAGAATGATTGTACATTTTTATATTCGTAGAAAGCTGGATATAATACGATGCTAGACATAGTTTTTTCGTATGGATGAGAACCGGTTCCTATCCACCGGATTCGAATGAATACGAGAATAGTTATTTCTCGTATCGTATTATAAACGGCTTTCCGCGGATATAGAATGTACAATTATTCGTAACCGGTTCCTATCCACCGGATTCGAATGAATACGAGAAAAAAAATTAACTCAAATTTTGACGACTGTACAATAATAATTGTTCATTTTTGTCCGGCCAAAGACAATGAGCTAATCTAACTACTTATAAACTATCTAATATTGAAGCATAAAATAAAGGCAAGGTTAATTTTTAATAGAGGTAATAGGGGCAATGTGAGATTAAATTAGTTACCATTAAATTGAGCTTAAGGACGATTCAAAAATCCTCAGTTAAGTTACAACTATGTTGAAAATTTGTTCGTCATAAAATTCTTGCTGCTTTGCTTAAAGTTCTCAGGGCTGAGTTTAACTTTTTGACAAGTAAAAAAAGTAAAATTTCTCACCACATATTCATAAATTACATAATGTCCAGGGATAAGAGACAATTAGTAAATAATTAATTCCTCCTCCTTATGAACATGAGTAGAAAAATTTATTTAGAAAATTGTTCTTTTTAGGGGAACGGGAAAGTAGTAGATTATTTTTATTGCCATTGTATTCTTCTACCCTGCATGGTTTCATTTGTTTAACTTTCTTTCTCAAACTTTTTTCTTTTTTTTGTACTAAATTGTTATTCTTTTTTTTGTTCTCGAAAACTATCAATTTAAATTTCTTTTCTTCAATTATTTTTTCAGTTCAATTTATAAAATAGAAAAATAAATTAAAGAAAAAAAATTAAAGATTTCAAAGTATGCAACTATTTTACTTTTGCCGTTAACGTCAAACAATGGAGCCACGGCGGTAAAATTATTCACTGTCTAAGATTTTTGTATTTTCTTACGTATTCGGAATTTTGTACCTGGTGTGTTAATAGTAGGTTGACCCATCCTTCCTTATTCCCCACACGTCCATAGAAATCACCATACAGTATGCCCTAGCAGATTATAGGATAAATAAAGTATTATTCAGTTCTTAGGTATATAAAATATACTCCAAATGTTTGTTAAACTTTTCTAAAAAATTTAAATGTTTCAAAATTTTTAATTAGGTATTTGAACATTAATGTCAAAAAAACTTTCTGTAAATTATTTTGCTTTCTCTTTCTTATTAAATAAACATGTCTATCAGTTAGTCTATACGAAATACCTATAAGAATGCTCCACTACTAGTATCTACCTGTTTTTCCAATTTATTGAGTCCAACTTTGGACGATTTTTTACGCCTCATTTTATCACTTCATTTATTACATCTAAAATTAAAAGACATTTTTTATTTAAACCCTGAACAACTTTATTATGCAATCTACATTTTCCTGGATATTTTGTCTATAGTAGTTCATAAGTGTACAGCTTTACAGTATATTGTTTCTATTTGGTAAAGCAACACATATGATAAAAGAAAAAGATGCTTTTTAGAGTAAAATGCTTAGATATCAATCAAAATCTAAATTTTTAGATTTTTTACTGAACAACTTTATTATGCAAATGAAAAGAAAATTAATGGGAAAACGTTTATTTTACACTTTTCTCCTCTTTAAAGATAGATTCTGATAAAATAACATTTTTTAAAGGGGGTTATGCATCAAATATTATGAAAAACAGTATAAGGTAGAAATTAATGATTTTTCTAAATAAGAAATATTAGGAAAAAAGAAATTTGATTCCTAACACTCAAGAGGACAGCTGCTGATCCCCAGTCTTATGGATGTAGCTTAATACATGTTATTGATTAAAATTACCCTAAAACATATACAAAAACGTTTTTGATGTGTTTAAAAAATCCATTTTAAATCTTGATTTTGAGGACAATGGCCTTTAAGATGCTCCTACTGGTGGTGATGGTGAGCCAAATGTTATCAAAGTGCATGCCCATGATGACAACTTATATATTGAACTATTGTCCAGTTTTTGTAGTCATAGCAGTCTCCAGTCAAGCAATATTAAAAAAGAAAAAAATTGCAATTTTAATTACTCCAAATCATAAGGTAAAAACTGTAGTTTTTATAAGATGGTTATATTTTGTGTCAGGAGGCACCATTGGAGGCTGCTATGACTACAAAAAATGGTACATAGGTTAATAGACAAGTTGTTGTAATAGGCATGTACTTAGATAACATTTTGCTCAACATCACACCCAAGAGGAGCATCTGAAAGGTCATCATCCTCAAAATCAAGATTTTAAAATATATTTTTTTATTACATTAAAAACATTTTTGTATACTTTTAAGGGTAATTTTAATCAATAACATGTATTAAGCTACATCCATTAGACTGGAGGTCAGCAGCTGTCCTCTAAAGTGATAAGGGTCGAATTTCTTTTTTTCTAATACTTCTATTTTAGAAAATTCATTAATTTCTACCTTATACTGTTTATCATAATATTTAATGCATAAATCTCTTTAAAAATTGTTATTTTATCAGAATCAATCTTTAAAAGAGGAGAAAAGTGCAAAATAAACGTTTTCCCATTAATTTTCTTTGGATTTGTTCAGTAAAAAATCTAAAAATTTAGATTTTGATTGATATCTAATCTAAGCATTTTACTCTAAAAAGCATCTTTTTCTTTTATCATATGTGTTGCTTTACCAAATAGAAACAATATACTGTAAAGCTGTACACTTATGAACTACCATAGACAAAATATCCAGGAAAATGTAGATTGCATAATAAAGTTGTTCAGGGTTTAATTATTTGATTTTTTTGTTTGAGGCAACAGATTTCCAAACGGCAGGACCAATACTGATAAAAAAGATTAAAGTGCAGCAATGGATATAAAATATGAGGATTTTGTGAGATACTTGCATACCCTGCTAAAAGTATTCTCCCAGATAGTTAATATAATCTCCATCACGCTCTCCCCCCCTTATGACTTTACCCCCATCCTCTCCCATGAACATTGGGAAACATATTGACCAATATCTAAGGTCTATATTTGCAACCTTAATTGACGACAAAACTCCCCTGTCACAATATCCACGTATTTTATATCAAGTGCAACAGCTTCCTTGTTATTAAAAGTTTCGAATTATTTATTGGCAGTCATAGGAAATCTTAGATACTTTTAAATGTATGGAACCGTTGATATAAAAAAAATTATATTTTAAAGCTAAGATAAAGTTTTCCATATTCTAACAGTAAGCATTGCTTTTCCTTTATTCAAATATTCTGTACAATCGAAACACAATAGTTGGATGGTTTCTAAATATTGAAAATTGACCGAAGAGGTAATAAAAACAAGAAACCGATATGGAGAGAATCATTTATCAATATTTTTTTTTGATAGAGTTATAAAGAATATAAATGTTTATATTTACTTTAAAAAGGAACTTTAATAAAAATGAAATAAAATCACTTTTAAAAGGGTACAATGTCAAATTCCATAAGTAGTGCAACAATAACTAAAATAACAATAAAAACCATGCTATTAAAACGAAGAATAAGACCATAACTCTTATTTTAAATTGCTTGTTTATGTCTAGGATTAAGTCGAAAATTAAAATATAGAGTAGATGCGCTTTTTAAAAATGGGGTCAGTAAAACCGCCATGATATTTGTATCAAACCAATATGAGAATTTTACACCATTGTTTTTATACCACACTCACAGACATGGACAAACATTAAGAAAAAACTTGCGTCGAATCTTTGCTGAAATAATACGAACTCGAACAATTTTCATAAAAAATTCTATCACACCCGCCAGTTAGCGCAGCCGAGAAACAATTTTTATTTTTCTCAAAATTCGAAAATTGGAAAATTGGAAAATGGGCGGCATAATCATTTAAGTAAAAACAAGGATGACTACATCTATCAAAGCGAAGCTCTAAAACGATATGACAGACGAACATTTTTGTTGAGTGTCAGAACTGAATATACAAAATATGAAAATATAAGGTTTGACAAAATTATACGTAAATTTGTTGCCAAACTTCTTAAATACAGAATTCTGTTTAAGGACATACTGACATTTTAATACTTGATTATAGAGATGCTTCGCTCATAATATTGTACCTTATTGTAATAGGAATCAGTGATAAAAAATCAGATCAATCGGATGATTTTATCTCATAAAAAAATTTTAGTAAAAAAATCAACACGTTTAAAATGGACGTACAGACATTCTGATAACGATTATAGAGTTGCTACGCTTTCTAAATCGTACCTAACTACTACAGGAATCACAATGCAAAGTTTAAAAACGGTAGGACAATTCTAACATGCCTAAATTAACGAATAAAAGCTAACTATCTCGGACGGTCGGACCGACCCTAATTATAGAAAAGCTTCGCTTTTAAAAATAGAAGACATAATTGTTAAACCATTATTTTGATACCAAAATGAAAAAGGGATATGGAAGGAAAGAGAGAAGATGGTTTATCTTACTTACAGCTTGACGGAATATATCCCCCTCCCTAACCTCCACCTTTTATTTCAAAGCTTGTTTCTAGTTCCTTGCAATAACCATGTGGGGTTCTCCTAACCAATATTTATTCTACCATAAGCTTAAAAGTTATTTATTGGGTGGGGGAGGGTTTGCTCCAATAAAAAATGGTGGGATATAGCGAAAAAATGAATTAGGTAAAGGGTAAAAATTATTAAATTCATTCTTTGCTTTAGGCATTATTATTAAATAATATATTTTGCAACTATTTTCACAATCTTTTTCTTACCACCTTTCATTGCAAAATTGATATTTCATTTATTGTGGTTTTACTACATTTATTGGTAAAGCGTGCATTCTATGATTAGGAAGAGAACGTCAATAAAAACAAGGACGAGTAGAAGTCTGATAGGAGCGTGGAGATTCTTTACAACAAAAGTAAGACTCGTATCTTAATTAGCGGCCGAGAAAATAAAGTATTCCCCATTACTTTACTGATAGAAAGATATTTGGAATTATAAGTAGCTTTTAATATGCCTAAAAATATTATTTTAAAATCAAAAAGAGTTTGTTGTGTTAGATTAAGCTGGTGAATTTATTTGTATCTGTTAAGAAACACTTCAACGTCAAGCTCTAATTTCCCTTTTCAAGCATTTCAAGTGAAAATTTCCCACATGTTTATATTGTCGATCTATATTTGTTTTTAACGGATTCTTAAATTAACTTTAATATGAAATTAAACAGCATAACGTTTTTACTTAAATAAAGTGAATATTTATTGATAAAGTATATAAATAAATAAGTAAATAATGCGGGTTTCTATTTTCTTTTATCATATTAAATCTGTATAAGATAATCTACTTCAATATTTGTCTTCAATACATATGAAGCTTTTAAGTATAAATAGATTTATTTTCTGAGTTAATCCTATTCTACTCCAAATAATAATGTGTGTGAAAAAAATACAGGAATGGAGAGGACATTGGCAAAGAGATTAATCTACACTCTTTACTTCTTTAAAATGTTAGTAAGCTTCAAAAGGCATAATTGCACTCATAAGAATTTAGGATAATTAATTAATCGTTGATTGTCCTATCCAGTAATCCCTGGGAAGATTGACGCAATGTCCAAAGCTACCACCGCTAACTCCCTTTTTTTCTTCCCTCCTAGCTCGAACCCTGGGGCAAAATCATGCCTGTAGCGTATTTTACGCACTTTTACATACACACACACATGGCACGTGTGTGTGTGTGATTTGCGTAATATTAGAGTAGTGCCTTATTCATTTGGATTTAATTCGTTTAGAAAAAGTACACAAAGCTACGAATTTTTTTCAATTTTCACACTATAATTTTTAGCACAGCCACTCTGTATACAGGATATTATGTTCGTCCGTCTGCCCGAAACTGAGAAAGTTACACGTAATAAATGCTTATGGATTTAAATGCTTAAAATACTTCAAACTAAATTTACTGTCTTACAATCTCAAATAGCAACCGAGTAAATTCAACACAGAATATTCATTTCTTTCATATTTTTTTGGGAGGACAGAAAAATGGACAGCAAGCCAAATTAATTTATACCTTCCCAGCGGAAAATGTGAGTTTTTTAGTGGTCTCGATACTAAACATGTTAAGCGTAAAAAGAAAAGTTTCACCAAGTTTAACTTTATGTCAAAAAGTTTTTAAAATTACATTCTGTATGAAGGATATATATGTCATACAGATGGATAGATAGATTAATAGCTGTATTGTATATTAAAGACTTTCAGCTTACGAGACACCTTAATTATAGTGGACTTAACTATAACTATTTGCTAATTTCTTCTAAAAGTGCTTCAAATACATATATCATAAACCACGTTTTTTTCAACATGTTATAGTTCATAAGAGAGAGAAAAGGTTAAAAGTGTTTTTAGAGGATGAATGTTAAAATATAAAAAAAGACCACATAACTAAAACATAAAGAATTATGTTCTGGTCAGTGCTGTGCACACGGTTTTGCTAGGGGCGCAACCCAAAAATTTTAACAACCTCCGTAAACAAAAGTTAAAAGGGTGTTGGGAGCTGTATTACACAAAACAGTTATTTTATGGTTTATGAAGTGTAAGGGGGTGTGAGACTTTAGGGTGTTTTAATTTAATTGCTGAAACATATCTAATGGAAATATACAACAACAAAAAACTAGATACTTATCCTGAAAATCATATCATATATCTTGATTTTTATAGCAATTTTTTACATTACAGAAAGCTTAATAAAAATGCTGTTATGATGTTATTGCCCTGCTACTTATAGACATAATTGTCCTTGTCTATATAAAATTTTAGTTTCAGTTTTTTTAAGTCACCACCCCTCTCAATTTCCCACAATTAGAGCATTTTACAATATTTCTTTAATTTCAAATTTCATTCGACAGAAGAGTTTATATATTTGAACTAAATAAAGAACAACAATTTTTTTAATGTTTACTTTTTGGCAAATATTAGTTTAGAAGCTTATCTATGACTGTAACCATAAAATAATAAACATTTAAGTTTTCAAGTAAAGCAAATTAGTTTTTAGTCACCATTGTCAATAAATGTTTTTATATGTCTTTCTTGATTTGAGAATGAATCGTTTGAGTACTTAAGGACAATAAACAAGTAGTTTTAAAACTATTATGGAGAAGCAACTTTACTAATAAGTTGATGTTTTGGCTGTTATTGAACCACATATCCGTATGACATAAGACCTTGTTTTTTTTATAAATTCGTGAATCAAACTTGTATTTCATGAATAAAGTAATTACGCAATTTGTTAGCATATCAGAAATTACTTCTAGACCACACCAGGCACCACTGCCCACTTCATTTTTATTCAAACATCTACATATTTTCTCTCGAAAGAAGAACACTCAGGGAATACCTGTACTTTTCTTAACCTAATCTAATCTAAAAGCAACATTTAATACAGAAATTCGTCTGTAATAAAAGATTTTAGGTTTTTTACCAGTTTAATTTTACGGTAGTAAAATGATTTAGTTCAAAGAGAACCACTTTTTGTGATAAATTATAAATAAAAGCGTAGCAGATATCCTAAATCATCGCATGCTAGTAAAGTTCTCTCGATTTCAAACCTTACATGGGGGTAGGATTCATGCAACAATGTTTTTTCAACAGACTTCTAGATTACTGTTTCTGCCACATTATTAGTATTTGATTTGTACTCTACTTTTATGGATGTTGTCATCCTCGATATATAAAATTATACAGCAGGTTTAAAATTGCTATTTCATCTAAACAAACACAAAATTATAGAGTAGCAGGAGTATGAACAAGGGTTATTTTCTTCTTCAAAGGCTTTGTGATGCATTCTACGGTGAAATTTAGTTAACATCCAAACAATATCACTAAAAAGTTGAACAATCAAGAATAAATTAATCTTTTCCCAAATCATAAGTATGAAATTTTATTTTTATGACTTATAAACAATTAAATAAACATTAAAATAAATTATCTACTTTCAAGAAACACGTTAGAAATTAAATCATAAAAGAAAGCATGCAAGGAAATGAAAAAAAGAGGTTTAATTGTAATGATAATAAAGTGAAAATATAAAAATGACAGTTTTTTCGTAACAAAAATTTATCTCTATCATACACCATAGACGCAAACCACTTTGCTAATTATAGAAATCTTTGCTATTTCAAATTTTCTCTTGTGTTTTGTGTGTTCACTAAAAATCTGACATTGATAGATATTTTTCACACTGTGAGCTGGAAAAATATAAATCAGATTATTATGTAACAAAATATATTTATTTCAAATGCCCTTTTTTACAATTTCAAATCTTATATTCGCCTGGCCTCTAAACATAGACGTCCAAGGGGGGGTAAAGTGGGATTACCCCCCCCCCCCCCATTTAATATTTACCCAGGGAAAAAAATAAAAAATAAACTTATAAAGTTTCCTGTTTATATCACACTCAAATTTAATAATGGTGTTAAATAAACAAATGATTTTCTGATATTGTAAAAAGTTTAGATATAAGAAGGATTAGTCTGTATTTCTCAGAAAAATATTGCTGTTTCTACATTACTGAGATGTATTACATTAAAACTAGCGGTTACGCCCCTAGTATCTTGGTGATCTGGCTTCAAGGGAATAGAAAATAGCTTAAAAGAAACTCAAGACTTAAATCAGAAAAAAAGTAGCCTGATCATCACAGTAGCTATATGAAGCTTACCTGAAAAAAAAAGAACCCAATCGGTTCAGAAGTTGTTGAGATCTTAAGCTTTGGACAAAAACCTTACTACTTTATATTGTAGGATAGATAATTTCTATAAATTGAAAAGTAATAAAACAAGGATGACAACATCCATAAAAGCGAAGCACTGAAACGGTAAGACAAACGAACATTAACACTTGTATAGTGTCAGAACTTAATAATCAGAATATACATAAATGTATAAGATTTGAAGCAAAATTGTAAGTAAATTTGTTGAAAAACTGCTTGATACAGGATAATGTTTATGGACATACTTACATTTTTAGGACTTGATTATAGAGTTGCATCGCTTATAACAGTATACTTTGTTGTTCCAGGAGTAAATATGCAAAAAAAATCAGATAAATCGGATAATTAGATCCCATTAAAATTTGTTGTTAAAAAATCTTAAAATCAACATGTTTAAAATGGACGTACGGACATTCTATTAATGATTATAGAGTTGCTACGCTTTCTAAATCATACCAAACTACTAAAGGAATCACCATGCAAAGTTTGAAATTGATAGGACAATTCTAACATGCCTAAATTAACGGAAAAAGCTATCCGTTACGGACGTACGGACGGACCGACCCTAATTATAGAAAAGCTTTGCTTTTAAAAGTTACGTTTGCTATCAGTTGTTAGCTACAAGAAGTATTATAATTCAATTTGAAAATCATATGTAACACATGGGCAGCCACGAATACACACATTCATAGTATTTAAAAGACAAATGTTTGATAATCAATGTTACATCTTCATATGTAATGCACCTATGAACTTTACACTAAACACAAGGACGAAGATATTTTAAAAAGAACAATTAAATTTAGAAATAGCAGAATTAGGTAGCAGCATATTTGTTGAAAAAAATCTTTTCATAATAATAATATCATGTCCGACAGAAAAAGTTGTATACTGGATGCTCTTTGATAATGGGGAAAAAACAGCAATCTGTCTTAAATAAAAGGTGATATAAACAAACCTCATAGCCTTACAGAATAACGGAATATCTGACAAACTTTTAAAGATATAAAATGTGATACTATGCATATTGTTTAGAAATAGAAATATCTTTTTAAATTATCGACAGATATGTGCTATTCCTACGTGTTGGCTATAAAAGAAACATGATAAAGGATACAAAACAAGGATGATAAGAAAGAATGATAAAGCAGCTAGTCGTGAGTCTAATATGTTGGTTGTTACTTAAACAACAAAAATGTTGTCAGATTTGATCTTATTGAAAAATGTTTCCTTTTTTAGGCCTAAACAGAAAATGCTTTTATTTAATTATATTTTCTTGTTTTTATTTCTATAACATTATAATATTCTTTCAAACAAATTATAAATTAGAATTTCATACCAAATGCTAGCTGACCGATTAAACAACAACAAACATGTCGAGTTTCTTTGCTTTTTAAATAGGTATTAATAAACGTTTTACAAAATAAAGCTAAACAGATAAAAAAGATACTAAATATTAACTTATGTAATCTTCTGGTTTGACTCCATATATGTTTTTATGTTTTTGTCAAAAAGAATGTGACTAAAATATATATAAAATATTAGCAATAAAATAATATTTATCTTGTTAAGGTATTTTGAATGAAGCTTGAGATTTCAATATAGAGCCTGGGAAAGAATGGGAGGCGATCTTATTTTTAGAGTTAAACCTTAGCATAGTTTTGGGCTGTTTTTTATTCTTTAAAATAATCCATAGCCCCTAGATTTCTGGGGCGAAGCTACTAGTACCAATATAAATAAATAGTAGCTGTTAAGAAAATTAAAAAGAAAGTTAAGACATTTGTCTTAGTAAACTACTTTCCAATAATTACCAAATTATCTAGCAATAATGTGTTAAAAGTGTCTAAATTTATATAGTTGTCCTCTATTTAACCAATAATCATTCTTTTTATTTGCTGTTTTAACGAAACAAGCACATGTATTACTTAACGAAGCATAGCCATAGTCGACTGACAAAAAAGTCGGGATAATTGACAATTATTTTTACACGCAGAGTAATTTCACAACAAAAGCGTTCACAAAAAGAACATAAAGTTTTGGTTGTAAAATTGAAAACTATTTTTAATTTTTAAATTTATTCATCTTTCTTAACCCATGAAATTCTTTGAATGAACTGAGAGTCGGCAGGAAAAAGCTGAGAGTCATTCCATGAACTACATATGTAAAACCAACCTTAGATCGAGAACTCAATCGGCTCAATAGATAGCGAGATCTTGACCGATACAGAATTAAACCTTACTAATTTATATAGTTGGATAATACAAAGTTTTCTAGATCTTTTTTTATGATCTCATCCTTTTCCGACTTACAAAGTTTTTCAGCCATTTTCATGAAGAGGATAGAGCATCCCTCCATCATTTAAATCAATAATCCCTTTCCTTAAAAAAACAAGGATGACAACATCCATAAAAGCGAAGCACTGAAACGGTAGGACAAACGGACATTAACACTTGTATAGTGTTAGAACTTAATAATTATCAAAATATAAATTTATAAGAGTCAAAGCAAAATTGTAAGTAAATTTGTTGTAAAACTGCTTGATACAGGATAATTTTTATGGACATACTTACATTTTTAGGACTTGATTATAGAGTTGCTTTGCTTATTACATTATACTTTGTTGTCCCAGGAATCAATATACCAAAAATCAGATCAATCCGATGATTTGATCATATAAAAATTTGTTTTTAAAAAAAGTAAAAAAAATCAACATGTTTAAAATGGACGTACGGACATTTTGGTAATGATTATAGAGTTGCTACGCTTTCTAAATCGTACCTAACTACTAAAGGAATCACCATGCAAAATTTGAAATCGATAGGACAATTCTAACATGCCTAAATTAACGGAAAAAGCTATCCGTTACGGACGTACGGACGGACCGAACCTAATTATAGAAAAGCTTCGCTTTTAAACAAGGATGACAACATCCATAAAAGCGAAGCTCTGAAATGGAAGGACAAACGGACATTAAGACTTGTATAATGTCAGAACTGAATAATCAGAATGCGAATGTATAAGAATCAAAGCAAAATTGTAAGTAAATTTGTTGAAAAACTGCTTGATACAGGACAATGATTATGGACATACTTACATTTTTAGGACTTGATTATAGAGTTGCTTCGCTTTTAATATTGTACTTTGTTATCCTAGGAATCAGTATACCAAAAATCAGACCAATCAGATAATTAGGTCACGTACAAATTTGTTGTTAAAAATGTAAAAAAAATCAACATGTTTAAAATGGACGTACGGACATTCTGGTAATGATTATAGAGTTGCTACGCTTTCTAACTCGTACCTAACTATTACAGGAATCACCATGCAAAATTTGAAATCGATAGGACAATTATAACATGCCTAAATTAACGAAAAAAGCTATTTAAAAAAGTAAAAAAATCAACATGTTTAAAATGGACGTACGGACATTTTGGTAATGATTATAGAGTTGCTACGCTTTCTAAATCGTACCTAACTATTACAGGAATCACCATGCAAAATTTTAAATCGATAGGACAATTATAACATGCCTAAATTAACGAAAAAAGCTATTTAAAAAAGTTAAAAAATCAACATGTTTAAAATGGACGTACGGACATTTTGGTAATGATTATAGAGTTGCTACGCTTTCTAAATCGTACCTAACTACTAAAGGAATCACCATGCAAAATTTGAAATCGATAGGACAATTCTAACATGTCTAAATTAACGAAAAAAGCTATCCGTTACGGACGTACGGACGGACGGACGGACGTACGGACGTACGGACGGACGGACCGACCCTAATTATAGAAAAGCTTCGCTTTTAAAAAGGAGAGATAGAGGGGGAAACCACTAGTCGGTAGAAAATTTGCTAAATATGTAATTCCAAAACTGTTTAAGATTATTTGAACATATTTCATCAGTTATAATTGTAATACTACATGGATAATATTCAGGTCTAGCAATTCTGCTTAGTAACTCAGTAAAATACTACGATGAGGCATTTTACAGATCTTAAAGAATCCTCAAATAACATACTCGATGCAATATTTATTTCTTATGGTGTTATTTACAAATTTGGGTTCGGTGGTCTACTTTCAAATATAAGTAAAAGCACAGAATTTGAGTAATTGTAATAATAACACATTCAAAATATTTTGACCAAAAATATAAACAAAAATCTCAAAAAAAAAAATTTTGTATGATTTATGAAAATATTTAAATGACCATATGTAGAGCTAATTCAAATAAATATTTGTATATAAAATTACTATTGACAGTAATTACTATATAATTTTCGACCTTGCCCCTAGTTGTCCTAGTACAAAAATTACCCAGAGCGGTAAAAGGACTTTACGGTCTGGTTTTTAGGAGTTAGCCACCTTTCAATTACGTAGTTTATAAGCAAAAAATACGTAAAGTAAATTTATCATCTTTAGCATATTTTGTTATATGTATTTATAAGGATTTATTGAGAGTCTGTACTCGCCTAAAAAAGTTTGCAATATTTTATACTTTAACTGTCCTCTCCTATAACAATTTAATGAAATTTTTTCCTCATTGATACAATTTATACACCCTATTATTTCAATCATATCATTCTCAAGGACTAATATGTTCATTAAAATTTATCTCAAAGAGCCTTATCGCCCCTAGCATCTGCTTATCTAAGGGGGGTTAGAAAGGTCTTAAATTAACATAAAATCTTCCAAAGGCCTAAATCTAAAAAAATAACCCATAACCATTAAAATCTTCAGATTTAAACAAATAAATCTTACTGGATTACTACTGGGTATTGCTTGATGTGCACTCTGTGGGAAATCACCCTTACGAGGTACTATCCCGTTAGGATTTTTTTTAACCTTTATCTAATCTAATCTAAGCAAAATTTTGGTACAAATACGATGTAGGGAAAACTGTGGAAGTACAGCATGCAGCATTTATGAACTAATACTGCCATCTTTTTAAATAATTTTTTTGAGGCCTTACATAATGATCTATTTACAAAACTGTAGCGGTTATTTTATTAAGATATCTAGAATAGCTAATTTTCAATGTTAATTAGGAATTTCACAATGTTCAACCTTCAATTATAAAGATATTACATAAACATACGCGCTTTTATAATATGATTTTAATTGAGTATTTCATTTAAGATTTTTGAAGATGTAGTACAAAAAATGGAAAAACTAATTTTTAATGCTTATTCAATGATTATTAAAGTTTAGTTAGGCTAAGTAACGTCCCACAGGGTAATGCTTTGTCAAGATTGGTCTCTTCAGAGTTAGAGGCCCAACTGGGGCTAATATTTTAAAATGTTGAAAATAAGTATCGGAGGTGGGGTGGTATGTTGATATACAAAATTATTAAAACTATTATTATTAAACAAGGATGACAACATCCATAAAAGCGAAGCACTAAAACGGTAGGACAAACTGACATTAACACTTGCATAGTGTCAGAACTGAATAATCAGAATATAAATGTATAAGAGACAAAGCAAAATTGTAAGTAAATTTTTTGAAAAACTGCTTGATAAAGGATAATGTTTATGGACATACTTACATTTTTAGGACTTGATTATAATCGGATGATTAGATCACATAAAAAATTTTTGTTAAAAAGTAAAATGTTTTACATGGACGTACGGACATTCTGGTAATGATTATAGAGTTGCTTTCTAAATCGTATCTAACTACTAAAGGAATCACCATGCAAAGTTTGAAATCGATAGGTAAATTCTAACATGCCTAAATTTAGGAAAAAAGCTATCCGTGTGTGACGGACGGACCGACCCTAATTATAGAAAAGCTTCGCTTTTTAAAATATACCATGTTAAATATCCCAAGATGTGTAATATCTTTATTATATCTGCTATGTACGCTAACACAAACATGGGTGATACGTCAAAATTTTTAAAAAATCTACTGAGAAATATCAAGAAATTTTTAACGCAGAGTAGATACAGATAAGGAATCTTTAAATAGATAAAAGGTATGAAAAACAAAGATGACAACATCCATAAGTAGCGAAGCACAAAAAATCGTAGATTAGAATACGTACAAGTAGATTAAAAGGGTATTTAATAAAATCAAGAATTGATTTATTGGATAAAATAAACACGAAACCTTGTTTTATTATGTAAGAGGACGATGGTCAAAGTAAATTTTATGAAAGATGCTCATAACAATGTGAAAATTTATTTTGATACTGATATCCCAAAAAAGTTTGAAAATTGGATAAAAAAACAAAGATATGGGGAAATATGTAAAACATATAAAAATAGCCAAAAACCTGATTAAAGGCAGCTTGGCCGCTATGGTTGTTTTCTTAAAACAACAGAAAATTTAATTTTGATATTTATAACTAAAAAAATTTTGAAAATCGGACTATAAACACTGAAGATATGGAGAAAAATGTGAAAAATAAAAAAAAATAGCCTAAAACCTGCTAAAAAGAAAGTCTGGCCGTCAAAGTTGTTTTCTTTAAAAGACGGGAAATTTAATTTTGATATCTATAATTGACAAAATTTTGAAAATCGGGCCATAAACACTGAAGATATGGAGAAAAATATGAAAAATAGCCTAAAACCAGCTAAAAAGGCAGTCTGGCCTTCATGGATGTTTTCTTTAAACGATGGGAAATTTAATTTTGTTATCTATAACTGAAAAAATTTTGAAAATCGGACCATAAACACTGAAGATATGGAGAAAAATGTGAAAAATATAAAAATAGCCTAAAACCTGCTTAAAAGCAGTCTGACCGCCAATGATGTTTTTTTTATAGTTAATTGTGCTCCTTAATGATGGGAATGTTGTCAAAAAATTTCTGCATTCTATCTTTAATAGGAGTTGAGTAAATCCCATTTCCCCCATAGCGATACGGACGGACTGACGGACCAAGTGAATTATAGAGTAGCTTCGCTACTAAAAAAGAGAGATCGAAAGACCGAAATAAAAATTCAGAATATTATATTTACTGATATTTACCAGTTAGGAAGGTGAAATCATTTTTTTAAAAGCAGAAAGAGGTATAATCTATGATTACGGTTTCGTCCCTATAAGAAAGATTCTATGATTCCATTTTCCCCTCTCTTGGTAATGTCACCATATCACTTTCAATAGAAGTGAAACTGAATTGTACAATTTTGTTTACATAAGAGCGTATTCATAAACATTGATATCCTTTTTTAAATCGACATAATAGTAATGGTATACATAGACGTCCAGGGGGGGAGGGTAAAGGGGTGATAACCCCCCCCCCCCAAAGTAATTTTGGAGATGCTGTGAGTATTGGTTTAAAAAATATGACATAACAAAAAAAATTAGCCAATGAGAGGCCGTTATTGACCAATGGCGGCATGCGTAGTGGACTCTCATTGGCTAATTTTTTTTGTTACGTCATATTTTTTAAACCAATACTCACAGCATCAATTTTGGATTTTCAATTTTTACCCCCCCCCCCCAAAAATAAAAAAAATTGCCTCTATAAAATAAAGATTACCCCCTCCCCCCCCCCCCCTAAATTTTTATTTTCAAAATTTTACTCCCCCCCCCCCCCAAAATAAAAAAGCTTGGATGCCCCTGATGGTATATACCAGTTATTTTCTCAATTTTACATAAAAAATTGATTATAAATAATATTTTATGCATTTCTACAATTAACCTAATTTAAAAACAGTATATATGATTTCAATTATGTCGATGTTAAAAGAGTAAACCTCCATTCCAGTTTCGTTGCTCTTGAAAGTGGAATGGTACATTACTAAAATCGTATCTGTCTTAATGATATCATCACCAAGAGAGGCAAAATTGGAATGGTAGATTACAAAAAATCATATCGGCCTTGATGATATCATTACCAAGAGAGGGAGAAATGGAATCATATATTACGTTTTTTTAAGAGGGTCAAAACCAAAATCATCGATTATATTTCTGCTTCTATAAAAATGGATTCAACCTCCTAACTGTTTACCAAAGTATAAAATCATTTACCCCACAGCCAGCACGAACGAACCGGAAATCAGAGATGCCTAGATATCTTTGAATTATAAATTATTAAGCAAAATCAATCAAATGTAAAAGCTTCTTTGTCTGTAGCTAACCGCTGAACAATTAAGCTTTTTATATGTCCATGGACGATTTTCACTATTTTGGGAAGGGTATATACACCCTCCCAATAAAAAAATATCCCCCCGCAAAAAAATTACTTTTCCTTCTCAAAATTTAAAATGGGGGGGGGGGTGGTTGACTTTTAACTTTTCCCACTCTATTCTAATTTCTTTAATTCTAAGACAATGATAATTTGGGGCTAGACTTTATACTTGTGGGGTTCTATCTAACACTTAGGGGGGTTTGTCTCACATGTGAAAATGCTTACATATCATTGGTCTGAATTAAGGGGATAAGGGGATTAAGAATCTGGCAGGGAAAATATTTAATCTTTAAAATTGGCCTGTGAAATCAGAGATCAAATAGCACTTTGATATATAATTTCTCTAATAAGAGCAGTGTAATGGATATAAAAAAATTCATCCGAAGGCTTAAAAAAGCTTTAATTGCCAATACAAATTTCTTAGTCAGTCATTCAGTGAGGAAAGTATACTCTTAAAGTATCTCAGTAATACAAACGAAAGTAGAAAAAGGCTTTTTTCACTTTTGTAACTCAATCTTGATTCATTTCATCTACCAATAATTTAATGGATTATTTAAATCATACGAGGAATGCATTACAAACCAACCAATACACAAAGCATGTAGAGTAGCATTCTGCAAAAAAGTTTATTCATTAAAATTTCTGTAAATACAAATTTGGACTTTTATGTAAATATAGTTCCGCTTTTAAATATACACTTAAAAAGACATTAATGTATTCAAAACCAGGGAGGGAGGGGACATCAAAAATTATAATATCCTTAAACCTAACATAACCTAGTTTTGCTAGTTTTCAATATGTTAAATACGATATAATGACAACCACAATTTTTAAGAGGATGGATGGTTATTCATCAGCAATTGACATGTCCCCTAATCTCTGATTCATAAAAGTTCACTTTTATAAAAAATCCTATTTTACAATTACCATGCAACGTTGGTTGGTTGCTTTCTCAGTAATATTGTTTTTAAATTTGTTTGACCTGTCAAAATCAATTGTATTTTGTCGATAAGCAATGGTTTATGTCGACTTATATTGACTAAATAAGAGGTATTGATTACTAATCTATTTTAGATTAAGTGTCCTATCATAAAATATTTGTCTCAAGTTTCTAAAAAACTTCGCTATCATTAATTGTTGTTCTTCTAGTTAAATTATCTCTAGTCAAAACGACTTATTGAAAGAAATATGTAAACAAAAGCAGCCTGAAGGTTTTCAGCTAAATCTATCTGGCGTGTAAAACCTATGAGCATTATGTTGACATACAATATCAGTGGTTTATTTTTTGTGGTAGACGGAAGTTGACATGACTAATATGTTGTGATACAGAAATCGATAAATAATTACTTGGATTTTGCACCACATTTTCATTTTCTCTAAAAAATTTACACTTGAAGCTAGCTGAATAACGATACCCCCACCAATATAAGGAAAGCTTCTCTAAAATTTATGATTCTAAAGTGACTTTATAAAGTTGTATAATCACTAATTAAATTTACGTATTGGTTATTGACAAAGCCACAAGTTGAATAAAAAGTAATTTCTTTTGGTGATTACAACTATTGTTTGTATAAATATTGATTAATTCAAGATAAAAATTCATTGCAAAACTGAATTACAGGGATGGTATACAACGGACGTTGAATTAGTCTTTTATAAAAAAACTTTATTCAAATTTTGCTATTTTTTAATCATTAAAACGCGATGAGGGGAAAGAGGTTTGATGAAAATCTAAAATTGATTGTCCTCTTCATTCCTGAAAAAATCATGAATACATAAATTTTGCAACAATGAAAGTATAAGGGATATTGTTTTCATATGTTTTCTGTCAATCAAAATATTCTATATGCATTTGTGATTTAAAATTATCTTAAATAAAGTCCTAAAATTGCATAAAATTTTGAATGCTTTTACTATATTGGAACCAATGAATATGGAGTTGTCATAATATCAATATTAGGTCAAGTAACCCTAATTTTTTCATCTTTTTATGAATTTAAAAGTTGTATATTAATTGCATAAAAGCAGTTGATAGTTTGGATATAAAATTATTTGGGGGCAAGTGTTAATAAATATTGTTATCGTATCAGAGGTTTCATTGGACATTGCCAATTTTACAAAAAAAATCATTTAGAATTTATTCATGCATATTCATAATCCCCTAAATCTGTGAATGAAACAATAGAATTAGCAGACATTGCTACATAATATTTATCAGTGCCAGGGATCTATGGTCTGAAAATAAGTATTTTAAAAAATTTCCAAAATAGCGGAGCGATAAGAAAATTAAAACACCACTTAAATTTAAAAAAAGGAAACTAGAATAGTTTTACATGTTTACATTACCTACGAGCGTTCCTCAAAGAGTACCACTTTTATTTAGGGTAAACTGCATATCATTATGAAACGCACTAAATTAATGTTCAATAATTATCTAGATACTCACAAACCAACAAACTATAATTATTTTAGTAGCTTCTCTACTTTTCTGTTCGCCGGGCTGACAAATTGTTGGTTAAAACACCCACCGAAGAAGAAAGTAATTTGACTTACTATTCAAATGACAAACCTCCAGAATGCAAGATTAGTTAGAAGCTTCGCTTTATTTCTGTCTGTCCTGTTTCATATTGCACTCTCTCAATAACAAAGATGACAACATTCATAAAAGCGAAGCTGTGAAACGGTAGGACAAACGAACATTGACACTTGTAGAGTGTTAGAACTGAATAAGCAGGATATAAATGTTTAAGTATAAACAAGTAAATTTGTTGAAAATCTGCTTAAATACAGGATACTGTTAAAAGACATACTTACATTTTTAGGACTTGATTATAGAAAAGCTTCGTTTAAAACATTGTACTATGTTGTCTTAAGAATCATTATTCCAAAAATCAGATGAATATGAAAATTATATAACATGAACAATTGTTCTCAAGAAGTAAAAAATTAGCATGTTTAAAATGGACGTACGGACTTTCTGGTAACGATTATAGAGTTGCTACGCTTTCAAAATTGTAACTACCTGTTACAGTAACCATCCTGCAAAGTTTGAAATCGATAGGACTATTTTAACATGCCTAAATTAACGATAAGAGCTAACCGTACGGACCTACCTTAATTATAGAAACGCTTCGCTGTTAAAAAGAATATTATATACTAAGGAAAACTTTTTTCGGATTTTTTTTCTAGTTATTTTGTAACATTTAACCAAATCTCCTTTAAAAAAGTTTAAGAAACATCTTGTTAAGTTTTGTCAATGAAATATTTCAACAATACTAGAACCGCTAGAATCTGACACCAAATTGTATAAAATATTCGCTGTAATGTAATATTTCAAAGCAGAGATTTATGACCACCTAAAACAAAGGGGAAACTGTTTTTTCGCCGGGTATTGTGAAAACTCTCACTTTCATTCTATTATTTCACACACAATTATAAACTTGCATTGTTCAAATGTCCAAACGCAACTGAGGCGCACATACATATATTTCCATGGCCACTCTGTTATGTGTATGCGCCTCTGCTATAGATTATTACACACAAACAAATCAGGGATTAAGAAAGTTTTGAAAAAGCAGAACTATTTTCATTATTTAATGGTTATTAATCATAGGACAAAAATCTGGACATTTATTAAGGTATGTACGTCTGTCCGTTACAGTTAGTACTGTCGAGAAACAATCAGTGAGCGCCATTAATTTCAATTCAAGTATTTTACGCAGCAAGCGCCCGCTAAGTGTCCGTACGTCAGTAACGTTTAGCTCTTTAGTCCTGAAAATATATGTAAGGATGACCGTAAACATTATTCTGTATTCAATTAATAAAAAGCGAAGCTTTTCTATGATTAGGGTCAGTCCATCCGTAATAATTGTCTCTTTTTGTTAATTTAGGCATGTTAGAATTGTCCTATCAATTTCAAACTTTGCATGATGATTCTTATAACAGTTAGGTACGAATAAGAAAGCGTAGCCACTCCATAATCGTTACCAAAACGTCCGTACGTCCATTTAAAGCATACTGATTTTTAACTTTTTACAATTTTTTTTGTATGATAGGGGGGAAGTTTGTACACTTATAGGAAATGATAATTCAGTGTCAAATTTTGCTCTGGCATTTTGGGCTTGTTTTTATTGTTATCAACCTAATTTTTTTTGTAAACTCTCATATATGATTGGATCTACCTGTAAAACTTAGAAAAATAAATTTTGAGACTTTCCTTCTAGGGGCTAGTAAAGCAAAAGACCCCCCCCCCCCAAACACTAAAATTTTAAGTTATGAGCTTATTTTTAAGATATCGAGCTGATTTTTAATTGGAACCTTTTGTTACATAAATGAGTTGATTAGCCACCTCATATTACATTTTTGCACTTTACTTCTAAGGGCTTGTAAGCTCAAAACTTATAAATTTTGTATTTGAAGGGGGGTTGTTTTACCCCAAAAGCCCCTAGAAGTAAAGTGCAAAAATGTAATATGAGGTGGCTAATTTAAAAAGCGCTGCAACTTGCAACTCTATAATCTTTACCAGAAAGTCCAAACGTCCATTTAAATATGTTATTTTTTTAACATTTAGCATCTAAGTTCGGAAGAGGTCAGAAAAATAGCCTAAAACCATCTGAAGATATTTGTAAAGATTCCCTGAAAACTACAACTTATTCGGACCAACAATTTCCGATATTCAAACAAAAGTATCTTTATACAGGATTTTTACTCAGTTCTGCAACAAAGGGGGGGGGGAGGTAGGCTGTGCTAAAATTCCCTAAAGGTGTGAGTTTCAAGGCTTAAAAACAGTAGTATAACAATATTATTCACTAAATATGTGTGTTCCTTATTGGAAAGAACTATAGACTAAAATATTAGTGAAAAATATTTAGTGAATATTATCGTTCTACTACTGTTTTTAAGCCTTACTCACACCCTTGCGGAATTTTAGCACATCCTACCTCCCCCTTTATGAACAATTTAATTTACACTTAATATTCTGACAACACTCTATTAGAGTTATTGTTCGTTTGTCTTTCCTTCCAATTTTAGAGCTTTGTTTTTATGGATGTTGTCAACCTTGTTTTAAACACATTTATATACAAGTTTCATTAGACTTCAAATTAATATTATCCTTATAAAGTTCCGACACTCTACAAGTGTTTATATTCGTTTGTTATACTTTGTTAGGTTAGAGATTCGCTTTTTTGGTTGTAGTAGGCCTTGCTCTAAAAGCGATGTTTTTCAAAATATAATTAGGTTTTGTACGTTCGTCCGCCAGAGTTAGTCCTTTTCGTTATGTTAAAAAATGTCAAAAATATTAGTAAAATACAGAATTTACAGAAATAGTTCAAAATTATCATTATGAACCATACTAACAATTTGATTGAAACTTTCAATTATGGCACAAAAGGCAAAATCTTCAAAGCGAAGCTTTTCAAGATTTATTATCGCGTCGGTTTGACCGTCTATTTATTGCGGAGAATTTTCTTGTGATTTCAAGATTTCCAAAACAGTCGTAGCCACTCATTAATCGTTACCAGAAAGTGTGTGGTAATGTTTAAAACTTGTTGATTATTAACTTTTCGTAAAACAATGATATATATGATTCAATTACCCCATTCCTCTTTTTTAGATTAATGATTTCTAGAACAACCAAGTACAATGTTAAAAGTAAAGCATCTCTGCATTATTATTATATGTAGAATTATTAAGATATTTCTAAAGTTCGGCTTAGATTCAAAAAGCAGGAGACAAAGCCTAACCCTAGGAAGAAATATAATTTAACAACCCTTCAAAACTCTGAAAAGCTACAAGAGTTCAAGCTCACTTTAAACAACAGATTTAAGGTTCTGACTCTTCAAGAGGATGAAAAAGTGTATAATGATACCAGCAAAGAAAAATTAGGTTTCAAAAAGGCTAACCAAAAGACGTGGATCACTCAAAGATCCATTGATCTCATGGATCAAAAAAAGAGAGGTAAGACAAAAGACACTCTCTAGAAACTTTCCAGAAGATAAAGACCTGTAATAGATGCTCAGCAGGGAAATCCAAAGAAGTGTCAGAAATGCTAAAAAAGAACACTTGGAGAACCTTGCTATGCAAGCAGAAAATGCTGCTAATCAAAATATAATGAAAGATGTCTATGTGATTACGAAGAGCATTGCAGTACATAAATCAGGATCACACATCAGAGACAAGGATGGATTACTCCTTAAACCTGATGAGGATTTTCTAATTAGATGGGCAGAGCACTTTACTGAACTCCTTAATTTTCCAGCTCCAGAAAAAGAAATGGAGATTCCACCCTCAGATACACTTGATATTGACTGCCAAGCACCAAATCTATTGGAAAATAAAGAGGCCATTAAAAGTTTAAACAAGGATGACAACATCCATAAGTAGCAAAGCTCAAAAATTATGATTGTATATCAGGAAAAAAATACTATAAAGCAGTGTCATAAAATAAATATTAATACTGGTAAAATAGGGAAATCATCACACCTTTAAAATCACGCAACCTTATAATCATGAAAACTTAAAAATCTAGGAATCGATCTAGCACCGCAATTAATAGACAAATCTTAATGAGACTTGATGGAAATATGAAGAACATGAGCATACTCAATCCCTGATAATTTCAACCATCAATCCTGAATAGGAATTGAGAAAACCATGAAAACCTAAAAAATCTAGGAATCAATCTAGCACCCTAATTAATAAAAAAAATATTAATAAAACCTAGTGAAAAAATGTAGAATATTAAATTAAGGGGGGGGGGAGTTTGTACACTAATAGGAAATGAAATTCAGTACCAAAGATTGGGAGGGTACTGTGGGCTTGTTTTTAAAGTTATCAACCTAATTCTTTTTGTAGGCTCTCTTATATGACTGGATATACACGTATTTCTTTGAAAATTGAATTTCGGCAGTTTCCTTCTAGGGGCTTGTGGAGCAATAGACCCCCCAAAACACTAAAAATATGAGTTCTGAACTTATTTTTAAAGATATCAACCTGATTTTTTTTTATAATACTTTTTTAACATAACCGAATCAACGAACCATTACAGATTTCATTTTGGGACTTTCCTTCTAGGGCCTAGTGGAGCATTAGACCCCCCAAAACACTAACAATATGAGTTCTGACCTTATTTTTAAAGATATCAACCTGATTTTTTTTAATAATACTTTTTAACATAACCGAATAAACGAACCATTACAGATTTCATTTTGGGACTTTCCTTCTAGGGCCCCCAAAAAACACTAAAAATATGAGTTCTGTGCTTATCTTTAAAGATATCTACCTGATTTTTTAAAAATAATACTTTTACAACATAACCGATTGAAGAAACCATTACGGATTTCATTTTGGGACTTTCCTTCTAGGGGCTTGTGGAGCAATAGACCCCCCAAAACACTAAAAATATGAGTTCTGAGCTTATTTTTAAATATATCAACCTGATTTTTTTTAATAATACTTTTTTAACATAACCGAATCAACGAACCATTACAGATTTCATTTTGGGACTTTCCTTCTAGGGGCTTGTGGAGCAAAAGACCCCCCAAAACACTAAAAATATGAGTTCTTACCTTATTTTTAAAGATATCAACCTGATTTTTTTTATAATACTTTTTTAACATAACCGAATCAACAAACCATTACAGATTTCATTTTAGGACTTTCCTTCTAGGGCTTGTGGAGCAAAAGACCCCCAAAACACTAAAAATATGAGTTCTGAACTTATTTTTAAAGATATCAACCTGATTTTTTTTTATAATACTTTTTTTAACATAACCGAATCAACGAACCATTACAGATTTCATTTTGGGACTTTCCTTCTAGGGTGTAGTGGAGCAAAAGACCCCTAAAACACTAAAAATATGAGTTCTGACCTTATTTTTAAAGATATCAACCTGATTTTTTTAACACTTTTTTAACATAACCGAACTTGGTAACTTTTACAGATTTCATTTGGGACTTTCCTTCTAGAAGCTAGTGGGGCAAAAGACATGCTGTATTTAGTTATGTTAAAAAAGAGTTTTAAAAAAATCAGGTTGATATCTTTAAAAATAAGGTCAGAACTCATATGTTTAGTGTTTTGGGGGGTCTTTTGCTCCCCTAGTCCCTAGAAGTAAAGTCCCAAAATGAAATCTGTAATGGTTAATTAAGTCAGTTGTTAAAAAAGTTTTCTTTAAAAAATCAGGTTGACATCTTTAGAAATAAGCTTAGAACTCCTATTTTTAGTGTTTATTTGGAGTCTTTTGCTCCATAGCTCTAGAAGGAAAGTCCCAAAATGAAATCTGTATTGTTTCGTAGATTTGGTTATGTTAAAAAAGTATTATAAAAAAATTGGGTTAATATCTTTAAAAATAAGCTCAGAACTCATATTTTTAGTGTTTTTGGGATCTTTGCTCCACTAGCCCCTAGAAGGAAAGTCCCAAAATGAAATCCGTAATGGTTTCTTAGTTCGGTTATGTTGAAAAAGTATTATTTTTAAAAAAATCAGTTTGATATATTTAAAAATAAGCTCAGAACTCATATTTTTAGTGTTGGGGTCTTTTGCTCCACAAGCCCCTAGAAAGAGAGTCTTAAAATGAAATCTCTAATAGTTCGTAGATTTTGGGGGTCTTGCTCCACAAGCCCTAGAAGGAAAGTACCAAAATGAAATCCGTAATGGTTTCTTCAATCAGTTATGTTGAAAAAGTATTATTTTTAAAAAATCAGGTAGATATCTTTTAAAATAAGCACAGAACTCATATTTTTAGTGTTTTTTGGGGTCTTTTGCTCCACAAGGCCCTAGAAGGAAAGTCCCAAACTGAAATCTGTAATGGTTCGTTGATTCGGTTATGTTTAAAAAGTATTATTGAAAAAAATCAGGTTGATATCTTTAAAAATAAGGTAAGAACTCATATTTTTAGTGTTTTGGGGGGTCTTTTGCTCCACAAGCCCCTAGAAGGAAAGTCCCAAAATGAAATCTGTAATGGTTCGTTGATTCGGTTATGTTAAAAAAGTATTATTAAAAAAAAATCAGGTTGATATATTTAAAAATAAGCTCAGAACTCATATTTTTAGTGTTTTGGGGGGTCTATTGCTCCACAAGCCCCTAGAAGGAAAGTCCCAAAATGAAATCCGTAATGGTTTCTTCAATCGGTTATGTTGTAAAAGTATTATTTTTAAAAAATCAGGTAGATATCTTTAAAGATAAGCACAGAACTCATATTTTTAGTGTTTTTTGGGGGCCCTAGAAGGAAAGTCCCAAAATGAAATCTGTAATGGTTCGTTTATTTGGTTATGTTAAAAAGTATTATTAAAAAAAATCAGGTTGATATCTTTAAAAATAAGGTCAGAACTCATATTGTTAGTGTTTTGGGGAGTCTAATGCTCCACTAGGCCCTAGAAGGAAAGTCCCAAAATGAAATCTGTAATGGTTCGTTGATTCGGTTATGTTAAAAAAGTATTATAAAAAAAAATCAGGTTGATATCTTTAAAAATAAGTTCAGAACTCATATCAAAGTGCCGAAATTCAATTTTCAAAGAAATACGTGTATATCCAGTCATATAAGAGAGCCTACTAAAAGAATTAGGTTGATAACTTTAAAAACAAGCCCACAGTACCCTCCCAATCTTTGGTACTGAATTTCATTTCCTGTAAGTGTACAAACTTCCCCCCCCCTTAATCCCTGAAAATTTCAGCCCTTTATCTTGAAAAAGAGTTGAGAAAATCACGAAAATGTAAAAATCTAGGAATTGCTCTAGCACCCCAAATAACAAACAGACGGACAAAACAATGTATATATTAGATGGGCATATATAGTGGGAATCTTCACTAAAAATTTCAGCTGGTTATCTTGAATAGGAGCTGAGAAAATCACGTTTCCTCCAATTCAATTATTACGGACAGACAGACAGACGGACATTGTGAATCATAGAATAGCTTCGCTACTAAAAATAACAAGGCCACTGGACCTGATAACATACCAGCTGAGATCATAAAAGCAGACCTAGATACATCTGCTGAGGCATTCCTACCTTTGATCACTAAGATATGGAATGATGAGCTATGTCCAGAGGACTGGAAGAAACATATCTCAAACTGGCCAAAGAAGGAGACTTGACCCAATGTGGAAACTACAGAGGGATAATGCATCTTTCAGTACCTTGCTGTATCCTTAGTAAGATTCTTCTTAATGGAATAAAGAAGGTTAAAAAAAAGCTAAAACCTAATCAGGCTGGATTTGACCTAACCATTCCACTATTGATTAGATAACCTCTCTAAGAATCATCATTGAGCAATCCAAAAAATGGAACTCTGAGTTTTTTGTAAACTTCATCAACTACAAAAAAGCATTTGATTCCTTAGACAGGAAATCTCTATGGAAGAACTGCCGACACTGTGGCATTCCAGATAAGATAATCAATATCTTTAAAGCTATCTATCATAACGGAGGTGGAAATGTAATGTATAAAGGTAAACTAGCAACCTTTTTTGAGTTGTAACAGGTGTCAGACAAGGATGCCTTCTCTCTCCCTTCCTTTTCCTCCTTGCCATTGACTAGATCATGAAGAACTGTGAAAATAATGATGGCATTTGCTGGGAGCTATTTGGCAATCCAAAATATTTGGGTGATCTGGACTTTGTTGATGATATTTCTTTATTAATAAGCAATAGAAGTTAAATGCAAAGAAGGACTAACATGATAGCTGGAACTTCCAAGAAAATTTGACTAGGAATAAATGTTCCTAAAACTAAAATGCTCAGATTAAATGCAAATTCCTAAAAACCAATTTAGTGGCCACAACCAAAAAAATACTGATACTAAAGAAAAAAAAGGAAATACTGAAAATACTGAATCCTAAAATAAGAAAAAATACTGAAATACTGAACAAAAAAATAAAATACTGAATAAGTAGGGTAACGCGGGGTAATTCCGGTCAATTTTTTTCTTCAACTTAAAAAAAAACATACTTCCCAAAAACTTTTTCCGGTTTTTAAGAGTGCAAATGAACGATATGGCAATAACGAAGAAGCCTGTCTTGGTCCCATTAAGATCTCGCAACTAGAAGTGGGGCTATTTGGGGACCGGTGGGGCTATTTCGGTCAGTTGACTTTGGGGGGGTGGAACACCCCCTTAAAATATTTTTTTTTTTAATTTTAAACTATGAGTAGAAAGCTGAGGTCATTAGCTTTCTAACAGTACTAGTCGCATGCAGATCAGACAATTTTTTGACAACATTTTCTCCATTTTAAAAAAGTCGGTAAAATCGCAAAAAAAAACATCAATTTTTTTCATGCAAACTTTTTTAAAAAATCATACTTTTTATTATATGATTAGGTTTTTTTAAGCTTTATACATAAATTAGAGGCAATTTCTGATTCGCAGGTCTTGGAATTTCTTGAAAAAAGTGATTTTTTCCAAAAAAAATTTTAATTTTAAAAATCCTGCCAGTTTTGACAGCAGTTTTTGATACAATTTTTCTTGTCTCAAATTGGCTAGGATTGACCTACAAGGGTGGTTAAGGTGTCTAAAGATGCAAAATTACATGCCTGACAATTAACTCGAAATGATATGGGGTCTAACTCTAATATTTCAACACATTTTATGCAACAGGAATTTTGAAAATGCAAAATTTTGAATATGTACTCTAAATCTTGGAGATAGAACCCATATCCTGGGGAGTTTTTGTTAGGACATGCAAAGAGCTTTCTATAGACACCTTAAACACCTTTCTAGCTTAATCCTAGCCGATTTGACATAAAAAATCCAAACCGCGCAAAAATCGCGAACACCCTCTTATACGAAAAAGATGCAAGAGTTTCATATGGAATTTAAAATCTTCTAGCGGTCTTTCTATTAGACATACCCCTTCTTACATGAGCCAATGCAGCTGATACATCTTCAGGCAAATATTTAAGGCGTTCCTTTGGGTGATATACTCTTCCCATTACTATAAAAATGTGTCTGAAAAATTTTAAATGTCTTTACAATTTGAAAAGCTTAGGCAACAAAACATGACATAATACAAGCAGTAAAATGACTAATAATGTACATCTAACAACAGGCAAGGGAAGGTTAAAGCCTTTGTCATGCATTGAGGTTGTTCATGCTTCCAGATCACCTGAAAAAAAAGTTAGGGTATTATAAATTTATAAATACAGTAATAAAAAAAAGTAAAAAAAGTGACCGGAATAGACCATATTTTTGAGACGAAAAAAAAATTATGAAAAAATCAAGTTAGAACAACGCCTCCAATTGCAAACGATAAATCAATGCCATATCTTTCATTTTACAAAAACCCGCGGGTCAATAGGACTTACCATTTTTTCACAATTTTAGATTGAACATGGCCTATTTTGAAATTTTTTTTTTGCAAATTTTTTGCAACTTTTTGAGGGCAAAAAAATCATAGAAGGAGTGATCTGACAAAAATTTGCTGATGTAAGAAATGAAAGTATAGGCAATAAACTACAACTTTGCTTTTCTGAAGATCTCTCGCAAACGTTTAGAACACCGTTAAAAAACGGGTTTAAAAAAGTTGGTCGAGTGACCGGAATTAGACCCCCCTACCGCATTTACCCCGCGTTACCCTATTTTTTTATATGATTCCTCATTTCAAAATTTCATATATCATAGCTTCATTATCATGGGGATATTTTAAAGATCTTTTAATTTTGCCTCTTAGATTTTCTTGCACCAATTAAGCAGAAAATGACTGATAAATATTTTAAATGATTACAAAACTTAAATACTTTGAGTTAAGTTGAGTTAAGAGCAGGCTAAAAAACTTTACCTTCAATAATCATGCAAAGTACTCACCTTGGATTATTCATTCTATTAATAGACAAAAAAAAATATCTGAAAAAAATACTGTATAAAAGCATCTCAAATAACTAAAAAAGTTTATATTTGAGATGAAATTGAAAAAAAATGTATATTACTATCATAGACGTCCAAGCTTTTTATTTTTTGGGGGGGGTAAAATTTTTTTAAGGGGGGGGTAATATGGCGTGCGAAGCGCGCTGCAAATTTTTTCTTACCCTCCCCCAAAATTTTTACCCGAGGGTAATTACCCCACCTGAAATCTGTTGGCAGGGGTAAATTTTGTTTACTACCCCCAAAATTTATCCCCCGGGGTAAAATTTTTGGGGAGGGTAATTTAAATTTTATTAAATATTTAGTATTGAAATTGTTTGAGTAAGGTAAATACCCCCTCCTTAATGGTTGGGGGTGCCTACGGCACCCCCAGGGTAGGGGTAAATTTTAAATGGGGGGGGGGGGTAATCACCACTTTACCCCCCCCCCTTGGACGTCTATGATTACCATATAAAAACAAAATTAATGTACAAAGTTATAGGGTAATTTAAAGGAAAGTAAAGTGAGGCGCGAAGCGCCGAAAAAAATCTGACATCAACTACTTGAAAAACATTTGTGCAAAAATTTTTGGAATTTAAGAAATAATGAAAATACTGAATCATGAAAATTTCCAAAAACTGAAAAATACTGAGTAAAATTTTCAAATACTGAATATTCAGTATTTACTGAAAATACTGAACCCCCAATTTCCAAATACTGAAGTATACTGAATATTTTCAGTATACTGAAAAATATGGCCATGCTGCAATTACTATTGGAGACCAAATTCTTGAGGATGTAGATAGTTTCGAGTATCTTGGAAGTAAAATTGATAAAGCTGGAGGCACTTTGACAGATGTAAAGCTAGAATTAACAAATCTAGGACAGCCTTTGCCAGCTTAAACAAAATTTGGAATTCCAACAACATCTCCATAAAGACCAAGATAAGACTGTTCAAGTCAAATTTTCTCTCTGTTTTGCTGTATGGGGCTGAAACTTGGTTCCTAAACACAGCAGTAGTCTCCAAGCTACAGACATATGTCAATAAATGTCTCAGGAGAATCCACAAGATCTTTTGGCCAAATAATATCACAAATGCTGACCTTTTAGAGCGCAGTGATGTGTCAGACATCAAACTGACAATAAAACAGAGAAAATGGAGATGGTTGGGGCAAACTCTAAGAAAAGGGCATGATGATATAACCAATCAATCCTTGACTTGGAACCCCCACATAGGAAAAAGGAAACCAGGTAGACCAAAAACAACCTGGAGGAGGAAACTCCTAAGTGAACTGAAAGATAAGAAAATTCCATCTTTCAGCAATGCCCGTGCACAATCAAAGGAAGATTGGAAAATCATTGTACATGGCCTACATTCTGCTGAGAACTAAAAGGCATTGATGATGATTAAGATATTTTGGACCCAGTTAAATGCTGTAAAAAAAATAATAAAATATTTATTGATCAATTTTAAATTTAGAATATTTAATTTTTGCAATTACAACAAAATACACGTATAAACAAAGAAAAACTTGCCAATTTCTGAATTATTTATCAGCTCTAATGCTAACAGGGATGTATACTTTTACATTAGTTTTGATAAAAGAACCATGTTTTAGGTTTATTTATTAAAAAGTGTGATATATTATATCATTACTAGAGCAGCTTTTTTTAGAACATTACTTGTAACATGTGATATAATTTCATAAAAACAATTATCTATTTTAGAATGGTTTTTATAAGAAATAAATGGCCATTTTTTCAATTATTTCAACTTATAAAGTTTGGATAGTTAAAAAAAGGATTATTTTTGTTACTCATAAACAATTCAGCTTTTTTATGTAGCTTATTCTTTTTTTTATACAAGGGTCACCTTGTTTTTAAGCTGCAATCATTTATCCATAAGTTTCCATCTTTAAGTAATTACATCTAGGCTTTCTTTACTATGGAGAGTAAAAATTGAAATTTGAATTTACCAATCTTGACTAGACTAATGCCATTTAGCAAAACAAGATATGTAGATTTCATTTCTGGCGATCAGAATATCAATTATAATAAAATTTTGAAAGAAAATTAAGATTGAAAATTTCAAGTTCAAATTTTATCCCCTAGGAGCTCACACTAATTCAAATGAAAACAAATATTCTTATTTTATATATGTTTACAAGTTTTTCATAAAACTCCTATATATGATTAATTGAATGACCTTAACAAAGCAACGGAAAAAAAATTACCATGAAATTACTCCTCTAAGTAATGGTTTTAAGAGGAACTTGTTCAGTATTTTAAATTTAGAATCATGATTGTGCCGAAACTCCTAGGGGATAAAAATTAAACTTAAAAATTTGACACCTAATTTTCTGAAGAAAAAAAAAATTTTATTTCTCTAAATATTCTGGTTGCCAGAAATTGTGTATACGCATCTTGTTTAGATAGATGTAATTGGTTTAATTAAGAATGGGAATTTCAAACTAAATTTTTGCAGTTTAGAACTGTGCATATTGTCTATGAAAGTCTATGAATAATCACTGCACTTTAAAAATTATTCGAATAATCAATTAAACATAAACAATCTTTATCATAATATAAATTATAAATAGCAAAAATATCACATTTTTATAGGTATAATTATCTCATTAACAACAAATATTTTTAATAGAATATCATAAAACTAAAAAATTCATAAGTAGAATAATATATTTTTCTGAATTACTATACGCATTATATAAAAACGCAAATAATCAGATTCTGTAATAGTTATTTCTCGCATCGTATTATAAACGGCTTTCCGCGGATATAGAATGTACAATTATAAGATTAAAACCATTTTTTTAGCCCCTAGGTGCCGTAGGCACGTGTTAAAAAAACTGGTTTTAATCTTATGATTGTACATTTTTATATTCGTAGAAAGCTGGAAATAATACGATGCTAGACATAGTTTTTTCGTATGGATGAGAATCGGTTCCTATCCACCGGATTCGAATGAATATGAGAAAATAAAAGAAAAGCTATAATCAGATCTTGTTTTTATCTTTGGGCAAAACAGTTTTAGACATTTAATTCTTTTTAAAAAATTAAATCAAGGAGTAAAATCAGTATCTAAGTAGAAAATAAAATAAGTATGATTGATTCTTTTATTGATTTATATTTTATTACTAATCTAAAAGGTGTATTCATGAAAGACACTACTTCTATGTAAACTTTTATCATTGATATTATTTGTCAAAACAAGTGCGATAAAATCAAATTATTTGGATCTGCTATAGCACACAGTAAAATATTGCTAGAATTTAACACACCTCTCAAAACTGAAAACTTTAAAAGATAATATTGGCCAAAGGGTTCACTCAGACATAGCTATTACTGGATATACTAGGAATATGTATATATTAGCCAAATCTCTATTTTTCAACATTATCTACAAGCAGCCTATTTAGAAGGAAAGGTTTAACTCCCAAAAAGGCTTTACCATGAACTACAGTAGATCAAAATATTTTCCTGATTGATTCCTTTATTTTTTTATATGTTAAATTTAGGTACCTACTAATTAAATATATTTTAACAATAGGTGCTTTGAGTTTTTATGAGGTGCCAAAATATCATCAAATATAACATATATTATAAAATATTTGGATACTCATGGATTCATCCATGTTAGTGTATAGAAACCGGACAATAAATAATGTTACCTAAAACAGGAATTTGTTAAAAGCATTATCCATTATACATGTAGCTTCCATCATTGTACTAAAGTTTACATAATAAAAACACAAATAAGAACTTTAAAAGATCCAGTTATTTAATGGCTAGTCATAAATTTATCTCTTTATTAGTAAAATTTTGTGTAATTGATTATGCTTAACAACGACTTTGAAGTTTGTATTCTTAAATTCTTTATTACTATGTTAAGTAGATGTACTTAACTGCAGGCAAAATAATTTTTAAAGACTTATAATTCAACGAATATTATTGTTTTAAGTATTTCGATAGCTAACATCATTTATTCACATAGAAACATCCTGTTTCTGTACTCTAACTTCAATCAATTCCTTGGTACTCAAATATATATAATTAATCAATGATGTTTCTATTAAGAAAAAGTCCAACATTCTATGGTTTTAATATGAAAATCTTCTTTATTTCCTGCCAATGGGAGGTTGTTGTAAGTTTCACAGGCCTGGGTACGACCCTAAAACAATAAATCCTTATAATAAAGTAACAGGATGTCTGTGTGTTTATATGTTTGTACGTTTGTACTGAAGGATCTCGCTAACCGCTGAACCGATCGGGTTCTCCTTAACAGGGTAGATTATCATAGGTCCCGGGAAGGTTTATAACTATTTTGGGAGAGGTTACCACCACCCTCCCAAGAGAAATACTTTTAAAAATCGAAGAAAAAAATTTCCGTAAAGACATGAACGCAACATAGAATGGGGGGGGGAGTTCTGACACATTTGCGTAAACCTGGTATATAGGTTTTATCTTTGGACTGAGAGGATAGGTTATAAAAGATAAAATCATTCTTATATGATGAATTTTCCCAAGTTTTAAGATTTTTTATATAGGCCTCCAGGTTCAGGAGCTCCAGGCCTCCAAGTGGTCTCTGTAGTACAGTATATGTAATATGTTATTCACATATTTGAAGAAAAAACAACAAATGTGTCAGAACTCCCCCCTTCCCCCCTTATTTCTCAAATTAGGTATTTGAAATAAAAAAAAACATTTAAAGTGCCACTAGAGGCCTCTAGGGGCATAGCCGCTAGTATTATATAAAAGTAAAGGATATGTCTCGGTGTCCCAAAAGATCTTGCTAACCGCTGATCCGATATGGTTCTCCTCTACAGTGTAACTTTTCATGGGTCTTGGAAAGCCAGGTCACTATTTTTTACTTTATAATAAAAACTTAAATTGAAAGTAGGAGGATTGATTACTATAACATTGAAAGGGCAAGCTTCCCAAAATACATTTGAACTGAAAACTATTGATCCTCATATTTTTTTTCTATTTAATGATAAGAACTGCATATCATAGCAGGTAATATATAGTTTTACAAAAAAAAATTATAAGGTACCTTATATAAATTACTATCAATGAAAAGACCAAAATGACCATCTCCAGCACCAACAATAAAGCTTTCCAGTGTTCCCTAGAACCACACAAACTTTAAATTTCTTTTCATAAATGTTTTTATAAAAACTGAATAACATGACTTGTTTGTTTTAAAATAATATATAATAAATGTAGACGAGATAAAATGAACCAATGCTTGAAGAAACATTATAAGACTAAAATATGAGCTTTATTTTTTAATTTGTCTTAAGCAGACAAGTTAGAATTTATGTGGCCGTATTATAGATAAGTCATATTCAAATCAAGATACAGATGCAGTAGGTATCAGGTTTTGATAGCCTTAACGTTACTATATTTAAAATACGAGTAGATCGCTTACTCAAAAATAGGTCTAATGATAACTGTGGCCTAAACAAATTAAATGAAATATTTCCTCTCCACATCAAAATAAAACCTATTTATAAAGCTTGATTCCTGTACAAATAGTTGATTTTCTCCGCTCCAACTGTAAATCTGACGTTTTGGCCTCAGACTGAACAGAAAGCTCTCTCCAGTTCCATAAAAATGTTCGTCCATTCTAAACATTACTTAAATTAATTGGAAAATATTTACCTAGGTACCTAGCAACCTTCTTTAGAAAGCAATATACTGTTGACTATCACTTACATATTTCTAAGTTTGCAACAATAATTTACCCAAGAAAAATTATCTATAGTTCATGAACAGAGATCGATATTTATATGTCTGTTAGTCTATGTCAATCATTGGATCCGTAGACGAAGACCAAACTACATTTTTTTTGTGTCACTTTTGATTCCAGTGACATCATAAAATGAGGAAGATGAGAGGAGAAGTTTTGCTTTTCTTCTATTTTTAGTAAAAGAAATTTTACCTTATGTTCTCTGAAATTAAAGCACCAAAGAGTTGATCATTAGTGTCCAACACCGCTATAAGAGTGGGACTTCGCTCTTGCTGAAATTTTCTACAATTTTGATATTATTCTTAAGATTAGACATTCTGTCCTGTCACAAAGAAACTATGGCTACACACAAACATTGTACTTTTTAAAAGTCGACTGCATTGTCAAATCCCTGTGCATTGGAATTACCTTCCCTGCTTGTACATAAAGAAAAAAACTGTATGGTATAAGTTAACATTACCTATAAATTCGTGTTTATCAATATGGAAAAAAAAGTAAAAATAAATATAAAAACTAATAATAACATTCCTGTAAACATTGGCTAAACTGTAGCCATGAAGTGATGTGGAGTATGTAAGTCGCCAATCAGCACCTACAAAGAAAATATCTTTAGTCCTGTAGTACATATTTGAGTAATCTTTTAAGAGTCTAGTTAACAAATAACATTTGAATAATTTTCAAAATTTGGATTTTTAGGATTTAGGAAATAGTAAAAATTGTGTTAACCATTAGAAAATCTCGTATATATTTACAACAATTTTATTCTATTATACAATATACATATTATACCTACCTAATGAGTTTTCAGTATTAAACACGTTGAGTATTAATATGTGTTGGGCAATAAACTATTTACTTTCACATATAATCAACCTATATTACACTCAAGAGATACAGGGATACAATGATCAATTAAACTCCCCTAACCAAAACAAAATTCTTTGTTTAAAATTATTAAAGGGAAAGTTCGAAGTGCAAAGTTTAATCTTCCTCTCTCAATAATTTTAAGATTCCGCAGGCGGAAATATGATTTTTAGTCCAGGGATAAAATTCAATTCATTATGGCTAAGAAACCGATTAATATCTGCTGTAATAAAACTGGTTCTTTGGCATACTTAAAAATCATGTATTGTATGTATTATAGACAATTTTCTATGAATAATAAAATAAAAACCATAAAATTAATACCAGTGGTATTTGGCCCGAGGGTCCGAAAGCCCGATCAACCAGTACCTTATCTAATAACTAGTGGCTTCGCCCCTAGCCTCTAGGGGCTTTGCCCCAAGAGGTATAATTACATCTTCTATTACTTACCCAGGATCACAAATTTTCGCACCTACCCAGCAGGAAAACATTTTGCGATTAAATTCGCGAAATTCGTAAAATTCGTAAATTTCGTAAAATTCGTAAAATTCGTAAAATTCGTAAAATTCGTAAAATTCGTAAAATTCATAAAATTCGTAAAATTTGTAAAAAAAAAAAAAAAAAAAAAAAAAAAAAAAAAAAGGGGGGGGGATTTTTTTTGTTTTTGGGGGGGTTGGGGGTGTCCCACCCCCCAAGAAAATAGCTTAAAACCACCGCAGGACCAATAGGTATATACCCTGAAGAGTAGAATCCGATCGGTTCAGTGGTTACCGAGAACTTAAGCTTCAGACGGACAGACGGACGGACGGACGGACGGACGGACAGACATCATTCTACTTTGTATTATAGATTACTCATTTTAGTATACGCACAAATGAGAATAAATTGCGATAAGAGAAATAACTATTCCTATCTCTGACATAACTAAATAGCTACCTAGAACTCTGGCGGGTAAATTATTACTTAGGAACAATATTTCATCCATCCTAAGAATTTCAGATTCTCCATCAACCTATTGGTTTTCAAAATAATGGTCATCTCATTTTTTTAAGAATGCATTTGTGAGAGAAAAATTTACTATTTCATTTTTTTATTTTTAAGAAAATATTATTCCATCATAGACAAACTGACAGACAAAATAAAATAAGTAAAAAGATTTTATTATCATTGCAAGAGAAATAACAAGAAATTTCATAAAGGGAAAAATGCATTTATTTTAAAATGAAGCCGACTAGGTAAGTTTTCCTAAAAGTAAATACTTAAAGGGCGAATATAGGTTAAATATGATATGGGCTAAAAAAAACCGTGCCATTCCATAGATTATAAATAACTTAAAGATATTGACATATCCAATTGTATAAGTCTGTTTATAGCTTGAAACCTGGAAATCTCAAGATAATTTTATGTAATTAGTGTGGTTTCCTGAGAACTCCAAACACCCTAGCATCACACAAGGCTTCGTCGGAAGGTTGAAATAAAAAGCTTTCGTAAAATGATAGTCGTAATAAAGTGGAAACCAGTTATCAATAGATTTGTTTGTATCTTGGATTGTTTCTTCCTTAACAATATTCCCCAACAAAGTATAAAGTATATAAATTTTATTTTTTTTTAAACCTTTACAGGAGAAATTTTATTTCATGTAAGTATGAAAATTATATGGTAATTGTTATAATTAATTTAAAGGGGACAAAAATAATAGGTGAACATTGTTTCTTTTGTCTTTTATTTTTTTCTGGAGAAAATTTTGCATTCGATTCGTGTGTGTTCGTGTGTGTGTTGAAAAATGCGTATTTTAGGGTATTTATACAATGTTTTTTTTTATGAGAACTTTTTTAAAAGCAATTTTACCCCACTTATAGTTATCAGAATTTTATGATTGATGGCTTATTTTCTTTATTGTTTAATGCAATTTATAGAACAACAAAAAATTATTTCAGTTGTCATTTAAAAATTACTGTAAAATCTAAAATTTAAAACTTAGGTGTCAACATCTAAAAATGGTTTTAGCGCATTTTTCTAATGCCTAAATCTTCTACCCTTTGCAAGAAAAAAAATTGGATTTTCTGTAGTCGACTTTGGTGGGCCAGTACTACCTCCCTCCTTCAAACTTTGATATGTTCTAGTACATGTCCCTAATAGTATCTGTATACATTTTTAGCTTTATATCTCAACTTTTAAGTGTTTAGCAGCCATTCTTGCAAAAGGTTAAATATTTGAACTTAAGAAAAATGCGCTAAAACCATTTTTAGACGTTGACACCTAAGTTTTGAATTTTAGATTTTACTGTACTTTTTAAATAAAAGCTGAAATATTTTTATGGTGTTCTATTAATTGCATTAAAAAACGAAGAAAATAAGCCATTAATCATTAAATTCTGATAACTATAAGTGGGGTAAAATTGCTTTCAAAAAAGTTATCATAAAAAAAACACACTGTATCATCGAGAATTAATCAATGATCTTTGTACAGAAAATAAACTTTAAAACGTATTATTTACCCTAGTCAATACTCCTGATGCACTCTTACACAAAATATTTTACGTTATTTAAAAAGGGGGGGTGGGGGTTTATTCAACCATCTCGTAATCAGTGAGCAAATGGCACTTAGAATTCGAATTTCAATCTGAAATTTTGCATGAGTTATCCTTGGTAGGTCTATTTTCCCTAAATCGAACAAAAAGTTGGAAAAGTAATGGCTAACTGCTGGCGACTCAGCCGTTTTGCCATTTTTTTTGATATCTATATTGCAAATTAGTCACGAAACCTATCTCCACATAATACTCTTTTCCATTCCAAAATACTATCAAACAGTTCTAGACGGTAGCTGTTGGTACTAGAAGTTTTAAAAATGGTTATTGCTATCAATTAATATGAATTAAACCAAAAATATGTTTTAAAACGTTGATTCCTACATAATTAATGGTGATTTTACCCTGAAAATAGGCAAAAAACGGCTAAACGGCTGAGCCGCCAGCAATTACTTTTCCAACTTTTTGTTCGATTTAGGGAAAATAGACCTACCAAGGATTACTCATGCAAAAGTTCAGATGGAAATTCGAATTTTAAGTGCCATTTGCTCACTGATTACGAGATGGTTGCATTAAACCCCCTCCCCCCCACCCTTGAATAAAATAGTATATAATCTAAAAAAAAAACATTTAAATTAGTATTTAAGATGCGTGCCAATGTAATAGTCAATTAAACTTAAGCAAAATAGTCAAAAAAAAAAGTCTTATCAAGTATAAAAAAGCCATTTTATGTCGAGTTTACCACTAAAATAGCAATATCTACTTAAGGATTTTTTTGAATTTTTAAATTTGGCATAGATATTCTAAAAGTATAGAATTGCATCTAAATTTTAAGCCCATATCATATTCAACCTATATTCGCTCTTTAAAAATAAAACCAAATTATTTAGGTACTTGGTTATTATGGGAAAGTATTTTTCTTTCTTAATATTTTTCTATAATTTGGGGCCAGTCCGTCCGTACGTACATTTGTTGATTAGCCATAGTTTTTTAGAGTTTAAACCTAAGACTCCTGGAGAAAACGATACACTTTTGTATAGGGACAGCATAAGCTTTACGTTCAAGTATACACAGCGATATTTCATTGGAGCTCCTCGTTATTTCCTCACTCTCGCCAGTTTAAATTATGGCAGTTGTCTCATATTAATGAATGACGCTCTTTACTCGTGGCTCTTTAATTTATAAATGTGTAATATTGCTGTAACCACTTCTTTTTTATTAACAAAAAGTTAGAAAGTGTCATGATTCTGTGGTTTTCTTGCTCGAGTCTCGTATTTTAGAATTGAAAATTAAAACCCTACTGAAACCTAAACTTTTAACCAATCTTAAGTGGCTAAGCTAGGGACGCATATTTATGATTTGACTTGGCGGTGTCTGAAAAAATTAATGAGATGAACAAATTTCCTCTGGGACGCAGTCCAGATCAAAACTGGGGGCAGCTTGAACCAGCGGGGGCCGGGGAGTCATGGCCAAACCTGCGTCGGACTTTGATCTTCTCATCATAGACGAGATATTTAAATTTGAAAACCAAGAACTCATATCTTTAAATCTTTTTAATACTTTCGATTCACTGGTATAAATTTGAATATCACTGTTTTAAAAACTCTCGAGATTTATATTTGTTTTATCTTGGATGAGGCATATTCATAGCAGGCATGTTCAAGGGTGGAATAAGATAATTTTTAACAAGCAGAGCCAGCCTCGCTACTTCGGAATCTTCACGTTCTAGTAGCTTGATATGCTGGTTAAATTGAATAATTCCCTGAAACAAATATCATATGAATTATAAATTAATTTTAAGTTGCAAACAGTTTGAAACATGTGTTAATTTATTTTATGTTTTCTATGCTGAGTCAAATTTTTATTCCTTGGACCAGGACAACCTACAAAATTGTAAAGTTGGACCTAGGAAGTAGGAACTGAACCATCAGTAAATAATCATCTGTAAACTACTATTTGCAAAACACTAATGTACAAAAATATACTTGCTGTAATTATTATCAATGCATGATAACGTGGTTTCATGGCATTGGTCATTGTCTGAGAGTTCAGTTCCTACTGTTAAAATGATTATGCGTTGTTTATGGGCTGATGCACTTCTTCTTACTTAAGCTATATACTTTACAAACCTAAAATAAAATACTTCTAATTAAGCCGCAAGACTTATGACGTGTATAACATAAGATACTATGACGTAAAACTAACACTCAGAACATGGTTTTATCTCATTTCTAAAATGAGAAAAAAAAGACCACAAATATTAGTTACCTCTCCGTCTGGTCTGAAGCCAAACTGTGAGATAACCGCCAGCTGAATTTCTATACAAATAGGGAAAACAGTCTGGTGATATTTGATCATATTATTTCCAGCCTCTTCTTTTGCAACCCCGAGGCGACCAGTGGCATCCTAAAAATAAATGAAATTAACACAAAGCCGAGTTAATGTAATCCCCCCCCCCTTTTCAATTTGTTTGAAATATAAGGGGAGACATTTGTTAGATTTGATTTGAGGCAAAGTGTACCTACGGCTAAAATATTATAATATAATTTCAAAATATGGGACTGACAGTCACAGACGTACAGGGGGGGGGGGGGATAAGAGGTATTCCCTACACCCATCAAACTTTGAATCCCCTCATTTTAACAACCCCCTAAAAATAAAAATTAGATTGTCCACTCAAACCTTTGAAACCCCTCATTTTAACCCTCTAAAAATTAAAGCTTGGACGTCCTTGATGACAGCCATACGGACAAACTTTTTGGAGATCATAATTTTCGTAGTTTTAGTGGTCAATGTGGCCAGCCACAAAATGACGAAAAGGCTTAAAAAAAAATTGAATTGGTGGAAAGGCAGGAATAAGGTATAACCAACAAGGGAAATAAACATAAAATAATATTTGTGGGGCAAATTGAGAGGTCGTCAATTTTACGATGTGTTGCCCCCAACGACAGCTGAAAAACACGTATAGGTTTCGTGATTTCTTGCCGAATTAATCTCGTTATTGGTATGAGCTGGTGGAAAGGTAAAGACAAATGCCCTTTCTACATAGAAAAAATAGCCCCACCAATTATAAAACAAACAAATAAACCTGATTTTCAAGCGCCGACAGAATTGCGGTTAAAGCGGCTCGTCCTCGTTCTACAGTAAAGGGTTCTTCATACATTTCTAAATAAAACGGGAAAAAAAAACATGTTAAAAAAGTTATAAATGTCATACTTGGAAAAGTAGGTAAGTAATTTGAATATAAATAAATCTTCCTCTAAATTGGAAATACAAAATCCTGATTGAAATAATTAAAGACAGGCCATTGAAAATTGTACTAGCTTAAGTTTCTGTCATTTATACTGTATGTATTGATTTTAGTCCCGAAATTAATTCACTTTACCTATTCAAAAAGAATTTAGATTTCCAGAAAAGAAAATTAACCAATTTAACTTATAATTATAGGGAAATTCATGCAATAAAAATGATTTTTTAATAAAAATTTAAGAACTCTTTATCAATCGTTAAATTGTACAAGGCATTTTAATTAGAATTTTACTATTATTATATTTCTGACGTTATGGTGTACAGACGCTAGTCATAGAATATATTCGCTGCTAATTATTTTTATTAAAAATATTACCAGATATAACACTGAGAATTCATGACACAAACATATGCAGTGAAAAATAATATTAATAAAAACTTCTGAAATATGAAATTGTTAATGAAAAGTTAAAAGATGACTAAAATAATCAAGTTAGTAACAAATCTATAATTAAATGGAAAATCACAGACTACACTTGTTTATGTTTTATTCCGTCTTTCATTTTTTAAGTTTTATTATTTTTGTTTTTCTTCCATACTTTCCCTTTTTCCCCTTTTGTGATTGTTGTTAAGCCTTTTTCTCTACTACCCCCTCCCCCCTCTCCATTTTCTCCGTCTCTCTCTATCTTTACACTTTAAAATGTTCAGCGGTATTCTGCGCATATTCATGGTATAAGGATTAAAACTCTGTTAGGTAAAGAATAAAGAAAACTAAAGTTGATTTAAAAATAAGAGATTAGCTTTTGCTTTGAAGTAATTTTTTTTTTAAAGAAAACTATCAATGGCATGCGAACTTAAGGGGTCATTAGGGGCAAATTGAATTAAATTATTTATATTGCTAAGATCAAGGACGCATGAAAGGGGAAAACTTACTACTCTCAACAAATTTTTGAGCATCCATAATATAATTTACTTTGTTCGTCAGTCAGTCGGTAACGCTTAAATGGGCAATACTTTTGATTTTTTCGACTCATATCATAGAAAGTAAGCTCATTATTTGGTGAAACTCCTGTTCTACAACTTACTTATAGTTGCTACAGTATGTCTGTAATGCAACAGAAGACATGAAATCTATGTTGCAAAAATTAATAAGACACATTTTTACAAAGATTCTTTATAAACGGAATTCTTTGTTGAGACTTCTACTATATAATATTGAAATCTATAATACAAAGTAAAACGATGTATGTCTGTCTGTTTGTTTGTCTGTCTGTTTGTCTGTTTGTTTGTAGCGAAGGATCTCACTAACCGCTGATCCGATCGGGTTCTCCTTTACAGGGTAGCTTCTCATAGGTCCCAGGAAGGTTTATAACTATTTTCTTAGGGGGTGGGACACCCCCAACCCCCCCAAAAAAATGAGGAATTTTTTTTTTTTTTAATTTTCTTTTCTTTTTTAAACTAAAATTAAAATAGTGGGATCGACTATCCCCCCCAAAAAAAAAAATTTCCCCCCAAAGAATTTTTAAAAGCGAAGCTTTTCTATAATTAGGGTCGGTCCGTCCGTCCGTCCGAGATAGTTAGCTTTAATTCGTTAATTTAGGCATGTTAGAATTGTCCTATCGATTTCAAATTTTGCATGGTGATTTCTGTAGTAGTTAGGTACGATTTAGAAAGCGTAGCAACTCTATAATCGTTACCAGAATGTCCGTACGTCCATTTTAAACATGTTGTTTTTTTTACTTTTTTAATAACAATTTTTTTGTGATAAAATCATCAGATTGATCTGATTTTTTGATTACTGATTCCTATTACAATAAGGTACAATATTATGAGCGAAGCATCTCTATAATTAAGTATTAAAATTCAGTATGTCCTTAAACAGAATTCTGCATTTAATAAGTTTTGGAACAAATTTACGTATAATTTTGTCAAACCTTATATTTTCATATTTTGTATATTCAGTTCTGACACTCAACAATAGTTAATGTTCGTCTGTCATATCGTTTCAGAGCTTCGCTTTTATGGATGTTGTCATCCTTGTTTCTTTTAAATCTAAAATACGAAACATTGGTTTGATCAAACCTCTTGGGCCAAAGCCCCTACATGCTAGGGGCGAAGCCGCTAGTTTAATACAAAATATTATAAAACAAATATAATTTGATATAAAAGTATTTAATTGAAACACTAAAAATCAGCATAGTGATGGGGGTGTTACGTTGTAGCGGGTAGGTTGGTTTCTGATTTGGCTTACTTGTTTCAAAGTTGCAGCTAATGGCATAAAGATCACAGACAGTGGCGTGCGAAGCACTTTGTCTTAGAGATTGAGGGGCATTTTAAACATTTTACTGAATTTTGTACCCCCCTCCCCCTTAATCACTTTGGTTTTTTCTATCTATGTATTGATACGTCCAAGGGCGTATATTTGCATAAAAATCTTTGAAGCAAAGAATTTATACAAATGTAAGGTTTCTGTCTCTATTTGATTTATTGAATACTTATCCTTATAAAAAGTAACAGGATTTATGTCTGTGTGTACCAAAAAATCTCGCTAACCGCTGAACCAATATGATTATCCTTTACACTGTAGCTTCATATAGGTCCAGGGAAGGTGTTTTACTACTTTAGGGTAGGGTATCATAGGATATAGGGGCTTATCTGCTGGGACTAGAAAAAAGATAAGAAAATGTAATTAAAACTTACTTGTACAGTCAAAACATTCTGTGGTTGTAGCTAAAACGAACAAATGATATTAAAATAAAAATAAAACATATAATATTTATTCTAAAATATGTATAAAAAAACGTCAACTAAGTGGAAGTTAGTATACTTACGAAGAACACACTGATAGATATCCCAATCATTTGGCTCATCAAAAATTCCAGAATCCTAATTATAACATTTTGTGTGTGTGTTTATAGTCGGTAAATGGTATATCTGAACACTTAAAGTATATGTTGTCAATAGAATTTCCAAATATGGTTTTATGTTATTCATATACTTGAATAAGCAGGAGAAAGGCATATTTATCTTATAAACAAGTTAAATATAACAGTATTCAATCTTTTGAAAGTTGCCTTTTACATACCTATGACTACTAGGCAGCACTAATTTGTAGAAATAAAAATTCTGTAAATATATCACTATCAGATAAAATTCTTTACCTGACATGTCATTAAAACAAATGGAGTTGCAAACCAGTCCATGTCAAAAACCATACCTAGGTAATTGTTATTTAAGTTGTAATTATACATGTTTGATCAAATTCTTTATTCAATGTTCTATAATGTTGTCAGTATTACACATATTTAGTTCAACTTGAACTTCATTATTATTTATCTTCACCATTTATGTTCAAAACTTATTTTGTAGACTCTACAAAATTACCTATCTCTTGCCAAGACAAACTTTATTTATTACCCTTAGGAATAGTATTCCAATGTTGTATAAGCAGGGTGTATCAACCCCCTTGGCAAAATTAGGGGCTGAATACATCCTTCTAAATGTCCAAACCCCTACACCTTACTACATCCCCCATAACATGGAACTAAACCTCCCTGATGCACTCCCATAAAATACCCACGATAGGTGTCAATGTAAAAAGGTCACACCCCTCTCAAATTTGAAAAAATATACCCCTCTTATGGTCTATCATATTTACCCCTCTTCATTTCATAAAAAACCCTTTGCAAGTCAATGGTTTTAATGATATGCTTATAAGTCATCATTTAGAGATACTACAAAAAAAAGATGTATTATAGTTAATTAGATCTATTAGATAGATTGTTTTAAGAATTATTTCATTGACTAGGGAAGAAAGTAAACAATTGCATTCTATTTATCCCTGTTGAAATTATTTAAGTTTGCCTACAACGTTTAAGTATTAAAATAGTTATTTAACTCAATGAAATTATAAAGCATTATTAAGACACTTAATTTATTATGGATTAATGGCTCCTTTTTAAAAATCTTTAAACATTTCTATATAGCTCGATTTCTTGAAGAATTTGATTTTCCCTATGACAGCTTTCACTGAGTGAACTCATAGGGAAAGTGTATCATGAACAATCCTGATGTAAAACCTAAGTGAATTTCCGAAGTAAATTCCCTAAGTGGACGTCATTTACATATGTAAATTCAATCCCTATGTGACATGGGGAACAGGCTATTCCTTATATGAATAAGCTGTTTTACCTAAGCTTAGCTGTCAAATACATTGTAAATAATCGATTTTTACGGGGCATTTGTGCATAAGAATAATAATTTTAGAAGGGTAGAATTAAGTAGATATGTTTTTCAAGGTACTTTTGTAGATTATAATTTAAACACGAATAAAAAAGCTCCAGAAAACTAAAATAAACAATGATAGAAATTGTTCTATATGGAAGAAAATATAGAAAATAAAACTCTTTAATTAGTTCTAATCCCACCACGGTTCTAATTAATTTCTTTTAGGGGGATGTATTTGCTTTTTTATGTAGACCATTAACAAACTTTAAAAATAAAAGCCTAACATTAGAATTTAGCAATGAAAAATTCTACAAAAAATGACTAAGTGCTCTCACAGTGGAAATTTTTTGTAAAAAATAACTTGGTCTTAAATGATACAATATTGTCTGATTAGGCAAGAAATGGTGGAAAATTTCGCCGGTGGCAGCGATTTTAACAGCCACAGTTTCTCTAAAAGATAAATATTACAGAAAAAAACACTGTCCCAGCAAAAATATTTTGTTCAATTATCCTTTGGTACTGTTTCGGTACATGGCTGACGTAGACGGCTGATGCCTGACCTACGGCCGTACAAAAGATCTTATAGTACGCATGAATCAAAACTAGTGCAGTTACAAATGCTTGTATTTTATATATTGATATGTTTTTATTATGTTTAGGTCTTTGTGATCACAAGAATGCTGATTGTTAATGTTTAATTTATATATGTGCTGTTTAATTTTATGTTTAATAAAATTATATTTATCTATGATTTGATTGATGTGTACCTCACTTATTATTGCGTTATTATTTGTCTATGGTTTTTATTACATTTATACATATTGCAGAAGTGAAACCAACTTTTTTGGGGTTTTAATTTATTGTCATATTACAGATTATACTTGAGATTGCTTGAAGATGAGGGAGTAAAGTATTGGCGTTGGCAGCGTATAAAGAACCTGTTCCATAAGGTACTTGGTGGTAATATCAGTAGTAGCAGAGCGTTTTATTTTTATAATTTTCTATAAAGGGAGAATTATAAGAAAAAGATCTACGGCACTATTTGAACTACTCCAAGTATTTTATGAACCTATACTTTATGTCTTTTGTCCAGTGAGCTAAACTATTGAATAAAGATAATAGTGTTATTAAGTATAATAAATCCTTATTAGAGCTCGCAAAGAGTGTGTTTTTAATATTGTTAACAAGCCTATAATAAAGAATAGGTAGCGCAGCTAGTAAACTAGTGTTTGTTTCTTTTATCAGATTGATGCTATAAATAGCGCAACAATAATAATAGCCTATCTATCCTTACTAAATAAAGGTGTATAGCTAGGTGTAAGTAGCGTAACAATAACAACTACAATAAAAAGTAGTGTGCTAATAAGGATTGTGTTAACTAGCCTGTAAAAAGGTGTGCAAAAACCCCAAGCAGGGAAGCAAAAATGGCGGAAAACTGTAAGGTAGGGGCGGAGGCGCCGAATCTGAATAATTTTCAAACCTACCAGGCGTACAAGAATAATGTGTTACTATGGAAGGGGATAACGGACTATAAGCCTGAGAAGCAAGGGGCGATGTTGGCATACGCCGTCCCCGATGAATCAATTACTTTCGGTAATTTGATTCAGACCGACCGTTTTAACGTCCACCCTGTTGAGTCTCTAATAGGAGATCTGGAGGGTGTAGACAAGGTCATTGACTTTCTCGATGGGCACATAGGTAAAGAGGCAAGGATAGACGAACTTGAAGCGTTTGAAAAGATTTTGAACTACAGAAGACGTCCAGGACAGACAATTTTGGATTATTTGAAAGAACATGAGAGATACTACAATAAATGTAAGCAATCTGGAATAACTTTTACGGATACGTGTAGCGCATTTATCGTAGAGGTAGCAGCTAAGCTTGATCATACACAGGCTACGTTAGTTAAAGCCGTGATGTATATCGAAAAAGAAGCTGGAAAAGGGACAATGTACAACGCAGTTAAGAAAAAGATAAAAGAAATGTTGTCAGATAGCCTTGGCAACATTTGTACGGGTGAGCCAGTGCAGTCAAACGCCGATGCGTTTATTGCAGACCACCAGGAAGCTTTCGCTGCTTGGCAAAAGAATAATTCATATAAAAAGAATTACACAAGCAATTATAATAATAACAATTATAATAATACGCAAAAGTCGTCATCCAATACAGCTCAAAATGGCGCGCGCAATGTTCCCAATAACAGGGATGCCAACGTTAATCAGCTAAATCCTGCTACTGGTAAACCACTTAAATGTAAATATTGTGGTTCATTCAGGCACTTTCAGAGGGATTGTCCAGATTATAAGAAATCGTTAAATGGACAAAATAGCGGAAACAACGGACAAAATAGCACGAATAGCACAAACCGTAAAAAGGGAAGGGTGTTTTTAATACAAACACAAAATTCCAACGAAGAAGACGCACTTTTATCGCAATTTGAGAAAGTTGTGCAAGAACCAGAGGATGATAATGATGACAGCCAACCAGATCAGATTGAAAAAGTGCTGTTCACAACAAACAAAGAAGAGCTAAGCAGGTTTACAGCAGAATCCATTAATTGTGCTGCATTAGACTCCTGTTGCACGGCATCCGTGGCTGGAAAGAAGTGGATGGACATATTTTTGTCGTCAGTTCCCACTGAGCTCAAAAATCAAATCCAAGGTCCTTATAAAAGTAAGAAAACTTTTCAATTTGGAAACCAAGGAATACTTCCAACAATGCAAGCTTACACAATCCCTATCATAGTGGCAGGAGAACGTCATCTCATCTCAGTTGATATAATTGACTCCGATATACCATTGCTCATGTCCAAAACTCACATGAAACAGTTAGGTATCTCACTAAACATGGCGGATGACACAGCCACAGTCAACGGCAAGCCTATAAGAGTAGATACAACATCAGCAGGGCATTTCATACTCAATTTGTTTGGAGACAATGAACATCATGATACAATGCTAATGCAGGAGATATACGCGGTTAATATGTTGAAAGAGAATACAAAAGTCAGCTGAAACTTTTGCAGAAACTGCATAAGCAGTTTGGCCACAGGCCGAAGAGAGTATTTGTGAATCTGTTGAAGTCAGCAGAGCAATGGGATCCAAAATTCAGTACAATGATTGACAAGATAATAGATGGATGTGAGGGTTGTATATTGAGAAAACGCAATCCGGACAGGCCAGCAGTTAGCCTTCCTATGGCAAAGGATTTCAATCACATTCTCACAATGGATTTGAAGAAATGGGATGACAAGCATTATGTGCTATACTTTGTGGACATGTTCACAAGGTATACAGTGGGCTCAGTAATTAGAAACAAGAAACCTGAAACAATTGTTGAAAAATTGTTTTTGGACTGGATCAGGTATTTTACTGCACCTTATATAATTCTAACGGATAATGGAGGAGAATTTGTAAATGAAGCGGTACAAGAAGCATGTGCGATGCTGAACATCTATCATGCGACCACAGCCGCTTGCAGCCCGTGGCAAAACGGTCATCAGGAAAAAGCACATTCAACTGTTGACAACGTGGGTGAATGTCTAGAAAATGATCATCCTGAAATGCCATTGGAGCAAGTTATTGCTTGGGCATGTGCAGTAAAGAACTCGTTGACAAATGTTTATGGTTATACAGCCTTTGAACTAACATTTGGAAGAGCACCAAGACTGCCTAGTATTATGACAGATCCCATCCCAGCATCTCAGGTTGAGCAAACAAGTAGAGCTTTGATAGAAAATATAAAAGCCCTACATGCTACAAGAGCTGCTTTTGCTAAGGCAGAGAAGTGTGAAAAGTTGAAACTGGCACTGAGGCTAAAAATGAGAGCAGTGAACAGAGATTACAAACCTGGAGAGCTAGTATATTACAGAAGAGACAAGGATGACAAGTGGCTGGGACCAGCTAAAGTTATCTTCCAGGATGGAAAGGTAATTGGAATCAGGACATCATCAAGTTATGTCAGAGTTAGTGCAAACAGGCTTTGGCCAGCAGGACAGACCCTGTCTGAAAGGCTTAAGGATGAGGAAGAGCAACTTGAGAAGATCAAGAGGGGTGAGATGTCAGAGCAGAAATCACCATTGAAAGATCAGAGAGAACAATTCAAAATGGAGGAATCATCTGATGAAGATAATGAGAACTTTCAAGAAGCAAGGGAGGAAGCTAGTGAGGAAGCTGAAAACGAAGCAGAAAATGTTACAGAGGATGATAGTAACGAAGTTTCTACAGAAAATACAACAACAGTTGCAAATGACCCAACTAAGTCAACAAATGGTAGTGAACCTAGCCAAACTCTAGCAAGTCCAGAAAAGTTTAAAACCAATCAAAGGATTGAGTTCAAGGACAATGGTAAATGGGAAAGAGGCATTGTTCTGGGACAAGCTGGCAAGAGAGTGGGCAAATACAAACACTGGTACAATGTAAAACTGGACTCAGGCAAGCAGTTCTCAGCAGATTTTGCAAGACAAGAAGTGCGCAAAGAAACGCAGACTCCACCAGAAGAACAAGAAGAGGCTTATGATATAAGACTTGATAATGGAAAAGAGATAACTGCAGAAGCCAATGATAATCTAGTTAGTCTAAATGAAGAACAAGTGCTTGCAACTTGGGTGCATGAAGAAGTTTTAGCAGTAATGATGCCGAAAGAGATGAAAGATTCTCTGGAATGCATAGCAGCTAAAGACTTAGAGCTGCAAAAGCTAAAAGATTTCGACACCTATCAAGAGGTCAAGGACGAAGGTCAAAATAGGATTACCACCACATGGGTATTGACCATGAAAGGCAAGGAGGTCAAAGCCAGGCTGACAGCTAGGGGATTCCAAGAGGAAGATGAGCATCTTAAGGAATCGCCAACAATGCAGAAATATTCTTTAAGGATTCTTCTAACCATTGCTTCAGCTAAAGGTTGGACTATAGAAACTGTTGATGTGAAAAGTGCTTTCCTTCAAGGTACACGTTTGGAAAGAAAAGTGTATGTTAAACCTCCGAAAGAAGCAAATGCAATTGACATTTTGTGGCTCTTAAACAAATGTCTTTATGGCTTGAGAGATGCAAGCAGACAATGGTACACAAGAGTAGAAGATGTACTTACGAAACTAGGTTTCCAGAAGTGTACTTATGATTCAGGACTATTCTTTCTAATGAAAGATGGTGAACTGGAAGCTTTGGTTGGTCTTCACGTTGATGATTTTTTGAATGCAGGAGGTGAGTATTTTCACACCACTATATTGCCACAAATTCTGAATACCTTTATGGTTGGCAAATCTGAGCGTGGAAGTTTCATGTACACAGGCTTTCAGCTTAATCAAGACAAGAATGGTGTAACCTTAGACCAGTCTGATTATGTAGAAGGAATAACAATTCCAGTGTTTGATCCACAGAGAATGAAGCAGACAAAGGCAGACATGACTTTTGATGAGCTGTCTTTGCTGAGAAAGATGACAGGTCAACTAAACTGGACTGTGCGTTCCACTCGTCCAGATCTTTCTTTCAACATGATTGCATGCTCCACTCATTTTATAGGAGGCACTGTTGCTGATCTTAAGTATGCAAAGACCTCATTAGTTAATTTGAAAAAGAATGAGGCAGTACTTCGTTTCTCAAACATGGAGGATATAAGCAAATCAGAGATCTGGTTGTTTACAGATGCATCATATGGAAACTTGAATGGAGGAACTGATCGCACACAAGGATATGTGTTATTCCTAGTTAGACCAGAAGATGGAAGGTGTGCTCCTATTGACTGGAGGGCAAACAAGATTGATAGAGTGGTCACATCCACATTTGCAGCAGAAGCCATTAGTCTGACAAAAGGTCTTGATGCTGCAATTGCCTTCAAATGGACCCTAGAGCAGTTGTTGGGCAAGGAAGGTATCATACCAGTTAGAGCTATCATAGACAACAAGGACACTTTTGAGAGTGTGCATTCTACTACAGATGTGCAAGAGAGAAAGTTGAGGAGAGAGATTGGTGTGATCAAGCAGATGTTGAAAGCAAAGGAGTTGAAGCAATTGATTTGGCTTGAAGGGAAGTATCAGATTGCAGATCCACTGACAAAGCTTGGAGCTAACAGTCAGAATCTGGTAGAATCTATGCAAAGTGGGAAGATTCCAAAGGAAATCTTCAATGCAATCAAGGGACTCTAAAAAGTCACTGAATGCATGTCAAGTTTTCTTTTTAGGCCTAAAGTACATAAAAGTATTCCTTTTGTTGTAAATAAAAATGATAAATTATGAATTTTTTGTTATTTAATACATTAACAATTTTCGTTTTACGAATATGCGTTTAGAAACGTATTTTATTTTTAAGGCTCAACAAATATTAGGCGACAACTTTCATTCTTATCAAATAAATAGATGCAAGAATGGCTGTATCTTTATGCCCAAATACGCATAAAAATGATGCGGCATGATGCGCGTAAAAATCAGTTTACGTGTATTAAAAATTACGGAAACAGTTAAAAATTCTTTTAAAAATGTGAATTAAATAAAATATTTTACTTTTTGTGTATTTTTTCAACAATAAATCATTCCAGTTTACACACTAGAATAATTAACTCGTCTTTTCTTGACTATTCTAAGGTAATAAACTATCATTTTATCAACTTTTTTAAAGACAAAGGCTAATATTATGATTTATTGTTTACGAGCAATGTTAAATACTTGCTTTTATGCATACACAATTGGTAAATTTATTTTGTTTCGTAAAAGTGAAATAGTTTATTTAAAAATGAATATATATGTGTTTTTATTTTATCTTTTAGTAATTAAAGTAATTAAAAACCATAGTTTCACGATGAATTTAATATCATTTCTTGTGTTTTAAGTTTTGTTTTTAAATCTAAATTAATTTTTTTCTACAAGCATAACTCAGTTTATAAGACTCATATCATCGGACGAGAATCATTATTTTTTTGACACATTTAATAGTGTTACTTTAATTTTTAGCTCGCCATGGATGCTATCATTCAAAGAGAGGTGCAATTGGTGGAGGGCACCACGCATACCACCATCAGCGACGTCGAAGAGGGGTTTGGCTGGCCGACAGACGTCACATGGATCACATGCTGTGAGCGGTCAGAGTCTCAGTTACTGGACCTAGTTCAGTCCATAGTTGGTAGAAGTACACCCCAGCGGGTTTCTATACCTGGCTTCCAATATCTAATTGGAGTGCTTCCCGTCGACAAGATCTGTGGTCTTGTCGACAAGGTCATAAAGCTGTTCTTGGGGACTAAACATCAGGTTGTGATACCAACCCTGAGGTTTATACCCGCCAGCTTTATGTACTGGGAACACGTCCAGGCCGTCAACAGCCACATCTGGACCCAATCGGTCTCTAATGGGTACGGTGTACTTAATTTGCACCGTACCTTTATGGTGCGCCAATCCCGTCAGTGGGTGGTCTATGGTCCCTGCTATGCGGAATTTTCCGCGGACGCAGGCCTAGGGGCGCAGATGTCGGTTGAGGGCATGAAACGCTATGAAGGTAGACTTCTGCGTTTACATGCTGACGGCTTCGACGTGGAGCACACGCCATCCGTTCCTTTTCAGGATGTGATGCCGTTGCCACTATGGGCTACGGCGGCTTATTGCCAGAGCCGTAGCAGCTGTGAGCTCTTGGACTCCCTGGGATACACCATGTCTGTTCCCAAGAAGGCAAAGAAGGTGGTGAAGGCCGTGGAGGATGTCCAGGAGGTGCAGGAGAGTGCGGTGGTCAACGGGGGTGTTGTGTCTGTTGCCCAGGCGGGTAGAGGTGCCAAGAGAGGCTGTTTCATGTCCTGTGGAAAGGACAAGGCGGAGGCGGCAGTGTCTGCGAGGCCGGCGAAGGGTAGAGGCCGGGGCAGAGGACGTGCGCCCAGAGACTCCAGCGGTAATTTTATTGCCACTGTTGAGCTGGAGGCTGGTACTGCCAGGTCAATGGTAATGCAGATTTCAAGCCTGAAATCGCAAGTGCAGCAGGTGGAGGCGGACCTTGCACGTGTCCGTAAGGAGTGTGACAGTGTCAAGAAGGAGCTTGAGTAGGCCAGAGAGGATGTGTGGCGAAAAGAGAGTATGGTGTCGGTGTTTGAGGCGAGGGCTAGGGATGATTCCCGGGCTATTAGGCGAGAGAAAGAACAGCAGTGGCTTGATACTGAGGAGTGGAAGAGGCAGAGAGAAGAATGGAGGTCTGAAAGGAAGAGTTTTATGGAGATGTTGGAGGTCATGCATGGTAAGCAGTTTGAGAGTAAGAAGGAGAGGTTGAGCAAGAAGGAAAGGCTGGAGAAGATGAAGTAGAAAGAGGAGGAGAAGAAAAGAAACAGGAGGAGTGGTAGTTAATGCTTGTATTTTATATATTGATATGTTTTTATTATGTTTAGGTCTTTGTGATCACAAGAATGCTGATTGTTAATGTTTAATTTATATATGTGCTGTTTAATTTTATGTTTAAAAAATTATATTTATCTATGATTTGATTGATGTGTACCTCACTTATTATTGCGTTATTATTTGTCTATGGTTTTTATTACATTTATACATATTGCAGAAGTGAAACCAACTTGTTTGGGGTTTTAATTTATTGTCATATTACAGATTATACTTGAGATTGCTTAAAGATGAGGGAGAAAAGTATTGGCGTTGGCAGCGTATAAAGAACCTGTTCCATAAGGTACTTGGTGGTAATATCAACAAATACAAGTTTATTGTATGAAACGGTAGGCACTGAAACAAAAAATAACAAAATTAATAAAGATATATTAAAATGTTAAAATGTTTGTAAAAGAAAAATAAATCTTTTTTCTAATGGACATAATTGTCTTTAAAAAGGTTGCATGATTTGCAATATATTATTTTATAAGCATATGAAAAAACTAGGCTTTTTCTCTTCAAAATTAAATCAAAACATAATGCGAGTTTATAAATTATAGGTAGAATCATTTTAGACTACTATAAAAATATTCTGATACAAAAATAAATCAATTACTTGGTCTATTTTAATGAAAAATAAGAAAAATAATTTGGCTTCCTTGAAAATATCTTTCCATTCTAATTTAAATGCTTAAAAGAATTAAATATTTACCAAATCGTTGATCATGACAAGCTGGGAAGCACTCAAGGTATATTCAGCACGGAGAACATCACATTTCATTGTAAAACATAGTTTTTCATACACAGAAACTCCGCACTGTTCAAAGGAATAAATCAAAATGGCCCCGTGGGCTTTGTTTTAGGCTTGGTGCGCGTTCATTGTTTGAATGCCGCACACAAATATGAAATTCAAATGTTGGCGTTCTTCTTACTACCCAATAATGATAAGGAAAAGAAAGAAAGGATAAGGGTTTGAATCCATACGGGAAACATACTATTATACTTCCAATACACAACCGCCTGTGAGAGGAGGGAATCGAACACGACATCATCAATTTTTTGCAATTTTGTGTGCAGACAGTGTCCACAAAAGTCACAACTCATGACCACATAAATTACAAGAGTTTGAAACTTGGCCCTATGGCCTCAAATCTGCTAGTAAAAATATTCACGAATACTCGTACTAACTCAGACTGACACAATTCCTCAAAATATGCAGGAATAAAGGAATAGGAGGTCAATACATTCAACATTGAATAACTTACACATTCACTACTCACACATAACACTTGTTTCTCATGGCCTCACAATTTTCAAAATAAAATAAAATGATTATTTGAATTTGCTAGACCATGTAATAACAATACATGAATAATAATTTTAAAAAATAAGTACCCAAACTTTTTATTAGGTACCTAATCATCGATAATAATAATAATAATATTCTAATGTTAGAATAATCCTTAATGCTAAACATGAATTGCATTAAAATCATCAAAATGATTCATTCAAATCTTTTTACTAAAAAAAAGAATAATTACTCAAAAAACTTCTTTTCAAACAAATCTTTTTTGCTAAAAGAAAAGTGAAAATGTATACATAAAACTTTTCTTCGATCAAATCTTTTTTGTAAAAGAAAGACAAGAAAATAATCCTTAATTCTAGACAAACAGAATAATCAAATAAAATAAAATTATCCTTAATCTAAAAACATAATCATCGAATAAAATAAACATCCTTAAATCTAAGAACATAAAAAATGACTGTATTATTTCATCAAATAAAACATCAAAATAAAATTAAAATTGCATTTTTTGCATATGCAAATCTTAAATTAAGCTCAAAGTTAAAGAAAAGTCTCAAAAATTGCTGATTTGGCGATTTCTCTTTGGCTGATTAATAATAAGCTATCTTCGTACTTATTTAAATACAGTCTTAAAATTAAAGGGACTGTGAACGTAAATTTTTCTCATCTTAATATCAAATCTTAACATTATCTCATTCATAATATCTCACAGATAGAGCAAAACGCGCTTTTGTTTGCTTAAAAAACGGCTTTTTCCGACGATTTTTATAAGGTAAAGGGAAAGGAAGAAATTTTCCGTATTATATAAAATGTTCATTAAATTGCTTTTTTCTCCCATTATAGCTAAAATTAAACTTTTTCACATAGTTCTTGATTTTTCCTAACAGTTAAGCTGACTTTTAACATAATCCTTGCTTTAAACCAATGTATAGTTACTTAGAAATTGATAAAATAAGCAATATTTTTTTATTGAAAACCAAATACAAGCTAGAAACAGGTTTTTTTATTAGTATCCAATTAACTTTAGATGGCCCATCTCTTGCCCACCTTTAATTACAAATTTGTAAATAATAAAGACGCAATATTTCTTTTTAAACAGTCTGATAAAAGTGTAAACTAATTCTCCAAAGTGGGTTATTTATTGTCCAACACAATAAAAAAGGATATTATCATTTTAAATAACCTATGAGATTCAACCCTTTGTAGACAGTGAGGTATTTTTTTTGTCAATAATACGAATTTAAAATTGGTCTTTATTACCTAATTACTACGCTATAAAAAAACTAATTAGCAATTTTATATCATAAGATAAATCCTTAACAGTAAGTTTATTGTTTTAACTATATATGACAAGTTAAATATCCCTACAAACATTATAAGAAACAAAAATGTTCAGATTTTCCCTGTTTTTTCCTTTTTCCCTCCCAAAATACCATAAAATCAAGGCATTATTCCTGGATATTTTTGTTAATAGGACGTTTTTGGTTGATCAGTGTAGTGAAATATGCTTAGAAAATGTTAAGATTTGATAATCAGATGAGAAAGTTTTACGTTCACACTCCCTTTAAGAGCAATGAGGCCCTCAGTTCAACCTGAACCTCTCAAGATTACAGATCAAACTTAAGCACATAAAATTAATTCTGCCTCGTGCCATTTACCCTGTTTTCGGTTATGAGTTTCTTTCTTTTTTGTGATTCTTGCATAACTGCGCACAGGGTCCTTGGCGCGGGGCACAAACCATGAACATCTGAAACAAATAATATGAAAAATGTTCCAAAGTTAAAACGAAAAAATATAAGAAAACTCAAGAAACTTCTAAAGAAATCTTTATCAAATCATCATAATTATAAGCTTTAATTCCTCGTCATCACGGAGCTTGTTGCGGTAACGTTGTTAGGCTTCGTGAGGGCGTTTTGTTAAGCTAAATTCTTCGGAAAATTAAAACAATCAAACTTAACTGCTATCATCATGAAAATCAACTGCTTTTCAATTTAGGTAAGTCATCAGAACGAAAAAAATAACTTAAATATACGATTAATATTAAATTATTTTGTAATATGCATGTAAATATATGAAAAGAAAATAATTTTTCAAATGAATAAATGTTGTTTCATTCTTATTCCTTATCAATATCTCATATTTCAAATATGTGTCCAACAAGGACAAATAAACACAAAAAACATTGCGTTAAGTACCTAAGAAATTTTACGCGAAAAAATCCCAGGTCCCAGATAATCGAAAAGAAAACTTTAGTTTATATCTCAAATGAAAAAAATCTTGAACTAATTTATAAGTTAAAACAAAATTGTATTAAAATTTGCGTTACTTATAAATCTTTGAAAAAACTACTGCTTCAAGTTTTAAGTACTGCATAAAAAATGAAGTTAAAGTTTTAATTTAAAATATGCATAGTTTATCTTAAAATAATTCTGTGATATTCATATAAAATAATAATCAATATTTTAATAATATCATACATCGTGTACATTATTATAAATGCTTATCTCATAGAGAATAGAGTTTACATTTTTAAACATGAACGAAAATATATGTACCTAGGAAAATAATTGCTATAAAATACTTTCTCAAGGTTTAAAATTGTCCGAAATCGCTAGGTACGTATATTACTACGAATCTCTGCTCTCGGAATGAAGAAAAAAAATCTTTACGCGTGGATTACTAGGAATCCCTACCTCCGGAGTGAAAGAAAAACTTTTATACATAAATTGTTAGAAATCCCTGCCTCCGGAATGAAAGAAAATCTTTGATTTGCTTACAAATTTAAACAAATATCTTGATTTTTTTTTTGCGATAATCTTTTAAAATAATAATAAGGAATATTTTAAACATTATCATAATAATACATGTTTTGTTCTTTACTTTAATGCATTATTTCATGTGAGAATCTGAGAAATAGCATTTTTAAGCAAATGTGAACCATGAAAAAAAAAAATACCTCGAAAAATAATTTGTAAAAAAATCTACATTTCTTAGTTTTAAAAAAAATCTGCAAAAATCATTTGGTAGTTAATACACATGAACTTTTGCTTTTCGAAATCATACTTAAAGAAACAAAATCTTTTAAAATCTGCTTTAAAAGTCTAAACAGTTTTGTAGAATTTTTGTGCTTAAATATGAACAATAAAATTAGTTGAATAATAAATACTTATTCTTTACAGAACCCATTTTGGTTCCCTTCACAAGCCTGATATATAACTTGTAACATTTCTTCTCTTTAGGAGATCATTTTCACACATAAATGGTTTATGTCGTAGATTAGATGTGCAGGGGTAGGTATTTCTGTCGGTACTTCCCTGGCCAGCTTGGCTACAAAAAATCCACGGCTGGACTGCTTCAAAATGACCACCCTGTATCGAATACAAAGTGTTGGCGGCCATTTTCACATGGCACTAATTTAATTGCACAAGAGAAATATTCTATAATTTTCTCTCCTGTGGAGACAGCCCTCAAAGCTGCTCTGCTTCCTCCATCCATCTTCAGCAGTTGGAAGCCTCTTTGGCATCAATGTTGTCTGCAACAGCAACAACTTCAGTATTAACTGCAATACTATCAGCATCAGCGTCAACTGCAACAACTTCAACACTAGAATTGGCTGCAACTCTGACGACAGCAGCAACGGCTGGAACGTGAACATCATCATCAGGAATGGCCGCGGCGCTATCACCAACATCATGAGAATTGGTTACAACACAACCAACATCAGCATTGTGAACGACTACGGCAACACCCGCCGTAGCAATGTTATCAACGGCTACAGCACTATCTTCAATATAATCAGGATTGACTGCAACACAAACAACGTTATCATCAGTAACAGCTACGGCAACACCCGCCGTAGCAATATTGTCAACAGCTGCAGCACTATCTTCAACATCAGAATTGACTGCAACACAAACAACATTATCATCAGTAATGGCTTTGGCAACACCCGCAATAGCAATGTTGTCAACGGCTGCAGCACTATCTTCAACATCAGAATTGACTGCAACACATACAACATTATCATCAGTAACGGCTACGGCAACACCCGCAGCTTTAGCCCATAGAGAGATGAACTCAACTCTACAGTTATATAGATTATCACCTGCTATCTCCATCATGAATTTCAATGATTTAAGATTTAGCTGTGAGAGTCTTTTTCAGTTCACCATAATTTTTTTGCGCTGTAACAAGTTCGCTATATTTGTCACACAAGTCCTCATCATCCTAGAGCTCAATATCATGTTCGATAAAGGCATTCACGATATGATTACAATTATCATTCATATCATGCAAAAGGTCACATTCCTTTTGGAGATTAACTTCAAGATCTGCAGTTTTCATAACTAGCTGCATCACTCTGTTTAACTCAACACTTAAATCATCCACTAATTTTGGTAAACACATCCTCAGGCGAGGTAACTTGGTTAACTTTTGAGCCATAATGTCACTTTAACTTGCACTGATTACAATTATGGTTGGTAACGTCTAGAGTTCATCCAATAAATCATTTCAGATCACCATAACTTTTTTGCGCTTTGACAAGTTCGCTATATTGAGCCATAATGTCACTTTAACTAGCACTGATTACAGTTATGGTTGGTAACGTCTAGAGTTCATCCAATAAATCTTTTCAGATCACCATAACTTTTTTGCGCTTTGACAAGTTCGCGTTATTGAGCCATAATGTCACTTTAACTAGCACTGATTACAGTTATAGTCACGTGTGGAATTTAATCACATCCAACATCTGCACGGTAACTGTCACTGGCTTTCATCTGGCTGTCTGAATACCGTTTCATTGTTTCGGTACATGGCTGACGTAGACGGCTGATGCCTGACCTACGGCCGTACACATGATCTTATAGTGCAGACGCACTTAAACCTGCTACTTCCCGAATGAATCAAAACTAGTGCAGTTACAAATACAAGTTTATTGTATGAAACGGTGGGCACTGAAACAAAAAATAACAAAATTAATAAAGATATATTAAAATGTTAAAATGTTTGTAAAAGAAAAATAAATCTTTTTTCTAATGGACATAATCGTCTTTAAAAAGGTTGCGTGATTTGCAATATATTATTTTAAAAGCGTATGAAAAAACTAGGCTTTTTCTCTTCAAAATTACATCAAAACATAATGCGAGTTTATAAATTATAGGTAGAATCATTTTAGACTACTATAAAAATATTCTGATACAAAAATAAATCAATTACTTGGTCTATTTTAATGAAAAATAAGAAAATTAATTTGGCTTCCTTGAAAATATCTTTCCATTCTAATTTAAATGCTTAAAAGAATTAAATATTTACCAAATCGTTGATCATGACAAGCCAGGAAGCACTCAAGGTATATTCAGCACGGAGAACACCACATTTCATTGTAAAACATAGTTTTTCATACACAGAAACTCCGCACTGTTCAAAGGAATAAATAAAAATGGCCCTGTGGGCTTTGTTTTAGGCTTGGTGTGCGTTCATTGTTTGAATGCCGCACACACATATGAAATTCAAATGTTGGCGTTCTTCTTACTACCCAATAATGATAAGGAAAAGAAAGAAAGGATAAGGGTTCGAATCCATACGGAAAACATACTATTATACTTCCAATACAGGTACAGATAAACATCATATTACTTTTGTAAAAAGATTTCCTCTTTGTATTTTTCTTAAATTATCTACACTCTTTGTAAACTTAATTTATTAATAAGAGAAAAAAAATTTAAGGACATATTTGTATTACCTAAATGATTACGAAAAGTTATTATATTGATTGAATTATTAAAACTTATATTAAAGGACGCCTGCAAGAAATTCCACGCTTAAACTGCTGAAAGACTGCCACAAGTAGACCCAATACCCCAAATTTAAAGCCTTCAGCTTCAATAACAAAAAAGTTCTAGGCATTTCAAAAAAGCATTTTATATACAATGGAAATTTTGAAAGATTTCCGATGCTAATAAAAGAAAAAAACAATATTAAATTACGTCGCCTAGACACAAAATTATAACCTTATCTTTGTCAGAAATTTAGATTGCCGGTAACTGATTACATTTTTACAAAAAAACACCACATTTCATAGTCAAAATCTATGAAAAAAATTCAATTTAAATTGCATTTTTAAACAAAAATCATAGCGGAAACAAAGGGGGAAACTTCTGCAAGCTCAGCTGTGATTGGTTGCTAAGCTGATTCAGCCTTCTGATTGGCTACAGTACACTCAGTACAACGCAAGTTAAACTTAATTTTTTTTAATGATTTTGACTATAAAAATGGGTATTTTTATTGGAAATATATAATTAGTTACTGGCAATCTAAATTTATGACAAAAATAAGCTCATAATTTTGTTTCTAGGCCACGTAGTTTAATTTCAAAATTTCTAACATTAGCATCCAATTCTTTCAAAATTTTCATTGTACATAAAATGTCATTTTAAAATGCCTAGAACTTTTTTGTTATAGAAGCTGAAGGCTTCAAATTTTGGGTATTGGGTCTACTTGTGGCAGTCTTTCAGCAGTTAAAAGCGTGGTATTGCTTGCAGGCTTCCTTTAAAACTTAAAAATAACAGTTATGTTTACTATTATCATTTTATGATTCTATTTCCGGAATTTAGAGAAGAAGACATTTAATTAGATCTTCAAATTGGGCTTTGTGTAAATCAAAAATTGGATAACATTATAATTAAAACAGTAGCAACATTGCTTTCAAATACTCATGACAGCTTACTCCCCGCAGCTAATTACATATGTGAAAAATACGCACAGCTAACATAAGTATTATTCATGAGACACTTTCTGAAAGTGCATCATAGGGAATCACTTTCCCTAAGTCCACATAGGGAACACATAAGGAATTTCCCCCAAGTAAACCCTATGTACCAAGCTGTTTGTTCAAGAAATCGAGCTGTAAGATTATCCCTTTCAATGAAACTAATTCAAATTCTGATTACCATCTGGGCATTCATATGTAAGATTGAAACCCAAAGGAGGAGCTGGGTCCATCTCTTCTCCAACGAATCCAGCAAAACTGATTGATTGATAATAATTAAGAATAACAAATGAATAGAAAATGGTTTGATTTGTCTATGAATACTATAAGCAGGCGTCTTTTGAAATATTATAGGTAACTTGACAGTCATTAATAAACAAAACAATTGACTGCAAAATCTATATTTGAAAGTTCTAATTGTGGATGGAATGTATGTTAACTAAAAGGTAATCCAAAAAGCATTTACCTAACTTTTACCACTTATAAAATATATCAACAGTTTGTTTTAATTCTCTATTAGTTCTTGTGTTACTTCTACTAATGCTTGTTAAATAATTGATTTTAAAATCTACCAACCTAAGTTCAATGCCACCAGTAACAAGTAGGTTTTTAATCCTTTCCAGAGGTACTTGATGTAAATCATGAGGATATGCTGGGTCAAAATTAAGCTTCAGAGAAAATCCATCTTCATCACACCTAAGTCTACAATAAATAACATTAAGATAAGAAGCTTAAATTGTACTTTACAAAATTTACAACTACATGCAAATTACATTATTATGACGGGTTCCAAGAAGTCAATAGTTGTTCCTACAGAGGTTTCCAAATTTACTACAACATCCTGAAAAAATATCATTTACTTTTAAAAAGAAGAAGATAAAGTAAACACCTAAAACTCTAATATCAGATGCAAAACTTATTAAACCTTTTCTAACTCCATCCATCTAGATATTTGTTCAGTAGCAATATCAATCATGAGATGAAAAGCTTCTTGATTTTGTGTAGCTTCAAGAATTACATTTACAGGCTGAAATATGAATTCAAATGTTGAGAATTAAACAATCCTTATAATAAAGTAACAGGATGTTTGTGTGTCTGTGTGTCTGTGTGTTTGTATGTTTGTACCAAAGGATCTCGCTAACCGCTGAACCGATCGGGTTCTCCTTAACAGGGTAGATTCTCATATGTCCCGGGAAGGTTTATAACTATTTTGGGGGAGGGTACCACCACCCACCCTAGAGAAATTAATTTTTTTTTTTAATTTCTCAATTTTAGAAAGAGAGTTCAACGAAAAACAAACATCAAACGTAATTTTTTTTTACTTTTTCTTTTAAAATCTAAAATAAGAAATTGAATTATTAAATTCGACTCTCTCCTCCTCAAGTGCACCTAGAGGCCTCTAGGGGCGTAGCCGCTAGTTATTTATATTGTACTATAGGCTACACCCCTAAAGGCCTCAGTGTGCCCTTGAGGTGGGAGGGGGAAGTCGACCCCCTTACTTTCAAGTTTGTAGTTTTCAAAAGAAAAAGTGTTGGTACCCTTGTACACAAAGCAAAGCCTTGTTAGCCATACAGTTGGTGTTCTCAAATATATTTTGATATTTCTTTTTAGGGCGATTCTCTTAGGATTGTGGTACCCTCCCCCAATATTTGTGAGAATCACGTTGTAACAGAGAATCATAACGGTTCAGCAGCAAGATCTTTTGGCACAGCCAGACACAGATCCTGTAACTTTATTTTTAAGATCATTTTGCAAATATAAAAATATTTTGTTATGTTTGAATCAAATTTTGATTTGATATCTTTACCTGATTGTTATCCAATATTTTTCCTACAAGCATTAATTTCTGTCCCTTAATACACTGATTTGGTCCAGGAAAAGGAATTTTCATAGGTATGAAGGGATTGTATCTAGTATATTCTGAACAGTACATTTGAAATGAATTATTTGTAAAATATTTTGTAATATTGAATGAAAATGATAGCATATTAAAATTAAACTTTCTGTACTTTAATATTAAACAAATAAAGTTTTAAATAAATCCAATAAAAATACATTTAACCTGACTTGAGAGTCATGTTATTTTTCTCATCAGGTTTGTATATTAGCCCTAGCTTTTCAGGTGGAAAAGGAATATCTTGACAGGCTTTAGCAGCACAATTAGGTAAAGCTGCAGGTACCCAGGACTTATTCCAAGCACATTCAACTAGAGTGAAAATACAATATTGTTGTTGTGAATATCTGAGATTGAATTATATAGATATCTGATTTTAAAGATTTAACTCAGAGAGCTAAAAAAGTATTCTTATTCAATATTTTTAATGGGCAAGATACGGCTGTGGTAACTCTAAAAAAGCAGCTAACTGTAAAATATATGATAAAAAGATAAGTAATATAATGATTTCTTGAAATTCAAAAACCATCAGACGCTATTTTAGCAACTACTGCCAGAGATTATCAACTTAGGCTCATGTAGTTTAACCTCAGATAAGCAAAGTCTTTATAACAAACAAACAAAATAAAACTTTGAAGTAACACTAAGAAAACAAGGATGACAATATCCATAAAAGCGAAGCTCTAAAACTGTAGAACAAACAGCCAAAACATTTGTATAGTGTCAGAACTGAATAACTATAATATAAATGTATGAGAATCGAAGCAAAATTGTAAGTAAATTTGTTGAAAAACTGCTTGATACAGGATAATGTTTATGGACATTCTGGTAGTGATTATAGAGTTGCTACGCTTTCTAAATCGTACCTAACTACTACAGGAATCACCATGCAAAATTTGAAATCAATAGAACAATTCTAACATGCCTAAAACAACGAAAAAAGCTATCCGTACCTACGGACGTATGGATCGACCCTAATTATAGAAAAGCACCGCTTTTAAAAACACTAAATACCATTGATGAAATTATCTAATATATGAAATTTTACTTATAATTTCATCAAGACAAACTCCATCATCATCACAAAATTTGGCATATGGACCACATGTGTAAGAAATTTTAGTTCCAAATGAACTATTTCCATTCCATTCCCAGGTTCCAGTATAAGGACGCGCAGGTGGTTCATTACAGTTTACACCTGATTTAATAAGCATAAAATACTTGTTATAATATTGTAACCATATATTGTAAATTAAAATCACATAATATTGCAAGAAAGTAATATATAAGCAAATGTGATTTGAAGGTTTCTTACTTGCTACGCATTTTGGCCATTCTACAGGTTCCAGAAAAGTTCCATCAGCTTGACAATATACATCAAAGGCTTTTAACTCCTTTTTATATACATTCATATCACAAATTGCTTTTATTTTTTCATTTCTCTCCCCCCTTAAAACTTAAGGGGTTGTGATGTTATTCCATTATCCTTTACAGAAATATTGATAAAAACATATGTAAAAAAACGTCTATATATATATTAAGATATATAAGTTTTCCGGAATTTTAAAGTTAGGGGGGAGATTTGAAATCTGCATCAAATTTTAAGGATTTTTTATAAAATTCATTTTTTCTATAATTCTTTATCTAAAAGCGGAAATGCAATTTAAGTTAATTAATTTTGGCATCTGTGATAGGTGGATTTAAAAAATCTGCGCTCTGATTGGATGGCGTACATCATTCAACCAATTAGAGCGCAGGTAGTTTAAAATCCACCTATCCTATTGGTCAAAATTAATTAACTTAAAATGCATTTCCGCTTTTAGATAAAGAATTATACAAAAAAACGAATTTTATAAAAAATCCTTAAAATTTGATGCAGATTTCAAATCTCCCCCTAACATTAAAATTCCGGAAAACTTATATATCTTAATATATATATTATATTATTCGTAAAAAGGCTTCATTTACTTATATATCATTGCATATAAGCGAGTTAAAATTGTTTTTGGTCTTGTTATAAATGATTTCTACAGATGATAAAATTATGTTTATTTAAACAAACAAATGTTGTATCTCTTGAAATCCGCTGCATATTAAATGGTTTTAAAAATATTAATCTTGATCTTGATAAAAATTTATTTTAAAAGCTGTTAAAAAGTTAAAATTTTTGTCGTATTTTTAAAGCATTAATGTATGTATAATTATATGCTTTTTGGTTTCAGAGTGCAGCATATCTACTTCAACTCTTATCTAGTGGTAACAATCATACTTATCACTTTTATCAACCAATTCTGTGATATAAAAAGAATTCCTTGTCACTTTCAAAAAATAAATGATCTGAGTTACAGGTGTAATTTGTTACACCATCAAAAGGCGTAGATTCTCCTTGCCAGGAACTTTGTAGGTTACTCTCTTTAGGAGGCTAAAATATCAAATCTTAGTAAGAGTTTTATTATTATTACTTTATATAGTCATGGTTGTAAAGAGTGTATTTTTCTTGTATTTTTATTTTAAAAATCAAGTAAAATTTTGAATTTACTGAACGGTATTTTCTTTAGATTTATTCTTGTGCTCTTATCATCAAATTACTTACTATAGGGGGATATAGACATTCTACCCAAACACATTCATCTAGTTTATCGACAGGTGACCAGGTTTGATTCCAATTACACTGCATTGTCCTGTTTTTATAGGTATCTGTGTACTTATTCCCACCTAGATTTCAAATATAATTATTAATCTTAAAGTTGCCTTATCAAAGGAATGAATATGACATGGTATTTTTATAGAATTTCAAATCAATATAAACATTACATTATTAAAATGAAAAAATTTTGTAAATAAACCCCTAAAACCTTTATGTTTACCTTTTGGTAAAAACTCTCTTCCTTGTCCACACTCATAACTAGAAAGTCATACTTTTAAGAGAACTTTATTTTTGTAAATATTTAATTTTTTTAATTTAAAGGTTTGTACTTCAGTTAAAATATTTTTGTATGATATCATATTTCCATTAAATTTTATTGCAAATATTTTTTCATTAATCATAATTAAAGCTAAATCAATAATGAAATGGTATTTAATTGGTGTTTGTTGTAAAACATTAATTATTGCACAAATTTTGACATTTTAAAATTTTAGAATTAATTTATGTGCAAAAACCAACTATGGTATTTTATTAATTGATATTTGATACTATTTTGCTGTTTTCCTTAAGTATAAACAAAGCATTCCCATTACAAATACCCGTTTATTGAAACTAAAAATGACATAAGCTGACCTTATATTAAAAATATATAAATTTAAAACTATGTGTATAATAACTAAAAAGGTAATAAATAATAACTTATGTAAAAAACAAACAAACAAAAAATGAACCCCTCTTTTTTCAACTTTGTGCAAAATAAGGGAGAGGAGAAGTTTCCTTGCTTAACAATGCACTTTGAGGGAAAACACCATTAATGCTTGGAAACTTTTAAAGTTTTCCATACTATGAGTCCCTATTTGATATTGAGCTTTAATAAGGTTTACTGATGAAATTCTTTTCAAAGAAATAAAAACAGTATTTGCTTCAGCTTGCTTTGGTCTCTTTTATGATTCAAACAATCAAATTTCTTCATACTCACGTCAGAATAGCACCAAAAGACCTCAATTCAATTTCTTCAAGTGTTTCCATATCATAAATATTATTTCTTTTCCTTCTTAAACTGTGTTTCGTTTTTAAATCTAAAAATTTTATGTCTTTGTAGATGTCATTAGATTTTTAATGGATTTATAGTTTTACCTAAATTGTCTATTTCTCTCTTCTTTCTAGAGGTTTCACTTCCATCTGTACATGCAACTAATAACAAATAAAATCAGCAGAAACTCTGGTTTAGTAATTATATTTTGATCAAATGATTTTTAGTCAAGAACTTACATGTATGAAATTGTTGAAGCAGATCTTTATCTGACATAGACTCATCTGTAAATAAAGATATAACCATGCATAATTATTGTACATATATTTAAAGAATGATAAAAAAAAGAAAAGTTTAGTGCATTATATAGATTAACAATGAAACCTGGATTTATTTTTAGCTCAGTGAAGATTGTTTGCCTCATTTCATCATAATTCATGTTCAATAGTTCAGATATAGTTTTGACAGTATCAAAGAGAGCCCAATATAATGCAGAAATCCCACACAAGCTTCCAGTGGCATCAAGCACAGCTCTGTAATTATCAAACAACTACTTATTTATTTACATTTCCATGTAAGATAGTAAATATATAAGGTAAGAATAAGTTTTTGTAACAAATAAATTACAAACCTAGCGGCAATATCTTCCAAATCATGGCTTTCTCTACTGATCTTTCTTGACAAAGTAATTGTAAACAATGCTCGTATCTCTTCAACTATTTTATACATCATGATTATTTAATGTTCTTTTGGATATTCATAGCCAAACCTATCTTTTAATTACCTTAAAGTAAATAAATTTAGAATATTAAATAGCTCAAATACTTATACACATGATGTTAATCCTGTTAAGTTAGCAAATGTTTCATTAGTAGACCACTCATTTTTAAGCAAAGAATTCTTAATGCAAGTTGATTCATCATTCAACAGGCTTGACCAGTTATTGCACAAAACTAAAAAGCAACATATCATACAGTTTCTTTTCAGGGTTTGGCTAAAAATATATCTATATTTTGTCAATGTCAAACTTACTGCATATATATGTTGCATTGATTTCTCTCCTATATCGCTCACAGGTTGTAGACAAAGCATATTGAGAAAATCCAAAGGTCTTTTTGCAAGAAGCCTAAAGTTGAAAAGTCTACAAGTATATTTTATATGGTATAAATTTCACGATTTTTTAATAAGACAAAATGCTAAAGTATTTTTAACCAACAGTGAGATAAATACTATTACCTTTCCATGACAAGTTTGCCTAAACATTTGAACAACATCTCTGTTAATACAATCAGCATCAGGCCCACCCTTAGGATCATTATCTGTACAAAACAGTCAATGGTAATATTCAGATAGCCATTGCAGCAAATATAGTAATATCATTCTGAATTGAAAATATGTATTTACCTTGTTCTCCATTACACAATTGTTTTTTGTTTAATTTTTTAAAGCGCCCAAAATAAGCAGATTTTATGTAGATGTTTAGAAAAGAAAAACACTTTATCTCCATTTCCTGCAAATCAATAATTTGGTAAAAGAAAAAATGATTAATAACAAATGTTTATATTTTAACTATACTTACTTTTTCATCTATGCCACAACTATGTCGATCAGATAGAGTTAAAACTAGTGGATTATTTTCTCTATTACCCTCAAACGGAATTTCTGGAGGTTTAGGGCAAAGAGGTGCTAAAACATGATTAAATATGCGTTGTCATTATTAAAAAGAATAAATTTGCAATATGACTTTAATATTTTGTTATTTATTGTTTAAATTTTGCAATATATACAAAAATAAGTTGATGCAGCAACAAATCATTCAGTAAATTTTTCCAATCATTATTCTTTTGAATGATTAATTTAGAAAAGTAATTAATACCTGAAAGACATCTAGGCCATTTGGTTTCATCTGTTGGAGAATTAAAGTAACCCCGCCTATTATAGTTATCTGTTAATCTTATTTCCCATATTATTTCTTTCTGCATTTGGAATTTAAAAAAGGCAAGATCTTAAGTGTTGAAGGAAAGTTATGCATTGTGTTTCTAGAATATAGAAGTAGCCTTCCCTCCTCCCCTTCCCCCTCCAAACAAATATTTTATTGTTCTGGAAGCCAAGAATAAAATATTATGATTTTATAGAGCTAAAATTTATCTGAATATCCACGTATATTTCTTTGTAAATATTAAACTACATTTTTGTGCAAACTAAGTCTTAAAAAAATCCTATATATTTTGAAGTAAACATTGACTTGTAAAATCATATATAGAATTAATTAAGATAAGTAGCGCAGTATTATTTGACTAGCGGCTTCGCCACAAGAGGTATAATTACATCTTCTATTACTTACCCAGCAGAACGGATCGCAAATTTTTGCACCTACCCAGCAGAAAAAAATTTTGCGATTGAAAAACTAATTCGCAAAATTCGTAAAAAAAATGGGGGGGGAATTTTTGTTTTTTTGGGGGGTTGGGGGTGTCCCACCCCCCAAGAAAATAGCCTAAAACCACCACAGACCAGTATGTACATTCCCTGAAGAGTAGAATCCGATCGGTTCAGTGGTTATCGAGATCTTAAGCTTCAGACGGACGGACAGACAGACATCAAGCTACTTTGTACGTATTATAGATGAAAAATCATTATTACATCACTGTAGGTGATATTTTGTTGACATCTGTCCATTTAAAATCAACACTTCTGTACTTATTGCCTTTTCAAAAAATCAACTGCGTTTTAAATGATTATACCTTATTGTTATAGAAATTTAAAGTTGTAAAATCAATAGGACAAATCTAGCACACAAAGATTTAATAACCATAAATTGTTACATAATTAAATTACATTAACTAATTATTTACCTTGTACCTCCAGCACCACTATTACATTCATAAACAACTTCTTGCATTTCAGGATCATCTTCAAACAACATTTCCTTCTTACAAGCATACCTGAAGATAAGTACCTCCTTAACTATTTCAAGTAAAACATTGCCAGACGATCAATCATATACCAAGCCTTAATTTTTAAAATCCTTTTCCAGTCCCTTGTTTAGGTGGATCCTAGCCCTGTGGGGCAGTAATTACTTTAACAATTCATATCTTTCCCTTATCTACATTATCAGCACAATTTCTTTGATATACATAAAACCAAGTGGTTTGATGGGAAATTTATTGGATGTATGTAGGGTTGGGCCGGATATCTGGCCCTTTTCAATATCCGACCGGATATCCGGCAATATAATCTTTTTATTTTACAACAAAAATCTCCGCTTTTTAAAATTTTAAATGGCTGTAATTTTCTTATTATTACAGAATATTTTTTTCTGAATATGTTTATCTTTATGTAAATTTTATATTAGAAATCTTAAAACATAAATTTTGGCGGCGGCAGCAGTACTTGGCAGCTGCCAGCCGCAAACCAGCGGTCGGCAGATAAACGGTAAAGGATTTTATGAAATTGTAATATGTCATGGAGATATATAGAAAAGCATAAGTTTTAAATTTTAAGTCTCTAAGTCAAAAATTGCAGTCACATGAACCGTTTAAAGATTTCTGGAGACCTGGAGGTTCAGGACTTGCAGGATTATTTCTGGAACCTGAATTCAACTTTAACACCTACATCCAAAATTAGTTTGATCAAACCTCTTAGGGCAAAGCCCCTAGAGGCTAGGGGCAAAGCCGCTAGTTTTATATAATAAAACACCAGTTTATGGAGAATTTTTTTTTGGTTACTTTAATATCCAAAAATTTGGCCGGTTATCCGGCGTTGACCGGATATCCGGCCCAACTTTAGATGTATGTACATTTTATATTTCATATAATTAGTATACCTTGCAAAGCCTCCAAATGGAACAACTTCTCCCTGCCAGTCAAGCAATATGAGATTTGTTCCCTCAGGTGGCACTGGTGGCTTAAGACAAGCTACCCAGTCACATTCCTAATAATTTAGAAAAGAATAATTTAATTTGGTTCTTGAAAAAAAAAATTCATTTTACGTTAAAATTTACAATATCAATTTATAAGGTAAAATTTAAAAACCTACAGGTAGCTCTGTCATTGTTGGAGTCCATTCTCTATTCCACTGGCATTTAATTTTCTGTATTGGATGAAAACTTCCATCAGTGTTCTTAAATTGTCGTGCAGAACCACAACCATATCTGTAAAATAATGTTGTTGTTTTTAAAAGCGAAGCTTTTCTATAATTAGGGTCGGTCCGTCCGTACGTCCGTAACGGATAGCTTTTTTCGTTAATTTAGGCATGTTAGAATTGTCCTATCGATTTCAAATTTTGCATGGTGATTCCTTTAATAGTTAGGTACGATTTAGAAAGCGTAGCAACTCTATAATCATCACCAAAATGTCCGTACGTCCATTTTAAACATGTTGATTTTTTTACTTTTTTAACAACAAATTTTTATGTGATCTAATCATCCGATTGATCTGATTTTTGGTATATTGATTCCTGGGACAACAAAGTATAATGTAATAAGCGAAGCAACTCTATAATCAAGTCCTAGAAATGTAAGTATGTCCATAAACATTATCCTGAATCAAGCAGTTTTTCAACACATTTTACTTACAATTTTGCTTTGACTCTTATACATTTATATTATGATTATTCAGTTCTGACACTATATAAGTGTTAATGTCCGTTTGTCCTACTGTTTAAGTGCTTCGCTTTTATGGATGTTGTCATCCTTAGTATGTCCAAAAACATTATCCTGAATCAAGCAGTTTTTCAACACATTTTACTTACAATTTTGCTTTGACTCTTATACATTTATATTATGATTATTCAGTTCTGACACTATATAAGTGTTAATGTCCGTTTGTCCTACTGTTTAAGTGCTTCGCTTTTATGGATGTTGTCATCCTTGTTTCAGTATATTTTATATCAATCATTAATATATTTCTATGAGATTTTAAATAAACAATTAACAACAAAAACCTTTACTTACGTCAGATTAGAATTGTAATTTCTACTTAATGATGTGTAATTAAATTCAGAAGTTAGATTCTTTTTAATTGCAGCAGTAGGCAAAGGATATTCATAGTATTGTATGTATACATAACCATCATCCTTTTTGAGAACATATTCCTCATTTGTTGGTATTGGAGGAGGAATAGGACACTGAACATCCACCTGGCATGTAGGCCAGTTTTCTCTTACATTAACAAAATCAAAGTTACCATCTTCCTGTAATAAAATATCATATCTATTGAAAATTTGACCATTAATTTAGAATTTAAACTAAAAACATATTTTTACTGACCTTGCAAAGCATAGAGAACTCTGACTTTGACCTATCTTTTTCAAAGAACATGGTATGTTTATTTTCTTGTTTATTCTGACATTCATATTTCTTCATCATACCAACTCTAGTCCATGCTGAGGTTTTTTCCTATTAAGTAATGAAGTAATTTATATCCATATTTGTGGAAAATCATTATGATTTTTAACAGTTAACCTTGAGAAAAGAATCATCTGGAATATCAAATGGCTTCACACAATCTGATATTTTGCATTCAGGTAAACTATCACTGTAGGGAAACCACTTTTTGTTCCATTGGCATCTTAATATTTTTAAAAATAATACATTAAATGAAAAGTCTGCTATTTCCAAAGTTTGATAATTGATAATACAATTTTACCTAATCCTGATGAATATAGTTTCCCCTACATTGTCTAAATCAACATCAAATTCAGACCCATTTTGACATCTGTACTCAATTGTTGTATTGTATGTCTCCTTTGAATAATAATAATTTATATCAACTATATATACTTAGATTAAAGGCTTTCTAACACAATAATAGATAATTGTTTGATATTACTAAAATTTAATTAACCTCAAATTGTTGATTAAGCCAAATTCTGGATCCATTGACAGTTGGTTCTGGAGGTGGGCCACAGTTAACAGTTTGAGTACAATTAGGCCAGGCCTCAGGAATATTATATACACCTTCACCAGCCAGACATTGAACCTATCAAATAAAGTGATATCAACAAATTACCAATGTCACCAAAGTTTTATAATAACAAATTTAATCACCTTTACTTGATTTTTTGTTGGGTTTATTTCTTGGTTCTCTATAAAATGGCCTTCCTCACATTTGTAAACAACACTGGAAATATTTTTAGTTATTATAAGTAAGTCTCTTTAGAGAAAAGATGTATTATTACTTTTACACAAGATTCTCACAGCTAGCCAACTTAGTGATAACCCAATCCCTTCAATTTACTCCATTCCCTCCCCTCCTACTGGATGAACGAACTGACCAATAAGAGAGTTCCATGTTAGCAACCAAAATATTTCTCTAATAATATCCATGTTTGTTCAATATCCATTCTCTAGGGGAACTTGAAATATCTTTTCAGTGAGAAAACTTATTTTCAATTTTTCTTTGAGGGTTCAGGTACCCTCTGCCCCACAACTGTAAAGGAGAACCATATTCTTTCAGTGGCAAGTGACATACAGGAAACAGACAGACTTTTTGTTATTTTTATACAAGGACAAAAATTCATTATTTCTGATTGAAAGTTAATAAATACCTGGAAGAGAAGGGAACATGAGTAGCTTCAATTTCGGGAGTGATTACTAGATCCAAGTTATACATAGGATCTGGTTTTGGATGACTACCATCCTCTTGGTTAGGATGGCCACAGTGGTGAATATCACACTATTATAAAGGATTTGAATTAGATCAAAAAAAAAACAATTTATTGTTTATAAATACATACCTAATAATTTCTAATGCTATTATTACTTTTGGCCAAAAAAATTTAAAGCACAAAAAAATGCCAAAATATGTTGCACAGAGACAGACAAACTTTTAGAAGACTGTAGCAGGTGTAGCTACAGAGGCCTTGGGGGACATCAGCTAATAATTTTACATATAACCTTTTGTCCAATTATAATTCTTTTTGGAAAGAAGTTTATATAGTGCCCATTAAAAAATAACATCATACAATTCAATTGACCAATGACAGGCCACTAGACATTACCAATGGCGGGCCAGTATACATTTCAATTGGCCATTGATAGGCCATTATGACGTATTTTATTATAGGCACCTTAAAAGGCTTTTTCTAAGATAATGTTAGTAAAAACCTTTAACTGTGGAACATTTATGCGATAGGTTTGCTTCCATCTGCAATTTGTTTGTATATTTGCTAAAAGAACCCCTGCATCTCCTTCTTTTATCCATCTTCGCTTATCCTAAATAAACTTATCTATATAATTTAAAACATAAAGTCACCTGATTTTTTATCCTAACAATTATTCCTAATGTCTTTAAGATAAAGTATATTATTGGTGTTTTTTCCATGTTGCCTTTCAAAAATCTGTGCATAACTAAACACTTTTTAATGTTGTTTTATTCTGTAATAAGTACTTACCTTGCAGTGATAAGTAATATTTGAGTCATAGTTCAACGTTTCAGGCTAAACAATTAAAAACAAAATAATAAGAATAATTTGTATAATAATGTTACTGATTTTATTTCTTTTTTAATTATAAATGTCTTTTTGTTCTAATTTCGTTTAATTCCTTAGTCTGTACAAGATGCTCTTCTGTTCCAGGATCTTCACACAATATATCAGAAACACAAAAATCCCAGGTTTCTAAATAAAATAAATAATTAAAAAGAATTGAACAGTTTCTAAGTACTAAAAATAACTTTGTTTTCACCTGGATATTGAAAATATCCAGTTTCTAGACAAGGAACAACTGTTGTCCTATCAGCATTCTCTTTTCTATCTACATCAGTGTGTCTAAAATATTTTGTTGTATTTTAACTAAAATTACATCTTGTATTTATTTATGTCTAAGATTGATAAAATCTTACTTGTAATATCCTTGCTTGCATACATATATCAATGTCTTGAAAATTGGAACTCTTTCATGTGGATAAAAATTATAAGTCTGCCAAGTATCTTGGTCAGTGATGTGCCCAGCAATGCCATAGTCAATGCCTTCCTCAAGTGGATCTGTGGTTGCATTTGTGCAAAAAGCTATTTCACAACTTTTAAAAGTATATGTAAATTATTTATTTAGAATAAAAAATATAGTTGAAAATATGCAATATTCTCTAACACTGACCTCAGATTATCAGGTGCAATTGTAAACATTTTGTTCCACTGACAGGTTCCCAATACAAAATCTTCTAGAATACCTGTTGTTGTTGTTGTGGCCTGCATTCTCTTGTCCTTGCAATACCAACTAAAACAAATCTTTGTGATTCTATCTTATTTTACAATCAGTTTAAAGATATTTAAATATTAAACAAACCCTGTGGTGCTTTCATATTCAACTGTCTGGTTCCATTCAGTGTTAGTTGCAAATATCTCAGTTTCCAAAACATGAGGATCACAGTACACAGCTACAATAAAACAGAATTATCGAAAAGATCACTTTTATTACATATCTATTGGTCATACTATAGGTAATCCAACAACTGTAAATATCCTATGTTTTAAAAAATAGCTTAAATCATGTCAAGAATCAATTAGAAAAAAATTCCATCAGCCAAATTTACAGACAATCAACCTGCCTCTTTTGTGTTAGAGTATCTTACTTGGGACACACTTAGGCCAATCAATATCTTCAAAAGTATTATTAATAGCACAGTATACTTGAATTTTATCTTTTGAATAATCAGATTCAAACTTGTTGTGTCCCTCTGTATCACAACTATAAACAAAAATTTTATCACAAAATCTTCCTTAATATGATTATAAACTTTTTTTTAAATATATTCTTGTTTAACATTTAAGGAAATAATATTTACATGAAAGTAATATTGTCTCCATGTCTTGGTAAAACTGTATTATTCCAATGGTTCCATGTATCTTCCATGAGTCCGCCATTTCTATTTCCTCTACTCCATCTCTCTTCTCCTGTAACTGTGAAATTACTAGGAGCTATGTCTCCTCCAGTACCTGTAAATTCAGCATTACCTATGTCTTCCTCTGCAGCTATTGCAGTAGCTTCAATGCCTACATCCCAACCAACAAGCTTGAGGTTGCTGGAAGCATCAGGCTGTGGAGGTATAAGACAATTAGCCCCTAACCAAATAAAATGCAATATTCATCATCAAACCTTTTATTGCCATCCATTGTTATTGTACAGGGTATTTTAAGAGAAATGTCTTTTTTAAACTGAAATGTGTATAGAAAATAAAACAATTATATAAAATGCTTTTTATATCTGTAAAACCTGTTCTGATACATTTGTGATTCAAATATTTAAAAATATTAATTTTGACAAATAATGCCTGAAAAAGGAATAATTTGTATAAATAATCTTTTTTAATATTCAAAACATAAATGTACCAGAACAGGTTTTTCAAATGTATAAAACATTTTATCTAATTGTTATATTTATCTTAAAACACCCTGTACAATACACTTTAGTTACAAAACCTTTGTACATGAATATCATATAACACCCAAAATGTCTAAATTTATAAACTTACAATTGCAGATTGGAAATTTATCAGAAGACCAAAAGGGGTTGCCAGCATCATCTTGATCACAGTATATATTGTAAATGACATTAAATTGTGTAGGCTCTATTTCAAACTCTCTTCCTTTTTCTTTGCATTGAAAACTAAAATAAATCACAAATTGTGTACACATCTAAGATAAATTCAAAGGAAGCCTGCAGGAAATACACTGCTCTAATTGCTGAGAGACTGCCACAAACCCAGTACCCCAAAGCCTCCAGCTATAATGACAAAAAAGTTATTAGCATCAGAAAATGGAATTTTAAACAAGGTACAACATTATAAGCGAGGCATCTCTTTTAATCAAGTCATAAAAATGTAGGTATGTCATTTTACTGTATCCTGTATTCTCGCATTATTGGAATAAATTTACTTACAATTTTGTTTAGACTTAAACATATACATTCTCCTTTTTCAGTTCTGAAACTCTACAAGAGTTATTGTTTGTTTATCCTTCCTCTTCTATGGATGTTGTCTCCCTTGTTTTTCTTTAAATCTAAAGAGGCCACCCCGGTCCCCTACCCCACTTTATCACTATAGGCCTATAGTGGCGTAAGTTGATATCAAAGTAAAGTACATAGAGACCTTATAGTTGTTGCATAACTAGCTGTAGTTTCATCCCAGCCCAAATGTTGAACATCTGTTCGTGCATGAAGCATGTTTGTAATTAAGGATGCTGTGCAGTTTACAACTAATCAATGGTAATATTAGTGTTTATATTACTATAAATTTTTAAACTTCGAATTACTAAATAAAAATTTTCTCACTGTAACAAGAAGATGGAACTTCATAATCATACTTCCAGTATGCGGCTGTACCATCCTGCCATGTCACACAGTCAAATCTTCTCTCTGTTCTCAATAAATCTTCTACATAATAGATTATTTTAGTGGCTCAACTTAACCCTTACAGATCGGAGGGGGGGTGTCATATTAACCCCCCCTCCCTCTAGTTTTTTTAAGTTTAGTAATTATACGTCGGCAAGAGTTGATCTTATAAGGATATCTGGTGTGTGTTGGTCGTGGCGTCCGGTCAAAGTCGGTTAGGTGGCACCAAATTTAGAAAAAATTCTAAATAAATCTTAATTTCTTCATTGTGACTTTTGTGTATAAAATAGAGACCTAAAATTTTTTTGGTGAATACTGGGATATTAATGAACATCTGAGAATAGTGGTGTTATGACCGTTTGACCGATTTTATGACCGAATTTGTGTCCTGCTTTTACTATGGACTTATATCAAGTATTTGTGGCTTCTATTTTTCTTTCCTACCTGTAATTTTGCCGTTTGTAAGCTGCCAGCAGCCGAATTTCAAAACAGCTCTAGACCAACCAAATTTTGTATGTAGTCTTTTATTGTGATCAGAAACAGATAAAAATATTCATTGGCGCCGCCAACCGCCGTTTTACCGCCGTAACCGCCGAGAATGGCGGTTTCCATTATTTGCCGTTTTTTGGCGATGGTCAGCTGAAAAAGTAATAAAAAAAAGTTCCACCTAAAATTTGGTGATCCTAGCTTTAAAATTTGCCGCTCTACAGCTGTTTTAATATTTAGCGGCTGGCCGCTAAAAAGCGGCTAAAGAGCGGTCTGGCCGCTATGACTACAAAAAGTAATTTTCTCTGAATATGCCCATAGCGAGATCCTTCGGTACAGACACACAGACACACAGATACACAGACATAATCCTTATACTAAAGTAACAGGATGTCTGTGTGTTTGTGTGTTTGTACCGAAGGATCTCGCTAACCGCTGAACCGATCGGGTTCTCCTTAACAGGGTAGCTTCTCATAGGTCCTGGGAAGGTTTTTAACTATTTTCTTGGGGGGTGGGACACCCCCAATCCCCCCAAAAAATGAAAAATCCCCCCCCCGAAAAAAAAAAAATTTCACTTTTTTAACTAAAACTAAAATTGAGAGGGAGGAACCCCCCCCCTCAAAAAAAAAAAAAAAAAAAAAATTTTTTCGCCCCCCCTCAAAAAAATTTTTTTAAAACTTTTTTTTTTAAATATAAAATAAGAAATTTAATTATTAAATTCGACTCTCTCCTCCTCAAGTGCCCCTAGAGGCCTCTAGGGGCGTAGCTGCTAGTAATCTATAATACAAAGTAGAACGATGTCTGTCCGTCTGTCTGTCCGTCTGTCCGTCTGTCCGTCTGTCTGTCCGTCTGAAGCTTAAGATCTCAGTAACCACTGAACCGATTGGGCTCTACTCTTCAGGGAATATACCTACTGGTCCTGTGATGGTTTCAAGCTATTTTCTTGGGGGGTGGAACACCCCCAACCCCCCCAAAAAATGAAAATACCCCCCCCCAAAAAAAAAATTTATTTTTAATTTTTCTTTTTAAATCTAAAATACGAAAAATTAAGTTGATTAAACCTCTTGGGGCAAAGCCCCTAGAGGCTAGGGGCGAAGCCGCTAGTAAAGATAATAAAGTAACAGGATGTTTGTGTGTTTGTATGTTTGTACCGAAGGATCTCGCTAACCGCTGAACCGATCGGGTTCTCCTTGACAGGGTAGATTCTCATATGTCCCGGGAAGGTTTATAACTATTTTGGGGGAGGGTACCACCACCCTCCCTAGAGAAATTAAATTTTTTTTTAATTTTCGATTTTAGAAAGAGAGTTCAACGAAAAATAAACGTCAAACGTAAAAAAACATATTTTAAATATATAAAAAAAAACATTTAAAGTGCCACTAGAGGCCTCTAGGGGCGTAGCCGCTAGTAGGATATAAAACTAGAAAAGATCTCACTTATCCCTGTGCCAATTTGACTATCTACTTGATATTTGTTTTTGGGAGGTTGTCTAAACCCTACCAAAGCAATTGCCTTGAAGAATTAGCTATCTAATTTTTTTGGAAGATTAGATAGATAGAGAAATTCAAGATTTAACCTAAAAAGTAAAATATTTTTTGTTGTTGTAGAGGTGGTTTTAGTTGTTTCCTTGTATGTAGAAGTAATAAAATTTGTATTTGCTATATGTGTAGAAGTTAGGGTATCATCTGCTCAAACAGAAGTAATAGATGAATTAATTGGTTCTGCGTTTTTTCTCTTTCCTACCCTATTTGCCTATTTTTCAATTCCGCTTTTAAATAACATTACCTTCTCCTATTTCCTTACTAGCGGCACTGGAGGGGAGAGTCGAATTTTATAACCTAATTTATAATTTTAGATTTGAAAATAAGGATCTACTGCAGTTCATGGTAAAATATTGCTGGTAACGAATATTGCCAAAAATCTATGAATTTTAAAGGCTGCTAGCTGCCAAACGGCTGAACGTATAGATCATACCCGCACACTTTATTTTAAGCGGTATTAGAAGGCCTACAAATAATCTGGAATATCCAAGATCCAATGATGCACAGGGAAAGCTTCACTGAAGAAAAAACGCGTAAAATAGGCCTTTTTCGTGCATTTCTCTGTACTGCGAGATAATTATGCATTATTAATTTATGGCTATTCCAGATTATTTGTAGGCCTTCTTATGCTGCTTAAAACAGTGTGCGGGCATGGTCTGTACGTTCAGCCGTTTGGCAGGTAGCAGCCTTTAAAACTCATAGATTTTTGGCAATATTCGTTACCAGCAATATTTTACCGTGAACTGCAGTAGATCCGAAAATAATAAGTAAAAAAAAATTGGGGGGGGGGGGGCGGGAAATATCTTTTTTTTTTTGGGGGGGGGGGAGTGATTTTTTTCCAGGGGCGATTTCTCTTGGGAGGGTGGTGGTACCCTCTCCCAAAATAGTTTTAAACCTTCCCAGGACCTATGAGAAGCTACCATGTAAAGGAAAACCAGATCGGTTCAGCAATTAGTGAGATCCTTCGGTACAAACACACAGACAAATAGACATCCTGCTATAAGGATTTGTGATTTATATAGTTAGATAGCCCTTCCTTAACTTATGATTGTGTGTTTATCTAGAACAGAAATTATGATTTTGTTGCATGAGGTGTGTTTTGTAAATCATACTTATTTCATACATTACATTGTTGATTTATGTGTTACCTTCACATTTTATTTCTAATGTGCAAAATAATTTATGTATGCAATTTCAAAGACTTTTGCAATTTACTTTGATTTACGCGATCATATATTTATTGCACTCAATCAAATTGATTTGTGATATGATGTGTCAAAAAGCAGTTATTTATTCCTTTACTTTTAAAGGCTTTTCTACGATTACGGTCAGTCTGTCAGTCCATTACAAAAGCTTTTTCTTTCTGAAACAGTTAGTTATAATCAGGGATAATGGATAGGAAACCTGGCCATAAATTAGGTCCCTGCCTGGCTTCGAAAGGGATAATGCAACATTTAACATTTCCTAATTAAATGACGTCATTGGCGGATGGCTCCTATTGGCTTCCACTCTAAACCAATAGTGTTTGGTAATTTGGGCTTGATTTGTACCAACCAATAGCCAATTGGCGGATGATAATATAATTAAAATGGGGCAAAGTGCGCATCACATAAAATTTCAAAACACAAACAAATTTCTGCTTCTCAAATAATAATATTAAAACATAAACAAGTGATGTTTGATCACAACATCTTATTTTTAAATCTGCTGAGAGTTACACAATCAGAAAAGGAACCTTTAGAAAAAAAAAAAAATGGAGGAATTATTTTTTTTGAATGTAAGTAGCTAAGATTTTTAATTTGTTAGTTTATAAAGAAATTTTCAAATTTTAAAAATCTTATGCAGAAATGATAACCCCCTTTAAATAAATACAAACAAAAAACTAGTTCTATATCTAGATAATAAAAGTGTACTAAATTTTTTTTATATTATTTTTATTAATTTTGCTAAAATTTAATGCACAGTTATTTGAGTATTTCTGTTTATTTTAAACGTAAGATTAAGTTTTTAAAGAAAAAAATTAATTATGTCTAATTTGACATGGAACAGTTAATTGGTAGAGTGTTACAGAGGTACTTATTCACTTATGCTTGATTTATTATTTTCGACTTTGAATTTAAGTAAGCAATAATAACATAATATTTTTAAACTCAATTTTACTCATAAATAAAATGCAAACAAAACACCCTAAAATCTGTTTCAGGCCAATCCAACATTAAGCCGTCTGAAAAATTCAAATTAGTAAAGTAAACAATTTGAATTTTTTGAGGAGAGATAAACATAATTGAAATAAAAGGCATTGGCCATATTGGTCTATGTTTACTTTAGACTAGCTACCTGAATTTTATTCTATACTTCCTCTACACACACACAGCTATTTCATTACCGTTTATAATGAACTACTGCGCCATCCTATAACTGTTTTTTATGCCTATGCTTGAAATAGGCCTGTAATAATATTTTCATATGTTTCCCATCCCTTATCCCTGGTTATAATTAGGAACTTAGTAATCTTTATCAAAATATGAATAGTCCATTTTAAGCTATTTAACGCTATATTTACAAAGATTTACTCAGATTACAATTAACTTTTAACCTTTTAAATTACTACTTTCTTTAGGTTATTAAACTACTCCCTATTTCAGAATAAAATTTTGATTACATTAATTGAATAGAATTATGTTATTTTCTCTACTGAGAAATCTTTTTTTATTTTAGGCTGATTAAGAAAATACATTAAGAAATTTAGTTAATTAATATTCAACTTTGCACAAACTTTCTATATCTTAACGGTATTTTCTTTTCTTTGTTGTCATATCTTAAGTCTATTAGTTTTTTCTTTAATTAGATAATTTATATTCTTTGAGTTGTAATATACAACATAAAACAAATCAGCTAACTAGATAATAAATCAAAGTTGTGCATGCAAAATTTCGAAAGTGCAATTCAATTTATGGTAAAAAACTTTAATTTGGTATTTAAAAATGGTGTCAGTTTAAATAATTGAAAGGTGTCCAATCACTGTTATGTATTTAGTCCTAACCTGTTAGCTCTGTTGTTGAAGAGTCTTCCTGCCCTTCCTGGTCACTTGAATTGCCTCCAATAACAGCGCCTACTATGCCTTAAAATATCTAAGAGTAATTTGGGCTTTTACCACAACCTCTGAAATATTAAGAACATATTAGGTGCTAGGTTTAAATCTTAGGCCAGCACATGTCATAACTAAAGACGTTAAATATGATTCCTACAAATGCAATATTAAGTGCACAACAACAGTTAGAATAGTGGATTGGCTTGAATTAAAACATGAGCACATTACCATTCTCAGTTAGGGTGTCAAGACAATAGTTGTGTAATCAACTAGTGGGTTGTCTGTGTGTCATTTGGCCCAGTAAGGATGCACTTCATTAGCTATATTTTGTTCAGAGATACACCAAAATAATACCTAATGAGGCAAGAACAATCAAGTCAGTTACCAATCTCTTTCACTCGTTTACTTTGTCAGTAAAGCTATGAAGAAGCTAGTATAGTATCCAAGTTTCAAAAAAAATTTCCTGAATTAAAGAAATTTAAAAGGCTTACTTTCAACTACACTTGCTGCCCTTTTCTTTATACTACCACTTCTTTCTGTTGTTGTTGTTGTGGTTGATGTACTTGTTGATGGTTCTGTTGAGGTTATCCTTACGTTGCCTTCACCAGCTAAATATTATAAATTCTCAAGATATGAACTTGAAATTAACTGATTTTTTCTATTATTAATTACTAACCTGCAAACGCATACCCCCTTTTACATTTTAGGATTGCAATTTGACCAATATCATTTTTCGATTTTTCAAATATATATTCACTCCTTTAAAACAATTTATGGTTAAAAAGATTAGTTATATAAAAGTTATGTCCAGGGATAAGGGATGGGAAACGTAGGAAAATATTATTTCAGGCCTATTTCAAGCCTAGGCCTAATAAACCAGTTTTGGGATGGCGCAGTAGTTCGTTATAAACGCTAATGAAAAAGCTGTGTGTGTGTGTGTGTAGATAAAGTATAGAATCAAATTCAGGTAGCTAGTTTAAAGTAAAAAACATAACTTTTTAAAAACCTAAATATTGATGGCTTTTGTTAAAATTAAGTTTTTTCTCTCCCAAATTTTTTTTATCTTTTACTTTAGTAATTTGAACTGTCAGAAAGCTATCGTTGGGTTTCCCTCAGACAGATTTTAGTTTGTATTATTTGCATTTTTATTAATGAGTAAAAATTTTATTTGAAAATTTCATTGCTAATTAAAATTCAAAATAAATAAATTAATATGCACTTGGGTAACATTCTATCAAGTTCTTTGGATACTATTATGTAATGATAGATTTGTACTGTGTTGTATTGTACAAATATTAGGGTTAAGGTGTTGTATCAATTACTTATTAAATTTTTAAAATTCAAAACACAACATCTAATTTATAAACTACCAAATGAAAATTCGTAGATGCCTTCTTTCCAAAAAATAATCCCGTTATTTTTGTTTTTTCCTATATGGCCCTTTTTTAATGTTTAAAGCTAAGCAGATTTAATAATTAAGCTAATGTGATCTAACACCATTTATATTTATTTTTTAGTAGCAGACAAATCATTATTTTTTCTAGAATTGTCTGCTTCTAAAATTTCCGCCAATTGGTAATTGGTTAATACAAAACAGGCCGATTCTTATTGGTTTAGAGCGATAGCTACTTGGGAGCATCCGCCAGTTTGATAGGAATTTGTAAAAGTTGCAATATCCCTTTAGAATCTAGGCCGGGACCTAATTAATGGCCAGGTTTCCTATCCCTTATCCCTGGTTATGTCAAACAACTTTTAAATCTTTGAGCAACAAAATGAAAATATTATTTTATTTCTAAATAAAAACATAAGAACTTTAATTTTTAAGATATGATTTCTTACATGCTTACAACTCTTGGTAAAAATCTGTTTTCACACCATGCTAGAAAAAAATTTGTTAAATATTGGTGATATATTTAGATAAGTATATTTATAAAACAAATTATAACATCTATTTGGCTAAGTTGTTTAAGAGACATTGAATGAAAATCAAATCTCTGCTGTAGTATAATTGACGTAAGGGTGGACAAATGGTTAGTTGAGTAGATGTTCAACAGTGACTAGATAAAGAAACAGACTTACTAATGTGCTTTGTTTCTGGAAATACAGCTTCTAAAATTAACATAAGAAAATTTTACTCACGAATACATTGAGGAACAGGGTTGTCATCAGAAAATATAAAAGATGGTTCTGTCGCCTCTCTCATGGCACAACTATCATTTAATGTGCGCTGGTGATGGGTTGTGTCAAAAACTGTTCCCAACTATGGCAAGTGAAAAAATTTATGTAACTGTTACAAAGTTTTTGAGAACATAGAAGCAACTTACAGTGTCTCTAAAAAAGTGGATAAATGTAACAAAGTTAGGCCAATCTATGCTGATTGACGTCATATTCCCTTCTGATATGACGTCATATGGGATAGTTCGATCAGTTGTTGTAACATTTGTCACTTTTTTTAGAAACACAATAAGCTACTACAGTTTTACCTTACATTGGTAGGTTACAGTTGTGCTCAAGTATTTATCTCCATGAGTTACCCAACTTCTGCTGGCATACTTTACATAGAAACAATAAGTTATTTATAACTTTTAATATTTAATTTTAACAACTATATATTTTTATAAAACATAGCAATTACAAAATAGCTATGATTGGTTAATCATATTCTAGAAAATTATTCTAAATAATTGTGGTAAAGTTATGAAAAAGTCCTTATTCAGTAATTGAAATTCCCAAATCTAAATTAATCAATCATAAGTTATTAGGTTTTTCTACTGCATGTATGTTTGGAGAATTAAAGAGCAAAATTTCATTTTTAAACAACCGTGTCGCAATGTAATTGCTGATGAAAATTGAAGAAAATATAATCTAGAGTTATTTATATTACAAAATACACCTGAGTTGTTAGTGCTGGATATGTTGGGCATTCCTGAGGAAAACACTTGGCAAAGTTCCTGAAGTCTGCTCTGCGGTTAGGTAAACACTCAACTTGTTGAATTGGATTGGTTTTATTTGCAATAACAAAATTACCTCTAAATTGTATTTTTCTATATAGGAGAACTTTTTAGTTCATATAATAATATTTTTGATATCTTCTACAAATAACATATTGTTTATGCTAACTTCTTACCCACATATAAAGTTGGCAATATATCCAGGACCCTGGTAGTAATTATTAAATGGAGCATCTGGAGTAAGTAGTTGTAATCGCCCATCTAATCCTATTTATTTTAATATTTGAAAATGAAGAATTAAATTTTACTTCTATTCCTAATTTGTAAATTAAACAACCTTATTCATAAAAAGGACCATAACTCCAAGCCAAAAATAGTCAGAATAATATCAAAAATAAAAATTGAACTTTAAGTTTTTCTTGCTGAAGATATAATGTATTTATAACTGTTGTTCATTGCAAATGCAGATTATATAAAACTAACAAAACTTATCTGAGAAGAATGTAATAATTATTTTTACTATTACCGTTTTCTCTAAAAGCATATTTTGGATTCTTGATATGACCATTTATATTGCAATTTCTGGTATGCCTTTATGAAAATATTATAAATTTCTGTATATTTGTTGATTTACTAAAATAATAAGGATATAAATAGATTTAATTTAGTACTCTATAATTAAAGGGTTACTTTTTATATAACTCATAAACAAAGAGACCCCTATCTGTGTAATAACTATCCTTCAAACAGTTTTTTTCAGGACTGAATATAGAATTGTTAATATTAGATATTGAAATATGAACATTTTGGAGAAAGATATAGGAAGTTTAAAAAAATTTTAACATTTGTAAAAACAATGGTTTTATAAACTATTTAAATCAAAATAAATACCTATTTGGTTTATCCCCCAGATTTAATCTTAGAGTTACATAACAATGCTGAATGAAATATTTCCATACTTTATCCTAATATTGAAATAAATTAAATTTTACAAAAATGAATAATAATAAGTTTTAAAAGTTTTTTTGTTACTTTGCTAAGAAAAATGTATTCTACCTTACAATAGTTTGCATTCTCTCCGCAACTAGGAGCATGAAGTTCACAATGTTTGAGAACAACATCACCACGAATGTTACACCAGCTATCGGTTTTTCCCCATCTAGATAAAAATATGTAAAAATACATAATCAACAGAAGAATCTAAAAAGTTTGTAATAAACAAAACGAACCACTTAGTTTCAATTACTGTTTGTTGAAAAATTTTTACATACCTTAATAAATTTTCAGTTTTGTGATCATACTGTGTTACTGTTCTCCAAAAGGCATCATCAAGACCAGGATAGTTATTGTTAATACTTTCAGACCATGTAAGAGTAAATTGTTGATCTTAAGAAGAAATTACATTTAGTTATTTTGTATGTATATTGTATATATGTTATTATGTATGTTTAAATACATGTTCTCATAGCAAACAATATTTAAATTAGTAATTTGAAAGTAATTATGTAATACATACTTTTAAAATATGGATATATCTTTGGATGATTCTCATAGTAAACTGATTGGTAGAGGGGTTTGTTCAGATATGCTGACAGATAAACAGCTGCTACATGACCCAATCTTTCAACATTGCAAAGATTTGCATCAGGAATTCTCTTTACTCGATTATGAATTATATTTTCCTTTGTGCTAGCTAAATTATTGTAACTAACAAACTGTTCTGAAAAATTAATTTTCCTTTTTCTTCTTTGAGAATCTGGGAGACTTGATGTGTCTACTTGTAATTCATTATTCTTATTCTAAAACAATGATTATTGAATAATAGTGCACACAATCTTCACACAAAATTAAATGTATCTTTTCTGAAAAAAAACACAATAAACCCAGAAATGAACAAATTAAGTTATTGAGCAGATGCTCAGTGGTCATTGCAGTTTCAGGAAACATTTCAGAAACATAGACAGATCCAATAAGTAGTAAAATATTTGCCTCTCTTTATTCAATAATTCCATAAAAATTCAGCTGTGTATATCTTTGAAAACCTTATCATTTGCCTTTTGCCTTATTTCAATTTGATGTTTCTTGCCAGACCAATTGATTTAAAGATTAGAAAATAGACATTTAATTGTCAGTAGCATCTTCCCATAAAAATTAGATGTCTATTTCACCCCTTAGGACAGATGTACATTAAAAATTATTTTTGGAGCAGCCTCAATACTAAAAATCAACTTACAGTCAACCATCTGTTCAGATTGCCATTATGAATGGCATTTAGGTGTTCCACAGCATTTGTGAAATATTGATCTGTGCAACCAACATGAGTATGTGGTGCTGTATCCTCTAGAAGATCTGTATTTGCCATACCAACCAATTCATTCATTTCCTTTAAAATTTAATGCAGAGTTGATTAACTTTTGACTAATAAAAGATAAAAAGGTCACCAAATGTAGATCATATACAATAATTCAGCTTATTAAAGATAAAACAAAATTTCTATTAACCTTTGTTACACATAGACAACTCAGTTGAGTAGGGCTGAAAATCTTAACTCCATAAAAAGTGTATTGACTCTCAGTACATTGAGCTGCACATTGTGATGGAACTGTGTAGGCAGCATGTCTGTTGATTTTAGGTGTTTCAGCTAAAATCATTTAAAATGTATGTGTTAGATTTCAGTAAATAATTGTAAAGCTACAACAAAAGGCTAAATTTCATATTTTAAAAAAATTCACGAATTCTTAACTTTTTTTCTCATACTCTTTTTTTGTATTGAATTCTGATAAAGTGCCATACCTTTAAAAATAAAAGTCCCTATGTGATCATCAAGCAAAGCTGGGTCAGTAATATACGGAAAAGATACAGATGGGCTGTAATATTCTCCTATATAAATCAAAATGAGCAGTTGTTTCCAACTTTAAAGTTTATTTAGGTAAAGTTTTAGTTACATACCAAAGAAATCTATTGTTAGCTTTGTTGCACCAGATTCCCAAACAACTTCCACTTTATTAGCTGAAAAGTGAGCTGGAGTTGATGTGGGGTTTAGATTCTCATCTAAAGTCTTGAAGTGATACAAACCTAAATAAGGTGCAAATACATTTTGGTTAGACATATTTTTCTGATTCCCAAATCTGATCATTAAATAACCTGCTTCATCTAAAGTAGCAGGATTTATAGTTATCTTGTAATAAGATCCATCAACAATTATGCTGGGTGGTGGAACTGGGTTCATCCAGTCTCTAAAAAAATAAAATGCATGATATGTATGTGTAATAATTTAGATTGGAGAATGAATGGTTTTAATGAATATTTCTTACTTTATCATTTGCAATAAAACAGTACTTATAGATATGAAGTTTTATAAATCATTAGGATTATTATTTATGGTGAACTCAAAGACAAAAGAAACAGGATTTTGCTGTGTTTCACAACCTCAAGGGAAGAAGAATAGAATTCAACTGCTTCAGTTTTCAACTTTCTGTCAAAGATATGATGAGTAATGCATTAGATTTGTGCACAGTAAGATCAAGTTAGGATAAGTATGCCAAACACAACAAGTAAGGCAGATCATGCCAATATTTCATCAAGAATAGCAGAGTATGCCAATAATTTATCAAACAAAACAGCGAGACTATTTCGAGTTGTACCTCCATTCTTTTTAAGACATAAATGTAATCCCAAATTTCCCTAGAGGACTCTAGGGGTGTAGCTGGTAGCATCTATATATATTATATAGTATGCCAAAACAGGGCATTGTTTTACTTGATCCCAAATGTGCACACACTACCACATTAAGCTTAAATGGCTTTAAAGAACATTTATCACTTACATATAAGATGAGTTAGAAGATTTGATTCTAAGTTTAAGTGTTATAACTTCTGTTAATTGAGACTTAAAAATCACCATTCCCCAGATATGTGCAAACCTGTAATATTTACAAAATTTCAAACATAATACAAAACTTTAACAAAAGAAAAGATATTGTAACCATTTTTGAAAATTATCTTACCTTTCTTGGAAATCTATCACAATAGATGGATTTCTATCAAAGTCAATAGTCCAAACTCCAGAATAGGGCCATGGAAATGTTCTTCCATCCACACCAAATAGGTTTTCTGCAGCTAAATCCTAATGCATTAATTATAACCTTAAGTTAAAATAAAACTATACATTAATCTTTCTTCTAGATATCTTACTTGTTATTAATTTAATTGTTCTTTACAACGTCACAGTCAAATATATTACTTATAATGTATACCTGCCCAGTGCTGTCTCTTTTGATGAGTTTTATACCAGCATTAACATCTTTCTTTGATTCTATGTCACCCAGCACAAGAGACCTTGTATATATATGTAGAAAAAGTTTAGACAATGATTCAATAAAATTGTAAAAGATGGATAAATGTTTAGACTGTGAGATTTTATTGAAATCTTTTATTTATAAAGTTTTTAAAGTATTTAACTTTTCTAAAGATTTTGAATCACAATATTACCCGAAATATTTCTATTATAATTTGTGCCTAACAAGCTTATAGAGTGATATTAAAGTGTAAAAATAAAATGATTTTTAGCATGCATATTCATATCAAGCAATTAGCAAAACATTACATTTTATATAATTACAGCCATACTCTATTATACTTTCTGCAAAAAAGTACTTCTTAAGTGAAGGAGTTATATCTTTTTCTTTTTTAGTAACTAAGATAACTAATACATATTAATATTTATCAATATATTATACATTTTTTTAAAATCACTTCATATTGGACACTACTAAAGTAAATGTAAATACATACCCATTTTTTTTTTAAATCACTAGCACGAAACTTTGCCGTAGTGAAATTTTGTTTTCATTAAAATATTTTTAAAATACTTTTCAAAAGTAAATATTTTTCATTTAATTTATACCTGTAGGCTAGCTTATTATCAAGCTCATTTCCATACCCATAAACGCAGTAAAGACTTAAATAAAATTTTTAAATAGAACTTTAATTATTTTCTGTATATTGTATTGGAGAATCTTACTTTATTTCTTGACCACCAATCAAAACTCTGAAAGAGATACACATGTATCATAATTGTATTGAAATCTTTGAGATGTAAATTAGTATAAGTCCTGGAATTAGAATTTAATAAAATGCCGAGATCATGAAATATATAATTTGTATTTTTAAGTATTATCTAAATTAAGATATTAACTTACCTGTATTTTCCTTGAAGGTATACAAATTTCTGAAAGTAAAGCTCACCACAGCTTGAAGATATAGGTATATTAGTGGAGGAATACACCTGAATAGAGAAATAAAACATGCTATGTAAAATTCAATAATATTTTTATCGCATTTCAAAGACGATTAATTATCATAGGGATTAAGTATTTTAAAATATTAAATATTTTTCTAATCATAAAATTATTATTTAAGCATAGTACTTAGATATGTATTATTTTTTTTACTTTTTAAAAATTATTAATTTAAATCTTGAATTAAAATAGATCCAAAATTTGACCTACTTACTTAGCCTCCAAATTCCAATTTTAAAATTTAAAAAATAACATGCTATTAGAGAAAAATACAAGGATTGCATATAATGCATTACAGACACAGAGACAGACAGACATTGTAAGGGATCATAAGATTTATAGAACATGCTGTGCATTTTTATATCAAATTAGATATAACTTACATTCCAAAAACAACCACTGTCTAACCATCGGTTTACGTCTTTATCAAGAATACAGCCGCAAAATTGGTCCTCAAAAAAAAATTTAATTATTTGTTATTTCAGCTCAGTGATATGTGTATTTTTTCTTTCAAGGGATTTTGTCTAAACATACCGCTTCTCTGAAACCAATGTATCCTGTTTTATAATATGATATGTAGTCATTTTCATTTGTTTCATATCCTCTGCATATTTCAAGGCATTGCAATTTGTATGCATCTTCATTGTTCATATATGTATACAAATTTGTTACACTTGTTATCTAGAATCAATGTTCAAAATATTACTTTATTTATAAATCTTTATAAGAAATTTGATTGGAAATAAACATGATATGCATAACCAAGATTAACTTTAAAAAGATTTGTAAATTAAACAAATTGTTTTACTTACTTTAACTTTTTCTAAATTGCTTCTCCTGTAGCAACCAATAAATGCTGAAAATGCCAAGTATATGAAATTTATTCAAAATACATTATTTAAAATAAGGACTAATAATTTCAATAGTAGCAAAGCTTTTTAAAATTGTATATATTAATTTAATTTAACTTTAAAATAATGAGAGAGTATCATAAATTGTGGAAAATGAAAAGTTGCATTATTTTAAACTTTAATTAACCCTTAACAAACAGTCAAGGGAGAAGGGGGGGGGGGTATTTTAATATCTTTATCCTGGCAGGTAAAGGTTGCCAGCAAACCATCCGGGTCATTCAGGTAAAGAGCAAAATATTTTGGACTTATACAAAGCCTTTTGTGTGGACAAAATAATAAACTTTCCTATTGTAGTACAAAAACCAAAATAAAATATTGTTGTTCAAACCAATGTTCCAGACATGATCCTGCGAATCCTAATAATCCAGGTCTCAAGCAATCTTTAAATGGCTTCTGTGACCGCAATTTTGACGAAGAGTCCTCAAACTTATGCTTATCTTACATGCCTACATGACATATAAAATTTTGGAAAAAGAGAGGGGTAGGTTTCTGGTAAAATCCGTAAAGGTTATGTGTTATAAGTAAAAATCAGTAGTAGAACGATAAAAAAATTATGTTAACTTTTAAAAAAAAAATTTTGTCTATAGTTCTTTTCAATAAGAAATACAAATATTTAGTGAATATTATCGTTCTACTACTATTTTTAAGCCTCAAAACACACAATTTTACGGATTCTACCAGAAACCTACCCCTCTCTTTTTTGCTTTTTTTCCACTGCACTGGCAGCTAACGGGGACTGCTGCCTTCGCCGAAATTTATGTTTCGAAAATTTAAATTTACAGAAATCAAACATTTTGTGAAGACAAAAATTCTTTTAATAAATATACAGGCCTTGCAATACCGACAAACAGACATAACACTTATAGAAAAGGTTATATCATGGATCGATATTACCACCAATGTTTTTCGTTCAAGTTTGACATAACTTTAAATGGGGTTTAAAAGCACTTGGCACTTCTTTTTTCATTCTCCCTCCGTCATCTTCCCTTTTATATCTGGTTTTCCTATAATCTGGACTTTATTATAGGGAAAGGACCAGTTATTCTTTTAAATGGCTAAAATTATAGAATATACTTACTGAATTGAGAACATACTGTGTTTTCTATAGTTAACAGAGTAAGAATTACTAACCATTTTATACTTATATGTTTCATTTTAAAAATGAAACTAACTGTAAAAATTAGACTACTTTTTGTATCAAAATAAAATGCAGTACACAAATATTTAACCTTGTAATGTAATTAAGGATGTTTGTCTGTATGAGTGAACTAGAAGATATAGCTGAGTGTTATTCCAAAATAATTAAAATATGGTAAAAAGGAGGAGTATATCTGGACCATTTTTAGGAAAAAAGTTTATAACTATTTTCAAAAATTCCTAAAATTTTGGAACTGTCATCTCTATACCATTAGGCAAATTTTAAAACAAACTATAAAATCTGAAAATACCTTTACTATACTGTCGCTTTTATGGATGTTGTTATCCTAGTTTAGAATCATTTTAATTCATCCACTGCCATTGTTCAAATAAAACTCCAATCAAAAATAATTTGTGATTGCAAAGTCTGGATTTTTTGCTTAAATTAAATTTATTAATAATTAATTTTGTTAATGCACAAATGTATAAATAATTAAATTTATTAATGTTTTATATGAATCATAAATATACTTTATAGTGGTGTCCATCAAATAAAATAAAACACAGTGAAGGAACAAACCAACAAGAAAACGCACAAAGAAACACTTGCACTCTAGAAAAGTAGTGTCAGTCATTCCGTCCATTCGTACGTCTGTAAGTAACAGATAGCTTTTATCGTTAATTTGACAATTTTTTTAAGCGAAGCATCTACATAATCAAGTTCCAAAAATGAAAGTGGGTGGGCCCTTAAACAATATTCTGTATTTAAACATTTTTACAACAAATTTATGTACAATTTTGTTTAAACTTGCTAAATAATGTTCAGCTTATTGAGTTTTGACATTATACAAGTGTTAATGTTGTTTGTCCTACTATATGTTCGCTTCGCTTTTTTGGATGTTGTCATTCTTGTTTAGAATTATTTTAATGCATTCAATGTCATTATTTAATTTTGTTTAGACTTATACATTCTTCTTATTTAGTTCTGGCCCTCTACAAGTCAATGTTGTGTGTCGTTTCGATTCAGAATTCTTTTTTATGGATGAATGGACTTAGAGTGAATAACATTTATAGAGAAAAAGATTAAGTTTTTAAATTAAATCTAGTTATCCTCTCCATCCTAGGTTTTAAATCTTTTATAACTAGATACAAATGTTGCCATTTATGAGTGAACATAGCTAGCATGCAATATGTAATAACTTCAAAGTATTTTATATTTCAATCTAGAATTATTATTAAAGAAACTATGGTTACACAAACAGTTTGAATGGTGATTATAATTTATAGATCGCAAACATCTAGCTAAATAAAATTACATTTGAAAATTTACTTTATGTTATTGTATATTCTTTTACTTTCATTTAGAAATAAATGAAACCTACAAAACATTTGAAAATGTTTAAAGAAATAAAAGGCAAAATCCTAAATTATAAGTGAAGATCTGCGCAAAAACGTGAAAACAATAATGATTTAATGAGAAATGTTAAAATGATAATTAAATATGAAAATTTAATTATTTTTATAAATAAGTATATGGTGCAAAATTTTTGCTTGATTAATATTCTGCAAAATCAAATCGTCACAATCACAAATCATTATACAACAGCATTACATTTGGTAGCTGTTCAATAGTTTTAAGCATTAGGAAGTATCTGAATTAAATTTCAGTTGTCTTATTCCCATATCCCTGCTTTTTATATTTTATTATCCATCTACATTCTACATAATAGAATCGCACAATATTAACCCTTACAGATCGGGCCCCAATTCCAACCTTAATAGATCGGGGGGGGGGGGGGGGTCATATTAACCCCCACCTCTATCTCGGCTTCTGTTACAGATAAAGACGTAAAAATTGTTTATGTGTATTTTTAAAGAAAATTACTTTTTCTAGTCATAGCGGTCAGGCCGCTCCTTAGCCGCTTTTTAGCGGCCAGCCGCTAAATTTGAAAACAGCTGTAGAGCAGCCAATTTTGCAGCTAGGATGACCAAATTTTAGGACGAATTTTTATTTTTCATAACAAAAAAATTACTTTTTCTGATCATCGCCGAAAAACGGCAAATAACGGAAACCGCCATTTTCTGCGGTTACGGCGGTAAAACGTCGGTTGGCGGCGCCAATTAATATTTTAATCTGTTTATTGTTGCTCAAGAATTCGCCAAAAATATTTATAGGTCTCTAGCTGTAATAGAAGCCACGATATTCATGATATATGTCTGTAGTAAAAGCCGGACAAAAATCGGTCATAAAGTCGGCCAGGGTGCGGTCAAACGGTCATAACACCACTCAGTATTCACCAAAAAAAATTTTGGTTTCTACCTTATACACAAAAGTCATAATGTAGAAATTAAGATTTATTTAGAATTTTTTTTTAATTTTGGTGCTACCCAACCGACTTTGACCGGACACCACGACCGACACAGACCAGATATCCTTATAAAATCAACTCTTGCCGATGCATAATTACTAAACTTAAAAAGTCATGAATTCACAGCTCTCCATCTTACCTACAAAAAAATGACATTGAAAAAACTAGAGGGGGGGGGTAAATATGACCCCCCCCCCCGATCTGTAAGGGTTAAATCTACTACATATATGTATGCTCCATAATGTCTTTTAATGGCAAAGCTACTCTATAATTCACTTTTCATCTAAAATGCAAATTATTCTGCATCTCTTTTAGGTAATCGGCTATTATGTAGAATATTCTGTTGGGTGTACAGTACACTTTTAATTTTTATTGTGACTTCCATCAATTAATGCAGCACAGATTCTTTTTATGAATATCAAATACTAATCATTGTAGTATTAGCTAGTTTTTATCATTTTCGGTCTTGTATTTTATTGTGTCCCTTTTATGAGAATAAAACGCTTTGTAAATATTTATTTATGCGGATGTAATTGCACACCAAAAATGTATTTTTAACATATTTTTAAAAAATCTTCCAAATAAAATATTATAAATCTTCAAAATAATATAGTTTGTTTTTAGTTAACCTAAATTTGAGATGTCGTCGCATGATGGAAATCCTGATTTTCCAGAAGATTTTGAACCTCCGTTTAAAAATTCCGGACAAAGAGCTCCTGTAATTCAGGTATATATTGAAATTTATTTGGGTTGTACGGAAGATTAGCTGCGAAAAAAAGGAAAAGCAAAGGTTTCGTGAAGATTTTAAAAATATAAAATAAGTGGGAGGGGCTGTTTGTTATTGACTGTGCACTCTGGGTGAAACCACCCAATAAAAAAAAAATTAATGAAAATGAAATTACGTTGTATTGTACCATTAATATTGAGTTCTCTAATAAGTAGAAAGAATGCCTAGAATAGAGAGTGGTACACCACAAATTCATAATATTATTCTAAACAAGACTCGAACGGTCATAACATGCAAAACAGTAATTAGAATTAGATTTATTAAAGTAGATACAGTAGCTGCGTATTTACAATCGATTACCCCCTTCAAACTTTCAAAGTTTACTTTTTTACCCCACTCAAAATTTTGAAGATTTATTTGATTACTCTTTCAAACCCTTGAAACTACTCATTAAACATATTAAAATCGAGTTAATTTGACAATAATAAATCAAATCTTATAATCAGAGAATAAATAAACTTTTCAGATTATACCTCATTGTTCTGTGAATCCTCATATATACTTTTATATATATTAAGATTCGAGTACGCACAATGGTTGGAGAAGAGTACAAGTTAATGGTGAACAGATCCTGGAATATTGGAAGGGTCAAGTCTCTTCTTTACCGTCTTACTGGACTTAGACCTGAACAACAGGTATGCTTCAATACAGTCTACAGGTCACATGTCGAACATTTCCATTTGTACATTATGATTTTTTACTAAATTATTCTAGTACCTTTGGATATTTTCGTCCTCTTTATGATTAATTGGTGCCCCTAAAATCTTGTTAATAACAATTCAAAAAGAATGGTAAACTGCTGGATAAATATTTAACTCTGTCACTTATAATTTTTTGATGTTTTTTTATTGCTGAAATTTTTATGTCGTTTTATATTTTTTTTTGAATAAATATATCATTTAGATTTTAATTTATGCAAGAAGAGTATTAAACAATGACGAGCTTACTGTCAGAGAATATAATATCAGGGTAAGATAAAAATTATAATATTTTATTTCTCAATGCACATGGATGTCAATTTACCTGTCCAGTCCATGGCTAGACTTCTAATCCTATGTTTACTATATGGTCGTTTGTGTCTTGTCCTCTGTCTTTCCTGAAGAATATGTTCTACAATGAGATATAGTACTGTAATTTTGTAAAATATCTTTTCAAAGCTAATATGGAATGGCCGGGCGGGGAATACCAAGGCAAATTGGGACATGGACATGCCCTTTTCTTAAAATAACTAATCTATATATTTTATTTAAATGACATTATTTCGATTGCAAATAAAATATGAAATTTTATTTAGAATGGAGCAGTTCTTCGATTACAAGCAAAACTAAGTACTGGATTTAACTATCAATAGATAAAATTATGTTTCAATTAAAAATAATTATATTTATGTAATATTTCAATAAATGCCTGATCTTTGCTTTTTAGTTTAATATATGTATATAACTATTCATATTTGTAGATAAGTATCAATTTTGGTAAACCTATATAACTTAATTATATCTTCCAAGTAGGAATGTATAATTACCATATCGGATAAAACAATTTATAAAAAAAAAGGTTTCCTTACTTAAATATCTTTTCACCATTTATATTTTAAAATAGAAAGGCTTTTTACTCACGAAACCTTACAAGTAAATAAATAATATCTTAGTTTACTTATTTGCTGGCCAGTTTTTGGGCGGCTGTGGATCATTTAAATGCCTTTGCTTTTGTTTTTCCGGCTATAGATTGTCAAAAAATAAGGGCTGTTTGACTGTTTTTGTCCGTCTTACTTGCTACTAACGTTTAAAGTTGCAGTTTTAACATCGTCTATCTAGCCCTGTAATAAAGAGTGCAATATATGTTCTTAAATTAAACTTAGACAATTTACAATAAACCTACCTCAGGCTGTATTTACAGGTGTTTTATTTCAATCTTTTTCATATAGATTCAAGATTATAATGAAATATAAGGGGTGGGAACTCATTCTGCTGATTTTAAACAGGATAAGTCCATTTAGTCTTATTTTGCCACCCAAGATGTGCTTACTCACAAAATAAGACGCTTATACTTAACAAAAAATAATTATCTTATTTTTGCTAAAACTTTTAAAAGTTTTCCCTGTGTATACAATGGTGTGCACAGGGTTTTAACGAGGGGGTGGGTGTAGTTTATCCGAAAATATTGACCCTTGTGTTAAGTTATTTTTTACTTTCTCCACAAATCTTAAGGTTGTTGGGGTATGTAATTCAGACATCAAGAGGGGTGCCATACATATAATCATCAAGGGGGATGGCATAGGTTCTTTAGCAGGACATCATCCAATATGCTAATTAATTCCAGAGTTGCTTGTTTGAGATTGGCGTACACAAGAACATGTACTAAGTTAATTGTCAAAGCTTTTTAAATTGAATGCAAAATTGACACAAAATCTTTAAAAACTCATCCTCTAACTATTTTCCCACATTAAACCATTTATTTGGCCTATTCTATGCTCTTAGGTAAGTAATTCTATATCATCTGAGATAAAATTAATAATTTTAAGATATGCAACAGTATTATTAATATATCAAATCTATTAATTTCTTTCGACTTTATCTTTGGATGTTAGGGCCGCATGCGGTATTGTTTTTATTTTAAGTATCTATGTAAACTTCTCAAATATTATTTTTTTACTGTTTTGCATGTGCACAGATTTGTAAGTGATTGATTAATTATTGCTGGTCCGACATGTGTAACAACATGCATACATCATACAAACATCTTGGTCATTTTTCAAGGGCGTATTATGTTACTTTTTGGATGGGTGTGCTGAAAACAGATAAGTCGGATATAGCCCCCTTTCACGATACTTTGGTGCTAAGGTCTATTTAATTGAAATATAAAACAAGTACTATTATGTACAAAAGTAGTAAATAGAATAACAATACATAATAAGAAAAGAGTAACCCTTTCAATAAAGTTAATCAATAAAGACCAAAGCTTTATGTAGCAAAACTCCTCTTCAGAAGTAAGTAAAGTTCAGCCATAGCTAAACGTATTATACCTTTTGTTGCAAAGAAGAAAATGTTTTCAGAAAAACTTTATGCTTTTCATTTTAATCTTATTGTTTTCGAAATTTCCTAGATCAATAAAAATATTTTTGTTACAGCTACAAAAAGTTGCCGCTGCGCAACTCTTTATTTAGCGCCTAAGTCATAAGATTTTTTGTGTGCATGTGGTGGGGTGTATGGGTGTGTTTGTGCGTGTGCACATGTGTGTGTGTGAAGGGGGGTAAATTTGTATTAGTGTGCGTTTGTCTAAAACAAACGTACACACTATTTAAAATGTCGCATAGATTAAATTAAAAAAGAATGAGCAAATCTATTTTACCCTGTTGATTTGATGTTTAATAAAAATTTCTTTTTACAGTAAATCTCTATTGTTTATTGTTTCTTCAAAATGTACATATGTTTGATAAAGGTTGTGTAAGTTCTGTTAATTATTACTCTATGTGCATTGTATATCTTTTTAAACATGCGCTTACTGTGATAAAAGAAGGGATGAAATGTCTTTATATTGAACCCTTTTATCTTAAACTGATAATATATATGAACATATATATATATACTTAGCTTAGGTTAAGATTAATTGGACATCCTTATTTATATAACATTATAATTTCTTTATTTTAGGTTAAACATCAACATGTATTATATGCAACAAAAAAAATAAGCAAAAATAATTCATTAGAGTTCTGATTTAACAAGAATGGCATTGGCTACCCCATTAAAGGCAAACTACAAATAGTTAAACTAAAAAAAACGAATCAATTAATCTAAAGGATTGCTTTATTTTGGCTCTTAGATTTAGACTGTAGCCAACCATCCTTTAGAAATTTTTAAAAAATATAAACTTCCCACCTGCATTATCAACACAAATGAAATATCCTAGACTGTCTATATATTTTAATTATGTCAATTATGACCAATTCTAAAAGGCATATTGCAAATACTAACAAAAAGTTTATTTAATTTAGAAAAGTGTGATCCTAAATTTAAATTTTCCCAGAAATATTTACTGTACGCCCTTTTCTTTCAAGTTCTAAATGTGGTATAAAAGATGACCAGGGCTGATATCCTTTTTCGGATCTAAGTCTTTACTTAAACCCAGATAAGGATCATTACAAACTTTAAAAGGAAACAATCAAGATTTCTTCATTAGAACCCCGGTTACCTTACAGGATAATTATTCATTCAGGGATGCAGTTTTGAAGCAAAAAATCAATCTTTATAAAAATCTCTAAATTTAGCTGTAATAGATTCATAGAGTGAAACATAAAAAAGTAGACAGAAGTTTTTTATACTATATTAATTGTACATTAAGTACGACCTATACCATCCTATTCACTTTTTTAAAATAAAAAATTTGAAATCCTTAATCTATTATAGTTGTATAAAAATTAATATATGATTATAGTTTATTTTCTTATGTTTACATTGAAAAAGATTATCGAAAAATAAAACAAAAAGGAAACAAATGCACTGTTTCAAAAACATGAATGTGACGAAAAATTTACATGGACAAACCTCATTTGTTTATATAGCTAATATGAAAGCTTTGCAACAAACTGTTTTATATGTTTTGCTTTTATGATTTTATAATGAATTCTACATTATAAATCTTAACTTAACTACATAACTAACAATATCTTCAACATTAACAATAAATTCATTCATTTTTAACAGTAAAAAAAGAGCAATCTAATGTTATCTTACAAGAACAGATAACTTTGGATGCTTCTATAGAAATAAAGGTGTTAGAAATAGATACATAACAATAAGAAATTATTTTGTTTGCAAAGTAGATAATTTTAATGACATGCTGTTGTTTTTTTTATAAGATGGAAGTGTTTTCATGTAATAAAATATAAATAGAACTTTGCATCCGCATCCCATCTGTGTACAGCCATGACTACTGCTAAATCCAGCTGCATGGTGACTCCCCTATATTTTATATTTGTATTATCTATTGTGTGAGTGACCATTTATAAAGCATTAGAACTAATTTTCCTCTATATTTAATATCTGTATTATCTAGTGTATGAGTGACTATTTATCTATATTACAAAGTAGAACGATGTCTGTCTGTTTGTTTGTCTGTTACCCCCCCCCCCCCCCAAAAAAAAAAAAAAATTTTCTTCTTAAAACTAAAATTAAAATAGTGGGCCCCTCCCCCCCTAATTTTTTTCTTCTCATTTTCTTTAAACTCTAAAACACGAAAAATTAGTTTGATTAAACCTCTTGGGACAAAGCCTCTAGTGATATTATAAAGCATCACAACTAATATCTAGTGTGTGTGCGTGACTATTTATGATATTATTAAGCATCACAACTATTACTCCTCTATATTTAATATACTAGCCTACAGCTCACGTTGTTCACTGGTCTGTAATGTTCTTGAGAATATTAAATATCCGTACTGGAAAGGTAGAAGGCTGATGCAAAAATTAAGGTATAAAATCTGATGTATTAAGAATTTGTAGAGGGCCCATTCTTTCAGGGTTAAGACAGAAGGCTTATTTTATGTTTGCTGACCAATGCATGTATACTCTAAGAATAATATTGTCTGTCGGTCTATCAGTAATGCTCTTAAATAATTTTCCCAGCTTTTATTGAAGATATTTTTTGTATAAAGATTCAAATACCACTAAGTATCTTTACTCAGTATGTCTGTCTTTTGTGCACCCTTTTTGCTTTCATTTGCTTTGCCTTTTATTTTTTTAAATTCAAGAGCTTCTATAGTTATGGAATTTGTCATCCTTATTTATCTGTTAAATGTTAGTAGCGAAGTCAATAAATTTAAATTTAAAAAGTTTTACTTTCTGTCTTAAATGCTCTGAAAAAATAAAATTACTGTAGGAGAAATGTTTATTTTCCCTTCTGCTATTTAATATAGAAGGTTTATTTTTTTTGAAAGCAATGCACTTCTGTCCGCCTATAGCTAAAATATTTGTTTTGGATTACATTTTTTATCAAGATTATAATGGAACATTTGCAAAATTCATTTTCCGCTGTTATTTAGTAGCAAATCTCATTTATAATTCAAAATGTCTGTCCGTTCATCTGTTGGCTAGGATTAGGGGAAAATGTAATTTTCTCATTTACTAATCAATGGCTGAAAAATTGTGTAAATATTCCCAACATAGCTTGCCAGTATGGACCTCATTTATTGGTCAGTTTGAAAAGGGATTGTATAATGTTAATGATCTATTTCTTGTTAAAAGCTAAACTTTTCTACAGTGGGGGTTGGTCTGTCCATCCGTATGTCCCTAACAGATAGTTCTGATTGTTAATTTAGGCATATTAGAATTGTCCTATTGAATTCAAACTCAACAATAAAATATTTGAAACTGTTATGTCAAAATCTTTATTTTTTTCCATTGCTTTACATAGCTGCTCTATCACGTTAGTTTGTCCAAATAAAATATCTTGTATTTAAGCTATTTAATAATATATTTACTCAAATTTTATTTTATACAAAAATTCAATATGTACTCCCCCCCCCCCCTTTCTCTCTCTCTATCCCCCCGTTCTCTCTCACTCTCTCTCTCTCTCTCTCTCTCTCTCTCTCTCTCTCTCTATCCCCTAATTCTCTCTCTTCTTTCTTTCTCTCTCTATCCCCCCGTTCTCTCTCTCTCTCTCTTTATCCCCTAATTCTCTCTCGTTCTCTCTCTTTCTTGTAACAATGCTCGATTTAACGTTTTGCTTCATTTTTTTAACATTTTTTAAAGAATATACACCTAATATTTTTCTTTTCAATTTTTCGTCCTGAAAGGGTTAAAATGTTTAGTTTAATATCAGACCACATTACGGGAGTGTCGCATGAATCAATTTATATTAAAACTAAGTTTTCTTAGATTTACTATATTATAAATTTAAATTTTCTGTGTTATGAATAAAAATTAAATACTTCAATGTTATTCAAATAGCAACATGAATTAAAAAAACTGAATTAATGATGCTAAAAGAAGAATATTTGGTCTTATCATTCTGGTCAATGAGAATTAAATAGGGAGTATTGGAGCACTATGAGTTTTTAACATTCTTTACTTGGAGAATTCGAGCTCGATTATAGACGTTTATTTCCTATATAGATCTGTCATGGATCTTGATGCAATACAGCAGGCCGTTTTGTACATGTTAAAAATTAGAAGATTTCATTAAATGAAAGTAATCGCAAATATACTTAGTAAATGAAATATCCTAGTGTGTGTGCGTGACTATTTATGATATTAATAAGCATCACAACTAATACTCCTCTATATTTAATATATGTAATATCCTAGTGTGTGTGAGTGATTATTTATCTATAATACAAAGTAGCTTGATGTCTGTCCATCTGAAGCTTAAGATCTCAGTAACCGCTGAACCAATTGGGCTCTACTCTTCAGGGATTATACCTACTGGTCCTGTGATGGTTTTAAGCTATTTTCCTGGGGGGTGGAACACCCCCAACCCCAACAAAAACTAAAAAAACCACCCCCCCAAAAAAAATTTTTTTTACATTTTTTGTAAAATCTCAGTAACTTCTGAACAATTTGGGCTCTACTCTTCTGGGAATATACCTACTGGTCCTCTGGTGGTTTTAGGCTATTTTCTAGGAGGGTGGGATACCCCAACCCCCTAAAAATAAAAAAAATCCCCTTTTCAAAATTTTTAAATTATTTATTTTTGTAAACAAAAGCCAGTAATTGGGTTAGGGGAACCCCACTGCACCATGGGGTGAAGCCCTAATGAACCCCCCACCAAAAAAAAAAAAAAAAAATTTCACCCAAACAAATTTTTGGGCTTTTTGTAACTTTTAAAAATTTACATCTTTAAAAAGTTGTTGCAATTATAGGTATTATATAAAATTTACAGAGGAGAGTTTTCATTTTTTTTGTATATGTGTTCCAATCAGTGGGACTATCGGAGCTTGCGCCGCATATGGGGTACTTGCTTATGCTCACCCTGTACGAGATATACGGTGTAAAACCTGGGTTTAATTTTTAAGAATTGAAATTTTTGCGCATACGGCGCACAACCTGGGTTTAATTTTACCAAAGAGTATTCGGCAAAGAATAACTTTTTTGAAAATATAACTATAAAATTATTCTGGAGGGTTGACATTCCATTACCTCATGGGGCAAAGCCCCTAGTGATATTATAAAGCATCACAACTAATACTCCTCTATATTTAATATATGTAATATCTAGTGTTTGTGAGTGACTATTTATGATATTATAAAGCATCACAACTTATACTCCTCTATATTTAATATATGTAATATCCTAGTGTGTGTGAGTGACTATTTATGATATTATCCGGCGGCACAACCAATACTCCCAATACTGAATTGTCACGGAACCAACTAATTATTTTCGATGTTATATTTAAACTAACGCAATTAAATTGTTTTTATTTCTAAAAACAATTAGAACAATTATCTGCATAGATCTTACTACGCTTATATTGTATAAGACTTTTATCAATCTTCATAACAAACAATTAGTTTTTATCGTCTTTGCAGATATTTTTATGTATTTTCATTATTTTTGTAGAAAATAATATGACTGTCAAATAATATTTTTAAGGTGACAATTGAAATGGAACGAATTATATGCTGGTCTCATTAGTCGCTAGTTTTGAAAGGCTATTCTGATTCCTATCTAAAGTATTTTTGCTGCACTTTAGTTCTCTTACAGATTAATAACAGAGTTTCATAGAATAACTAAAAGTTATAAAAACTACTACATTCAATTTGAAATAGTTGGTTATTGACAAGTATTAAATATACAGTTAAATGTTTTACTAATAACGTAAAAGATAATTTCTGATGTCAGACGAGAGAGTCCAATATTCTTAATAGTAGTAATTAGTTAATTACAATATAAGACTTCCAAAAGAGGCAGTTTTAGGTTTTGTTGCCTGCTGGGTGTTGCCCTATTCGTATAATCAAGAATTAGAGTCTCAACTGCTATTAAATACCAACAGCACAGAATAAGGAGAAATAGAATTGAATACGCTGATAATATTAAAAAAATTTTAAAAGTATTTTAGTTACGTGGCTGTTTTTTTTAACTAATTCATAATAGGGAAATTAGTTTATGTTTTCTCTAATTGCTTTGAAAAACAAATTACATATGCAACTAAAGTACTAGAAAAATATATATTACAGCCGTTTAAGTTGTTAAGTAAAAAAATAACTAGAAATAAAGGTTGTTGAATAAAAGGATGAAGGAAGCAAAATATGAATGGCTTAGATGCTGTGAGTATTGGTGCAAAAAAATATGACGTAACAAAAAAAAATTAGCCAATGAGAGTCCACTATAAATTTTACCATTGGTCAATAACGGCCTCTTATTGGCTATTTTTTTTTGTTACGTCATATTTTTTGCACCAATACTCACAGCATCACTGACTTATGGTCGAAAAAAAATCCTTTTTGGGTTAAACATAGTAAAACAGATTTTCTCGAGCATCAAGACAAAAGAGACAGCAATTATCTAATTATCGTTATTAATTTAATTTTCAGTCTAAAATGTTAAAAATAAACAAGCTGTCAATAAATTAATGTTCAAATGCACGACTAGCCTTTTTATATAATCACAATATAGAATTGCTACGTTTCTAGGAATCCATATACAGGGTACAAAATCGGTAGGTTGATTCTAACCTAATTTAGCATGCCTTTAAACCCTAATTGTAGAATGATTTGAGTAAAAAAAGTGTTTGGTTGTTGTATCTATCTACAATATCTTTTCTCATGAATATTAAGAAATATGTATACTTACTTATAGCCTCAATCTATAGATGTTGATCTAGCGTTCTATAAAACGGTCTTGGTAGCTAAATTAGAAAAAGTCTACAAAGAAAACCAAGAACAGAAATAGTAAAATTTAATGGAAAAAATTGTTACCCATGACTTTACAAAAAAATGACGTTATCTAACATGTGTAGATACAAAATATATTTTAAACAAGGATGACAACATCCATAAGTAGCGAAGCAGAAAAAATATGTATAAGAATTTAAAGATTAGTATATTAGGAAAAAAATCACGAAACCTTTTTAACATTTGTTTTAAATTTCTTGATATTTATATTTCAGTACTATGACTAACAGACTGTCAGTCAAAGTAAATGGATGCTCAAAACAACAGGAAATTTGATATTTTTAACTACAAAAATTTTAAAAATCGGACCATAAACACCAAAGATGTGAGGAAAAATGTGAAAAATATGAAAATAGCCAAAAACCTGCAAAAAGGCAGTGTGACTGCCAATGATGTTTTCTTGAAACGACAGGAAATTAAATTTTGATATCTATAACTGAAAAACTTTGGAAATCGGACCATAAACACCAAAGGTATGGAGAAAAATGTGAAAAATACAAAAATAGCCTAAAACCTGCTTAAAGGCAGTCTGACCGTCATAATTGTTTTATTGAACAGACAGGAAACTTAATTTTGATACTATAACTAAAAAAATTTTTGGAAATCGGACCATAAACACCAAAGATATGGACAAAAATGTGAAAAATACAAAAATAGCCTAAAACCTGCTAAAAAGCGGTCCAACCGCCATTAATGTTTCATAGTTAATTGTGCTCCTTAATAATGGGAATGTTGTCAAAAAATTTCAGCCTTTTATCTTTTATAGGAGCCGAGAAAATCACGTTTCCCCCAAACTAAGACATACAGACATACAGACATACGGACATACAGACAGACGACCATTGCAAGTTATAGAGTAGCTTCGCTACTAAAAACTTATCAACTGAATTAAATTATAAAATTAAAATACTGTTAAAATATTGTTTTGTTTTATTGTAAAAACACATTTGAAACAGAAAACATATAAATATCCTCAAACACTTTTTACCCAAATAAAAACAATCAATGGTAATAATTTTAAACACAACAAAAACAAAAAAGTAGCTTTGTATAGCTCTTTGGTGAGAATTTCGGTTTAACCTATGGATAAAGACGTTAAGATGTCTGTTTATTTCAAGTTTTTTTTGTTCAGCATTGTTTATTTTATTGTCTTTTAATCGCGATACTTCTCTTATATTTATACTAGCGGCTACGCCCCTAAAGGCCTCTAGTGGCCTTGAGGAGGAAATAGTTGAATCCCAAAACCCATTTTTTTAAATTTAGATTTTTTAAAAAGTAAAAACAACCACATTTTTAGTTAAAAAAAAAAATATTTTTTAAATATAGTTATCTATACTGAAATTCACGTTTTACGTAAAACCTAGCTGACTGAATTATAGAGTATCTTCGCAACTAAAAATGAATCAAGAATTAGTTTCAACAACCTGATTTGGAAAATTCGCAATCTATTTTTAAATGTTTACCCCAAGCATTATATTCCATTTTTTCAATTCAAAAGTCAATCCCAGTCAAATTTATTTAAAACCTCAAGCGTCTTGAAAACAAACAAATAAACTTTATAATATAAACTAAAATTACAGTAACAGTAAAAAATTGAATGAAGCCATAGAATTTGAGAGGTAGAAAGGTAAAATAGAAAAAATGTGGGTGTTAAATCATTTTGTAATGCTTTTTAAAGATTTATTGGATAATTTTATGATCCCCAGACCTTAATGTTAGGGTTTAAATGGGCTTCTCATCTCCACGGTTTACTTTATCAGTAGGGAAAGATAATTTAATATTCTATTTATAAATGTAAACAACAAATATACTTTTTTCATTTTATTTTTTGAATATTATATACTGTATACATATTTTATAACAGCGAAGCTTTTCCAAAATCAGGTCCGTCATTAACGGATAGCTTTTTAAATTAACATAGAGAAGATAGAATTTATCTGATTTTTTAAAAATAATAACTAGGTATCCTAAAAAAGAGAGTATATCCTTTTTCTTACCGCAATTTTGCAATAAATTTATGTACAAATTTGTATAGACTTATAAATTAATATTCTGCTTAATAAGTTGTCCTTCCTTCGATTTTAAAGCATATATTGGCATCCTTGTTTTTATTCAGCTGCAGTTATATCTTGAACAATCTACACATTAAGTATTAAGTAGCTACACCTACACTTTTACCTTCTGTTTTTAGCAAAATTCAGCCGTTGAAGATCTGCAGCAACATCCCTCAGCCGCAGACTAAGAGTCGTTCGTGCAGCTGAAAATTCACAATTTGTTTTTCTTTTCATCCTAAATTATCAAATTTTCATATACTTCCGTGGAGATATTGTATTAAAACAGGCGCTAGTAATATTTGTAAACTTTAGTAAAATAACATCAGATAAGTTTTCTCTGGGGCAACATTCATCATTTTACGAATCTATATTTATGTAAAGAATATTATATGTATATATATTATATTCATCTTATTATGTTTCCTTCTTCTTACATCTTTAAAAAAAATCTTTTTGTTTGGTTAAACCCTGAAAAACTTATGAAAAATATGATTATCAATAATTAAGATCTTTATACTTTGTGTATTTTTATTAAAGATTTGATATTTTTGTTTTTGATTTTAAATGGCGGTTTCACCCCTAGAGGTTGGAGGGGGGGGGGGGAGAGATATGTTGACCTCCGCTTTCAATTGAAATTTTAAAGACTACGCGAATTTTTGTCTTTTTTCAAGGATTAACTTAAACAACAATCAAGTCTTATATTATGTTATTACTTAGGACCAATTCTTGTATTTTTTTATAAAAACTAAAAATGACCCATATACATATAGAACATATTAACAATTTGTAATTTCATGTTGAAAAAATACGTGATATCTACTATATAGTATTACAGTTTCGATAAGAAAAATGCTTAACTGCTGATAAATCAAAGTATTATATTTAAAGATATCAAATCTTTACATTTGATACTAACAACATAAGTAAATCCAAAGCTGGCTTAGTCCATAAACTACCGTGTATTATCTTTGATTCCAGTGTTCCAGAGTTGAATACAACTTCCAGGGAAGCTTTAAATTAGGACAGGGCAGGTTTCAAGGGCATCAAAGCTTTTTCCAGGGATAGCTTTTCATTTGGAAGGGGGAAGGGGTAAAAATTAAAAATTTAAAATTCATTTGGGGGGGTAATCTTCATATCATACGTCAAGCTTTTTAAACTTTTGTTTTGGGAGTAGGGTAAAAATTCAAACTTAAAAATTTTGGGGGTTTACTCTTCCCCCCCCCCCCCCATTGGACGTCCTTGACAGGTTTACAACTATTTTTTAGTTGTGGAAAGACAAACCCCCTAAATTTAATAGCACAGCCACTTCTTTTATTATGAAAAAAGATTATTGAAGTAACTATTGTAAGTTATTATAATTTAATCTGAGTTAATTTAATTAGTCATGCAAAAATGTATTATTCCAAATATCAAGAGTAGTCAACCAAAGTGTTTCTACAAAAAAAAAGATAAAAGTTTAAAATTAGTTTCCAAAATCAATCTTGTTAATACCTAGTATCTATTTAGTGGGGAGAGGTCCACTTTGATCAACTTCAAGTGATCTTCAAATGACAAGATAGGGTATAGTTCATTTTAATTGAAGTCCTGTGCATGATAATGATAATGCATCGGTCTATTCTCAATATTAATGTCACACGCCAGACATAGCAACATAAGGTACCACTTTTTACATCTCTGTGTGTCGCGCAGTGTCAAAACTCGACACTTTATCGACAGCACAAAGACAAGAGAAGACATCATTTACGTTAAAGCTGTGGGTTTATCATATTAAGCCTAAAACCATCACTGGATCTGGTTCAGTAGTTATTGAGATCTTAAGCTTCAGACAAAACAAAACTTTTCTACTTTATATTTTTGGTAATCTGGTCACTGTCATTAATGGCAAAGCTATTTCTTTCTTTAGTCTTGTAAATGCAATTAAAAACTTGCGTTTTTGTATTAACATTAAACATAGATAATAATATCATTGATCAGATGGTTTTCTTCAAGTCTAGAGTTGGTTCCTAGAATGAGAAACTATGGCAATATAACCCTGTCTTGCCTCATAAAGCAACTGTGATAATAAGTTGCTAAGTAACGTTATAACCCAAGATATAAGTTACATGAGTCTGCGTCAACCAAGATGTCTATCTTAAGTATATCAGGAAGAACATCAAAGTATAGTTTATTAAGTAGAATAATATCATTGAATATATTTCTCAAAATTTGTATAGGCCATACAGCATTAACATAATTTAAAGACATATCAAGTATCGAAGTCCACTCTTTAGCTAAGGTTTGTCTCTAAATTAAATGAAAAAAGTACATTTGAGAATTGTTTATGAAAAGTACTTCAAATTTTACAACTTTCTTTACTTATTTGTTGAAACTAAATCTCTAGTAATGTCTGGACAAGATGTCCTAGTAAGATGCTGATATTATTCTTATAAACACACCCTCAATATTATCAATATTTTCCATATTTAAATAAAATAGATATAATAATATTAGAGGCATTCACTATTGTTAAATTTGAATATAATAATCCTAATATCTAAATGTAAGTAAGGATGACAATATTCATATTCATAATAAGTAAAGCAAATAGAAAATATTAAATTGATTTATCAAAATCGTCAAGAAAACCCAAAATAAAAAAGTATGAAGTCTTTTCTTCTTATTTAATAATTTATTCCTTTAAGAACAAACTATACATAACTAAATCACATAGTCTTGAAGTATTAATATATACAGTTTAAAAAATAGCTTATAAATTGTTAATAACAAGAGATATTATAATATGTTGTAAAAATTAAATAATTATATTTAGAGACAGTTTTAAAATCAAATACTAAAATATTTTGTGTTGTAAAATTGCAGTTGTTTGAAAATAAAAGATGAAAAAATCTCTTTTTTTTATGTTTATTTCTATTGTAAAATGACGCAGTTGCTGAGAATTCAATAATATTACAAGGATAGAGACAATCTTTATAAAATAAACTTTTATAGTATCGGATTAGCAAAGGTTTTAACTCCTACTTTCGGCGAATCATTTAATTGTATCTTTCGACGGATTTAATTTTTGTGTGGATAATTACATGACAAGTGATCTGAAATAAAAAAGATAAACAGACTAAAAATTTCAGTTCTCTTTCAGGAGGAGATTTACAGGTTTCTGGAAAAAAAGAACCTAAAGACAAAGATTGCTAAATAACCCCGTTTATTTAAGTTGTAAGGAAGCAAATAATGGGTCAAATTATATTAAATGTAAACCAGACAAAAGATTGTTTTTAAACTATCTTTACATGGAGCCGATTTTACTTGTATCTGTATATAAAAAAGGACCTACAGATAAAGGTTGATAAATAAAACGGGATGGGAAGGAAAGTTGGGCATCCTCCCCCTCCCCCAATGGATTGGAAGTTAGCCATTGGAAGTTCTTTTAAGTAAAGGAATGTTGTTTTTTTACTGCCACCAGAGACGTTTGTTTTTCAGGATACAAATGTTTTTCCATTTCACTTTTATCTCATATACAACATACAATATACATATATACGTAGGTAAATGTTATAACCATTGTGTTGGTACGCCCATATAGGAGCCATCATAACCAAGTATATCTGTGTATAATGTATATGTAATGTCGCGACAATATGGCGTGTTGTTTATTACATGCTAGGCAGTAGACAATCATAACCGATAAAATGAATATGTCAATTAGTATTTACTTAAGCCACTTAATGTGTTGATTTCGTCTATTGGTAAAAGTATAAAAGACATGTATGTATGTTTTTGTAAGGTCGCGTGATTTCCTATAGTTATATATCATCATTCTTAGGCTCCCTCTCCGTTTCATTATAGCATCTGATCTGTCACTTAAATATCTTTATTTGATAAATATTCCTTTCAAAAAGAAGTCGCGAAAGACAACAGCACTTTCAAACGCCAAACTGTAAAAGATAATAAAATAAGAATGACAACATCCATAAAAGCGAAGGGCTGAAAAGGCAGGACATACGAACACTTGTAGGGTGTCAGAGCTGAATAATCAGAATATTTATGCATAAGTCTAAACAAAATTGTAAGTAAATTTGTTTCAAGTCTTCTTAAATATATATTACTTTTGAGGACATACTTACATTTTTAGGACTTGATTATAGAGATTCTTCGCTTTTAACATTTAGAAATATACGAATATAGAGTTACTACGCTTCCTAAATCGTACCTAATTGTTATAGGAAACATGCAAAGTTGAAATCGAAAGGATTGTTCTAACATGTTTACAATTTAAAATTTAGCGCCAATACTAGCTACTTCTACTCACGATCCATGGATATCAACAAAGAAGACAAATAAGGATTTCTGAGCGCGTCAAATTTATTTGATTTGTTTTGCACATCGAGCCCGACATTTTTGTTGTTGATAGTTTTGGAAGACAAGAGTAACAGGGCTGTTTAGAATTATGAAGAACTAATAGATTTTTTTTTAAAGTATTAAATTCTTAATCTTAAAATTTTATTCTAATACGTTAACCTTTATTTACTAAAATTCTGCTACTGGTCGCCCTGATTATTATCATGAGACGATATTCAAAGATAGATATGCTAATCTATAATCTTTCATTTGGGAACAAATTTTGTAAAGCCAAGATACTTAATAACTAAGGTCTGCTCTTCAATTCGTTCACACGTCCATCACTTAACAATAATGAGATTCTCTAATTAGATTTTTTAAAATTTAGATTTGTTATGATTTAATCCCGATCATTCATGTTAAATTAGCTATTGACATTTTATTTATCACTATTTAGTTTCCTCCTAGACTTTAGAGGAGTTCGAATGAGGTCAGGAAAACGGCCTTAACCTATCCCAGGACATAACCAAAGCTTTCTTGAAGAGTACATTTGCACCTACAATTTCAGAGATCTTAAGCTTCAGACTAGGAAAACCCTACTACTTTATATTATGAGTTGACACAACATTACAAAGCGTTATTGTATCATTAAGAAATATCCCATTTGTCCACAAGTCCAGCTTCGGCGGTCCCTCTAAGGTGCCTTGTCGAGCATCCCCCTTTCTTATTCTTATCCCAAAAGAAAAAAAGGAAAGCGGAATATTTCGTGTGTTAGCTTATTACTTTCTGTTAAGTTAGGTTAGGTTACATTGGGTACAGGGTAGCACCGTAAGGTAGAGTAAACTGCAGGAAAAACCACGGGCCCACAGTGTAAGTGTCTTCCGAATATCTTTTTAGTAGCGAAGCTACTCTATAATTCACAATGTCCGTCCGTCCGTCCGTCTATCCGTCCGTCCGTCTATCCGTCCATCCGTCCATCCGTAATTAATGAATTGGGGGAAACGTGATTTTCTCGGCTCCTATAAAAGATAGAAAGCTGAATTTTTTTACAACATTTCCATCATTAAGGAGCACATTTAACTATACAACATCAATGGCGGTCGGACTGCTTTTTAGCAGGTTTTAGGTTTTTTTTATATTTTTCAAATTTTCCCCATAACTTTGGTGTTTGTGGTCCGATTTTCAAAAATTTTTCAGTTAAAGATATCAAAATCAAATTTCCCGTCATTTGAAGAAAACAACAGTGACGGTCAGACTGCCTTTTAGCAGGTTTTTGGCTATTTTTATATGTTTGACATATTTCCTCATATCTTTGGTATTTTTGGTCCAATTTTAAAACTTTGCATTTAAACTGTTTCAAAGTATTTTTTCCATTGTATATGTGCATCTAGTATGTTTTTTACCTGAACCGTCTTCATCATACAAATAAAACAAGGTTTCGTGTTTATTTTCTCCAATAAATCTATTCTTGATTTTAATAAATACACTTTAAATCTACTTTTACGTATTTCAATTTTCCATCCACATTTTTTTGTGCTTCGCTACTTATGGATGTTGTAATCCTTGTTTCTTTTTCTTTTCCACTCTTTCTCTCTCTCTCTCTTATCCCTTTCTTTCTGCTTATCCCTTTTCTCTTTCTTTATAATATACTAGCGGCTATGCCTCTTGGGGCACTTGAGGAGGGAAGAGTCGAATTTGATAACCCAATTTATTATTTTAGATTTTAAAAGAAAAAGTTAAAAAAAAAATTTTTGGGGGGGTAATTTTTTTCTAGGGGCGATTTCTTTTAGAAGGGTGGTGGTATTCTCCCCCAAAATAGTTATAAACCTTCCCGTGACCTATGAGAGGCTACCTTGTTAAGAAGAACCCGATCAGTTCAGCAGTTAGCGAGATCCTTCAGTAAAACACAGAGACACACAAACACACAGACATACACACTATTACTTTAGTATAAGGATTTGAAAACGTTTATTACTGTGCTATTTATGGCATAATTTGACATGTTATATGTCTACTTGGACATATTTATGGTAATTAGAAAAAAATATAGTTTACATTTAATTTAGACAGTTAATTTAAACGAAAAAAAATACATCTATCTTCTAAAAATTGTCAGTCCCATAAAGTTAATGATAATAATGTAAAACCATTACTAAGGAAATGAATAAGATGTAAATTTATATCTTATCATAAACTATTTTTTTATAATCATGTGAAAAGAGACATTCTTGGGCGCGAAAGAATTTGTTCAAAACATTTTTTCATGAAAAGTTTACTGATCTTTCATAACAAATGATACATATTTAGATATTGCAGGAAATAGTCAAATTTTTCTCACCAATAATTTAACACTTTATAAATGACCCCTTACTAAAGCTAAGGATAGGGAGTGGTGTTAAGATATCAAATTTTCAAACAGAACTGAGCGTTGTTTGCTCTCTCCTTTTAGAGAAGGATTTTAAAGGAGAGTTGTCACGCGTATCCCAAATAATGTTAAAAACATCAAATGACAAAGAGATAACTTTCCTCAAAAGCTATTGGTTCAGTCCTACGTAAATAATACAAATTACTTATATCTTCTTGATATGTTTGCTCTATTCTTATTGTTTTTCATAATATTTGCCACTGCGAATAGTTTCTTTTTCTTTCCTTTATTTATTTATATCCCTTCTATCTCAATGTATAACATATATGTATAAAGTTATTCCTTTTCATCTCTCCCTGTATCTCTCTACTCTACTCGCATAGTAACCATTTCTTTATCTCTTCTACCATTTCAGCCGCATGTAAGACTCAGGAAATCAACCTTTTAAAATTTTTTAAAATCATCTGTAAGTATAAACCTGACTCAAATATTTTTTTTAAAGTGTTTAGGGCATCCAAAAGGGTTTTAATTTGAGGCTTAGTTGCGACTTTAACGTGTCTGCCGAGTCATTCGTATTATCTAAATAACTCTTTTTGTTATTCTACCGTCTTTTTACTTCTTTCTCCCGCTTTCACATTCATGTAAAAACTTTCTTAAATCCTAATCTTTTAAATTCTCTCTATCCACCTATCTCTAAGCCAACATAGCTATATATCTGAGCGCTCTTTCTAAAGGTGCCCATTTCCTGTTTTAGTGACCGCTGCTTGACCTCTGAAAATTCTTTTAACGCTCCGAGTTTCCGTCATAATAAGTTGACAGATCATTAACCAGAGTTTTCAAATTCTTTACATGGCAAGTAACTAAAGTACCCAATTAACTTTGAAATTGTCATATTTCAACGCTCTATACTTCCCACATATCTCTCTAATTTCTTACTTATAAAAACGCAGCTGCTCTTTAAATATTTTAGTGGAAAGGTGAGAAAATATCATTCTTTTTACTCAATGTACAAAAATCAAATGTAATTAATAGGTCTATAGACAAATAAAAATAACTTTCTTATTATGATTTTGGAATCTGTTACGCACCCTATAAATGGTAACATCCTTGTCTTTGGTGAAGTAACTTTTCAAGATTTACTTTTAATGATTAAACTTATATTGTTGGTATACGATCTATTAAGGAACATAATGGTAACAATAATGTTCTACTATTTTTTCTATATTATATTTAACTAAAATCTGATAATCGTGATGTTGTTCCACTAATAGATTTAAAGTATAGATGCATAAATCAAACAACTACATCCCATGTTTTTGAGGGCCCAAATGATTGTAGAAAATTTTGGCTTAAGAAGAAATGATGGCCTTTTCGCTGAGGGTGCATGACAAGCATACACTGGTAATATATCCTCTCAGAAATTTTTTTTCAATTTTGAAAATTTGAGTAATTTTCTTCGTTTACTTATACAATCAAATACTCCTATCATTCATGACAGACAGAAGGACAGACACAAACGCTGAAATGTGGAGTAGCTTTACTTCTAAAATGTATCACAACAGATAAGAAATCTAATTTGTAAAGGCTCTTTTGGTTAATTCAAACAATTTTGAATTGTACTATCGACTTCAAACTCTGCATAATGATTTCTATATCAATTAGGTAAGCGTTTAACTCTATAATCGTTAGTAAGTCCGTACATCCATATTAATACATGCTGAATTTTTACTTTTTGGACAACTAATTTTTGTATGTTGTAATTTTTTTATTCATCTAATTCTTGGAAAACTGATTCCTATAACAACAAGGTACAATGTTATATTCGTAGCAACTCTATAATCAAGTTCTAAAAATGTAAGTATGTCATTAAACAGTGAATTTTGCAACAAATTTACTTACAATTTTGTTTAGACTTATGCTTAATATTCTGCTTATTCAGTTCTGACACTCTACAAGTGTTTATGTTCGTTTGTCATACCGTTTCAGAGCTTCGCTTTTATGGATGTTGTCATCCTTGTTTTAAATATACTTTATGGTATCTAATGATAATACACAGTTACTTTGCTTTCCAGATTGACTTTCATGCCTACTTTATTATCTTAGACTTAATCCCTACGGATAGACCTTCCTTTTATGTAGAAAAGATTCGCCCAATTATTTAAATTCTGCAGACAAGGAGCACTTTTACGCAGTATACGCAGCGCTTTGGTGTTCTTTTAATAATGATTGCTGAGAATTTTAACAATAAATACAGGGTGTCCCTCGTAAACTGTTTTTTTTTAAACACTTATTACTCCCTTAATATTTGAGCTATTTTAGTAAAATAAAAAGTATTTGGCAGCCTACTATTGACCATTTAATACAAAGCAAATATTTTCTTGTGGTTTAGTCTAAATTCAATAAAATGAACCTCTTATGTAATACCTCGTAGATTTTTTCCTGTTTATTTTGTGGATTTTTCATCATTACCCCATAAAATGGTCTGTAGTAGGCTGCCAAATAATTTTTATTTTACTAAGATAGCTCAAATATTAAAGGAGTAATAAGCGTTTTAAAAAAAACAGTTTACGAGGGACACCCTGTATAATTTAATTTTATGATTTATTTAAAGTAATTATCTATAAAAAAAATCACTTTTGTCATATTAAAAATATATTTTCTTGGATCATATCTATTTTTTGTAAAAACAAGAAAAAGAAAAATTCATAAATCACAGTTTTGATAAAATAACTAAACTAATTTTTAAAGTTTTATTGTTTGAATTCGAATTTTAAATTATAGGATAAGATAATAAAGATATCAAATACTAAATAAGAAACATAACAAGAACGAATTTAAATAATAGTTGCTTACAAATAAATGTATTTCTTCAAAAAATCATAACCATACATTTAGCTAGTTGGATACATAATTTAGTTTGAAATTATCAATGGTCTTAATGAATTTATTAACTAATAATGTATAATAATCATAACTGAAAGATAATAAAATACTGTATTTAAATGTTAGCTTAAAATACTAAATCAACAAAATGAGATTAAAAACAAAAATAAATTATAAAATGAACTAAACTAGTAAAAATGCTTTATTACATTATAAAAAATTAATGGAAATGGATACAAAACATGTAAATATATAAAAGTTATTTTCAGGAGCAGACTGTTTAATGATTCTCTTTGTAATAAATTCATTGAACTCAACAAGAAAATTAAAATTCCTGATATAAATTTAATCTAGATTTTAGATGTTTTCTGAAAATATTATTATGAATTAGTTTATTGTGATTTTCTCAAAATTTACTTTTCACACTTTCACTGTCTTATTATAGTCTTTTATATGTAAATGTATTTTTTATTTTTATCTTCCAAAATCTTTTTCAGTTCTAAGATTAACTTCTATGATTAACAAAGTCTTTGATGTGAGTCCGTTTCAGAGCGGAGAGCATCAGCCTCTGACCGGAAGAAAGCGGCTGCGGCTGCCGCTGAATGGTGGTCAAGCAGTCCTCCGGGTGCGTGGTGGTGGTGGGAATGGTGGGCAGGGTGGTGGTGGCTGGAGGGGGGCACAAGATGGTGTAGGGGGGAGTGTTCACGTTGTAATATTCCTCCCCCAGAATTATATCCATCAGATTGTTTACCTCCCCCTCCTAGCATACCCCCAGATTGGAGTGAGGACCCCCCAGTCCCAAGATCATGTAAATGGTGAGTATGAGGGCCAGATAATGATGGGGGAGAGGCTAGATGATGATGATTAGGGGCGGAGTGACCCACCATACCTCCTCCTCCCCCTAAATGGTAAGCAGAAGCTGCCCCAGAAAGATCTGGGCTATAAAGTCTGTCCGTGGGTTCCTTTTTCACTAAATCAAATCCACTCGATGCTGATGGGGGAAGGAGGGGATTGTTGTAGTGTTGAGATGCCGCCAGACTCCCATCCCTAAGCCCAGAGCTAGATAGAGCAGAGCCAATAGCAGAGTTCGGCGCACCAACTGGCGGCAATTCTTTCCCCAAATCTGGTGGTGTAGAAGACATAAGGCTAGTAGCGCCACTATTGGAGGTTGGCGGACGGACACATGACTTAGAATCGGCTTTCTTTTCTGCACCTGCAACAAATAAAAGCATTTTAAGGTTTATGCATTTATTTCAAAGTAATCTTATGAGAATTTTTTTAAATTGCATAAAAAAAAGAAACTATACAACATATAACTTAGAATAGACTTTTTAAAGTAATATAAATTTGGAACCTAGTAATAGTGTCTAACTTTTTATCTTTGTGACGTAACAAAAATCGAAGGACGAGAGGGGAGGTGGGAAAGGAATTCCCTAAAAAAGCTAAACACTATTACTAGGTTCTAAATTTGAAATAAAAAAGTCACAAACAGATAAAATCATAAATGATAATAATTTTTTTATGCAACTTTATTTTAACAACATTTAAAATAATGATAGGAAGTGCTTTATCTAAATTGATATTATTATGAAACTGTTTTTCTCTTTCCCTAAATCGGAGGCGTTCGGATGGTGGATGGATAACCCCTCCTAGGTGCCATCCCTTACATTTCCTTGACAACCCCATTAAACAAACAAGGGGGGTGCTAATTTTAAAATTTACGCAATCCTTTAAATTTATCAGTCAAATTACGCTTTTTTACTTTTATTGTTTATAATTGGACTTATTGGGAGGTGTAACCCCCTTGACCTTAAAATAACACCTTTTGGTGTATTACATCCCCTTTATTTTGGGCTTAAGGGTGTCAAAATGTCAAACCCCTTCTCTTCTGGCAAAACCCTGTATAGTTACACACCATTGTCCTCAATGTTTCTCAAAATATATAATTTAAATATTTCTTTAAATCAAAGTTGCTAAAGAAAATTTTTCTTTTGAATATTGAGCTAGGTACAGTAATAGACAGGGTGGAATGCTAGTTTATTTCTGTGTCTGAGTGTCTGTACTTCCTGTCCAAATGGCTAATGAGCTAAAACTAGAATATTTTTAAAAGTTTTATCTCAATTCTTGGCAAGTCACAAACTTTAAAATGAGAGAGAAAAGAAAGTTAGATAGATAGATAGATAGATAGAGAGAGAGAGAGAGAGAGAGAGAGAGAGAGAGAGAGAGAGAGAGAGAGAGAGAGAAAGAGAGAGAGATAGGGAGAGAGAGCGAGATAGGGGTAGAGAGAGAGAGAGAGATAGAGCGAGAGAGAGAGAGAGAGAGAGAGAGAAAGAGAGAGAGAGAGAGAGAGAATGAAAGGTTGACAAAGTAAGAAGCATAAAGAAATTATTTTTACTATAAGATGGATTTGGTAAAAAAAATAAAAATTGGTGACGTTGATTCCCCAAGGACAATTGTCCGATTTTTTAAAAAAGAACCCACATCAAATATTTGGGTTTTTTTCATTTTAACACCTGTGGAAATTAGCATAAAATATATTCTAAATTTATAACACAGAATCAAGATAAGCTGTGATTCTTTACAAAATAATAAAGAGAGAGAAGCACAAAAAAGAACCCACATCAAATATTTAGTTTTTTTTTCATTTAACACCTGTGGAAATTAGCATAAAATATATTCTCAATTTATAACACAGAATCAAGAGACTGAGAAGATGTGATTCTTTACAAAATAATAAAGAGAGCGAACACAAATCGTGGATGGGAATGTGTAAAAGTAGACTTAAAGTGTATTTTTTAAATCAAGAATAGATTTATCGGAGGAAACCTTTTTTTATTTTGTTTGATGACGACACAAAAGATGCTCATAACAATGGGAAAAATTATTTTGATACTGATATCCCAAAAAAGTTTGAAAATTGGACCAAAAACAACAAAGATATGGAGAAATATGTAAAAAATATAAAATAGCCCAAAACCTACTAAAAGACAGTCGGACCGTCATGGTTGTTTTCTTTAATCGACGGGAAATTTAACTGCCTTGTTCATAGACGTCCGAGGGGGGGGGGGTAATGGGGCGATTACCCCCCCCAAACGAATTTGGGGATGCCGTAGGCACCCCCAAAATTTTTTTCATTTTACCCCCCCCCCCCCCATTTAAAATTTACCCCTACCCTGGGGGTGCCGTATGCACCTCTAACCATTTAGGAGGGGGTATTTACCCCCCCCCCAAACAATTTTGGGGGGGTAAATACCCCCCCAAAATAGAAAATCTCTAACAAAAAAAATTTTGTGCGCTATTTATTTAATTTTGATATCTATGTTTGAAAAAATTTTTAAAATCGGACCATAAACACCAAAGATATGGAGAAAAATGTGAAAAATACAAAAATAGCCTAAAACCTGCAAAAAGGTAGTCGGACCGTCATGGTTGTTTTCTTTAATCGACGGAAAATCTAATTTTAAAATCTATAACTGAAAAAAATTTGAAAATCGGACCATAAACACCAAAGATATGAAGAAAAATTAGAAAAATATAAAAAATAGCCTACAACCTGCTAAAAAGGGGTCCGACTTGCATTCATGTTTTATACTTAATTATGCTCCATATTAATGGGAATGTTGACAAGAAATTTCAGTCTTCTATCTTAAACAGGAGCCGAGAAAATCACGTTTCCCCCATTCTGTCTCAGACGGATGGACAGACGGACGGACATTTCGAATTATAGAGTAGCTTCGCTACTAAAAAATGTGAGAGAGAGTAGGTATAGAATAACGACTTTTTGAAATATCTCATAAATGAACGACACCCTAAATTTTTAGGTTTTAAATTCTTGCTTAAGATAAAGGTTGTGTGGAGTTATATTGCAGTGAATTTACAATATATTGGTTCTATTTAACTCTCAATACTTTTCCACTCATTTAACCCACCCAATAGTTTCTCCAAATTTTACAGATACAACGGCTATTTCCAGCCCATATTTTCAACACAAAAATAAAATAATATTACCTTCTGATTTTATATCATCTTTACAGTTCTTTCCTTGGCTTTTGGGTTTTCGTTTTCTAAAAAAAGTAAAATTTAAATTGCAGACCGTAGAATCTTATCATTTGAAAAACAAGATTAATCAAATCCAAAAATGCCTTGCGCAAAGCAATCATGTGAACTTAAATTAATAGTTTTAAGACGACCTTATAATGCATTTTTTTACAGTTCAATAACATAATCAATATTGAAAATATGTTTTTGCTTACCTAGTTTGAATTCCATCCTTTCTCATAGCTAGAGGTCTGTTAACTCCATGTAATTTGTAATACAGACCACAGGCATTACACACTGGCTCTCCGTCGTTGTTTCTAAACAATATTGTACGTTATTTGAAATTCTTGGTTTTTTTTTAAGCGAAGCTTTTGTAAAATTACGTCCAATCCTTCCGTCCATAACGGTTAGCTCTTTTTGTTATTTTAGACATGTTAGAATTGTCCCATCGATTTCGAACTTTGCTTTATGATTTATTTAACAGTCAGGTACGATATAGGAAGCGTAGCAACTTTATAATCGTTACCAGAAAGTCCGTACGTCCATTGAAAACATGTTGATTTTAAATTTTTTTTAACAAAAACTTTTATGTGATATACTTATCTTATGTATCTGATTTTTTGAATACTGATTCCTATTCTAACAAGGTATAAAGCATCTCTATAATCAAGTTGAAAAAATATAAAATGTCCTTTAACAGTATCCTGTATTTAAGCAGTTTTGCAATGAACTTACTTGCAATATTATTTGGACTTATACATTTATATGCTGCTTATTCAGTTCTGACAATATATAAATGCTAATGTTCGTTTGTTCTTCCGTTTCAGAGCTTCGCTTTTATGGATTTTTTTGTTGTTGTTTTTATATAATTTATTTCGAGTTAAACATGAAACAAACTATGAATTTATGTATTTTTAAATGTTTATAATAGATAAATTACGAATTACGGAATATAAATCATGTACATTTGAAGTATGAGATATTATTTTTTTGTTTTAATAGAAACTCAAGAAAATCATTAAGAAAATCAGAATTTAGACCCATATTATTTAAAATTGATAAAGCAGATTTTACAACAAACAATGATTGAGAGAAACAGTTTAGAATGGTCCATCTTGATAAACATTCATCTTTACTAATTTTTAATGAGCGATCTTTGGCAATTAGAATTAGCAATGATAGTTGAAAAAATATTTCATTTTTAGCAAATATAGGGTACCAAACATTAAAAAGATAAAAATTTTCTTTAAGATAAATGAATTCAGGGGTGTCATTATTAAAATAATAGTCTAAATATAAAGCAAGTGCATTTATAAAGAATTTTGGGTAAAGGCAATCCTTGATTTTAAATAGGGCGATAAATTTTATTTTTATTGGCAAACAAAATGAATTGCAATAGTCATGTGGTTAAATAGTATGCAGTTACATGAATGTTTTGTGTGTGCATTGCATATTCCTGAAAGATCTGTGTGTGTGCCTAGCAACGTGACTCGGGTAAACTATCTTAAGGCTCCAAAACAGATCAACTGACCAATTGTTATACTACTTGAGTAGCTTTGCTATCAATAATCAAGAAAAAAATACCTTCTCCATAAAGTTGTTTGTGAAGTTTTACAATTTGTACAGTGCATACCCAATCTCCGAGCTTGTGGAGCAAACATCTGGTACTGGAAATCCATCTAAAATAAAATAAAAACTTAAAAACTTATTATCAAAAGGATCTAAGCATGAATAGGTTATACCTTCTATGTATTGCAGCCTTTAACTATCTTCTCTTATAAATAAAGTTTAAATTTTTTAAGTATTAGTAATACTGTCGATGTTACAAACATAAATATTTACAAACATATATCCTCTAAGGTGCTATGAATTTGTTACTTTAGGTGACATAAGGTAAATAGATAATCTGACCCGCATACCTAGCTGGCTACACAGCATACCTCTCTAGCCACACAACACATTCCACTCATTTCCCCCATCATTCATACTCTGGGACAAGGACAAGTAAAGTAATAGTTATTTCTCGCATCGTATTATAAACGGCTTTCCGCGGATATAGAATGTACAATTATGAGATTAAAACTAGTTTTTTTAGCCCCGAGGTGACGAAGTCACCGGCTAAAAAACTGGTTTTAATTTTATGATTGTACATTTCTATATTCGTAGAAAGCTGGATATAATACGATGCTAGACATAGTTTTTTCGTATGGATGAGAACCGGTTCCTATCCACCGGATTCGAATGAATACGAGAAAAACAATTCTCTACAACAGTAACATAAAAAACTTTGTTCGCAAAATGTTTTTGTCAAAAGAAATTTTTAGTCATTATATGAACTTAAGTACATAGTTATAATGTCAACATCTATCGACACATTACTATTATTTCAACTATGACCACAAGTCGACATAAACATTAAAATTGCATGTTGATTGAATGTAAACAGTATTGATCGAATATACTTTCAAAACTTTAACACTTTACTTTCTTGTTTTGTTCTACAACTGTTTTTTAAACTGTTGCCTTTCCCTTAAAAATTTGTAACATTTTACCCGTTAACTTTTTACTTTAACCTTACTTCCCCAACTTCCAGGGACATAAATACATATTGATATATTCAAATATATTTCTCCAGGGCAATATAGTTAGACTTGCGGACTTAAATGGTTAGAGTTAATGCTCATTAAATATTGTCAGGAATCACTTTTTTCCTTTTAGCATATCGGACTTGAGGCCATGCAAACAGACCCAGTGAATTAATTTGTAGCTTTTCTACAAAAAAAGAATCAGCAATAGAATTTGATTTTTACTTTGTCGAGGTATATGAAGGGGGTGGAGTAAATTCCCCAATTGTGCTATGCATCCTTTCTTGAAAGCGTAATTGAGTGTTGCTTAATTTCCTGTAAGCTAAATTAATCTGTGAACACCTTTAATCTTTAACTATAAAACAGATGGGTAAATTTTCAAAGTTAAGGAATAGTTGGGGGAAGGGGATTGTTACGTAATTTCTATCTAAAAAAATAATAAAAGAGACCAAAACCTGACCTTATTCTATAAACGACATCCCTTAAAATTTGGGACCAATTGAATCATCCGTTAAATGTATATTATGGTCATAGTAACACACCAATGAAGCTACTTAGAAATATAGTAATCTTATATTTGAAATACTTACATCCCCACCTAGAAAGAGTTAATTTCCCCTCAGAAAGATTTGATTTAAAATTCCTAAGGTTGACAAGTTTATCATAGAAAGGTATAGCTTTGTACAGCTGTATACAGCGAGCAAATATCGTGGATACAAGGATAGGACAAAAGAAAATAAATCAATTTCATCCCTATTTCTTAGTATACAACGATTTTCCAACAAAAATACTTCAGAAAAAAACTTAAAAGGTGAAAATATTGGACAAATTCAACAATTAAATTGTTGTAAAAATTTTTTTTATTATATTTGGTGGATCTAAAAATATATTGCTGGCCTTATTCTTGAATGAATTTTCTTTGTACTTTTTAGAGTGTAGAAAACTTTAATAACATTGAAACAAGAACAAATAGAAAAGGAATTGCAAAAATTATATCTTATTATCTTAAACCCGTTTAATATGTAGACAATTTTTTTTACAAAGGTAGCCAATGTATAGAGAAATTATAATCTGCTGCTCATAGACGTCCAAGGGGGGGTAAGGGGGTGATTACCCCCCCCCCCAAAAAAAAATGCCTCTATAAAATAAAGATTACCCCCCCCCCCCCACCTCCCCCCCCAAATAAGAAAGCTTGGACGCCCCTGGACAGCTGCTATCAGATATGGTTGACTGACAGAAGAAATTGATTCAGAAGCGTGTAGAAAGGATAATATCCAACCCCATAACAACACTTCAGGGTACTGCCTACAAAACTCCCTTTGGCAAAACACTGTGCACATCACTGAATAGACGTAAGATTTTATATGCAAGATGCTAGTGAATATTTTCATGAACACTGAGCAAAACTAACTTAGTCTTCATTTTTTTGCTTCACTACTCATGGATGTTATCACCTTTGTTTCTATTGAGTAATTTATTTTTTCCCTTAATACAGATTGAAGTTAGGATACAAAATAGCACAAAGGTTTAAGAAATTGACAATATTTTATAGAGTTTTAGATACAATTCTTGGTAGATATAGCTGGCATTAAGCCAACCTTTTTTACAATTAGGGTGTGGATGATGATTCCTTTAACAATAAGTACGAGTTAAAAAAGCGTAACAACAATATAATTGTTACCAGAAAGTCCGCACGTCCTTTTAAAACATGCTGTTTTTATACTTTTTTGACAAAAACTTATTGTATGATTTATATTTTTCTGATTTTTGGAATATTAATTCCAAAGGCAACAAGGTACAATATTTTAAGAGAATCATCTGTAAAATCTTGGCATAAAAAAGTTTTTTTTTGCAAGTTTGGAACTCTACTAGTGTTCATTATTTCAGAACTTAGCTTTTATGGATGTTGTAATCCTTGTAATTGTTTTCTTATTTTGACACTAAGATTTATTTAGTATTTAATATCACCACCTAATTAGTAATTTCCGTGATATCTTGATAAAAAAAACAAATTCTGAAAAGCCATTATATCTGTTGAGAAACATCAATATAAACGCACTATTGACAAAATGAAGCTATAAAAAGATAGTACCAGGCCACTAGTTAAAACCAGGGAGGAAGGGGACATTTGGCAGTTTATTGCAAATGTCCCCAAAGTTTTATAAAAATGTTTTCTTATTCGATGGCTAAATAAATTTAGGGACTTGCATCGAATTTTGATTGGTTGGTTCATTAAGGTGAGTGTCTAAACGTTTCAACCACCAATTGAATATATAAAAAGGGTAATTTTGTGCATCATAATAGGGGATGTACACCAATTTATTGGCCATTTTCTTATCCCTTTAAATCCCTGAGTTAAAACCTCTAGACTAAATTAATTACCAATATATATACATATATACTATATAGTGTGTGTGTGAGTGTGTGTACTGCGTATGTTTTAGTGTTAATGTGTATTTATGTGTCTTGATACAACTCTAAGCCATTAATTTACTTCAGATTAAACATATATTAATAAATATACAAAACAATTTTAAAAATAAGCTCAATAAAATTCTTCAAAACACAAAGAAAATCAAACCATAAAGTAATTATGGGACCTTTTACAATTGTCCATTTCAAATTTAAGCTTTTTCGGGGTTTTCAGAAATATTTTTTCCTTTGCCTTATTTTGCGGTCCATTAGTTTTGAGAGATGAAAAAATAAGATATGAATTTGGCTACACACTGCACTGTAAAAATTTAAAATCAACCTCAAATTTGATTATTTTTGAATAAATAGATAGTATAAAAATAGTTATTTCATTATATACATAAGCTAATTCATATTCCTTTATATGCAAGGATGATTAGAAAATATTTTTTAAAGTGTACAGTTTAGAATATTTGGAATGGTATAGTGTAAGTAGAAACTAAAATCCATGTTCTCATTAGAGTGGCACATTTTTTTACTCAAAATATAACCAGAATCAATATTTAAATTTATAATTAATGTTTTAGGCTTCGATTTTTTATAAGTAAATAAAATTTTTGCCAAAATAGGCAAGATTTAATGTCCTACGACTGAAGCAAAACATCTCAATTGCAAAACTGTTCAGCTATTAAGATTATCCAACTCAAATAAAATTAGGCTATTTTTAAAAGAAATGCAAAAATCCTTTACCGTTAAATATAAATTTAGCACATAATTTTAAAACTATATGGAGGCTCTAGGAGAATGTTATAAAGAATTTCTGCAATTCTTTCTAATAATTAAAACTTGTATACCATCCTACTGAGCCAAAAACGTATTTGATAAGAAATACAAGTTCTAGATATTCTGGCGCCTAAAGCATCACAACCAGCGACACGAACATGTACACAACAAAACACAAACAAAACTTTTGAGGATGAAATTAATATGGCTAGAGTAAAATCTATTTTCTAAAACAACCTGTTACCCACACCCACCCCTTTGAACATCATTGATCTTTACTCATTGTTTATATACACAAATTCACCAATACTCATCTATCGCTTTTGTATAGATTAGATTATTTATTTAAATTATTTCTTTACAGACAATACAGTTCTATAAACATTCTCATGACAAAAGAGACTTATAAACCAATATATACAATTAATAATATTTCTTTTCTTCTCTTCATACTTTCAATTCTCTACCTTTCAAATCTTTCTTTCTCCCTTACTTTGCAACCCCCTTATCTTTTATACCTCTTTTTTTCTGTCTCTGATTTTAAAAAAGTGGATGACTTGTCTTAAAAGGATTTTACAGAGCCAATTAAAGTGGAGCGACACACAAAATTTTGTGATAAGAACAGAGTTAATGAGAACTTTTTCTACCAATAGATTCATGTTAGTACTAATTTTTAAAACATTTTATAACATAATTAACAATAGGGGGAGTGACAAAGTCTTTGATCGTAGGATATAAAGAGGTTTTAATACATTTCTTTGATAGATAAGTTTCATCAGCTTATTTAACAACTATTTTTTTAAACAGGAATAATAAGGTGTAAAACAAATTTAGCTCTACTTAAGATTTAATCTTGTGTTTGTTGGGGGCGATTATAGAGCTGTTGAGGTGATTCTACATGGTTACTTTGAAAAATGTTATATATATATAGCATAAGATTTTTGATAGTCGTGGTCAAGGTATGGTAGGCCTTATGGAAATTTTTTATACCCCATCCATCTCTCCGCTTCTCAAGCTTAAAATATATTGTTTATTAATAATTTATTTTGTTCGTCTGTCTTTCGATTGCGTTGTTTTCTTAGACAGTTTAAATATTTATGAGCTTTGATACTTCTTGATATTGTCATCCTTGTACTATAAAGCTATTGCTAATATTCTAGTAACTTTATATTCCTAGCCAAATATTAAGCCATCAAGAAGATATAAAGTGCTGATTCAAACATTTATTGAAAGAAAGGAGTGTACGCATAAAAAGAGGGGCTACAGAGGTTAACTGGGGGGTGACAGTGGAAATGGAAATAGCTATCCAAGCTGCCGAATATTTGGAATTCCGAGAAGCACAACCCTGCTACACTGATAACACAACATTTTAGTGAATAAATAACTGCATGTAATTAAAACTTTGTTTTGGTTTTTACTTCATATTTATCATTCAGTTTTCTCTGGCTTTCATTTAAGTTTTTAAAGATATTTCTAGTTTCAAGGACGAGTAAGCCCTATAATAGAGAAGCTATTTGAAATTATAGAAAAAATATACGGCTATCCATTGAGAGAAAGTAAGTTAAAAAAAGAAAGAGAAAACAATCATAGAAAAAAAGAGATATCTTAGATGACAGAGTTTGGCTCGTCTTTATCCCGTTTAAAGTACATTTAATTCAGTGTATTTTATCTCTCCCTTCGTGGATAGCACATTACGCTTAATTTTCTTTTACAAAAGTTATATGTATGTTGAAGGAAATATCAAACCTATCATTACACACTGAATGAAGGACACACACTGTTATAAGTAGCTTCGCTACTAAAAACTCAGCTGCAAAGAATTGATATCCCTCATTTAACCCACAAGTATGTTTAAAAAGAAAGAATATTTATGATCTGGCCATTTAAAACAAACATACTGGAAAGATTTATTTCAACTTTATGCATTTTTTATAGAGCTACAGTTTATTTGTATTTCTAGATAAGATTATTTTTGATACTTAGATATCGTGTGTGTGTGTGTTTTTGTGTGTGTGTATGCATTTATATCTTTGCCGCCGTTTTTTACAATGTGCAATTTTATTATTTGAATATATGTGCTGTTAATATATAAAATAACTAGCGGCTTCGCCCCTAGCCTCTGGGGGCTTTTTTTTCTGAAGGTTCAGGGGAGAATTTTAAAAATTTTTTTTAGATATTTTCTGTATTTAATAACATTTTATAACTCTTTATATCATTTTATAACTCTTTATAACATTTTATAACTCTTTATAACTTTTTATATTTATTTATACTGATTTATATTATTTAAAACCTTCAATTTTTTTCTTTTTTTTATTGTTTTTTAAAATTTCTTTGCCATTCGCCTTTATGGGGCTTAACCCCTACAGGAGAAGGAAGTTTTCACAATCTTTTTGAATTTGATAAAACAAAGTTTAAAAGAAGAAAAATAATTGAACATATAAAGAAAATATAAAAAAGTATAAAAATATATAAAAATTTGGGGGGAAAAATTTTCATTTTTGGGGGGGTTGTGGGTGTCCCATCTCCCAAAAAATTAGCTTAAAACCACCATAGGACCAATAGGTATATACCCTGAAGAGTAGAATCCAATCAGTTCAGTGGTTACCGAGATCTTAAGCTTCAGACAGACGGACGGACGGACGGACAGACGGACGGACAGACATCATTCTACTTTGTATTATAGATAAATTTTATGTTAGTTTCTTATTTGAACTTTTCATTATAGATATAACTTTGCGAAATAACAACACCATTTAAACAAAGATAGCCAAATTGTACAGAAGCAAAGCATAATAGCTACCATCCAAATTATCTCCTTCCCTATTGCGTCAGAGAGGGGGTAATTTTGTGCATCATCATTTGGAATCTACATTAATTGTTATTGTCTATTATGCCATAAAATAAGACAAGTTATAACCTTTTAATGTAAGATGTACTGTGCATACCTATACAGGAATTCTACCTATATGTGAGAGTAATAAAGTTATAAAATGTGAATAATTACCATTAGTCTCTCTGTCTGTCTGTCTCCATAAACTATGCAGACAGTTTATCATTTTTTGGCCCTCTTTGATAATTTTTTTGTTTTTATTTCTTTTATTAGCATGGAGCTACTTTATGACTCCTAATTTCTTCCCGGTCGTCCGGCGCGCTTCATGCGCCATTTTACCCCCCCCCCCCCAAAAAAAAAAAAAAAAACGAATTACCCTCCCCCCAGAAAAAGCTTGGACGCCCCTGGTTACTAGTTATATTTCATGTCATTTAAATACTCCAACATGCAAAAAATTAACATAAATGAGATATTTACAAGGGCTATAGAGATACGACATGATTTAGAGTTTTAGCCCAATACTCTTCTTTAGGATTGGTTAAGTGTACAAAAGAATGCCCCCCTTACCCTCCCCCAATTCTTAAAAATTAGCAAAAAAAAAAGAAAAGTTGTGTTAGGTCAAAGAAGGCTAAAAGAGTTTTTTTATCAATATCTATGGAATTTAAATAATAATCTAAATAAGGACAAGGACAAGTATTCATGAATCAAAAAGAAATGAAATAATGTTTAAAATCACCTTCGTTTATTGATATATTTCAACATTTTTGAAACATTTCTTTGCCCTGGCAAATTCTTAATCTTAAAATTTTATTATTTTTTATAAGAATACATGTCTCTGTCCCTATGACTATGAAGGCAAGCACATGGCTTACCAATGATGATGGAGACTTTACCAGGGTTGATCTGTTCATCCCGTTGTTCATCTTGTGGTAGATTCCACACGCGTTACACAGATAGTGACCTATGATAAAATAGTATACTAGCGGTTACGTCCCTAGAGGCCTCTAGTTTACCCCTTCCACTTTCAATTCTAGTTTTTTTAAAGCAATTTCTCCTGGGATAGTGGTTGTACCCTTCCCCAAAATAGTTATAAACCTCTTTAGGACCTATGAAAAGCGTCACTGTAAAGAAGTTTTATGAAATTTTAATAGTTTGTGCCAATTAATTGTTTGCAAAGTAATACACAAACTAAATAACCAATGATAGGCCAATACACAGACAAAACTACCAATGGCACGCCAATTGACAAATGGTAGTACAGAATGAAGTCATTTTTTAGACTTTATAAAAAAGCTTTGTTATTTGCATTGCAATAAAGTAAGTTCAAATGTGTAAAATAACTGAATTATGATATGCAGGTAAGATTTATGTTGCAAAGAAACAATTCTACTAGAAACCTTTACCAGACAAACAATTCTGTTTTGGAACTTAGATATCGTCTTGATGTTGATATAACACTAAGAAAGTTTAACAGGGTATTTATTATTTACCTGTTCCATCTCTTCTCCACATGGGAGTAGAAACAACTCCACAATTTACACATTCTCGTCCCTCTCCAAAATAATCTCCAAGTTGAGGATCTAAAGAATAGATGAAAACAATACAGACAGAATATTTACTAGCAACTATCCTTACAATAAAAATTATATTTGTTAAATTAAGAAACTGTTGAATGTTAACAATATTTTATTTTAAAGTGGCTTGTTGAAGAGTTTCCTCTATCTAGCATATTAAAACCCTTTGACAGTGAACTTTAACCTCACACATCAAACTATAACTCAATTAACAAGCTTTAAAAAGGGAATTTTTGTTGAGGAAAAATCCTTAATGTTAGGGTGTTTAAAATTATACATATTTCAAAGATTTGTTTTCTACATGAAAGTATTCATATTTAAAATCGCATCACAGTTTTCTTTCTAATATTCAAGCAATGTAAAATAATTTTGAAGATAAAATTTTTTAAATTACCCTTTTATTAAAAATTGAATATATGAAGAAGCTTGTTAGTACATATATTAATAATCCTGTCCTATAGTAAGTTAACACTTTGAAAGGATACTAGTTTTCAAATCTTTATATTAAACTCAGATTTATTTACAATAGCCATTTTTTAAAGAATGAAAACATCGATAAATGTAAAGCTTTAAATCACACGGAAAGTCAAACGATCATTGATATTTGTAGAATGTCAGCACACTTAAAAACTAAAATATAAATTATATGTACATTGAATACAGGATACTATTTAAGGACATTCTTGCAATTTTAAGATTTATGTACCTTATTGTCTTGGGAATCAGATGAATCTGATATAATAAACAATTTTGTGAAAAAAGGTAAAAAATATGTTTTCCATTGACTTACGGAGTTTCTAGTAACAATTATAGAGTTGCTACATTTTCCGAATCGTAAATTACTGTTACAGAAATCATCTAGCCAAATTTGAAAACGAATTATCGATCAAAAATTAACGAAAAGTTATAGAAAGGGTTCGCTTTAAAAAAAAGTAAGGCACACAAAGGCTTAGTAAATATATTTTTTTAATTACATACATAGTTGTACTGATGGACGGATGTATATAAAAGCCAACAACAAGTGTCATTTGGATATAAATCTCTGAGGAAATGTAAGGAAGTGGGCTCATAATTTTTAACCTTTTATTTCTGCCAATTAAAATTAAAATTCGGCGTGAAAAATAGATCATCTATTGCATATTATTTTAAAAAGCGAAGCTTTTCTATAATTAGGGTAGGTCCGTCCGTCCGAGACGGACAGCTTTTTGCGTTAATTTAGGCATGTTATATTTGTCCTATCGATTCCAAACTTTGCATGATGATTCCTGTAGTAGTTAGGTATGATTTAAAAAGCGTAGCAACTCTATAATCATTACCAGAATATCCGAACGTCCATATTAAACATATTGATTTTTTACTTTTTAACAACAAATTTTTATGTGATTGTCCGATTGTTCGTGTTTTTTTTTACTGATTATTGGGACAACAAAGTACAATATTATAAGCAAAGAAATTCTATAATCAAGTTCTAATAATGTATGTATGTCCATAAACATTATCCTGTATCAAGAAGTTTCAACAAATATTAGTATACTCTGATTATTCAGTTCTGACACTATAAAAGTGTTAATGTCCGTTTGTCCTTTTATGGATGTTGTCATCCTTGTTTAATTTAAATCATATTTTCATGTTAAAGCTTAAAAACATTATTATATTAATGTGCATTAAATAACATAGGTGTAATTGCTAAGCTACTTACTGGCATAACTACCTATATTTGATAATACACTAGTACAGAATGAATAACATAGTAGGTATTAAAAATCTTACCATAGGTAACTCCAGCCCGCTGCAGACCTTGGAAAGCGGCCATGTTGTAGGTATTCCAGAAATTTTGTGGATTATACGCAGCGTAGTTAAGTGGACTACTCATACTACTAGACATACTGAAACATATCATATTAAGTACTTCATATATTTTGTTTTTGTTTGGTTGAGATATTCAAATAAGGACAATACTTTCATAGACATTTTTGTTCATAAACTAACAAGCACTAACATATCCACTTACATAGATCCATTTTAACTACGCAATCATAGTAAATACAAAATGTAGCAGAAATAAAAGCGGTTTGAAAAAGTATTTAGGAACAGGTTAAAAACTATTTTTGTCCTTATTAACCTCATTATTTCTAGAATTTGTAATAAAACAAACACCTATCTAAAATAGCCGATTAAAAACCCTTTTATGTTAACACACTAATATAAAGTCGGACATTTCTGATGAAGCCCAATCTGTCCTACTTTTGATTCCTATGACGTCTTAAAAATGAGAAAGATGAGAGGAGAAGTGGGAAAGAAAAGATGGAAAAAAAGAGATGGATTAGTATAATTTTTATGACGTCACAGGAGTCAAAAGTAGGACAGATTGGGCTTCGTCACATTTCTTTATCATTTCATTTTACCTTGGAAAATAGCTGCCAGAATTATTTGATGACTGCAGAGCCCTAGACAGAAAACAAACAAATTATTTGATAAAATTAACATGAAAATATATTATGTTAGTATGTTTTATATATTTTCCCCAGATTTATTTGAAGAAAATCATTGCTTGTCATGTAAAGTACATTTTTATTATGTTACCTGGCATAAGGAGAAGTTTGACCGTCTGTAGAGCTAGCAGGGGCTTCTCCATGGCCAGCAGCTACAGCCGCAGCTGCCGACAAGCTTTCGCCCACTCCTTGCCAAGAAGAGGCGGATGGAGGCGGAGATGGCGGTGATTGTGGTGAAAATAATGGTGCATAGGGTAACATACTCCTAGAGGTTGGCACATACGAGGGCAGAGCTTGGTACGCAGACGGAGTTGGTGAGGGGGAGGTGGCACCCCCGACTCCTCCACCACTGCCCCCTGTGTTTGTGTAAGAACTATTATAATCCATTTTAATCACTGATTAACCTATTATTTTTAGTGTTTTCTTTTTTAACATAGAATTCTGAAAAATTAAATTGTTTATTAATTCTGTATTCACATAAAAATACCCGGAATACCTATCTAAACATTTAGTGGTATTCATTTAATACAAGGTGTTTCAAGAGAAATGCGTTTTTTAAAAACTTAATTATGCATAGAAAAAAAAAATTATATAAAATGCTTTACATACTTGGAAAACCTGATCTTGGACATTTATGTTTCAAATCTTCAAAAATGTAATTCAGTCCAGCGGTATTCAACCACAAAGGAATTAAGTCCACACGGGATTTAACCCACGGTATTCAGACCAAAAGGGACTCAATCCACGGTATTCAGTCCATATGGGATTCAACCCAAAATATATCTAATTTTTCTAAATATTTATTTATTTATTTATAATTATTTAATCAAAATTATTTTTTTTTAATTTAGAAAAAAATACATAAGGAAAAAAATTAAAGAAAAAATCTCAGAAAAAAAATTTGAGAAATTTGTATATATATTGGGTTAAAACGTAAATCCCGTGTGGGCTGAATTCCATGGGTTGAATCCCGTATGGGCTGAATTCCCTGGGTTGAATCCCGCATGGGCTGAATACCATGGGTTAAATCCCGTGTGGACTTAATTCCTTTGGGTTGAATACCGCTGGACTAAATTACGTGGGTTGAGTCCCGTGTGGGCTGAATTCTAATGGAACCGAAAAAACTATGTCTAGCATCGTATTATGTCCAGCTTTCTACGAATATAAAAATGTACAATCATAAGATTAAAACCAGTTTTATTAGCCGGTGCCTTCGGCACTTCGGGGCTAAAAAAATCTAGTTTTAATCTCATAATTGTACTTTCTATATCCGCGGAAAGCCGTTTATAATACGAGGCGAGAAATAACTATTATATAATTAGTTTTTTTTCTATGCATAATTAAATTTTGAAAAAAAAACGCATTTCTCTTGAAAAACCCTGTACATTGGTCACCTTATCTATATTGATAGATATTCCTAACTTTTTGTGATTTTATTTTATTTCTTTTCAAAAATTGTCAGATTTTTGTCCCCAACTCTAAAAACTTCTTCGTTGGTCAATATGAAATTGTTAGGAGAAAAAGTTTGGTCATCAAGAAAGAACACTATTCTTCTTTAAAGCAAAAGAATTATTTTAGACTATCTTTCTGTTTTAATAAACGTTACTTAAAATAAAAATTTTGTATTTATTGTGGCTTTGCTAATGTTAAACAAACTTATGTTTATTCATTGTTGACAAGTATTGAATGTAATCTATGAAGATCAGGGCGTCAGGTCAAACTTTGATCACAATCTTAAATCCATTAACATTAACACATCTTAATAGTAGCACACTCACTCATGTACATATACGCATTTCATCATTCTCAATCTTTATACTTTTATTTTCAAACAAGAAAGCTTATAATAGAAAAAGGACAGCTTAAAACTTACAAATCTCATCGATCTACCTATGCATCTATGGTTCAATTACATGTACAAGTCATAACTCGAACAGGCTAAAGGGTCCACTAAGTTTTATTTTTAATTATCAACTTCCAATATGTAGTTATATGACAAAACAAACATAATTACAAAATTGAAAACTTATTCTTTATCAGGAATTTAATCCATTTACAAAAAAATCAAAGTACAAGAAAAGCGTCCTGCAAGGCCCAATTCTCTTCAAATTTGAAGCCTCCAGCTTCAATAACAAATAAGTTTATAAAATTATATTTTTGTGAGTTAAATATCTTCGAAATTTTTCCATGCCTCTTATAAGAAATTTCAATATTAAATTACACAATTCACTTGGTATAAAATATTAGTTTCCTCGATCATTCGACCGTCAGGATTTTACTTTTAGAAACAGAAGTTCAACCAAAATTCTTGAAAGATGTTGGCTATGAAAAAGGATGTTTTTTTTTATTGTATAAATTTAATTTAATATTAACTTTCTGATATGAAGGTTAGAAAAAAGTCGAAGATTTTAACTCCCAAAAATTTTGTTTTAAGATGTCAAATTATATTGTTTCATTATTAAGTAAATATGCTGATGATTAACTACAAATATCAAAATTATTAGAATTGAATCCAATTGTTGCAACGAATTATATCTAAGTATTATGATGTGTTTCAAAATGTATTGTTATCTATTTTATTGTTAAAATATTTCCTTTAATTTATTCATCTAATTAAATAACAAGTATCTATAAATCATAAATAAGTCTCACTATATCACATGAGAATTCAGATTTATTTTTATTAACGCCTGTCACAAAATATGGGAAATAAAAAGCCTAAAAAATGCTTGAAAAAGAAAGGGAAAGTCTGTAATATGTGTTATCATTTACTTATCACCGCCTTAACTAATTATTACACAAATATACACAAGCACAGTACTGATAATTTTTATCAAGTTAAGAAATTTCATTTATCTGGTCACATATCAGTGGCTAAAGATAGGTGCTTGACACATAGTCTACTTCAGAGCAAAGCTATCATAAAAATTCTGCTTCTTTTTCTCCCCTTTGCTAAGATAATACGGGGGAATATTAGGGGGAAAGGAGGATAAAATAAGGTGTATATATGACTAAAAAAAGTGCTTAGAGTTCAGGGTCTTGTAGCAGTGGGGCTTTAAGCCTTGATTAGCTGTAATCTCTAGTTATCAGCTTCAACTGATACAAGGAGAGTGAATTTGTTCTGTCCCCCTTCCTACACACTCCTGTGTACTTCTCCGGACCCTTCAGGCAGCTTCCATCCCTCCCCCTCTTATCCTTCATTTATAAATTAGTGAGTATAGGCATACGGGGATACCCCTTCTAAAATTCTCTTCCACCCTCCCCCAGCATCATATCAGTGTTAAACTTACTGCCCAATCCCCGTGAAGTAATCTATATGGTGTGCATACAAAATAACTTTTCTATTTAAAATTTAAGCGTGTTCTAAGAAAAGGACTTGGCTAGGTTTGACTCTTCTTATTTATCTTTTATGGTTTGTGAGCTTTTTATTTCTATATAAAACCAAGAAAAGTTTGACAGAAAGAATAGACAAATATAAAAATCACATAAATACAATTTTGAATAATTGTAAAAATAGGACAATTTTTTTCTAAAGTGGCGCAGCTAAAGGTATCAATATTTGATATTTAATAGAACGGGTTTAATATTTTTGAATATAACTATGTATGAACACTTTACATGGTAAAGCTACGACAAAATAATACTTTAGAGAAACATATAGAGGGAAGTTTTGGGTGGGAGCTTTTATTTTCAACCCCTCCCCTCAAATAATGTTCCATTAATGTTAAGGAAAAAACTGATAACTAAACATTTTTGTGAACGAAGTTTTATTATAGTTAAGCTTCGGCTTTTAAATAGAAAAAAATATAATTGAAACAAGTGAAGTAGAAAAAAAGGGAAAATATCATTTAATGTTTATAAATGTCATAAAAATTCAAGTTGTAACTAAAGCAAGGCCAATTACGAATGCTGCGCTCTCATTGGTCAGACCTGGCGGCAGAGTTATTACTACCTTACCCTTTTCTCATTGTTTCTTTTCAATCCTCGCATACTTTACACAGATAATGCAGGAGGAAGGGAGGGAGGGGTTGTGAGGTTTCTTATTTAGTTATAAAAAAAAATAATTAAGGACAGCCTATACATAATTGTAACAGACAGCTTTTGTCGTTGATTTAGCCCTGTTAGAATTGTATACTCGATTTCAAACATTGTACAATTAAATCGTAGCAACTCTATAATTCTTACTTCACGAGTCACAGGAATGTAAAAGCAGTCTTTTTTAACAGGCTATCTGAGATTATTTCAGATTATGATTTTTACATAAATAGGCTAATGAAAAATTAAATGCGGGAAAATGTAATTTGGTCATTTTTGAGTACTCTATTGTATGAATTATTGTACGTACATAACTCAAAAGCTATAGAAGTTTTTAACCTAATTTCTGTTTGGGTGTGTTGAAGTACCGAACAGTCAAAGTAATGTTGCCATATCTGGGAATTAAGAATTAAGGGGGAGGGAGGAAAGATTAAAAATATTTGGTTGGAGAGTTCATAATTGAGGTAAGAAAATTCTGAAGGTGTCAATAGAACCACAATTGTCAGCACTAACTACCTTCTTAAGTTACCGGAGGCATTCCAGCCCAAAAATTCCGGCAAAATTGACATATCCAAATTTTGGGCACTGGTCGCCATATCTGGTATTTTAAAGTTAGAGTGAGGCAGGCAAGAGTTTTAGATTATTTGTTAGGAACCTTGCAGCATATCAGCTCTATAGATTCCAGAACTAAAGTAAGAAAATTCTAAAGGTGCCCATAGGAAAGCAATGGCCAGCACTATCTACCTGTTAAAGGTGCAGAGGCATTAATTCTAGAGCGCATTATCTAGTCCATAATTATTTCGTCGAAGGTTGTTAACATGCATAAACTCATTCCCTGAAACTAACGATCAGGGTTAATAGTACGGACGTTTTGCCTAACCATAATTGTAGAAAAGGCCCGCATTTGCCATACAGGGGAGGGGGAATATGTAAAATGAAAGGATGGAAGGGGGTATTACTCCTTTTGGTCGATGACAAATTAATGCCACGCTGTATCATGGGATGGGGGCGTGATTTAAATGTGTAGTATACTCCTTTGATTAAACTCAATTTACGGGTTTTTATATAATTGCAACGTAGTTATAAGACTTTTGGTAGCAATAAATTGAGACGTTGGGTATCCCTCTAACTGAACCGATTTTTGATTAGTCAACGGTCTAAATTTGTCTCGGCCAGGATATGATTAAAAGCCTAAATCGGCCAAGGAATAGCCGAGTACAATATTTTTAGACTTAAAAAATTAAAAATAAAGAGCTAAATGATTTATTGCGTCTTTCTCTTTTTATCGACAGACGCACTTGGATATATTATTTTCATAATTAATTATATGTATTTCCCATGTTAACGTCACCTTATGTGTAAATTTGGTGAGCTACATTATTGAATAGCGTTGTTAAGTTAGGATGGAAGAATTTTGTAATGAAAGCAAAAGTGGGGTAGAGGATAAGGGATGGGGTAAAACGGGTTATCATAATGTTTTATTTTCTTGACTTTAAGTTAAACTCTATCCTCCTGGTTTTAGGTTAATTTAAGGGTGTACCGCTAATGAAGTTTGTAATTACAATGTTCACGCAAATTTTAAAAAGGAATGTGAAAGTCAACTGATAAAAAAGGAAATATAACATAATAATACAAAATATATGATGCCAGCACAGTTTATTTAGTTAATTATTTAAATCACAAGCAATATCACAACAAAACGATTCAATTTATTAATTTCACATTTTAATATTCGCCGAGAGTTGTCTGATAGTGACAAATAATTATTCCAGATATTTTGCCAATATTTGTTTGCATGATCTAAATAGAATTTATTTCTACTGTTGTCACTTTTGGCATTTAGGCGGGTATTACCATTTTTTGGAATAAGAAATCTTTGATACAAAGTGAATAATAAGATCTCGGTAACCACTGAACCGATCGGATTCTACTCTTCAGGGTTTATACCCATCGGTCCTGTGGTGGTTTTACCCCAACCCCCCAAAAAACGAAAATTTCCCCCCCCCATAAAAAAAAAAAAATTCTGGGGAAACTACACTGTTAAAAATAAATTTTTTTAGCATCAGATAATACCATATACACGGTTAAAAATAATTTTTTCATTTAGTATCAATTGATACGCTGGGGAGTATTGGACCTGTAAGTATGCTGTAATTACATAATTAATATATAACACTATGTGTAACAATATAACACAATAATTATCACTATACAGAATCATTACATTTTTTAGTATCAATTCATATCTTCTAGCCACATATCATTTTCGGAAAGTATATACTTTCCGGAAGCCAATCTTTATGAGGAAGGTATTTTTAGAAAGGGGAAAATGTGTAGAAAACACCCATGTAAATTAGAAAATCCGCAGAAATCATTTTTAAAAGTTATTGGCAAACATTTGCAATGTTAATTTGCAAAATTAATTTTATGCCCTAAATGACATATTCTGAAATAAATCTTTTATGAAAGTTTATTATCTTTGAGTTTAGGACATGCTTAAGACGTAAAAAATATTTTCAGTGTTACTTTTTTCGCCCTACATGTGAAAAAAGGCATTTCTCACATTTTATTATAGAAAATTGCATATAAACAAAATAATTATTTTTTTCTACAGTCAACACAAAAATTGGCATAAAATCTTTCATTTTAAATGTAAAAGTCAGATAAAGAATCTGTTTTAGAGCAAATATAGTGCAAAAAGTAACCAAGACGTTTTAGCAAAGTATGAATATCTAATGAAATAGATACTTTTAAATTTTGATATACATATCAGATAAAAATATATAAACAAGGATGACAACATCCATAAGTAGCGAAGCACAAAATTTCGTGGATGGGAATGACCGTCATGGTTGTTTTCTTCAAACAACGGGAAATTTAATTTTGATATCTAAAACAGAAAAAATTTTGAAAATCGGATCATAAACACCAAAGATATGGGAAAAATGTAAAAAATTGAAAATAGCCAAAACCCTGCAAAAAGGCAGTCTGACCATTATTGTTGTTTTCTTCAAACGACGGGGAATTTAATTTTAACATCTTTAACTGAAAAAATTTGAAAATTGGACTAAAAACACCAAAGATATGGGGGAAAATGTAAAAAAATATAAAATAGCCAAAAACCTGCAAAAAAGGCAGTCTGACCTTCATAGTTGTTTTCTTCAAACGACGGGCAATTTGATTTTGATATCTATAACTGAAAATTTTTTGAAAATCGGTTCATAAACACCAAAGATATGGTGGAAAATGTAAAAATAGCTAAAAACCTGCAAAAAGGCAGTCTGACCGTTATTGTTGTTTTCTCCAAACGACGGAAAATTTAATTTTGATATCTTTAACTGAAAGAATTTTGAAAATCGGACCATAAACACCAAAGATATGGGGGAAAATGTGGAAAATCTAAAAATAGCCTAAAACCTGCTAAAAAGCCGTCCGACCGCCAGTGATGTTTTATAGTTAATTGTGCTCCTTAATAATGGGAATGTTGTCAAAAAATTTCAGAATTCTATCTTTTATAGGAGCTGAGTAAATCCCATTTCCCCCATAGCGTTACGGACTGACGCACTGACGGACTGACTGACTGACTGACTGACTGACGGACGGACAAAGTGAATTATAGAGTAGCTTCGCTACTAAAAAAGAGATCAAAAGCTATAAAACAAGGTATATATTTTTTTCACTCTGTCACTGAATAAAGAGCACTTGTAGGTTTGATTTTAACCAATGCAGCACTTAAACACTCATTTTTCAAGGTAAATAAACAAAATAAATGCAATTATACAATTAAGTCAGTTTAATAATACAGTAAGCCTTTTTGTAGCAATTTTTTTTTGTTGAAATTATTCTTTATTTCTATAATAAATTGTATTAAAATCTAATGATTTGAAAATTCGTAATTAAGAACTTCATTTTTACACTGTTTTGACATATAAATTACAAAGAAAAAGATTAAATCCTTCAAGTTTGAATAATACTATATATATTTACATAATAAAAACATTAAAATTGTTAAAGATTAAAAAAAAAGATAAAATAAGTAATTTTTAAAATCATTTTGTGTCGTCTTCATAAACTATTTCCACTTTTATATTTTAGTCTGGTAGAATTCATAATTATAAATAACCTTTCTTGAGCATATATATGTTTTATTGAAATTAATTATAAGAATGTAAAACATTTTTTGATTGATTTAATATTAACAATTCACCTTACATTTTGTTATTTTACTTTTTTTTGAAACTCTTTTATTCTTATTAATAATTCTATTTAACACAAAAAGCTCATAGGGAGTTGATAACCTTTATTTCTTGCTTTGTATTCGAATCAGGTATTTTATTTGACTTATTTTTTAAAAACTATACAGCATGCATGTTTGTGTCAATAATGAAGACATTACGGGTTTTTATGTACAAAAAGTTGTTTTAAAGCAAGAAAAAAAATATAATCTTTCTAGTAACTAATCTTCGTAGTTTTATGTATGTCTGTATTTTGGTTTCTAAAAAAAAGTACTATACCAACAAACATGCATGCCTGAAAATTAGTTTCAATATTCGTATTAAACAGGAAAAAGAAACTAAGTCGTCGTTATAATTATTGTTTGTCATTTTTGGTGTAAGGTTTTTTTTTAATGAAACTTTTTTGGATCTCGTGAATTCAATTTCTGCGGATTTTCTGGTTGCCAGAAATGAAATCTATGCATCTTTTTTAGCTAGATGGCATTTGTCTGGTTAAGATTGGATAAAAAATTCTTTGGTTGGTTAAATTTAATAAGTGTGTAGCATATTGATCAATACTATACATACAGATTAGTTTATTAATATAGTAATATTTCATACCCTCTAGAGTATGGATTAATACTATACAGATTAGTTTATTAATATAGTAAAATTTCATACCCTGTTGAGTATGGAGTATGGATCAATACTTTACAGATTAGTTTATTATTATAGTATCAATTCATATCTTATAGAGTATGAATCTATAGTATATATTTATACTACACAAGTGTAATTAAAACAGACACCAAGTGTGCACACCTCTCATAGAAGTGTTATAAGCAATGGCTTGGTCATTTTAGACAAAGATAAAAAGGTACCTTTTATGGTTAAATTTATAGTTTTGATTTGTATAAGTATGTTTGACCATACTTTTAATTTTTAAGGATCAGTGTAAGCCCTAAATATTTTTACATTTTAATTAATGTTAAAATACAGAATTTTAATTTATATATTACTCCCCAAAACACTAAGTAATACTCAAATCGGAGTCAATACCCATTAAAAAAATTAGGGGGGGGGGGGAGATAAAAACACTCATTTTGGAAATAATCTACCAAAAATTTACCTAATATGTAAAACTGATTTTAAATATTTCTTTACTGTATGACAATAAGGATGACAACATCTATAAGTAGCAAAGCACAAAAAATAAAAAAGTAATATGTCCTTTCATCTACAGATAAAAAAATCTCTTAGAAATATGGAAAACTTAGGGGTATAGTCTCTTTCGTTGCAACGCCTCTTAAGGGGCATTTCGTCGTATTTTCACAGTAGCTTTTAATAAGTTATTCTAAGTTAAGTTAGGTCAGGTGATTTCCCCGCAGGGTTAGGCAATTGGCCCCGCAGGAGCTATAAATAAAGGAAAAGCTACTATGAAAATATGATTAAACGCCCCTTAAGAGGCAATGTCATGAAAGAGACTATACCCAAAATTTGATTTTGATACCCTTATCTACAAAAATTTTGTATATTGGACTAAACACTGGGGGAATTGTGAAAGATACAAAAAAAAGAAATAAAGCCAAAAACGTCCTGAAAAGAAGTCTGACCTCCATGAATTTTTAATAGTTAATAATTATACTCCATAATGATGGGAATGTTAACATTAAGTTTTAGCCTTCTATCTTTAATTGCAGTTGAGAAAATCACATTTCCCCCTTAGCATTACAAACTGACAGCCATAGTGAATTATAGAGAAGCTTAAAAGTTATATCAACATATCCTACACTCTTCAAATGGCACTTTAAAAATCCGTCAATTTTTCATGAAGTGGTGTTTTTAAGGATTTATTAGGGCGGTGCGCGAAGCGCACCTAAAAATATTTACTCCCCCTTTGAACTAAAATCAATTAAAGACAACAAGACTGGCGTATTTTATCAAGTTAGGAATATTGAGTGTAGTTAGTTTTAACGGTTTTTAATGAAAATTGCCATAAAAAAAAACATATCTTTTTGTAAGGGTATGTACACAAAAAAATGATAAACTTATCCTGAAAATCATATGACATCATATATAGTTATTCATTTAGACAGACATACAGTGTTGAGAAAAAGGCTTAGATAAATATCAACGCTGTTTTTTTTTATATAAAATAACTTTTTGATTCAATATTTGATGTTTACAAATGTTTTTATAGAATTAACAACAAAATATACAATGTGATAAAAAGCAGAAACCATTTGGAAGGGTGTTGCTTCATAAGTCCTACGCTCATAAATCCTACACTCATTAGTCCTACACTCATAAGTCCTACATTCATAAGTCCTACACTGACATTAGACCTACACTTATAAGACCTACACTGACATTTGACCTACACTCGTAAGTCCTACACTGACATAAGACCTACACTCATAAGTCCTACACTCTTAACTTGAATGGAGGCCAAAATGTGTTTTAAAAAATTAACAAAATTAATGTGTAAATAAATTGACAAAAAAATCTTCCAATTGAATTGTAAAAAATCAATGAATATTTTTGTAAAAAATCAACGATTTTAATAACCCAATCATTCGATTCTTGTCCATGAGCTTAAGCAGACCTGAGAATATTGTAGAATGGAAGCAGCTTTACTGCAAGCTGTTTTCATTAGTTCAAACAGAGGAGGAGAGATACTGGTGGATAATCATCAGTACCATTACCTGAAGCAACGTGAGAGAGCAGAATTTACCTACTGGACCTGCAGGCTTGGGAAAAGTCATAAATGTCCTGCACGTGCTGTGGTGCATGGACGGTACCTTTAAGGTAATAAAATGTTTATTTTTTAAAGCTGCTTTTACAAACACCTCGCTCTCACATCAGATTAATAAAACATGCTATTCTGAAACCATTTTTACTACATATCTTTACATATCTAAACATGCTTTACCTATAACATGTATAATAGTGTATCATGTAATTTTATGTTGCAGGCTGTCCCGGCTCAATTTGCACATATGTATGTAATACTTGGATCTGGTGGAAAAGCTAATGGTAAATTGTATCCAGCTGCCTCAATGATGTTACCAAGCAAAACTGCTGCTGTCTACAAACATGCATTCCAAACGTCACCTGTTTCTATAAGTATTGACTTTGAGCAGGCAGTAATAAAGTCAGCACGAGAGTTTTTCACAAACCTTAAAACTATAGTCAACTGCCAATTTCACAGGAAGAAAAACCTCCATTTTCAGATGGGCCAGAAGGGCTGCCTACCCTTCTATCATGATAATGCAGCCTTCCAAGTAGGATTAGATTTAATTTATGCGATGGACAAACTGCCTGTTGGAGACATGATCCTTGGATGGGAAACAGTGATAGTTCCTCACTTTGAAGAACATTTCAACAGTGATGATAATGAAGAGATTGAGGACTTTCTAGGATATGTTGAACGGAGTTATGTTGGCAAACTAAATCACAGGAGTGGACAAAGAAATAAGGCAGTATTTCCTCCAGAGATTTGGAGTAACTTTCAGCGCATCCTGAATAATGAACCAACCACCAACAATGCTGTTGAAGCTTGGAACAGCACCTGGAACAAATCTGTTGGCACCAACCATAATGTGCTAAGGGTTATCAACCCTTAGAAATCAGAGGACTCCCTGGCAAGGACAAAGTTCCAGCAGGTCATTAGTGGCAACAATCCTGACCGCAATCCTTGAAGAACTGACCGTTTGTCAGCAAGGATGGCCAACCTCAAGATTGCTGCAACCAATTACAACCCTGCCTTCATGAAGGAGTACCTGTACAGCTTGTGTGGATTTGACATCTAAATATTATCCTAATAAATTCTTTCATTGTTAGATTGTTTAAGTTGTTTTATAATAAAATATATGTCATATTAGGTCTTATGAGTGTAGGTCTTATGTCAGTGTAGGTCTTATGAGTGTAGGTCTTATGTCAGTGTAGGTCTTGTGAGTGTAGGTCTTTTGTGAGTGTAGGTCTTTTGAGTGTAGGTCTTATATTAATTAGGACTTATGAGTGTAGGACTAATGAGTGTAAATCTTATGAATGTAGGTCTTATGAAGCAACACCTTTGGAAGGGTGCGAAGCGAAAATTTTTTTCTTCAAATAAGCAGGGAGGGAGGGGTTTTGGGCTATTTATTACACTAGTCCCCAATATTTCATAGAAAATTTTCTTTTTCGTTGGCTCAACAACTTTGGGGACTTTAATGGAATTTTGATTGGTTGGTTAATTAAGTTCAGTTTCCATAAGTTTCATCCACTAATTGTAATCTATATAAGGGGTAATTTTGTGTATCATCATTGGAAATGTAGAAAATTTCTTTGGTAAAAAGTTTATGTTATACAAAATATAATACTTCCTATTACCTGGTTTGTTATGTTCATTGAAAAGAGATTATAACCTAATTTCTACACTAATTAAAAAATTTGGTAGGGCTAAATGAATAATAACTGTCTGTTTTTTTTGTGTGAGTATTTCTTGATCTTTTTTTTTGGAAACTGGGATAGTTTTTTTTTTTGTAGGGAAGGGGGCAAAAAGGGGCATTTTTCAATATTTAGGGGGGGGGGCGTTTTGGTCGCTAGGGGGGGGGGTGCGATTGCCCCATGCCCCCCTTCGGTTCGCACGCCACTGGAAGAGATAGAGGAGAAGAGATAGGGATGTGGTAGAAGCTGGATAGAGGGATTAGAAGGCACGTAATCAAGTAATCCGAATCCCACCCCCTTAAAACGGACTTATTTGAAATTGGTACATATAATCAAAATGCCCCCCCCCCTAAAATTTGCAAAATGTGAAAAATGCCCCCCCCCCCCAACAAAGTGGTTTGCACGCCTTTGCGGTTTAGCGAATTCCATCCGTACAGACAGACACAAACATCACAGACTTACTTTTTTTATAACGCAATTTTTATTATTAACATATCTATAGCTGTTAACCAGATGGGCCACAAAATAAAAGTAGGTTTCGTGCTTATTTTTGTATTGAGGTTTTGTGATTCTAAAATTTTAAAAACTTTGTTCTCTTAATTTATTCTTCTACATTTCCACTGAATTATTACTTGATTATTAGAATAGTTTTATTAATAAATTTCCAAGATCATATTTGATTCTTTTAACGTTGATTTAATATAACTTATCTTGTTTCTTTCTTCTTGTTACAATTCACCCCAACAAGAGTTATCGACGATGAATATTGTATATTTACCATTAAGTATCAAAATTAATTTATTCAATTAATTAAACATACAAAATGTAATGATGGTTTAAATCTAAATGAGAAAAAAAATAATAATGATCCTTTTTATATTATATGGAAACAACAAATAGAAACTAGTTTTTCATTGGTTTCAAAGAGTACAAACTGTGTACTATTGCAACACTTTCATATTTTCCAGTTTTCACCAGTTATTCAATGATACAGTTTACATATGCTTAATATTTACAAGTTTAACTTCTTATTGCCGTTACTAATCTTCTAGGTATGACGTGGTCTAAGATTAATATTTGATTATTAATTTAATGGAATTCTAATTGAAGCTTTATTATTTTTATAATCGTTACGTCCACGATATATCGCTCTTGTTAATTAGTCTTTTTATAATTGAAGATCCATCGTATTCGATCTTTAATGTGTTTTTCTGTAAACGTTGGGTACAATTTTTGTAAAGCTTTGCAACATTATTATTTTTACGTACCTAAATCCCGTACATTTATTTAAAACCTACTTATAAATTTTAAATATCATACATTCTCCAATTTGTCTTTAGTATGGAATAAAGTATTTCATGGATGATCAGGCATTACTTTATTGACGTATGTATAATTTATTTTTTTTGTACTGGATATTGAATGAATTGTATTTTTTGTTTCACTCAGGTAGTTTGTCTGATTTATTGAGATTCTTAGTATGGATTTTTCAACTATGTTGTATCAAGATACATTTGTATTAATCTAGTGAGGTTTGTTTGTGTGAATCTTATAATTTCTGAAATTGCAGGTCTGAGAGATAGCATCTTTCAGGGAAGCGTTACAATTTTCCTAGTTGGTTTAGGCCATATATCCTAACCATACATGCAGTACTTTTCAGCTCCTCAGTTCCACTAGGTGGCCCCTCTCCTCCTTATAGAAAAATATCCTCTTATAGGTCTGCTGTTAGGTGTTAAAAAAAATTTTTGGCGCTTCGCGCCATAATAACACTAATACAACGGTAATTAATTTTTATTAGAATTAGATATTATGCTGAAGACAGTCAAAGAATCCCCTTCTTAACAATCTTAAAGCAATTTTATAGTTTTTTGTGAGAAAGAAATATTTACAATTTTTTTTAAAAACTGAATTTTGATCAATTTGATTGGTTAATTAAAATGATTGATATTTTTTACTTATTATTACTTAGGTAGTTATTTTTTAGACTTCAAGAAATATTTTTGTATAATGAATTTTAAAGGGGGATGTAACTGAAGCTTTTTTGATGCAGGGGGGGGGGGGTTCTCAGGAACCACTTGATGAACCGTGTAAATTTTTTGGACTTAAGCTTTTATGGGTATGAACATCTTATAGTTTCAAAGTCAACCCCCTACCCCCACCCCCTAGCCCCCCAGGGCTCAAAAACCCCCTAAAAATGAACCTAACCTTAATTTTCTCAGAAACCATTTGACCAATAGGGATGATTTCTTAAACTTAAGCTGTTATGGTTATAAACTAACTTCTATTTTAAAAGTTACTCCCATGCCGCCAACTTCTAGCCCTCCCTGGCTCCAAAAAACCCTAAAATGAACCTATCCTTAATTTTCTCAGAAACCATTTGACCTAAAGAGATGATTTCTTTAACTTAAGTTTTTATGGTTATAATCTAGCTTTTAGCCTAGAAGTCACCCCCCAGCCGCCAACCACTAGCCCTCTGGGGCTCCAAAAAACCCTAAAAATGAACCTAACCTTTATTTTCTCAAAAACCATTTGACCAATAGAGATGATTTCTTAAACTTAAGCTTTTATGGTTATAAACTAAATTCTAGTTTAGAAGTCACCCCCCTGCTGCCAACCCCTAGCCCTCCGGGGCTCCAAAAAACCCTAAAAATGAACCTAACCTTTATTTTCTCAGAAACCATTTGACCAATAGAGATGATTTCTTAAACTTAAGCTTTTATGGTTATAAACTAACTTCTAGTTTAGAAGTTACTCCCCTGCTGCCAACCCCTAGCCCTCCAGGGCTCAAAAAAAACCCTAAAAATGAATCTAACCTTAATTTTCTCAGAAACCATTTGATCAATAGAGATAATTGCTTAAACTTAATCTATAATGCTAATAAACTAAATTTTAAACTAAACTTAAGCTTTTATGCTTATAAACTAACTTTTAGTATAGAAGTCACCCCACCTGCGCCAACCTATAGCCCTCCGGGGCTCAAAAAAACCTAAAATTTGACCTAACCTTATTTTTTTCAGAAACTATTTAATCAAGAGAGATGATTTCTTAAACTTAAGCTTTTATGCTTATAAACTAACTTATAGTTTAGAAGTCACTCCCCTGCCGCAAACCCCTAGCCCTCCGGGGCTCAAATAACCCTACAAATGAACTTCATTTTCTTAGAAACCATTTGATCAATAGAGTTGATTTCTTAAACTTATGCTTTTATGCTTATAAACTTACTTTTAGTTTAGAAGTCAACCCCCTGCCGCCAACCCTTAGCCCTCCGGGGCTCAAAAACCCTAAAAATGAACCTAACTTTAATTTTCTCAGAAACTATTTGATCAAAAGAGATGATTTCTTAAGCTTTTATGCTTATAAACTAACTTATAGTTTAGAAGTCACCCCACTGCCGCCAACCCCTAGCCCTGCGGAGCTCAAAAAAAACCCTATAAATAACCTAACCTTAATTTTAAAAATAAGCATGTTTTAAATGGACATTTGGACTTTCTGTTAATGATTATAGAGTAGCTACGTTTTTTAAATTATACCTAAATGCTATAGAAAGGGGGTTTTTTTTAATGCAACCATCTCGTAATCAATGTATAAATGGCACTTAAAATTCGAATTTTGATCTGAAATTTTGCATGAGTAATCCTTGGTAGGTCTATTTTCCCTAAATCAAACAAAAAGTTGGAAAAGTAGCGGCTAACGGCTGGCGGCTCATCCGTTTAGCCATTTGTTGGGTATTTTCAAGCGAAATCCATCACAAAACCTCTCTCACGAAACTTTGCATGATAAGGGGGGGTTTTTTAATGCAACCATCTCGTAATCAATGTATAAATGGCACTTAAAATTCGAATTTTGATCTGAAATTTTGCATGAGTAATCCTTGGTAGGTCTATTTTCCCTAAATCAAACAAAAAGTTGGAAAAGTAGCGGCTAACGGCTGGCAGCTCATCCGTTTAGCCATTTGTTGGGTATTTTCAAGCGAAATCCATCACGAAACCTCTCTCCACATAATGCTCTTTTCCGATCCAAAACGTTTTCAAACGGTTCTAGCCGGTAGTTGCTGGTACTAGATATCTAAAAAATGTTTTTTTTTGTATCACTTCACATGATTTAAAGCAAAAATATGTTTCAAAAAGTTGATTTCTCTGTAATTTATGACAGATTTGCCCTAAAAATAGCCAAAAAACGGCTAAACTGCTGAGCCGTTAGCCGTTACTTTTTCAACTTTTTTTTCGATTTAGGGAAAATAGACCTACCAAGGATTACTCATGCAAAATTTCAGATCAAAATACGAACTTTAAGTGCCATTTATACATTGATTACGAGATGGTTGCATTAAAACCCCCCCCCTTATCATGCAAAGTTTAAAATCAATAGGACAATTATAATATGTCTAAATTAACGAAAAAAAGCTAACCCTCACAGACCAAACCTTATTAAAGAAAAGCTTTCCTTTAACAAAATTTTTAATTAACAAAGTATAGAGTCCCAACTCTTTTTCCCATAACAGCTGAAGTCCAAAATTTCTGCATTTAATAATGCGGTTCCTGAGAAAACTGAGTTTAGGTTATTCCTCTGAAAGCCTACTAAAAAAAATTTACTAGAAATTTAAGCTAAAGTATATTTTTTTAGGGGGTTTTTGAGCCCAGGGTGGCTATTGGGTGGGTGACTTCTAACATAAAATTAAGTTCATAACCATATTTCTGCCAAACAAAGTAGTTTATACACATAAAAATTTATCTCTATTGATCAAATGGTTTCTGAGAAATTAAGGTTAGGTTCATTTTTAGGGGTTTTGAGCCCCGGAGGGCTAAGGGTAGGGGGGTGACTTCTAACCTAAAAGTTAATTTATCAGCATAAAAGCTTAAGTTTAAGAAATCATATCTATTGATCAAATGGTTTCTGAGAAAATTAAGGTTAGGTTCAATTTAGGGTTTTTTGAGCCCTGAAGGGCTAGGGATTGGCGGCAGGGAGGTGACCAATTAAACTAGAAGTTAATTTATTTGCATTATAGCTTAAGTTTAAGCAATAATCTCTCTTGATTAAATAGTTTCCGAAAAAAATAAGGTTAGGTCAATTTTTAGGGTTTTTGAGCCCAAAAGGGCTAGGTGTCGGAGGCAGGCTGGTGACTTCTAAACTATAAGTTAGTTTGTAAGCATAAAAGTTTCAGTTTAAACTTTAAGAAATTTGAGAATCTGAGAAAATAAAGGTTAGGTTCATTTTATGGGTTTTTTTTTATCCCCGGAGGGCTAGGTGGTGGCGGCAGGGGGGTAGCTTTGCTTTAACAAAATTTTTAATTAACAAAGTATAGAGTCCCAACTTTTTTTTCCCATAACAACTGAAGTCCAAAATATCTGCACATTTAATAATGCTGTTCCTGAGAAAACTGAGGTTAGGTTATTCCTCTGAAATCCTACTAAAAAAAATTTACTAGAAATTTAAGCTAAAGTATATTTTTTAGGGGGTTTTTGAGCCCAGGGTGGCTATGGGGTGGTTGACTTCTAAAATAGAATTTAGTTTATAACCATATATCTGCCAAACAAAGTAGTTTATACACATAAAAAAAAATCATCTCTATTGATCAAATGGTTTCTGAGAAATTAAGGTTAGGTTCATTTTTAGGGTTTTTGAGCCCCGGAGGGCTAAGGGTTGGCGGCAGGGGGGTGACTTCTAAACCAAAAGTTAGTTTATAACCATAAAAGCTTAAGTTTGAAAAATCATCTCTATTGATCAAATGGTTTCTGAGAAAACTAAGGTTAGGTTCATTTTTAGGGTTTTTTTTTGAGCCCCGCAGGGCTAGGGGTTGGCGGCAGTGGGGTGACTTCTAAACTAGAAGTTAGTTTATTAGCTTTATAGATTAAGTTTATAGGACGCCTGCAAGAAATAACATGCTTTAACTACTGAAAGACTGCCACAAGAAGACCCAATACTTCAAATTTAAAGCCTTCAGCTTCAATAACCATAAAGTTCTAGGCATTTCAAAATAGCATTTTATGTACAATGGAATTTTTGAAAGATTTCCAATGCTCATGAAAGAAAAAACAATATTAAATTACGTCGCCTAGTCATAAAATTATAACCTTATCTTTGTCAGAAACTTTGATTGCCTGTAACTGATTACATTTTTACAATACAAACACCACATTTCATAGTCAAAATCTATAAAAAAAATTCGATTTAAATTGCATTTTTAAACGAAAATCATAGCGGAAACAAAGGGGTAAACTAATACAATCTTAGCTGTGATTGGTTGTTAAGCTGATTCAGCCTTCTGATTGGCTACAGTACATTCGGTACAACGCAAGTAAAACTTAATTTTTTAAAATTATTTTGACTATAAAAATGGGTATATTTATTGTAAAGATATAATTAGTTACTGGAAACCTAAATTTATGACAAAAATAAGCTTATAATTTTGTTTCTAGGCCACGTAGTTTAATTTCAAAGTTTTCAACATGAGCATTGCAATTCTTTCAAAATTTCCATTGTACATAAAATGTCATTTTAAAATGCCTAGAACTTTTTTGTTATAGAAGCTGAAGGCTTCAAATTTGGGGTATTTTGTCTACTTGTGGCAGTCTTTCAGCAGTTGAAGCGTGGTATTTCTTGCAGGCTTCCTTTAAGCAATTATCTCTTTTGATCAAATGGTTTCTGAGAAAATTAAGGTTAGGTTCATTTTTAGGTTTTTTTTTGAGCCCCGGAGGGCTAGGGGTTGGCGGCAGTGGGATGACTTCTAAACTAGAAGTTAGTTTATTAGCTTTTTAGATTAGGTTTAAGCAATTATCTCTATTGATCAAATGGTTTCTGAGAAAATTAAGGTTAGGTTCAATTTAGGGGTTTTTTGAGCCCCGGAGAGCTAGGGGTTGGAGGCAGGGGAGTGACCTATAAACTATAAGTTAGTTTATAAGCATAAAAGCTTAAGTTTAAGAAATCATCTCTATTGATCAAATAGTTTCTGAGAAAATAAAGGTTAGGTTCATTTTATAGGTTTTTTTTTATCCCCGGAGGGCTAGGGGTTGGCGGCAGGGGGGTGACTTCTAGACCAAAATTTTGTTTATAACCATAAAAGCTTAAGTTTAAGAAATCATCTCAATTGGTCGAATGGTTTCTGAGAAAATTAAGGTTAGGTTAATTTTTAGGGTTTTTTTGGAGCCCCGGAGGGCTAGGGATTGGCGGCAGGGGGGTGACTTCTAGACCAAAAGCTAGTTTATACCCATAAAAGCTTAAGTTAAAGAAATCATCTCTATTGGTCAAATGGTTTCTGAGAAAATAAAGGTTAGGTTCATTTTATAGGTTTTTTTTGATTCCCGGAGGGCTAGGGGTTGGCGGCAGAGGGGTGATTCTAAACCAAAATTTAGTTTATAACAATAAAAGCTTAAGTTTATGAAATCATCTCTATTGGTCGAATGGTTTCAGAGAAAATTAAGGTTAGGTTCATTTTTAGGGTTTTTTTGAGTCCCTTAGGGCTAGGGGTTGGCGGCATGGGAGTAACTTTTAAACTAGAAGTTAGTTTATAACCATAACAGCTTAAGTTTAAGAAATCATCTCTATTGGTCGAATGGTTTCTGAGAAAAATAAGGTTAGGTCAATTTCTAGGGTTTTTGAGCCCCGGAGGGCAAGGGGTTGGCGCAGGTGGGGTGACTTCTATACTAAAAGTTAGTTTATAAGCATAAAAGCTTAAGTTTAAGAAATCATCTCTATTGATTAAATGGTTTCTGAGAAAATAAAGGTTAGGTTCATTTTTATGGGTTTTTTTATCCCAGGAGGCCTAGTGGTTGGCGGCAGGGGGATAACTACAAAACTAGAAGAAGACTTTGAAACCATAAGATGATCATACCCATAAAAGCTTATAGCCTAGTTCACAAAAGACATAGGTCGGTCTATGGAAATATTAGGTCGACCTCAAGAAGCTTTAGGTTGAACGATTTTATAAAGGCATTTGTTAGTTGGACTTGTTTAGGTTGACCTACAGAATAAATCGGTTGACCTCTAAAAGTTGTTTGTGAACTGGGCATAAGTACAAAAAATTTACACGGTTCATCAAGTGGTTCCTGATAACCCCCCCCCCCCCCTGCATCAAAAAAGCTTCAGTTACGTCCCCCTTTTACTCATATTAGCAACTATTGAAGCTTCATGAAGAAATATGTAAAAAAAAATCGTAAAAAGTTAGCTTTTTTGTGTAACACAAGAGAAATAAATTGTTAAAAGTTAGCTTTTTTGTTTAACACAAGAGAGAAAAAATACATGATGTCAAGTTCTTATTTCTGTATACAAACTTTAAATGAAGATAGCTAGACTTTGAATAAAGGTAATAACACAAAATCAAAATTTTTTTTTGAAAATTAGGTTATTGTTGTTTATATCTGTAAAAAAGGGGGGAGGCGGATGTGCCACTTTTTGAAACCAAAAGTAAAACATGCATGATCTCAGCCCATAAAAGAGTTACAGCTCTAAAATTCAGCTCAGCAGTTGCTTTTGTGGAGAACAATATTGAATTGTGAAGAAACGGCGGCGGAACCGCCGCTCCCGCCGATTTTTTTGCATTTTTTCGCCAAATTAGACAGTTCTCAATCATCTGAGATAAACTTTTTCTCATAAAGTGTAAAATCTTTTAAGTGTCAAGGCAAAAGAAATTTCGGCGGGAAACAGCGGTTTTTGGAGGGAGCGGCTGTTCCGCCGCCGTTTCTTTACAGTTCCATTTTGTTCTCCACAAAAGCAACTGCTGTGCCGAATTTTAGAGCTGTAACTCTTTTATGGGCTGAGATAATGCACGTTTTACTTTTGGTTTCAAAAAGTGTCACATCCGCCTCCCCCCTTTAAAACATGCATTATAAGTGTCCTATTTTACTTATACTAGGCCTACCTAAAAATACTGGGACTCGAACTGGGCGCACCTGACGCTATATTCTTTAACACAAACTTTGTTTGCATATAAGAAATATTTACATAGACGTTGATTTTGCTAAAATATTCCTATCCTAACTAAAATTATGATAATTTATAGATTTTTTTAAAAATAGGGTAGCTTTGCTCCTCCAAAACAGCCAGACGTGCTTACCAAATGCACATTAGAAGATAACAGAAGCAAATTTAAGTTATTTCCGAGCTTAAGCAAAAAAATTACATCATTTCTTCAAATACAAGCCTAGATATTGTAGTTTACTTTTGTCTAAAGATCGCAATGTGTAGTATAGAGAACTAAAATTAAAGAGGTTGCTCCTCTTTTTTGGAGGTTGGCCCCTCCTTTTTAATGTGGTGGCCCCTCCTTTTCAAGATTATAACACCTTAAAATAGAACATAATTCTAATCTATAATACAAATTAGAACGATGTCTGTCTGTTTGTCTGTCTGTCTGTTTGTTTGTAGAGAAGGATCTCGCTAACCGCTGAACCGATCGGGTATTCCTTTACAGGGTAGCTTCTCATAGGTCCTGGGAAGGTTTATAACTATTTTCTTGGGGGGTAAGACACCCCCAACCCCCCCAAAAATAGTGGGGTCGACCCCCCCCCAAAAAAAAGTCTCCCCCCCCCCCAAATTTTTTTTTTAAAATTTTCTTTAAATCTAAAATACAAAAAATTGGTTTGATCTAACCGCTTGGGGCAAAGCCCCTAGAGGCTAGGGGCGAAGCCGCTAGTTATTTAATAAAGAATCATAATATTAAGAACTAAAATAAGAGGTTGCTCCTCTTTTTTAGAGGTTGGCCCCTCATTTTAGGGGGGTGGCCCCTCCTTTTTAATGGAGTGGCCCCACCTTTTCAGGGTTAAAACACCTCAAAATAGAACATAATTCTGATTATTTAATAAAGAATCATAATATAAAGAACTAAAATAAGAGGTTGCTCCTCTTTTTTAGAGGTTGGCCCCTCATTTTAGGGGGGTGGCCCCTCCTTTTTAGGGGATTGCCCCACCTTTTTAGGGGGGTTGCCCCTCCTTTTTAAAGGGGTGGCCCCTCCTTTTCAGGGTTATAACACCTTAAAATAGAACATAATTCTGATTATTTAATTAGGAATCATAAAAAGAACTAAAATAAGAGGTTGCTCCTCTTTTTTAGAGGTTTAGCCCTCATTTTAGGGGGGTGGCCCCTCCTTTTTAGGGGATGGCCCCTCTTTTTTTGGGGGGTGGCCCCTCCTTTTTGGGGTTGGCCCCTCCTTGCGAAGAGGTTGGCCCCTCCTTTTACTAGGGTGGCCCTTCATAAGGAGGAGAAAAGTTGGGTTCCAGTTGGGTTCCAAGAACCCAACTACTGCATGTATGATCCTAACCCTTCCCCCCCGGTCAGAGTCCAGATTGATAAAGTAACTCGTTATCAATAATATACATGATATTTTCAGAAGAGAATAAATATGGTTTTAAGTGTACGGGCAGAATCTGCCAGCGACGGCAATCGGAAGCTGACCTGGCCTCTTTTCAAGCCAGCTAATAAAGATCCAGTTCTAGGTAAATATTAACTTAAATATTTGTACAATAACCTACATTTATCAGTGGAAAAACAATGCATACATGATATTGGGTAGAAATGTGTTCAGATTTTGGTACTCCAAGGAATACTTTTTTTATTGAGTTTGCAGGAGTCTGCTTTAACTAGTTGCATTTTGAGGATAGTTTTGGTAAATTTTATTGTGTAAAAATTTCTTCCCACGTATAATGTAGAGCATTATTACCAAACATAACGTGTTCGTTATGATTATTTAAATTTCTTCTGATATATATAAAGTTAGCTTTCTAGGAATTAAACTAAATTAGGGTTGGCAATCCGAATCCGGAATCAGTTTTTTAATAGCGGATTTGGATTCTTAATTTGTATGCCAAAATTAGCGTCTTGAGTTTTTTCTTTCAACTCCGCCTTTTTGAAGGCAAAGACTATCATCATTATATATCTTTTAAAATCTGATTCGATTCTTGGAAGTGAATGATAGAGAACACAAAAAATATTAATTTTAAGACATATGTAGCACTTATTTTTTTATTTTCAAAGAAAGTCTTTAAAATATTGCTAGAATCCGAATCCGGAATCTGCGGGAATCCCTTCTTTTTAGTAGCGAAGCTACTCTATAATTCACTTTGTCCGTCAGTCCGTCCGTCCGTAATGCTATGGGGGAAATGGGATAAAAGATAGAATGCTAAAATTTTTTGACAACATTCCCATCATTAAGGAGCACAATTAACTATAAAATCTCCATGGCGACCGGCGGCTTTTTAGCAGGTTTTAGGCTATTTTTTTACTTTCTACATTTTTCCTCATACATTTGGTGTTTAAGGTCCGATTTTCAATAAATTTTCAGTTAGATATATCAAATTTAAATTTCGGCGTTTGGAGAACCAACAATGATGGTCAGACTGCCTTTTTGCAGGTTTTTGGCTATTTTTATATTTTTTACATTTTCCTCCATATCTTTAGTGTTTATGGACCGATTTTCTAAATTTTTCAGTTAAAGATACCAAAATAAAATTTCCTGTCATTTGAAGAAATCAACAATGACGATCAGACTGCCTTTTTGTAGGTTTTTGGCTATTTTTATTTTTTTTTACTTTTTCCCCCATATCTTTGGTGTTTATGGATCGATTTTCAAAAGGGGGGGGGGGGGGTAAAATGTGGTGACTCGTGCCACGGCATACCAGCAATTTTATTTTGGGTGCTACTCCCTTAGTTTTAGAGATAATTGGATGAAATCTTTTGGGCTGGGTCACTAATTACCCTAACTACAGGTATCCTAAAAAAAAAAAATTTTTTATTGCATTTCTCGCCAAATTAGGCAATTTGGAATCATTTGAGACCATGTTATTTTTTTCAACAATTTTTCCCCTTACAAGCACCCCTTGGTCATTTTTTTCAAATTCTCGTTTATCAAGGCATATCTTAAATTCAGTGCTACTCCTGTGCTTTTAAAGATATTGAAACAAAATCTTTTTAGGTATTAGGTATTTAAGTTAATGGCTTTTAGAAACAAGTGTAAGCTTGTTAAGATTTACTTTAATAAAAAATTTGAATTATGAGGCTAGAGTAACCATCTTGATGTACTAGCCTATGTCACTTGGAATATCTAAAGCCTTTGATGTTTTGACACAGGGTTTCATTAACAATTTAAGTCTAAAATGTATTTTTAGGTATTAAGGAGATGACTCCAGAGCAGACGCTTATAGAATTTATCTGTACATCTGCCAGTTTACATGGAGTTAAGAGACAGTCTATTCGTCAACTGGAATGGGACATTTTAAAGGTTATACATACATAAATGAATTAATTAATATTAAAACTTGGAATTACTGGAAGGAGGGTATATTAATGATTTTATTTAAGAATATGTTTTTGAGAGTTATTTTTTGGATTATTTTAAACGAAGGCGTGTATAAGGGGTTGTGGTGTGGATACACCCCCATTAAATGTTTCTACTCTACATCCCTCTAAAAAGCTAGTATTGTTAAAAGGTGAAAAGTAGAATCCCATATCCGCCACTGATTTTAAAATAGTGTGAAAAAAATTGTGAGCTTGGCGCGTCATTTTATTATCAAGTGTCGTTTTTTCCTTCGAGTAAGTGGACATCTAACAGCCCTTAAAAAATGCATGAAAATAATGTAATATGCAAGTTCTGTAACTGGCATTTATCTTTATTGTTTATTATAAATTAAAAATACTTTCAGTATTGCCTTATATTTAATCTATTAGGTGTTTCCCTACAACATCATGCCCGCTAATGCAGCTGCTTGGTACATGGCAAAGCGTAAGTTCTATGCCAACCAACCACAAGACAACCAGCTACTTCCATTTACCCTTAAGAAGTATCCCGAAAAGTTTAGAGTTCAAGGGATGCAGGTATGTAGTTTCTTTAAAAGTTAAGTCAATTATTAACTTTTTACGGGCAGGGGAAAAAGTAAAGCTTTAGGTTCACAACCTGATAAACCCCTGTTTTTCATATTCCATACAATGTACGGAAGAACTAAAGTTGGTGGGAGTAAAACATTTTTTGTGGTTGAGGAGCTGGATTTTTTCACCTAAGGGTTTATTATGCAACCATCTAACTTGTAATCAATAAGCAGATTGTACTTGGAAACTGAATTTAGCCTTTTTTTTGGCTTTTTAGGGAAAATTACTTAGGGACCAACATATTGAAAGATGTGTTCGATAAAAGGTTCGGGGGGGGGGGGTAAAATGTGGTGAATCTTAACATGACCTCTGCAATTTTATTTTGGGCGCTACTCCCATAGATAATTGGGTGAAATCTTTTGTTTTGTGTCGCTAATTACCCCAAGTTTTCAACATAAAAATCTGCGGCGGGACCGCGCTCCCGCCGTTCGCTGTCATTTTCCGCAGACAAAAAAATATATTGTCTCAAATGATTACAAATCACCAATTCAAAATGCAAAAAAAAAACTTTGGCTGCGGCTGAAAACTGCGGCGAACAGCGGGAGCGGCAGTCAAATCTTCTTTTAGATTTTTTTTACTTACTCATAATAAAAGATTTGGTTCCAATATCTTCACAAGCAGAAAAGAAGTACTGAATTTAAGATATACCTTGATAAACAAGAATTTTAAAATGTCTGATTCAGCGAGAAATAGAATGAAAAAGATTTGGTTCCAATATCTTTAAAGCACAGGAGAAGTACTGAATTTAAGATATACCTTTATTAACGAGAATTTGAAAAAAAAGTCCCCCCCGCAGAATTGGTCAAAAGAGGAAAAATTTTTGAAAATGGGCGGAAAATGGCTGTTAACGGCGGGAGTGGTGGTTACGCCGCCGATTGTTTTGAAAGATAACAAAACTTGGTAATTGTTGACACAACCTAAACGAGTTTTCCCAATTATCTCTAAAACTTTGGGAATAGCGCCCAAAATAAAATTGCTGGTATGTCGTGTTACAAGTCACCACATTTTACCTCCCCTCTAGGGGCGTCTAAGCTTTTTATTTTGGGGGGGGTAAAATTTTTTTAAGGGGGGGGTAATTCGGTTTTGGGGGGGTAAAATGGCACGTGAAGCGCGCCGCATATTTTTTTAACCCTCCTAACATTTTTACCCTAGGGGTAAAATTTGCTTGGGGGGTAATTACCCCCCCTGAAATCTGTTGGCAGGGGTAAAATTTGTTTACCCCCCCCGAAATTTACCCCCGGGGTAAAATTTTTTTGGGGGGGGTAAGTTAAATTTTATCAAAAATTTAGTATTAAAAATGCGCGCAAAGCGTACCAAAATTTTTTTGTTAGAGATTTTCTATTTTGGGGGGGTATTTACCCCCCCAAAATTGTTTGGGTGGGGTAAATACCCCCTCCTAAATAGTTGAGGTATTTACCCCCCCAAAATTGTTTGGGGGGGGTAAATACCCTTCCTAAATGGTTGAGGTATTTACCCCCCCAAAATTTTTGGGGGGGGTAAATACCCCCTCCTAAATGGTTGAGGGTGCCTACGGCACCTCAAGGGTAGGGGTAAATTTTAAATGGGGGGGGTAAAATGAAAAAAAATTTTGGGGGTGCCTACGGCACCCCCAAATTCGTTTGGGGGGGGGGTAATCGCCCCATTACCCCCCCCCCCCCCTTGGACGCCTATGCTCCCCTCCCCCCCTTTATGTTAAATAACTCAAATAAACTTCACAACTTTTCTAGTACCATCGGCTAAAACCATCTGGCAGTGGCTATTAAAAGTCTAAATTAGGATTTTTAGACATGGCTTGTGATGTGTCTAGGGATATTTTTTAAACGGTTGAGATCAAAAACCCTATGCAACATAGTGGGGGCCCAACCATTCCATATGTAGGTCTATGGGTAGGTTTACATAAGTGCTGAGCTCAAATACTCCCATAAGTTATGGTTCATCCATTTAGCAGCTGGCTAATAGCCGCAGCTCAGCTATTTTATGGGATTATTAAATATCCAAAGCATTGCATTAAAATTTCGGTAGATTTACTTATATTGACATGTTAATTGTTAAAAAAAGGCTAATAGTTGAGCTGCGTTATAACCTAGCTGCTATATAGATAGGACTCTAATGTTAATGATGGTTTTGTTTAGCTTAGAAGTCATAACTACGCATCACTTAGGTTTTAACTTTTCATAGCTATGGCAAATTTTTGGCTGGTTTTATCAGTCGAGCAGCTGGTACTAGGAATAATGTGCATAGGTATTTTCTTATGAATTAATGCAAAAACATCTTAAACTTTTAAACTTCATTAATAAAGTAAGGTTTTGCCCTGCCTGGGAATTTAGATCTACCAAGGCCGGATCAGTCCACCTAAATTTCAAGAAATTCCATGGATTTACTACCCCCCCCCCCCTCTCTCCTCATCCTCATAAATTTTCTTTCAATTCGGATGAATTTTAGGTTCTATGAAATCTTTTTATAAGAGATATTTATCTGTGGCTCGTTCTAGGTTGATTTTTTGGAGAAGTACAACCAGCAAGTAGCCAGATCAAAGCTTAATTATATGGTTCACTATGGCCTCAATGCTTATTTCTCCCATAAGGTAAATTTTAACGCAACATGTATCTTGATTAAAAGCAACTGCTAATGCCTGATTGCTTAGTTTCATATTTTATCTAACTAAACTGCTAAAATTGCGCGTACACATTGATCTGCCGAATGGTTAACGCCTACATATATTATTAAATAAATGAAAATTTGTTCATACTTTTCCAGTATGTCTTCAAAACCGATTCATATCCGCTGGATTATAACTTGTTCTCAGCCATACTAAAAAACTATATCGTATTATATAAAAATTTACAATAATATTTGAATCATTTTTGACAGCCCGTGCCTTCGGCATCTTGGGGCTAATGAAACCATGCCTAATCCTGTGGGATGCCTTATCTTAAATATTCATTACTACAAAGTACATATTGCCTTTTTATGTGTTAAATAAAAAACATTAGTCATAGTTTAAATGCTAGAATTTAAATACCTCACCTCTTTCCCTTTTTTATTATGCAAAATTACCCCCCCCCCCACTCGTTCCTTACCTCCACTGCAAGAAAAAAATCATCTTTTGTTTTTAATAAACAGTATAGAATTTATGCTCATTAAAGCATCATGTATTTTTATTTATCTAACTGAAGATTGTTCTTGACATGAAACACTGTGTATTGGACTTATCAAATAAAAATAACATGTTTAATTAAACTGTGTTGATCACTCTATGTTATAAGCTCTATTAAGTGATTAAATATCGAGCACTCTAGTTATTCTTGTGATCATTTATACACATTGCTCCTCATAATTCTGGGTGGAGCTCTCTTATCAACAAGAAACTTATCAAGCACAGTAACAACAATGGCCATGGACAGGATCATCCTTGATTATTCTTTAAAGAATATACCTGTTCCCTCAAGGTTTAAGTACGAGAAGGAAGTAGCTTTTAGACTGCAGAACTTTGCCAAAAATCTTTCTTTTAACCACTGGGCCAGATGCACAAACCAAACAAATATACATAAACCTTCTTTTGGCCTTAAATCAAACTTTTCTATTCCATTGTATAAGGAGGCCTTCGAATTAAAACCATTCAAAGAAGACCTTGTTAAGTTAATTTCAAACATAAAATATCGTCCACAAACAAATGAGTTTCAAAAACGCCTCAAAAATGACTGCAATATAATAAGAAACTCACCCGACATAATAGTTAGTGCAGACAAAACAGCTAATTTATACAAGATGAATTTAGCCCAGTATAAGAACCAACTTCTGAACAACATAACTAAGGATTACAAGAAAGTAAATATAAATGAGGTGAACAACACTAACCTAGAGGCAAAAACTTTAGCCAATAAATTTGATGTGGCTAAAAAAGCTGAAATTCTTTCAGACACTTCAAGCTTTATAACAATCAAAGACCATAAAGAAGACTTTCCTGGTCGTATCAAATGCAGACTTATTAATCCTTCAAAAACTGAGATTGGAAAAATAAGCAAACACATCCTGGCAAAAGTCAACAAAGAAATCAAAGCCAAAACCGGTTCAAACCAATGGTCTAGCACAAAAGAGGCTCTAAATTGGTTTAAAGAACTAAACAACAAACAAAGCCTTACATTCTTTCAATTTGATATTGAATCATTCTATCCAAGTATTTCAAAAGAAACCCTCTTAAAAGCAATTAATTTTGCTAAACAACATACCTGTATCAACCAAGATGAAGTAGATATCATCATGCATTCTAGACAAACATTCTTATTTTCTGATGGTGAAGCATGGGTTAAAAAGAAAAACGAAAAATTTGATGTTGCTATGGGCAGTTATGATTCAGCAGAGGTTGCTGAACTTGTTGGCCTTTTCCTTCTCAATGGCCTAGAAAACCTCATACCCCAACAATATATTGGCCTATACAGGGATGATGGACTAGCAGTGACAAATTTGAGTGGCCCAGGCGCCGAAAGTTTGAAGAAAAAAGTCACCCAACATTTTAAATCACTTGGCTTTCAAATAACCACAAACATTTGCATAAAAGTTGTGAATTTTTTAGACACAACTTTAAACCTTAACAATGGAACACACAAACCATTCAGGAAAGAAACAAATCCTCCATGTTACATTAACACAAAGTCATGTCACCCTGCTAATGTAATCAAACAACTTCCCAATATGATAGAAAACAGAATTTCTGAGCTATCAAGTAATCAAACGATTTTTGAATCAGAGAAAGCCAAGTATGAAAAAGCTTTAAAAGCCTCAGGTTACAAGCATACTTTAACATACAAACAACAACAACAAAATCGAAACACTTTGCCAAAGAACAGAAAAAGGAAAGTAATTTGGTTCAATCCTCCATACAACTCTGCAGTAAAAACTAACATTGCCAAGGAGTTCTTAAAGCTAGTTGACAAACACTTCCCAAAAAACTCACCACTTCATAAATACTACAACAGAAACACATTGAAAGTTTCATATTCAACAATGGCTAACATGGGAAGTATAATCCAAAGCCATAACAAAAAACTACTGGGTGAATCAAACCTACCTACAGAAAAGGGTTGCAACTGTAGGAATCCACAAGATTGCCCACTGGATGGAAAATGCCTTACAGAAAGTTTAGTATACAAAGCCCTTGTCACAGATGAAACAAATCAAACTAAATACCAATATATAGGGCTGTCATCTGGACCTTTTAAAAACAGATACTACAAACACTTACACTCATTTAGACACAACAACAATGGCACCAAGCTTTCTGACTGCATTTCAAAGCTTAAAGGACAGAACAAGCCACACAGCCTAAAATGGTCAATAAAAGCCCTTGCAACGACTTACAACCAAAACTTCAAGAAATGCCAATTATGCCTGACAGAATGTGTTTCCATTGCCCATGCTTCAAAATCAACCACAACATCACTCAACATGAGAAATGAAGTCTTCAACCACTGCATACATCGAAAAAAGTACTTACTGGACCAAACTTAACCTTATATGGCCATATCAAAGCAATTTTTTTATATATATCATGCATAATATTCATTACTACAAAGTACATATTGCCTTTTTATGTGTTAAATAAAAAACATTAGTCATAGTTTAAATGCTAGAATTTAAATACCTCACCTCTTTCCCTTTTTTATTATGCAAAATTACCCCCCCCCCACTCGTTCCTTACCTCCACTGCAAGAAAAAAATCATCTTTTGTTTTTAATAAACAGTATAGAATTTATGCTCATTAAAGCATCATGTATTTTTATTTATCTAACTGAAGATTGTTCTTGACATGAAACACTGTGTATTGGACTTATCAAATAAAAATAACATGTTTAATTAAACTGTGTTGATCACTCTATCTAATAGACTTTAGTAATATTCCAGGTTGATGAATATGGAGTTTACTTTTTTGATCCTAACTACTACGAGAAGACTGAACCTTTCCATAGCTCTCTTGAACTTTGTGCTAAGGGTAGAAGGTAATTTTTAAGAAATTATCTCTTCTATAAAAGCGAAGCTTAACCTACTTATTAGGCTACTTTATATTCTTGCATTTAACTCTTTATCATAGATATTTCGTGTACAACATAATACTTCATGGTTCTAAGAAATTCATTTTCTAAAAATAAAGTATGGAATGTTTATAAGAAAAATCAGATTCTAGGTGGTTATATGTATAGACAAAAAGATAGAAATAAATCATATTTAGGGTCAACATGCTTGGACACTATTTTGGCTGGAATGAAGGATTTATATTCAAACAGCATTCATCATCTCTGGCTTCCATCACCAGAAATAAAAATATTAAGGTAAGGAATTAGTAAAAGGGGATGTAACTGGATTGGTGGGGGGAGGGGGGGGGGGGAACCAATCAATGAACCGTGCACCTTTTTTGGGAATTAAGCTTTTTTTGGGTCTAAACTAACTTTTAGTTTTAAAGTCATCCTCTTAGCCCTGCTGGGGCCTAAAACCCCCCTTAAACTGAACCTTTTCTTAACTATCTTACAAACCATTTTTCACTGAAGCAGATTTGGACAAAGGCTATTAGAGGTATGAGCTTTAGTTCAAGCAAGAAGCCACACTCCGGCCCCTACCCTTTAGCCCTCCGGGGCTCTATAGAACCCTAAAAAATTGCCTAACCTTAGCTATATTTAGAACTACTTAATTAGCCGTGCAAAGGGGGGGGGGAAATGTGGTGACTCGTCACACGACATACCAGCAATTTTATTTTGGGTGCTACTCCCTTAGTTTTAGAGATAATTGGATGAAATCTTTTGGGCTGGGTCACTAATTACCCCAACTACTGGTATCTTTAAAAAAAAAACGGCGGCGGGACCGCCGCCCGCCGCCGTTTTCCGCCGCCACCAAAAAAAAATTTTTATTGCATTTCTCGCCGAATTAGGCAATTTGGAATCATTTGTGACCATGTTATTTTTTTCAACAATTTTTCCCCTTACAAGCACCCCTTTTTTTAAATTATCGTTTATCAAGGTATATCTTAAATTCAGTGCTACTCCTGTTCTTTTAAAGATATTGAAACAAAATCTTTTTAGGTATGTCAGTAAAAAAATATTTGAATAAAAAATGGCGGCGGGACCGCCGCTCCCGCCGTCCGCCGCCGTTTTCCGCCGCCACCAAAATGTTTTTTATTGCATTTCTCGCCGAATTAGGCAATTTGGAATCATTTGAGACCATGTTATTTTTTTCAAAAATTTTTCCCCTTAAAAGCAATTCTGCGGGGGGACTTCATTTTTTTCAAATTCTCGTTTATCAAGGTATATCTTAAATATAGTAATTCTCCTGTGATTTTGAAGATATCAGTTGTGTATATTCTGCACAAGATTTATTTTTTCCCCTGCTACAAATTTTTTTTATTTTTCTTCCCCCCCTAGTTTTTTCTCACCAAGTAGGGAGAAAATGGAAAAATATTTAAAGAACTCTATATTTTATTTATTTTATCCCTCCTACCACACATTTTTAAAAGTTTTTTTTTACCAAGGAGGGGGGGAAATGGAAAAAATGTTTTCAGTATTCTTAATTTTTTCATTTTTTTTCCCTCCAACCACTTATTTTTTTATTTCCCCCCCCCCCCCCTGAGCAGGGGATCCCATGTAGAATATACACCCCTGGAAGATATTTAAACAAAATCTTTTTAGGTTAATAAGTAAAAAAAATTTGAATTAAGAAAACGGCGGCGGGACCGCCGTCCGCCGCCATTTTCCGCAGTGACCGCCGTTTTCCGCCGCCACCTAAAATTTTTCGCTGAATTAGGCAATTTGGAATCATTTGAGACAATGTTATTTTTTTCAAAAATTTTTCCCCTTACAAGCACCCCTGCGGGGGGACTTAGTCATTTTTTTAAAATTCTCGTTTATCAAGGTATATCTTAAATATTCTTGGGTTAATCTATTTTACTGATCCACCTACAAAAGATTTTGTTCCAATATCTTCAAAAGCACAGTTGAAGCACTGAATAAAGATTTACCTAAGAAAACAAGAATTTTAAAACATGATTGATGACAGGTTATATATATGGCCTAAAAATTTAGAAAAAAAATTACATAGATTTGAAGGAAAAATTTTGGGCAGCGGCGGAAAACGGCGGTGAAAAGTGGAGGTGGATGTTTTTTTTATGTTAATATTATTTTAATGACCCTTCAAAAAGATTTTGTCCCGCCGCCGTTCTTTGTTTTAGTATTTTTTTACTGAGCCATAAAAAAAGATTTGTTATAATATCTAAAAAAGCAAAGGAGAAGCCATGAATTTAAGATATACCATGATAAACGAGAATTTGAAAAAAAAGTTCTCCCGCAGGGTTAAGGGGAAAATTTTTGAAAAAAAAAACATGGTCTCAAATGATTCTAAATCGCCTAATTCGGCGAGAAATACAATAAAAAAAATTTTGGGTGGCGGCGGTGAACGGCGGAATTAAAGAATATAAATCATGTAAAGGGGGGAGGCGGATGTGCCACTTTTTGAAACCAAAAGTAAAACGTGCATGATCTCAGCCCACAAAAGAGTTACAGCTCTAAAATTCTGCACAAGCAGTTGCTTTTGTGGTGAACAATATGGAACTGAAGAAACAGCGGTGGAACTGCCGCTCTCGCCAAAAACTGCTGTTTCCCGCCGAAATTTTTTGCTTTATCTCACCATAATAGACAATTTTCAATCATCTGAGTTAAACTTTTTTTCATAAAGATTTCACTTTACACTTGCAATTATTTTAATACTGATATGTTTGAAATATTACAAGTGTCGCGTGAAAATATAAGGGAAATTTTTATGAATAAAAAAGTTTATCTTAGATGATTGAGAACTGTCTAATTTGGTGAAAAAAGGGGGGAAAATATTCGGCGGCAAACGAAGGTTTTCAGTGGGAGTGGCGGTTCCGCCGCCGTTTTTTCACAGCTCCATATTGTTCTCTACAAAAGCAACTACTGTGCCGAATTTTAGAGTTGTAACTCTATTATCATGCACAAAAGGAAGTGTCGCCACAATCGAATGCTTTTAAAACTGAGTTTTCTTACATTTACTATATTAAAAATTTTAATTTTCTTTAATGATTAGAAATTAAATACTTTAATATAATGTAAATAGCAACATGAAATGAAAAAATGAATTTATTTTTATTAAAGTAAAATAATGGGTCTCATCGTTCTGGCCAATGGATCCAAGAATCATTTAAACATTTGATCCTTGGAAAACTTGAGCTGATTTATAGACATCTATTTAATATAGATCTGACATTGATCTTGAAGCAATAAAGCAGGCTGTTTTGTAAATATTAAAAATTGGAAGAATCTATTAAATAAAAGTTATCGCAAATATACATAGTAAATAAGATATCCATTTATTTTAAATGTTCAGGTGATGACCAATGCTGTTGGAGTTGTAATCTCTGTTGCGAAGAATGGCCAATATGGATTCCTTAAATTTGGCAGTGGTGAAAAGGCCATTTTTAATACCAAGGCTCTCTTCAAGTTAGTTTGAATTATTATGATCTTGAAAAAGCGGGATGAAATAATTCTATTTTATCAAATACAATTTTTTTAAAAATATTTTTAAAAAATTAAAGGAGACAATGCACGATGAGACCAAGTGTTTCTAAGCACCTTCCAGCACTGATCCTTAGTATTTTTTGTAAATATATTTGGTTTATCAACTAAAGTTAGGTTTCACTCTGGTTTTATGTGAGATTTTCTTAGAAATGTTAAGCTTTTTAGGTGCAATATCATTTAATGCTTTGTTAAGTTCAACAAAAATAAATTACACGGCAAAAAATCTTTAAATGTTGTAAATTGCAAAATTACATTAATTAAACTGTTTATAATATTACAACTTACCAACACTTTATCTAAATATACATTTTATATCTAAATAGTACTATTGTCAAAGCTTTTGAAACAACAGTTTGAACTCAACAAAACCTTTGATATTTAATTAAATGCTTGAAATTTAATTTTTCATATAAAACCATAGTGAAACTTAAATTTTAAATCCATAAACCTAGTATGTTAACTAAAAAATACTAGGGATCAAAGCTGGAAATCACTTGGTCTTGTTTGTATTGTCCCCTTTAACCCTAAGGAAGCTTTTATCCTAAGATAGAACTTTCTAGCAGAATGTTCATTCAGACAATTGGGACGAATTCAATTAGTATTTTTGTTTGTTAATAATTTATTATTTAGGAAGTGTGGTTCTAGTACAGACCCCTTAAAGCTAATTATAAATTGAAACAAATATTTTTTTCTCTTTAGGGATGGATATCCGTACACTGGTGATCCTCAACGACTTCCTGCTATCTATTTTGATGCATATCAGGTTTTGCTAGAAATATTTTGGTCGTTTTAGGGAATTATTTTATTCTTTTTACAAAGTTCTTTCTAATCAATTCCTTCCTTACGTATTTCAGGTCCCAGATTGTAAGAAGGCAGATGATGGATTATGTAACTGGTTTGCTACAGCTGTCTGGATTGGTAAGAGGCCAGCAGCTAAGTTTTACTGCACTCTGGCGGATTTTAGGCTAACTCCAGGTAAAAAATTTGTCTATTTCCGATCCCATTGAGCTGTTCTTTGCTACAAATTCTTGATCGACCTTTTAGCTCATATAAACTTTATTTTCCAATTTGTTACATCCATTATTTTCTTTATAGCTATGTTGAATCCAGCTGACCAGGGTAATAAGCAGAATACAGAAGAAAGGAGACTTAGACAGCCTTCCAGCAGCATGATGATTGGACAGGTGAGCAAAGTTTATCAGTAAAACCTGAATTTAGGTCATTATGATTTTGAATACTGAGAAGATTATTTAATGCATCTCACAAAGCCCATATACGTGTCCATTTTGTCAATCATTGACCAAAACAATTAGATATGGTAAAAGTGTAGAATATTAAAGCAGTTTGACGCTTAATTTTTGATAATGCTCCGCACAATTTGAATGCCGACAAATTTAAGCAGTCCTAATTAGATGAAAAAGTTTCCCTATTCCGTTTATTACGGAAAAACAGACCGACCTTTCTAATTATACAGGAGCCTCTAGTAAAAAGAAAGGCGCAAATTCTCCGACTATTTTTTCTTAATATATGCTTTTAATTTTCAGGTTGTAGAAATTCGCCGTAATGGAGCTGTTGTATCCGTAAGAGATGACAGCAAGGAAAGAGTCTTCATCCCAGGATGGAGCAAGCAGAATCATACCAGGTATGTCTATTATCTATTTTAGCAGGTATTATTAAGCTTTCATATTTAATACCTAATTAGATTTTAAAAATTTCTGACTTTTTTTAGACATGGTCAGTGGTTGACTACTCTGACTGGAGATAGTATTGGAATGAGGGATCTAATTGCCTACTATCTGGATACAAATATTACTATGCCAGGATTTACTGCTGTAGGCAAGAACATCATGGTTCTCAAGGAATACGAGGTATTTAATGTTTGAATTAATGAGTTTATACAGGGGAGTCTGAAAATGTAATGTTCTATTGATTAATTTAAGAGTTGTATATTAATGCAGCTGATAAATCTTATTGAGCGTTAATGACAAATATATATATTAGGAGGTTGAGAACACAAAACGTCGTCGCAGTGGTGGATCAATGAGCCTCAGTTCTGGAGCTAGGTAAACTATAAATTTTTTTTTTGTGAAACTAAAAAAGGATTTTAGTTGAAAAATATTTTTTTAGGTATGATACAGAGACTGGCTTGAGTACTGACAATACGGACTATGATAGTACTTCCTCAACTGATGAGTCTGAAGGGGAGGAAGTAGGTTTTTACTTTAATTATCCTCAAACTAATTAACTAAGTTTCAAATGCATAGTTCTGGAAAGTAATTTTTCTGAACTATTCTAAATCTATCAGTTAGGTCTCGATCGACTTCAAAGAGGGGTGGGTAATAATATATCCCTTATGCTTAGAATTAAAATGTACAAGGTGAATTGTTTTATTTGGATTAATTTTAATACAAACTTTGGTCTTGAGAAAAGCAGGCACTTTTAAAACCTATTTAAGTCTTTTATTTTTGCTAAATTCATTACCTGTTTTTAAAAAACAGGTAGACAATGAAAGTAACTTCATTGATATTGAAGGTAACTGATGGTGAGCTGGAGTGGTTGGAGAAGGATGTTGATGAGCTTATTAGTGCCGAGAGAGCTCCAGATATGGTAACTTTTCTTGTCAGGACTCGCGAAGAGTTGGCACAAGTTAGAGCTGCAATTGCTAAGAAGGTATTTTGAATGTTTTTACCTTTTTTATTGAATTAAAAACTCGTTAAATATGAATAGTTATTTTTTGACATTTCAGTCTCCTAAATCTACCCGTGAGAGAAAGGACAGTGGTCTGGGCAGCAAACCGACAACTCCAGTGCACATGAAAACTCTGCAGGTTAAAATGACTTATTTTGTCTTCTATGTAGTAGTACTTAAAACTGAAATAATTTTGTTTTATTTCTTAGCGAATCAGTCCTGTGAAGAAAGCATTTTCAAGGACAAAGGCTGCCTTAGCTACTATTAATGAAGAATATAGGTATATTACGATTAAATAATTTAAGGGACAATGACAATGCAGTTTTTTTGACAAAAGTTTTTAGATGAATGAATGATACTTATGTTTCCCCTATTCTCCTGGGGGCTTAAAACTCAAAGGTCCCACCCTTATTTAACATCTTTGTTAAAACCAAATTTTTTTCATATGATTAAGGGGGGGGATTAATGTAACTATCTTGTAATCAATGTATAAATGGCATTTAGAATTCTAATTTTTATCTGTAATTTTGCATGAGTAATCCTTGGTAGGTTTATCTTCCCTAAATCGAACAAAAAGTTGAAAATAACTTAATGGTTCAGCCGTTTAGCCATTTATTTGGCTATTTTCAGGGCAAATCTGTCATAAATTTTTGAAACATATTTTTGCTTTAAATCATGTGAAATGATACATAAAACCATTTATTAGATTTTTAGCACCAGCAACTACCGGCTAAAACTGTTTAAAAACGTTATGGAGCAGCAAAGAGTATTATATGGATTGGTTTTGTGATGGATTTGCCTTAAAAATAGCCAAAAATTGGCTAAATGGCTAAACCGCCAGCCATTAGCAGTTACTATTCCAACCTTTTGTTCAATTTAGGGAAAATAGACCTATCAATGATAACTCCTGCAAAATTTCAGATCTAAAATCGAATTCTTATTGCTTTTACACATTAATTATGAGATGGTTGTATCAAACCCCCCCCCCCCCTTTTTAATGATGATTTGCCATGGAATTGGGCTTTATTTTTTTATTTTACAAAATAGGAAACCTTTTTTTCTATTAGAAGCAGTGATGATGAGGATTACGAGACAGGGGATGAGATTCTTAGCTTTGATGGAGGTGCTGCTAGAACGAAGGTAGACTCTATTTTCTTAATGCACAATTATCTGAAATACATTACTATACACTTTGGCGTACAATATTTCCATAGTCTTGTTTTAATATAAGCATTTTTAACTGATTTAACTTTTTTCTTCTAGGATAAAAAAAGAAATAAGAAAATTTCTTACTCTGATAGTGTCGATATCGAAAAAGCTTTAAGAAAGAAGGTATGTTAAACCTCTACATTAAAAAGTAGATGCGACACAAGGACTCTGATAGGAAATTGACAACTTATTCATACGTACTGTAATAAATCAATCATTACTTGGACTAATTTAACCAAATTAGGTTTTTTTTAAGTTTTTGATAATTCATACAACCCCCTTAAGTAATTAAAAATAAAATACAATTTTAAAATTTATTTACTGTGTAAATATGCATAAATATGACGTTTTTACTGACAATTATGTTTATTTTTACTCGAAGCATATTTCTTGTATACAATAAAATGATTATAACTTTCGTTCTATTTAAGATAAATTGATGAAATAAAAAGTACATTCAATTTTATTAAGCTGAAAAGTCGCTTATTGATTTTAAGAAATAATATACCCCTTTGAGTGGGGGAGGGGGGGGGGCATTGAGTATCGAAATAAGAAACTAATGTAAATTTCTTTTCTACGGTGGGTTTTAATGATTCATATAGCAGCCAAACTGTTTTAGGCAATACCCATTTGTCTGTCTGTCCCTCTGTCTGTCCTTTTGTCTGTCTGTCCCTCTGTCTGTCCTTTTGTCTGTCTGTCCCACCACTTGTCTATCTGTCTAACTGCCTCTCTTTTGGATTTCAATGAATCATCTAGCATAGCCGAATTGTAATTTGTTAATGCCTCAAAGACTGTCTGTTACTATTTACCTGTCTGTCTGTCTGTCCCTCTGTCGGACCATTCACAGGTTCTCTATTGGATTTTATCTAATTAATTGTCTATTTTAGTAAAACTTTGATAATTCTTCTTGCCCATCTGTATCTGCTGAGTTTCTACTCTTGGTCTAACAGACTTATTCACTTAATTTATAAAAAATTAGATATATCTAATAATATGGTGGTATCTTGTACCAAGAGATACACAAATAACCTTGTGTTGAAAAAAAACTAATAAAAAATGATTCAATTTCTTTTATGAAGAAAAGTGTAATACATGTTCTCTTTCTACATCAAAAATATTTTTCAAATTTATAGGTAATATCAGGTTATATTCCATTAATTTATTAACAACTAAATTTTTTTACACCCCACTTATGACTTTTAACAGCCCCCTTTAACTAAAATCAAGGGTGATTTTATTAAGATTTTACCAAAACTACTTTACATAAGAAATTTATTACATTTTAAATTTTTTTATATAAAGAGGATTGGGATATCTCCCTCCCAACATTAACTTTAAAAACTATTGTAAAATACATTAAAAGTTATAAACATATATCTATCAATATCATTAAAGGAATTAACTCAAGTTTAAGGGGGGGGGGGGGCTTAATGCAACCATCTCGTAATCAATGCACAAATTGCACTTAGAATTCGAATTTCGTTACAAAACTTGGCATGAGTAATCCTTGGTACATCTATTTTCCCAAAATGGAACATAAAGTTGGAAAAGTGACTGCTAACAGCTGGCAGCTCAGTCATTTAGCCGTTTTTGGGCTATATTCAGGGCGAAACTATCATTAATTGCATAGGAATCAACTTTTTGAAACCTATTTTGCTTTAAATATCTATTTTTATAATTTCTTCTCCAGCTGCTAGAACTGGCTGAAAATGGCTGGGAGTGGCTAAGAGTATGCACACCCTGCCTTAACCAAATAAAGGATAAACAAAAATTACCATGAAAACGGACAATGCAGCGTTCAAATAGGACCTAGAGACAAGTAGAATCCATTGAGCATAAATCCTAGCTGTTCCTTCTTGCCAGATATTTCAATTTTAAGATTTAAAGTGAAAATCACTAAATTTGCCAAATATAAAAGGCACATCTACTTTTAATACAGGAAGATGAGATACTTTTTTTTGTAAATCATGCTTCTGAGACACTTTATATATCAAATAAAATCTTAGTAATGTAAAATAAATAAAGCAGTTGTGATTTGACTTGAATCTGGTTAACTTGTCTTTGTGTTTTACTTGTTTTCTTAATCATCTCAAACATGAGGACAAAGAATTCTCTTCACAATTTGTATACTCAAAGAATAGAGATGTCTAGTGACACCCTCTGTAAATCAGTCAATAGGATGACAGGGGAAGAACAATCTTGCTATGTTATTGGTAGAGATTAGGGTTGGGCCGGATAACCGGCCAAATTACCAGATATTCAAGTAGTAAAAAAAAATTTCTTCAGAAATCTTATATAAATTTACATAAAGTTAAACTTATTCAGAAAAAATGTTCTTCTAGCTTCAATAATAAGAAAATTATAGCCATTTAAGATTTTAAAAAGCAGAGATTTTTGGTGTAAAGTATAAAGAATTATAGAGCCGGATATCCGGCCGGATAGTTTCAATATCCGGTATCCGGCCGGATATTGAAAATGGCCGGATATCCGGACGGATATCCGGCCACACCGGATATCCGGCCCAACCCTAGTAGAGATGTGTACAGATTTTGGCTCAAAAGGGCAAAATGTTTCCATTTTGTTTGCATAATGAGTCACCTATAAATAGATGCATTCCCTAGGTTAAAGCTTTGCTTGAGTAAATCATATCTTGTAAAAAAGTATTCTCTCATATAATGTGAAACATATGATAAAACATATAGTAATTCACCTACGAATAGTTTTATTTCTTAGGATAAAGTTAGCTTTCTATAGATTATTTTGTAGAAATATTTTGTTGCTGTATTATTTGAATGGCGTGTACATAATAAATAAAAAAAAGTGTTTGTAAGCTAGAATTTTTAAAAAAAGTTTGACTGATTATGGGTCCAGTTGAATCATCTAGATATACTATATCTATTGGTCTAAGATATGATTATACATATTATTTGGTTCCTCAACTGTATGATTATCCAGGCTTCATATATTTAATATTGTGTTTTGAAGTATTTATATAATAATATAAATTCAATCTGTTTCTTTTAGAAGGTTTTCTAAATTAATATTGTTTAACATAATGGAAGACTAAGGGAGGGGGGGGTTAATGCAACCATCTTGTAATAAAGGTATAAATGGCACTTAGTATTCAAATTTTGATCTGAAATTTTGCATGAGTAATCCTTGGTAGGTCTATTTTCCCAAAATCAAACAAAAGGTTGAAAAAGTAATGGCTAACAGCTCCGCCGTTTAGCTGTTTTTTGGCTATTTTTCGGGCAAATCTGTCATCAGTTACATAGGAATCAACTTTTTGAAACATATTTTTGCTTTAAATCATGTGAAATGATACAAAAAGACAGTTTTTAGATTTCTAGTGCCAGCAAATTCTAGCTAGAACCATTTGAAAATGTTTTGGAGTGGAAAAGAGTATTATGTGTAGATAGGTTTCATGATGAATTTCCCTTGAAAATAGCCCAAAATGGCTAAACAGCTGAGCCGCCAGCCATTAGCTGCTACTTTTCCAACTTTTTGTTCGATTTAGGGAAATAGACCTACCAAGGATTACTCATGCAAAATTTCAGATCATAATTCGAATTCTTAGTGCCATTTATAAATTGATTATGATTTGGTTGCATTAACCCCCCCCCCCCCCCCCCCATATGATTGTACCAAACATACCTTTGCTCCTTATAAATTAAAGTATGTCTACAACTCTGTTGCAATAAGGTTTCCTTCAAATTATTGTTTTTTCTATTATGGTATCTTCTGCTTTGAGCTGTTGTATAGCTTTATACTTAATTAAAACTTGATGCCTTGGTGGAACCTAAGGTCTGTGCTGAGTGGGAATATGATCATAACTATAGATGGAGGAAGGGATTACCTTAGTTCTCAAGACATCCAAAAATTCATTTCCCTGTTCTAACTGTTTGGTACCAATCAGAGATTTTGAAGATTAACTCCTTATGGTTGATGAATATAAGCCAAGACCTGAAGATCTCAAGCTTGCTAAACATAGTGCTAAATCCTAAGCTTCCCTGTAAGCAAGGACTAGGACAAGGTATATCTAGATGGTTAAACAGAACCCATAATCTTATTTATAGAATGCTAACTCTATCCTAAGAAATACAGCAATAACACAATATTCATAGTTGACTTATTACTATATATTAGGATATATTTCACATTATATGCGGAATTATATTTTTACAGGATATGATGTACCCAAGCAAAGCTTTATCCTAAGGAATGCTTCTATTTATAGGTGACACATTATGACAACAAAATGAAAACATTTAGCCCTTTTGATCCAACTCCTGTACACATCTCTACCAATAACATAGCCAGATTGTTCATCCAGTGTCATTCTATTGACTGATTTACAGAGGGTGTCTCTAGACATCTCTATTCTTAGTGTATACACATTGTGTAAAGAATAATATGCCCTAATGTTTGAGATGATAAAGAAAACAAGTAAAACACAAAGACAAGTTAACCAGATTCAAGTCAAATCACAACTGCATCATTGATTTTACATGATTAAGATTTATTTGATATAAAAAGTGTCTAAGGATGATTTACAAAAAAAAAGTGTCTTATCTTCCTGTATTAACAGTAGAGTTGCCTTGTATATATGGCAAATTTAGTGATTTTCACTTTAAATATTAAAATTGAAATATCTGGCAAGAAGGAACAGCTAGGATTTTATGCTCAATGGATTCTACTTGTCTCTAGGTCCTATTTGAACGCTGCATTGTCTGTTTTCATGGTAATTTTTGTTTATCCTTTATTTGGTTATGGCAGGGTGTGTATGAAGAGTATATAGGGCTTGTGACATGTCTAGGGGTAGGTTTTTATTGGTACTGAGCTCAAAAATACTACTATAAATAGTGGGGGTCCATCCATTTGGCAGCTGGGGCTGTTACAGAGACTGTTAAAAACCTACCTAGAGACACGTCACAAGCCCTATCTACTCATTCTACTCTTAGCCGCTCCCAGCTGAGCTGCGACAATTAGCAAGCTGCCAAATGAATTTTTGTGGTATTTTTGAACTCAGCACCCATAAATACCTACCCTTAAATACATCAAAAGCCCTATCTACTTATCATACTCTTGGCAACTCCCAGCTGTTTTCAGCCAGTTCTAGCTGGGAAGTGGGTGGAACTGAAAATTAAAATATGGTTATTGGTATAATTTAACATACATTAAAGCAAAAGTATGTTTTTGAAAAAACCTACCTTTACATGTCACATCTTCCAAATTTAAAATTGCATACATAAATAATACAATATTTGAGGCCATAATTTACTATAAATATGAACACTATCTGTGTAAAAACTTTGAGGGAAACTCCAAATAAAATTAATCAGACTTTGGGTACTGGCTTGAAGGGAATGTGCAAGAATTTAGCAGTTTCTGACTGACTTTAGTTACTAGCGTTTAAAATGCTGCTGACTTGTTAGTTTTGTTTATTGCAGACAAGTATCAATAAACTTAATTTGTTTTGATGTGGCTGGTTTTAACAATTTTTTTCTCTCCAGATATATAACATTTCATAGATAAAAATTTTATTGTGATATTTGTTTAATAATAATCTAAGAATCCAATTAAATTTTGGGTTATGGGGCTATGGGTTGAATGGGTTTGAGGGAGATTTTTCTAGTTATTAATTACTGAATGGTTATGTCAGTCTGATGTGCTGGTACTATAATTTTTAAATGAAAGACTTTTTTGGAACTTTCTTTTTATTTTATTGTTTTCTGTATTGTTTTAACTCTCCCTTTAAAATTTCCTCCATATTTTCTGGATTAATCTGGATTTTTAGGTCTTTTAGCAAATACTCTCGAATTAATTCCCCATTGTCCCCTCCCTGGGTCTAAATCCATCCTGATTAGGTCTTAGCTTTTCATTAACCTTCTTTATTCTATTAAGAAGAATCTTACTAAGGATACGGCCAGGTTCTGAAAGAAGCATCATCCCTCTGTAGTTTCCACATTGGGTCAAGTCTTCTTTTTAGGCCAGTATTGAGATATGTCCTGTCTTCAAGTCCTCTGGGCATAACTCATCATTCCATAACTTAGTGATCAAAGGTAGGAATGCCTCATCAGATGAATCTAGGTCTGCTTTTATGACACCAGCTGGGTTGTTATCAGGTCCAGTAGCCTTGTTATTTTTCAAACTTTTAATGGCATCTTTGATTTTCAATAGATTTGGCGCTCTACAGTCAATGTCAAGTGTATCTGAGGGTGGAATCTCGGTTTCTTCCTCTGGGACTGGAAGATTCAGCAGTTCAGTGAAGAACTCTCTCCATCTATTTAGAATATTTTTATCAGTTTAAAGGAGTGTACCATCCTTGTCCCTGATGTGTTATCCTGATTTGTGTACTTTACCTGCAATGCTCTTAGTAATCTTATACATCTTTCATTCTATATTGATTAGCAGCATTATCTGCTTGCATAGCAAGGTTTTTCAAGTGTTCTTTTTTTGTTAATTCTGACACTTCTTTGGGATTCCCTGCTGAGCATCTTATACAGGTCTTTATCTTCTGGAGAGTTTCTAGAGTGTTTGACTTACCTCTCTTCTTTGATCCATGAGATAAATGGATCTTTGTGTGATCCACGGCATTTGGTTAGCCTTTTTGAAACCTATTTTTTCTTGGCTAGTATTATTATATACTTTTTTGATACCTTGCCAAATTCTTCAACTCCATCCAGAGTCAGCAACTCAAAACGGTTTTTTAGAGTGAGCCTAAAATTGTGTAGCATTTCAGAGTTTTGAAGAGTTGTTAAATTATATTTCTTCCTGGGGTTAGTGTCCTGCTTTTTAAATCTAAGCCAAACTTTTGAAGATAAAAGATAATGGTCTGAATTAACATCAGGTCCTCTTTCAACCCTGATATCAAGGAGAGAACCTTTAAAACGTCTATATATACAGATGTGGTCTATCTGGTTGAAGGTTCTTTGATCTGGTGATCTACAAGTGGCTGTATAAATCCTTTTGTGTTTAAAGATGGTTCCACCAATGACAAGTTTGGTGATAAACTTTTAAGTTTTTGTACTGATAACATTGTCATTTTCCTAGCCTAAGCCTAGGCCATATATGCCCATGACTTCTTCTAAATTTTCATTATTACTCCTCACTTGAGCATTGAAATCTCCTAGGAGCATGGTCAGGTCCTTATCTTTATGGCGATTCTTAAATACAGAGTCAAGCTGGTTTAATAAATCGTTTTTGACCTCTGCATCTGCTTGTTCTGTATGAGCATATGCTACTACAATTCCCAGTTTGATGATTTTATCTGAGGTTTTGAAATAAGCCTCCATTATTCTAGGATTATGGGGTTGTTAACTGATCATGGCCTGCTCTGCTTGCTTGGTCAGCATAAGAGCCATCTCTTGGTTATGTCTAGATCCTCATTCATATGGCCAGAGTATAGTATTTTCAAGCCAGAATGATGTTTAAACTCCAATGTTTGTCCACCTTAATTCGGTAATAGCCAGGATATCAACCTTGGCCTTTAGCATATCTCGGTAAATGTTTTGTCTGACCTGACTGAAACCTTGTCCGACCTATAAATTTATGTATGACAACTAAAAATGCACTTAACCACTGCGGGCCACCCACCTAGCCTGCTGGGGTCTTAAATCTATAATAATGTTCTAATAGATAGACACAGTTTATTCCAGAAAAAATCCTAAAAAAACAAGTAAGGTTCTTGGTTAAGTAAAATGCACTTAAGACTTGCAGGCAACCCACCTAGCCCGCTGGGGCTAGCTTCAGATTAGTCTGATGCTTTTATTAGCTGTAAATTTGAGTTTCTTGACCTTAACCTATAGTTGGATGTATGACAATACATACTTTTTAATAAAATGCATTTAATCCCTGAGGGACACGCACCTAACCCGCTGGGGTCTGTCTTCGACTTGCTGGATCATCTGAAATTAGGTCCTCATGAATGGACAGTTTATTTGAAAAAAACCTATAAAAAATATAAAATGTAAGTTGTTAGGTTAGGTAAAATGCACTTAAGCCCTGTGGGCTACATATCTAGCCCGCTGGAGTTAGCTTCAGATTAGTCTAATGCTTATTTCAGCTATGAATTTGAGTTCTTTGACCTAAACAACAACACATATATATTGGGGAAAATGCATTTAATCCCTGCAGGCCACCCACCTAGCCCGCTGGGGTCGGTCTTCGACTTGCTGAATCATCTGAAATAAGGTCCTCATGAATGGACAGTTTATTCAAGAAAAAAAAACTGTATAAATATAAGTAAGTTTCTAGGTTAGGTTAGGTAAATGCTCTTAAGCCCTGCAGAAAACCAACCTAGCCCGGGGGGGGTTAGCTTCAGGTCAGTCTAATGCTAATTTTCGCACAGAATTTGAGTTTCTTGACCTAAATAACCTATAGTTTGATATATAACAAGATATATATTAGAAAAAATGCACTTAACTCCTGCGGGCCACCAACCTAGCCCGCTGGGGCTAGCTTCAGATTAGTCTAATGCTTATTTTAGTTCTGAATTTGAGTTCCTTGGCCTAAAAAACCTATAATTTGATGTATCCCAACAAATATATTGAGAAAAATGATCTTAACCCCTGCGGGCCACCCACCTAGCCCCCTGGGGTCGGTCTCCGACTTGCTGAATCATCTTAAATGTCCGTATGAATAGATACAGTGTATTTAAGTTAAAACCCTAAGAAAAAACAATTTAAGGCAAGTTTCCACATCAAAATAGACCAAAAAAGCCTAAGAACTTCTTTTCCGCATGGTTTTTCTTACCTAACCTAACCTAACCTAAAAATAAATATTTTTGGATTTTTTTGCCATTTAGATGTAATACCTATAGGACAAGGCTTATATACGAAGTTTGAAGGGTCAAGCTCAATATTTAGACCATTTTGCTTACGGTTTAAGAGCTTATGTCATCACGCCCCGCCCCCCCCCCCCTTACGTAGGAATTAACTTTTAAAAACATATTTTTGGTTTTATTCATGTTAAATGATAGCAATAACCATTTTAAATTTCTAGTACCAACAGCCACCAGCTAGAACCGTTTGATAAAGTTTTGAAGTGGCAAAGAATTTTATGTGGAGATAGGTTTCGTGACTAATTTGCTATGAAGATAGCCCAAAAATGGCAAAACGGATGAGCTGCCAGCCGTTAGCCGTTACTTTTTCAACTTTTTGTTTGATTTAGGGAAAATAAACCTACCAAGAGATGGTTTCATTAAAAAAACCTTTTAAGTCAGTCAAAAATTGCAGTTTCAGAAGCCTTTTAATGATTTCTGGAAGACCTTTAGGGTTAGGACCTGGAACCTGAAAACGACTTTATTTAAGGATTTACTTCTTCAGGATATTTTGGTAATGAAAAATGCATGCTTTTAATTAAAACCTATATTTTTTTTAAAAAATCCCAGAATCTATTTCAATAATAAAGAATATAAACACTCAAAATTTACTATTTAATTTAAACTTTACATCTACTGGACTGTTTTTCTTAATTTTCTGAGTGATCGCTTTTATGGATGTCTGTCACCATGTTGCACATATAATTATAGTTTACACTGGCTTAGATAGCTTTTAAAAGCAGACTAGACTGTTGTATTGAAAGTATTCTTTAAATTCTAGCATATGTTGCTTCTAGTTTTCACAAAATTCTAAATTATTGATTTAGTAGTCTAGGATTTGTTGCATCTACTGTTTGACAATATCTATGGTTTGATGTAATACTGTTAAATCGTTCACTTGCTATCATATTACTTGCTTAATACGCACTAATTCTGGCAGGTTAGCTGAAAATATTTTTGGCTTATTTTATTATTAAAATATAAGTTCAGTTTGCCTTTATGAGTTTTGTTTTAGTAGTTTATTTTTCCCTAGGACGTAGAAGTTAGAGTACAGCCCACCTGGGTAAGAGCAATTTCTATGCCAGAAGAGTATGACGAAGCTACTGGAATGTTCAGCCCTGTCGACAAGCAAGTCTTTTTTTTTTTTTTTTTTTTTTTTTTTTTTTTTGCATCTAGATAAAATTTTAATATCTTATCTTCAGATTTAACTTTCATTTTTACAGGTATTACAGAGAGACTAGAGATAATGATTATGTTGCTCCATTTGGATTAGAATATACAGAGAAAGAAGTCGTTGATGGTTGTGTCAAATATCATTTTGAAGAATTATCTGATGTCGAGGTTATATGAACTTTTAGAATAGTTTAAACTTACTTATCAAAGTATATAGGACTTCATATGTAAACATATTTTTTTCTAGTTTTATCCTTTTACAAAAAAAATGTATTTCTGTCTGTAGGCTAAACCGATATTTTCTCATTACATTGTAGCTGCTCAATTTCATATATCTTGAGAAAGTTAAACTCTTTTGGTGGATAGTAAAACTAAACTTAAGAGTAATTAAAAAAAATATTTAAAACAGAGTTAGGCTAATTAACAACTTCTTATATTAACTTAGTCATTGAACCCTCATAATTTGGTGCGAAATAGAAATAAGATGCAGGATTAAAGTTATTAGGGCAAATTTTTGTTATAAATAACAGAAAAAGTTGGGGTTTTATTGCAACCATCTCGTAATCGGTGCCTAAATGGCATTTAGAATCCGAATTTTGTATGAAACTTTACAGGAGTAATACTAAATAAATTCCTAATTTAAGTAGATTATTTGTTGCGTGACTCAAGCCGCCTCCCCCCCCCCCCTAGCCTACCCCTCTTATATTAAATTAAGTCAAAATTGTCAAATCTTCTTTTTTCTCAATTATAATAAAGTATGCCCTTGTAAAATTGATTTTACTTTGTACTAAATAAATTGTCTGTTGTCTTCTATCCCCAGGTATCTTAACTTAATTTATTTATGTAGGAGAATGAGGAGGGTGAGGAGGTTGAAGAGGAAAATTTGGATGAAGAACTGAAGGCTCTTTTGGAGGAATCTACATCTGATATTCCTCAAGATCTTTTAGATGGAAAGCACAGATTCAGGTTATTATTTTTTTTAGAAATTTTATATATTTGGTTAGTTTATGATTTTAATAAAAGGGTAATGCATCCATCCCATTTTAATGTGCAAATGGCACCTAGAATCCTAATTTTAAGCTATGAGTAATTCATGGTAGGTTTATTAATCTTAAATTGAACAAAAATATGAAAAGTAATTGTCAACGGGTGTGGCTCAGCTGTTATTTTACAATTTTAAGGCAAATCCGTCACAATTCTACACATAATACTCTTTGCTTTTCAGTTTTTTTCTTGCGTACAAGCGGCTGGTACTAGAAATCTAAAAATATGTTTATTGGTATTGCTACGTAAATTATAGCATAAATGTTTTTCAAAGGTGATTATTACGTAATTAATGGATGAGCTATTAGCCGTTACTTTTCCAACTTTTTGTTAGATTAAGGGAAAAAACCTGAGGATTACTAATGCGAATAATTAGTTTGAAGCTATACTGAGAATATTTCTTACAGCCCTGAGAGTTCAGAGGAAGGAAACGAGACTGACCCTAAGGGATCTCTAGAATCTGATACTAAAGAAGAGAAATCTGAAACTGATGATTCTAAAAGTTCTGAGCAATCTAGGGTGAGTATCTATAAAGTCTGTTAGTCTTTTTATATGTTCTATCATAACATTACACATATTTGGCCATAACTCGGTCAAATAGGCCCTTTTCGATCTAAGATACTGAAACAGTTTATTTACAATCCTAATTATCAGTTTTTTTTTTTTTTAATTTCGTGGAAGACTAATGAATATACTAAGGATTTTTTAAAAGAAAATTTCTATGATTCTACACATAAGGTATATTTTAGTATGGCTCTGCTAGAACAGTTTGAATTCCAGTGGATATTTGTTTCAATCTCATACTTGAAAATGATACTTTTATATCTTGCATTATTGGATAATTAGAATTAATATTTCCTACCTTATCCTAGCACAAAGTGATTATTTTTGGCTTATTTTCCATAGTTATGTGTTTTAAGACTTTAAAAAACCAGTAGAATTATTAATTGCTTCTTTAAAAAAACTAAATCCTATAAAATTAATCAAATGTTTTGTTTTTGTTAAACAGACAATAATTCATTTAATATATCCTAGTAAAATTAAAACTATAGTGGATATTTTTTTAAAAATCTCTCCTCCCTCATTGCCATTCAGGGCTCCAAATAATTTTAAATTTGAAAAATTACATATTGTCAAAGAAAGTAGTTTTTTCTTTCAACTCTTGCTTTTTGAAGGCAAAGATTATCATTATATATTAAGCTATAAAAATTGGAAAGAATTTTAATGAATATAATAGATTTGAAATCTGCATAAAATTTTAAGGATTTTTTATAAAATTCGTTTTTTATATAATTCATTATTTAAAAGCGCAAATCCAATTTAAGTTAATAAATTTTGACCAATAGGATAGGTGGATTGGAAACTACCTGCGCTCTAATTGGTTGAATGGTGTAAGTAAGTCACTTAAGCTTCTCCAATCAGGGCGCAGATAGTTTTTAATCCACCAATCACAGATGTCAAAATTATTGAACCTTATTTGTATTTGCGCCTTAAGATAAATAATTATACAAAAAACGAATTTATAAAATTTCCTTAAAATTTTATGCAGATTTCAAATCTAATATATACATTAAAATTCTTTCCAATTTTTTATAGCTTATTATATATAAAATCTTTTAATATCTGGTTCGATTCTCGAAAGTGAATTATAGTAAAGACCAAGAACATTTATTTTTAGGACATATAAATCACTTAATTTTTTTAAAAAGCTTTTTAAAATACTGCTAGAATCCGGAATCCGCCAAAATTAAGAATCTGGAATCCGCAAGAAATCTGCCACTTTTTTTGACGGATTCTTTTAAGAATCCGGAATCCGAATCTGGCCCAAAAATTCGACGGATTGCTATCATTAATATAATTACACTAAAAATTGAAAGAAGAGTAAAGTTTGTTTCAGGTTATTTAGTGAATAGTTATTTACTAGAAGGAACAGCTCTGATCTTTTTCTCAACTTATTTTAACTACCACTAGTTTCTATTTTAACGCCCAATTGTCCGAATGTTTGGGATATTTTTTTTAATCTAAAGATTGGTTAAGGAAGGGTGTGATAGGAAACTACTTTTTTATGCATATTTTACTTTATCTCATGCTAAATGATATAAATTACCATTTTTTCATTTTCTAGTACCAGCCACTACCGGCTAGAACCGGCAGTAAGCTGCTGGAAGAGGCCAAGAGTATGCTGTGTAGATAGAACTTGTGACATCTCTATGGCCAAACAGCTGAGCTGCCAGCCGTTAGTCGTTACGTTTCCATCTTTTAGATCAATTAGGGGAAAATAGACACATGCCAAGTTTCGTAACGAAATTCTGATTTTAAGTGCTATTTGAGCATTGATCACGAAATGGTTTCATTAACTCAATCCCCCTCCTAAAAAAAAAATTTTAAGGTGTTCAGAGAAAGAAAGATTTGGTATGATTATTTCTACCTAAAGTTCATAGAGAATTTGCAGGTTATTTTAATTAAGTTTTTTTAAGAAGGAATTTATTGCACCATATTTTATGTCCTCTGCAAGTGATTCTTGCGGCTGCTTAAATAACTACCCGCCTCCACTCCATTTACTCCTCTTCTCTCCTACTTGATGAACCAACTGAATAAATGAGGTCCATATTATCAAGCTAAACTACTAATTTTCCCTGTCCATAATCTACGAATATCCTATACAAATTTCATTAGGATCGGTTTAATATTTTTGTAAATATAGCTTCATAGTTCAATTTTATTATTCTAAATCCCAAAATGAATACTTAAAATTAATTCTTTGCAGCGCATTAATTGTTTTGGTTAGGTTGACGAGCTAGAAACTGAAGATTATTCAGAATACTACCCAGCTGCAGTCATAACTGATCCAGATTTAGATTATGATGAGGTGTCCTCCGATTGGGAAATTGATGCAGAAGAGATAAAAGGATTGCAGGTTCGAATTACATATCAAAAATACAATATTTGTTAAACCAAAGCTTATATTAGTTTGATTCTTAGTGCCATTGCGCATTCCGACTGAGGTTAAAATAGCTTTTTTATGTAGTTCAAATTTTTTTCGTGAGAATATTATCAAAAATTTCTAAAATCTTTAACGTTTGTGTTTTGTAGGAAGATTTGAAACAAGAAGTTTTTAAATTTGCTAATTATGTTCCGATCTGGGTACATGTCGAATCTGTTCAGGTTTGTTAATAATTAAAGTAGGCAGTTAAAAGTTCATAGAATGTTTCCGAGCTTATTATATTATTACAGAGTGTTTTATAGATCTAGTCCTTTAAGCTTAAAATTTTCAAAGCTTATAATTAAATTTTAAAACAGTTGTTGCCAGAACAGTGCACTCTACGTCGTTAAAAACGAAAACTATTTTGCTGTACAGTTATTTTTTTTCGACTTTTACTTGGTATGCTACCCTGTTAAACCTAATTTAACAACCTTTTTAAAAAGGGGGGGGGGGGTGTTAATGCAACCATCTCGTAATCAATGATTAAATGGCACTTAGAATTCGAATTTCGATCTGAAATTTTTCATCTGTAATCCTTGGTAGGTCTATTTTCCCTAAATCGAACAAAAAGTTTGAAAAGTAACGGCTGGCGGCTCAGCCGTTTTTTGCCTATTTTCAGGGCAAGTTCATCACTAATTACGTATGAATAAACTTTTAATACATATTTTTGGTTTAATTCTTGTTAAATGATAGCAATAACCATTTTTAAATTTTTTCTAGTACCAACAGCTACCGGCTAGAACCGTTTGATAAGGTTTTTGAGCGACAAAAAGTATTGTGTGGAGATAGGTTTCGTGACTATATGGCAAAAATTGGCAAAACGGCTAAGCCGTTAACCGTTACTTATCCGACTTTTTGGTCGATTTAGGGAAAATAGACCTACCAAGGATTATTCATGCAAAATTTCAGATCGAAATTCGAAATTTAAGTGCCATTTAATCACTGATTACAAGATGGTTGCATTAACCCCCCCCCCCCTTTAGTCAAGAAAAGATGTGGCTAAACAGTTACTTGAAGACAAGCAGAAATTGTTGACGGAAAAAGCTGCAAATGATACTAAAAAGCTAGCAGACGAGGCTGCAGCAGCTACTGATAGTGAAAGTGCTTTAAAGGCTAAATTAGAAGAGGTTGATCTTGAACCGTTGTCTTTAAAGGTTAATTTTCTTTTTATTAAATTTGTTTCCACAAGGCAAAAGGTATTATAATTTTAATTAAGCCGTTGCTACAAAAATCTAAAAGACCCAACTCGACAAAAGATTGTTTGATTAGTTAATTTATCCTTAGAGTTTGAACCTTAGACTCCCTGGAGTATGCCGATACACTTATGTATAGCCACGAGAGCTAGCTCAAGCTCTACGTAAAAACTTTACATTATTATTTTTTAACAGTTGGGTACGAATTAAAAAGCGTAGTAACTCTAAGTGTGGGGGGAAGGGATGGCACATTTGCGTAAACGGTGAGTATAGGCTGTATCTTTGGAATGAGAGGATAGGTTATTAGGGATAAAATTGTTCTTATATGATAACTTCTTCTAAGTTGTAAGATTTTTTGGATAGGCTTTCAGGTTCAGGTGCTGCAGGACTTCTGGTGGTCTCTGGACAGGTAAAAATCTAAAATAAAGACTTGGGTCATTGTCAGGGTGGCCACTGTGTACTATATGTACTATATTGTCAAAATTTCTGTACTATATGGACTAAATGTACTATATGAGTTGAAATTTTGGTACTAAGAAAAATTTTTATTATTTTAAAACTAATTAAGAATGATAATACCTATTGTTTGTAATATTACATTGTACTTACAAAATAAAATTTGTAGAAATAGTATTTATTTTAACTGTTTTTTATATTATTATTATGAGTATTATTTATTCTTTCTTTGACATTACAATTAATCTACTCAGGATAAAAATTCATCAACATACTAAAAAAGAGAAAAGTGATTTGGGTATGTAAAATAAAATTATAAACCTAAGCAAGCTAACATAAGCTCTGAGATATGCAATGACTCTTAAAATCACCTTTATCATACATATTTTTGATTCAATGATTTTTATTTCTTATCTATAATACAAAGTAGAACAATGTCTGTCTGTCTGTCCGTCTGAAGCTTAAGATCTCAGTAACCACTGAACTGATCGGATTCTACTCTTCAGGGTATATACCTATTGGTCCTGCAGTGGTTTTAAGCTATTTTCTTGGGGGGTGGGACACCCCCAACCCCCCAAAGAACAAAAAATCCCCCCCCCCATTTTTTTTACAAATTTTACGAATTTTATGAATTTTACGAATTTAATCGCAAAATGTTTTCCTGCTGGGTAGGTGCGAAAATTTGTGATCCGTTCTGCTGGGTAAGTAATAGAAGATTTAATTATACCTTTTGGGGCAAAGCCCCTAGGGGCGAGATCACTAGTATTATATAAAACTCTTGTTCTTTTTTTTGGGATTGCTTTAGCGGCTCAATACATAATCTAAATTTTTAATTGGTGCTTTTCTGTATACTAGCGGGTACGCACCTAGAAGCCTCTAGGGGCACTTAAGGTTGGAGGGAAAAAGTCGACATCATCCCATTTTAAATTTGAGTTTTAGAAGGGTAAAAAAATAATTTTTTGGGGGGGAGGAGGGTGAAGACACCCTCCCCAAAAATAATTAAAAACGTTCTTAAGACCTATAAGAAGCTTCACTGTAAAGAACAATATCGGTTCAGCGATTAGCGAGATCCTTTGTGACAGACAAAAAACCGCTTACAGACAAAGAACGCTTATAATGATTGCTAGATGACCAAATTAGGTTAAGTAAAGAATGCTCGGCTGGGTTAAGGTAGGACATTAGAGTTGTTAATATAGTATACCGTCTCAAAATACCTAAAATGTAGGCGCATTATTTTAACCCATTTCTGTTATGATATTACAATTGACACCAAAAAAAGTGTTCTGGTAGCTTTTTTCAGCTTTTTTTATGTCAATTTTGATTTTAATAAAAAAAATATTTTTTTTTTTATGGCTTTATATAAATTCCTGAATTTTCGCTTTGAAGAGTATATTAAAGAATTTAAATAAAAAACCTGTTTTTAAGATTTTGATCATGCATAGCAAGGGCTATCCTCAAAAGACTGACATTTTTGGACGTTTTAGCAAAATCGGAAATTTTGACAGTTATTTAAGGATAACTTTTCAAGGGTCAACATTTTTATAAACAGTTTTTTAATTCTTAATCTGCTCTTCAGGAAGGTAATTAAAGCCATACTTTAAAAGAAGAAAAAATTTTCTCCCTCAGAGGGAACTCTTCCCCTTTTTATGGAAATCAAAACTGACATTTTTCTGAAAAAAATCGACCAGAACACTTTTTTGGGTATCAATGGTCATTATATCTTAAAAGGAATTGGTTGGAACAGCACGCCTATTTAATTATAAAAATTGGTAATTCTTAGTCGATGAAATGTATAAGCTTTGATTAATACCTTTCTGTGCGACATCTTTAATCAAGCAATAAATGTTCATTTTTAGGACTTTTTTTGAAAAAAAGTCTTCTAGTGTTCGGTTCTTCCACCAATAAAAAAAATGTTTAATGCTCCCTCATCATTTGTATCACCTTTTTAAAAGCGAAGCTTTTTTATAATTAGGGTCGGCCCGTCCGTCTGTTACAGTAAGCTTTTTTTGGTTAATTGAAACAGGTTAGAATTGTCCTATCAGGTACTACTTTGAAAGCGCAGCAACTCTATAGGCGTTACCAGAATGTCCCTACGTCTATTTAAATCCTGCTGATTATTTACGTTTTTGACAACAAATTTTTGTATGTTAAAATTATCAGATTCATCTGATTTTTGGTATACTGATTTCTATTGCAACAAGCTTATGCATTATAAGCAAAGCATCTCTATAATAAAGTCCTAAAAACGTCAGTATGTCCTTAAACAGTTTTGCAACAAATTTACTTATTTTGTTTAGATATTTGCATTAATATTTAGTTTCTTCAGCTCTGACACTCAACAAGTGTTAATGTTCGTGTGTCCTTCCATTTCAGTGCTTCACTTTTAAGAATGTTGTCATCCTTGTTTTACCCTAAAATATTCGTACTTAAAAAGTTTGTGTGTTTTTTACACTTAAATGTACTTAATATAGAAGTAGATGCTCAAGTCTAAGTTTTTAAAATCTGCAAAAAAAACTATTTTTATGGCTTTTTTGGGCTTTTGTACCATCCCAATTTTAAACAGTTTTACAAAATTTCAATTCAAGTGTGTTGATATATACCTGAAATTTACCAAAAAAATGGGGGCAGTCTCAATTATAACATATGAAGGTGTAGCAAGTAATCTTCCAAATACAAAATTGTCAAATTGCATACATATATAATAGGATTGGGCCGGATACTTTTTGGACTAATACTGGATATCTGGCTGATTTATAATGCCGGATATTTGGCAAATGTATGTTATTTGGCCGGATATCCAGTAATTCGACTGGATATCCGGTTATTTGGCCGATGTTCTTTCATTCGGCCAGATATCCAGTAATTTGCCAAATAACGATTATCTGTCATTAGAAATCAACGGGATAGCCGGTATCGGCCCAACCCTATTATATATGTATGCAATTGTTTCTTCTTTACAGTAAAGTTTCTGATAGATCTAGGGAATGTTTCAGTTATTACCACTTAAATAAAGTTAGAGGAACGACTCTTCTCTCAGGTGCCCAAGAGTCCTTTAGGCGCGTTACCGCTAGAAAGTACTATAGAGAAGCTCTTGTGAAAATTAGATAATTGTTAATATTATCTTTTTTTGTGTCATTATTCATTGTTTATCTCTGTTAATTTTGTATTGACTTAATGGAAAGAGATGTTCGGTGCTTTCCCTCTAAAGTGTCTTTTGATCACTGAAACCCCTCCCTCCTCATATTAACTTGCAAGGGTCCCTGGTACCCAATATAAACTATCCTAACCTGACCTTATATAATTAAGAAACAAACTAGAAAGTATCTCTTCCTTTTTTCAAGGTCGGGAGATGGGGGGGGGGGGGGGGTATGTGCTCAACTTGGCACTTGGGAAACTGGCAATAATTTGCATTAAACTTACGTCTTCAATATATTAAACTAAAGCTATAAAGCAGAAGTACCGATTGCAGAGTTGCTACACTTTGTAAACCCTTATTGTTACAGGAATCTTCAACCAAAGTTTTCAATCAAAAAAATTCAACTTGCTTAGATTAAATAAAAGAGCTAACCTTTACAGACTCATATTATTGAAAAGATTTGCATTTAATAAGTATCAGAAATAGATTGGATAAAATAGGCAGTTTATTACACTAGTCCCAAAAGTTTGAAAATAACCTTTTCTTATTCGTAGACTTAATAACTTTGGGGACTTTCAATAAATTTTGATGGATTGGTTTATTAATTTGAGTGTTCATCGTTTCTACCACTAATTTTAATCTACAGAATGGGTTAATTTTGTGTATTTGTATTGGAAGTATAATAGTGTGATGCGTTTGTGAACTCGCACCTTTATCCCTTTTGTTTTCCTTATCATTAATGGCAGTTTAGAAAGTGCCCAAGTTTAAATAAAGTTCAAAATTGAACGTTGTAATCAAAACAACGCTTGCGCAAACCAAAACAAAGCTAGCGCAGCCATCTTTAATCTTTCTTTCAAGATGTGCGGAATATCTGTGTGATAAAGAAACCATGTATAGTCAAAATTGTGGTGTTATCCGTACTGAAAAATACCTTTGAGTGCTTCCCGGCTTGACAAGATCAATGACCTCTGTAAGAATTCTTTCTTTAAGCATTTATAATAGAGTGGAGTGATTTTTTTTAAGACGGCAAATTAATCTTTTCATTTTCACTAAAATTAGACCAAGTAATTAATTTATTTTCGTACCAGAATATTTTAATAGTAGTCTATGATGATTTTATTTATGAATTTCAAACTCGCATTCAATTTTGATTAATTTTAAGCAAAAAATAACCCTAGCTTCTTTATACATTTTGAAATATAATTTCGAAGTCACGCAACCTTTTATAAGGAATAGATGTTTGTTCCAAATAAGAAAAAGATTTATTTTCTTTTACAAGATTTATTTTATAATGTATTTAACATTTTGATATTTGATTATTAATTTTGTTATTTTCTATTTCAGCATGACCGTTTTCATACAATAAATTGTATTAGTAACTATGCTGGTTTTGATTCTTGTGGGAAGTAGCAGGTTTCGTACGTTTGTACGTAAAGATCTGGTAAACGGCCAGCCAAATGCTGTTAAACTGAAACAGTATTATTAATGGGGATGTACATCAATTCATTAGCCATAGTCTTAGATCCTTCAGTAACATGTTATTTCTTGTTCTGTAATAAAAATGTAAGTGTTCCAGTTACTATTAGACTTTGGGTACAGACTGACCCTTTTTTGTTGATTACATAGTGGTTGAAACGTTTGATCACTAAACCTAATGAACCAACCAATTAAAATTCAATTAAAGTTTCCAAATTTAATGAGCCAAAAAATAAAAAATTTATTATAAACCTTCCGGGACTAGTGTATTAAACAGCCCAATGTCTCCTTCCTCCCTAGTTTGACTTGTGATACACTCTTCTATAGTTCAGGAAGGTAGGGGACATTGAGCTGTTTATTAAATTAGTCCCCAAAGTGTTATAATGGTGTTTTCTTACATTTGGGTTAAAACATTGGGGAAATTCAGTAAATTTTATTTGGTTTATGTATTAAGTTGAGTGTTTAAAAGTTTCAACTTCTAGTCTTAATCTACAGAAGGGATATTTTTTTGTATCATTATTGGGGATGTACATCAATTTATTAGACATTGTCTTATCCCTTTAGATTCTTGAATAACATGTTATTTCTTGTTATGTAATAAAAAAAAAGTGTTATAGTTATTGTTAGACTTTGGGTACATGGATCTAGATAGAGAAGACAATGTCTGATAAATGAACGTGTATACCCCATGATTATACACAAACTTACTCTTTCTGTTGATTACAATAGGTGGTTGGAACGGCTTATTAAACCAATTAACAGCCCATTGTGCTCTGCCTCCCTAGTTATTATTAGACTTTTGGTTCACTTTGGTATAATTCAGAGATGGAGGGGAAATTGGACTGTTTATTTCACTTGTCCCTAAAGTTTTATAATTATTTTTCTAATCCATTAGGCTAACAACTTTTGAGAATTTTATTGAATTTTGATTACTTGGTTTATCAAGTTAATTGTATAAACGTTTCAACCGCTAAGTTTAATTTACAGAAGGGATAGTTATGATTATCAAATAAATTTCATACTTATGTAATAGAGGTGGCCGGATACTGGATATTCGGATGATTTATAATGCAACATATTTGGTATCCAGCAAATTACCGGATATCCGGCCGAATAACCAGATATCTGGCCAAATTACCGGATATTTGCTAGATATCTGGCCAGATGTCGGATATCCGGCATTATAAATCAGCCTGATATCCAATATCCGTCCAAAAAAGTATCCGGTCCAACCCTATCATATATGTATGCAATTTGACAATTTTGTATTTGGAAGATTACTTGCTACACCTTCATATGTTATAATTGAGCTTGCCCCACTTTTTTTGGTAAATTTCAGGTATATATATCAACACTTAAATCGAAATTTTGTAAAAAAATTTAAAATTGGGATTGTACAAAAGCTCCAAAAAAGCCATAAAAACTTTGCAGTGCTTGTACCGTCGCAATATTTGCATTACAGAAAAAATATTTTGCATGGGTCATTTTTATGCATAAATCAACCATATTTTGGCTGGGGGCAAAACTTTTAACAAAATTTTTCAAATCCGGGACGGGGAACTCTATGGTATGACGAGACATAATTATATGTTTTGTGATTTCTTTCTGAATTAAGGGGGGGGGGGTTCAATGCAACCATCTCGTAATCAGTTAGCAAATGGTACTTAGAATTCGAATTTTGATCTCAACTTTTGCATGAGTAATCTTTGGTAGGTCTATTTTCCCTATATCGAACAAAAAGTTGGAAAAGTAACGGCTGGCGGCTCAGCCGTTTAGCCTTTTTTTTGCCTATTTTCAGGGTAAATCCATAATCAATTACGTAGGAATAAACTTTTTAAAACATATTTTTGGTTTAATTCATGTTAAATGATAGCAATAACCAGTTTTAAAACTTCAAGTACTAACAGCTACCGTCTAGAACCGTTTGATAGCGTTTTGGAGTGGCAAAGAGTATTATGTGGAGACAGGTTTCGTGACTAATTTCCACTGCATAGATACAAAAAAAATGGCAAAACGGCTTAGCTGCCAGCCGTTAGCCGTTACTTTTCCAACTTTTTGTTCGATTTAGGGAAAATAGACCTACCAAGAAATACTCGTGCAAAATTTCAGATGGATATTTAAATATGATAAATAATATCAGTTTATAGCATTATCAAGAGAATCTAAACTTTTTTGGGGGGAGGGGGGAGTGTTCCACCCCCAATAAATTGCTTGAAACCATACTCAGACCAGTACATATATTCCTAGATGGGTACCGCCCAATCTGCTTTCTTTTATTACCCATCCTCTCAGTTCAAAGATAAAGCCTATACGCAAATGTATCAAAACTTGAACGTCTGTACGTCCATTTAAAACCTACTTTTTAAATTATTGATTAAATTTATTTTCTAGAATATTGAAGAAGCAGCTAAACAAGTCATTGACTCAAAAGATGCAGCAGATTCTTCTGATGCTAAGCCCTTGAGAAAGTTATCTGTAAGTAATAATTTTAAATAGACTTTAAATCTTTTATTTTGAAAGTTTTATCAAAAGTTTACAAAGATTATACTTATGTGATTTTTGAAATGTATTTTTGTTATTTTCTCATTAACTAGGTTATTTTTATTTAAAAATAGAGTTGTTACATTTGTACTCAATGATAATTTTTTTTAGGCCAAAGGAAGTCCTAAGAAAAAGTCTCCAAAAAAAGAAGGTAGTAAATCTGAAGTTAGTCCTCAAAAAGAAAATTCACCAAAATCCTCTTGTGGCACTAACTAAAGTAAGCCAAGCTCAAGTCTAAAACCTTAAAAATTGATTTTTTGTAGTTTTTTTTTTAAAGGAGCATAATAAATGTTTGTATATCGTATTGGTAACCTAATAATATTGTAATAATATGGCACCTAGTAATGTTTTTGAAATTCTTAAAGCATTTATTTGCTTAGGAATTTGTATAATATAAAAGAACTTTATTCAAGTTTTTAATCCTCGTGTTCTACTGTCTGAATTGTTAAGGAAAATAAATAACAATTATAACAATCGTAAAAATTATAAATAAAATCTTTGTTATTTTTTTTAAGTTGTTCTATGTTTTCACCAGTTTATCATCTATTGTGATGTTTGTTTGTAAAATACTTAATTTTATTTTAGTTGTAAGTCATTACGTATATGTATCCTAGAATAAGATCAAATAAAGTATTATTTTTAAAAATTGTTGCTAGGCTTACTTTATGTCCTTCCTTATATACTTTTTGTATCCATAAATGTTTTTTAAGACATAAAACATTTTTTACAGTTGATAGTTAAATGGACTCTTACAAGAAAATTAAATTTAGATTTTTAAAAAGCTAACCTGAAACTATCTCTCTGTTCAATTTTAGGCATTTGTTATTTTAGCATCGTGATCTAAGTCTGTTGTAATTTTTGACCTCCTTTAAGTGAATCTTTTGGTCATTTTATTTGTGCTCCTTTATTGAGTTTTGGCTGCTATTTTTGCCGCCCTAATCGCTGCTATCTCTGTACATCGCGTTACGTCGCTGGTATATAGCGTTACATCGCTTGACAATACATGCTGCCCTCCTCCTTCACAGCTATCTTTAACATTTAAGCGAAATAAAAAAAAACGCGCTCCAAGCGGTTAATGGATACTAAAAATAGAATTTTAATTTCTAAATTATACCATTATAAATGTAAATATAATGGAGGGATAAAGTAAAGAGCAAAAATATTTTTTGACTAAAAAGAAGCATATTATCATACCAAAATACTAAAATATCCTCTGATATGAAATATAGGTGTTTAAGTCCCTTTTAGGTTCTAGGTATGGTCCTGCAGGTTCTGATCCTCCAGGTCTCTAGAAATTTTTAAAAGGCTTCTGTGGCCGCAATTTTTGATTTTAAATTTTAAACTTGAGCCTTTCTTACATGTCTACATAACGCATTAAAATTTCATAAGGTTGCGGCGGCTGCTGACGCTGAAATTTATATTTTGATATTTTTAATTTAAAATATACATAAAGATTTTCTAAAAAATTACAGCTGTTTGAAATTTTTTAAGTAACAAATGCCTAAAAATGAAGGTTGTTAAATAAAAGGGTGAAGGAAATGAAAATTGACCTAAACTTATAAAAGCTCGGAAATTTATTATCAAACAGCGGATTTGCACAAAAAATTGTAGCTTTCTAGCTTTAATAGGAACTGAGAAGTGTTCAAAAATTAAAAGCCAACAAATTAGAAAACACTATTATAACTTTTGCTACTAGTGTAATGAACAGTCCAATGTCCTCTTTCCCTTGTAGGGGGAATGCTTTGGCCCAAAAAAAAACAATTGTAATTTATTACCATGCACATAAGGTTGGTTGTCTGTTGAATGTTACATAACAGAATATCAAACAGTGGGCATTATAGCACCCCATTACATTAAAATGATGCCTTTTTTGATCATCTAAAATCAAAGAAGAATCCCGCCCCAATTAGGTAATATTTTGCTACTAAAAACTTAAACGCAGATGTATTTATGTTAAAGGGACTGTAAACGAAAAAATTTCTCATCAGATTATCAAACTTAACAGTATTTTATTTACATTTTCTCAAAGTTAGATCAAAACGGGCTTTCATTTTTTTAATGGCTTTTTCCTCCGATATAGTCCAAGATTAGGGAAAAAATTTTGTTCTATATAAATGTGCAGTTAATTGTCTTTTTTTACCTTCTATAGCTAAAACTAAACCTTTTGACATAATTCTCGATTTTTCCTAACAATAAAGCCTACTTTTACCATAATCTTTTCTTTAAACTAATGCATGTATAGTTACTTAGAAATTGATAAAATAAGCAATATTTTTTATTGAAAACCAAATACAATAACATAGCTAGAAACAGGTTTTTTTAGTATCCAAGTAACTTTAGATGGCCTATCTCTCGCCCACTTTTAATTACAAAGAAAGCTAGTCGGTGTTTTTAGTAAGTAATAAATGTAAAATGGGTAATAAAATTTAAATATATATGCAATCGTTTTTTGTAGATTTATTATTTTGGAAGTAATTTAGATTTTTTAAAAAATAATTAAGTCGGTTAAAAGGTACTAAAAAGCAACAAAATAAAAGAAGTAAATTGCTAGTATGAACAAAAATAGTAAGATCTTTAATTTGACACCTTACTTTTTAAATTCTGTTGAGTAATTATTAAAAAAAACAAGGATGACAACATCCATAAGTAGCGAAGCACAAAAAATCATGGATGGAAATACGTAAAAGTAGATTTAAAGTTTATTTATTAAAATCAGGAATAGATTTATTGGAGAAAATAAACACAAAACCTTGTTTTATTTTGTATAACGATGTCGGTCAAAGTAAAAGATGCTCATAACAATGGGAAAAATTATTTTGATACTGATATCCCAAAATGCATCAGAGATATGGAAAAATAAGGGAAAATTTAAAAATAGCCAAAAACCTGCAAAAATGCAGTCTGACCGTCATGGTTGTTTTCTCTAAACAACAGGGAAATTTGAGTTTGATATGTATAACTGAAAAAATTTTGGAAATCGGACCATAAATACAAAAGATATGGAGAAAAAACAAAAATAGCCTAAAACCTGCTGAAAGCCAGTCTGACCGTTATAGTTGTTTTCTTTAAAGGACAGAAAATTTAATTTTGATATGTTTAACTGAAAAAATTTTGGAAATCGGACCATAAATACAAAAGATATGGAGAAAAAACAAAAATAGCCTAAAACCTGCTGAAAGCCAGTCTGACTGTCATAGTTGTTTTCTTTAAAGGACAGAAAATTTAATTTTGATATGTATAACTGAAAAAATTTTGGAAATCGGACCATAAACACCAAAGATATGGAGAAAAATGTGAAAAATACAAAAATAGCCTAAAACCTGCTTAAAGGCAGTCTGACTCTCATAGTTGTTTTCTTTAAACGACAGGAAATTTAATTTTGATATCTATAACTGAAAAAATTTTGAAAATCGGACCATAAACACTGAAGATATGGAGAAAAATGTAAAAAATACAAAAATAGCCTAAAACCTGCTTAATACTTAATTGTGCTCTTTAATGATGGGAATGTTGTCAAAAAATTTCAGCATTCTATCTTTTATAGGAGCTGAGTAAATCCCATTTCCCCCATAGCGTTACGGACTGACTGACTGACGGACTGACTGACGGACAAAGTGAATTATAGAGTAGCTTCGCTACTAAAAAATTTTTAAACCTCGGTTTAATCAAAACTTTAAACAAAAATAATTTCTTACACAAGCATAAAAAATATATGTTTATATATGACTTTAGAATGAAAATAGTTATTTCTCGCATCGTATTATAAACGGCTTTCCGCGGATATAGAATGTACAATCATAAGATTAAAACATGATTGTACATTTTTATATTCGTAGAAAGCTGGATATAATACGATGCTAGACATGGTTTTTTCGTATGGCTGAGAACCGGTTCCTATCCACCGGATTCGAATGAATACGAGAAAAAATATTACAAATCCAATCTAAGCAAAATTGAAAAAGTTTTATAAAACTATAATAAAAAAAGTTTAATTTAAAAATCATAATTTTTGGCTTTACAGGATTGACTTGAACAAAACCTAAACAAATGTACATACACTGTAATAGATATTTTTAACTGCATTGTTTTGAAGTTTATAAACAGACTGAAGCATATTTGTTCATAATTTTTTATTCTTAACATGTTATATAAGTATCACTATTTTTATTGTAGTATCTATTGTATATACTGTATAAACAATATCTTTTTTTTGTCAACTCTATTGGTTAAGTTTTGAAGGAAAGCTTCCTAAATTGTCAATTTTTGACATTTTTGATTGGCTAGTTTAATCGTTACAATTAAGTGTGGTAATAAGCAGCAGACGGACGGGTATTTTACAGAGTTGCTACGCAGTGGCTTATCAAGTCAAGCCTTCTGCACTAATCCTATTATATCACCATTCACCTCATGACCGCAGATGACCCCGTCGGCAGCGGTCAGATTGGACTGGCTAAATAGGGGAGGGGCACAGACACTTAGCAACCCCGCGCCCCTCAGGCAACTATTCAACCAGGAGATGGTGCCTTCCCTTTTACTGCAGCTTACCCCACAGATGTCTACCGCCTCGGGCTACGCCCTTGTCTCCCACACCCCCTTCAAACCTAACTCATTGTTATAATCTATTTTGTATATATATAGTAACCACCCATTGTAAATGTATTCAGTTTAAATATAATTTCTGTATGAGTAAATCCTGCTAGTTTGTTTTGGTAGAATACTTCAAGGCTAGGGGCTTGTTGGATTCGAACTCGCAACCGGTGAGCTGAAACGCTTCGGCTTACCACAACTTGGTGTCAGCGTGTTTCAATCGAGCCCTACAGAAACTAGCCAATTCTACCTCTGATTGGACCCTTTTGCAAGTAAGGGGACAGTCAGCTGCCAACTGAGAAGCCAACTGACCCGCGAGACGGCCTTTTTAGGTCGATTTTCCATCATTTTGAACGCATTATGTAGGCCTCTGGCCTACGGCAAGCAGATTTAGCCTGCTAAAAGCGCCAGTTTACGGCGTTTTTTCCGTACCGTGTGGGAGTAGCGCTAGGTGCGCAGCCACGGTAATCGGATAATTTAGCTCAGACGGCTACAGAACTGAGTCTAAATTGGCAAGTGTAGCTGGGACAAGCCCCAGGACACCCAGGCCAACCCTACGAGACGGACAGCTGAGTGCTGGTCTCCCTGAGAAGGCAATGTGTGGCTGCGAAGCTTCAGCACACAAGTAAGGCCTACCTAGGGATAGCAGAATTTGAGCCAAAGGTACGGCAGGACGGGACATTCCCTGCCGTTACCTCCCAGGATTCGAACCCGAGGCGCTGCAGGAAGGGCCATTCCCTGCCGCCATCTTTCGGGATTCGAACCAGCGGCGCTGCAGGACGGGACATTCCCTGCCGCCGCCAGCCATCGACCCTTGCAGGACGGACATTCCCTGCTGCCATCGCTTCCAGAATCACACCTAGAGCTCCTAGTGATAACTACACATAAGTGTTTATAAATGTCAACCAAGTGATAAAAAGAAATATAAAATTGTTGACCCAGTGATAATTGATAAGCTCTAGTGATTCGAAGCTACAGTATAAGCCACCACCAGCGGTCTACACACACCATGGCACACTGGTCCGGAGGGGTCAACAATTCAATTTTTCCTACCCATCAATTTAGACAAAAGTTGACCTGCCAGCCTTCAAAGACATCCTGGGCCACCTATATTTTAAATATCAACCCATGTTGATAATATGTTTTTTGAAATAATTTGGGGCCAAAGCTGCAGAACTCTAAAATCTAAGAACGTATTATTGCATTGTTAAATTGGCTATACTTGCTTAAATCTGATAAAATCAAATATCCGCATGTTGGAAATTGTCCAACTAAAATAAGTCCTATATAAGTTCAAAAATTATTTATAACACAAAAAATGGTACAAAATGCAAAAATGTGTTTTTTTTCTTAGTTTTTAAGATAAGGGTAAGTTTGGCAAAATTTTCTTATTGAGTACTCTCTGAGCTTTTCGCATGTTTATTAAAGAGAATTTGTTGGTATTGCAATTAGCTTCTTATTTCACGATATATATGGCATCCGGTTTTGTTCGTTTTTGCATTATCTTAAAAACTAATAGATCGATTAAATTTCATCGATGTTGTAATTTAGAATTATTCCGACGCACGTAGAGGGGGGAAGGATCTATTTTTGCGGAGTAATATCTAATAAACAAAATGAAAACATACGAAATAGCTAAATAGTATAAAAATCTGTTATATTTCATGTAGGTTAGTTAAAATAAATTTTTAAATGTCAATTTTATTGTTTTATATTCATATAATTGATATTATTCTTTCAGCCTACTCTTTATGTTTCTTCGTGTGTGTGTGTGTGTGTGTGTGTGTGTTTCGCGCCTTGTTATTTCGTAGCGTAGAGTGAGGAGAAACAAGAATACACACACACACACATTCAAACACACAAACAAATGCATATCCTTATAAAAATATGCCATAATTTTATTAGCCTCTAGTAAGATGAAATAACAATGATTTAAAATATTTTCTAAATGGATAAAATCAAGAAAATTTAGATAAAATAATCAAGATATTAAAAATTAAAAACGCGCAAATTTGAAATTTGAAGCTGGTGAAAAACTGGTTATACTTACAAAAATTTTTACTTCACATGATATTTAGCCAATGCAATTGTCTACAAAAAAGTATTTCAGAGTCTTCTTGATTTGACAACTCCTTCCCGCCCTAAATGTCCAATAAAACCTCGGGAACGGCAAAAATCAGACTTTAAAGGTCAATTTAGCAATGGGCGTGCAGCGTATGTTGGTTCCAGACAACACCCAAATCCTGACTGCTAATGAGGAAGGGCAACCCCTTCAGGTAATTGGAAAATTATATGAATTATATATGGCAGTCTCACACACTCTTATACTCCATCTGTACCACGTGACTGTGGTACGGAATCTCTCACACCCTCTGAACTTAGGAGGGTACTTTCTCAAGGAGTTCGGAACTAGGCTCTGTTTCGACATGCAACCCCCCTGCTTGTGGGTGCGTGGGGAGTTTATCCCACTCCGTGGCGTCCCCATAGACCGGGAGACAGCCGAGAGAGAGTTGAGTTACGAGGGGCCTCTGCCAGGCCCACTGCCAGAGCAGCCGCGTGTAGTCGAGAAAGGCACGCACTGGGTGGATGCTGCGCTGAACGCCCACAGGGGGACCAACCTGCTAGCCATGGGAGTGCCCCCAGTGCCCAAGGTGCCTCTGGAGAGCCTGCCAACGACGTTTCCCGAGATTTCCAGCCCTCCAGAGCCTATCTTCTCCGCCGATACCTTTATCAACGGCCAGCCATGTCCACCTGGCCCCCTCTACCTGGGGCCCCCAGCAATCCAACCGGCCAAGTCCGAGCCCAGGCCCGTCAAGTCGCGGTCTGATGCACTCGGAGCCTCGCCCAGCCCCCAGGAGTCAGCCTCTCCCGGTGCCGTGCCCGTCAAGTCGTGGCCGGACGCCCTCAGAGCCATGCATGGCTCCGATGCCTCAGCCTCTCCCGGCGCCGAGCCCGTTAAGTCGCGGCCGAACGCCCCCGGAGCCAAGGCTGGCCCCGACAACCCAACCTCTCCTAGCGCCAAGCCCGTCAAATCGTGGCCGAGCGCCCTCGGAGCCACGCATGGCTCCGACACCTCAGCCCCTCCCGGCGCCGAGCCCGTCAAATCGCGGCCGTTGGCTCCCGGAGCCAAAGCTGACCCAGTGCCAGCCACTTACAGGCTAAGTGCTGTCACTCCAACCAATGGCCAACCACCCCAATTCCGTACGGCCAAGCAGGTGGTCTTACCTGGACGCGGCGTCATGGCTGTCCCTGTTGAGCTAGTGGGACACCGCACCAAGGATGCCATCCAGCTGTCTGCCCCAGAACAGAGGTTTGGGGAGTATCTTGTCATACCAGAAGGCCTGTATGCGCACAGGCCTGGCTCCGCCAGCGTGTTCCGAGTGCTGGTGGTAAATGAGGGGGAGATGCCTCTCCTGCTGAACGCCGGCCTCCCCGTGGCTGGGGAGCTGGTGAAGCCCGACATTCTGGAGGTCTCCGACAAGCCTCCCCCTCGCATCCATTCGTTCCAAGAGCCTGTTGAGCCCCCAGATATGCAGCAGCTGTGGGCAGCCCTTGAGATGGAGGAGAACGAATTTCTGCGCAAGGACCCCCTGCTCAAGAAGGAGGTCTGGACCCTGCTGTCAGAGTACAGGGACGTCTTCTCCAACTCTACCCCAGGCTGCACTGACGTAGTAGAGCTACAGTTGCGCCTCAAGCCAGGGACCCAGCCGATCTGCCAGAGATTTCGTGATCTGAACCCGCGGCAGGAGGCTGAGCTGGAAAAACAACTGGACACATGGTTGCAAGAAGGAGTCATAGAGCCTTCGGACTCAGCCTGGAGCAGCCCCCTGGTGCCTATCAAGAAGAAGGACGGGAGCACCCGCTGGGCTGTCGACTACAGGGCCCTCAACAAGTGTCTTGAGCTAGACAGCTACCCCTTGCCCAGGATCCAGCAGCTGGTAGAACGAGCTGGGGGACACCGCGTCTACAGTGCCTTAGACGCAGTGGCTGCGTACTACACCATCCGAGTGTCCGAGGATAGCCGGCCCTGCACCGCCTTCACCACCCCCAGAGGCTTGTACCAATGGAAAAGGATGCCCTTTGGCCTAGCTACCGCACCATCTGTCTACTCCAGATTTATTGCAGGGGTCCTGAACCCATTGGGCACGGCCAACCTCCAGTCATATCTTGATGACGTCCTGACCTTTCACCAAGACACCTGGGCCCACCTGGCTAGGCTCCGGGAGGTCTTGGAAGCCCACCGCAGGGGAGGAATCCGCCTCAAGCCAGCCAAGACCAAGCTGTTCCGAGCCAAGGTAGACTATCTGGGTCACACCCTCAGCCGTGAGGGGATAGCCATGCAAGAGGACTATATTGACCGCATCCTTGACTGGCCGGCCCCCATCACCCCCAAGGACCTGCTGGCGCTCCTGGGGTTCTTTGGCTACTACCGTTTGTTCATCCCCGAGTATGCCGACCTCACCTACGAGATGAATCGGCAGAAAACGGCCAGGACACTGACCTGGACAGCCGAGATGGAAGCCCAGCTGGTGCAGCTCAAGGACAAGTTTCGCCAAGCCCCCATCCGAGCGCCACCCAGGTTTGACTTACCAGCCGTGTTCCAGCTCACCACAGACTTCAGCAGCTGTGCCATCTCTGCCATACTCAGCCAATGCCAGGACGGCAAGGAGAGGCTCATTGCCGCCGTGGGGCGCAAGACAACCGACCCCGAGACCCGCTATCCGTCCTGGAAGGGAGAGATGGCCGCCATCATGTATGGGATCCGGAAATTTCACGGCATCTTGTCCTACTGTAGCTTCCAGATCAACACTGATACACTGAACACATCCACAGGGATGGTGGCCCGCTGGCAGGAGGAGCTAGCGGCCCTAGACTTCACTGTCTGCCATCGTCCTGGCACCCAGAACACCAATGCTGACGCCCTCAGCTGCCGGGAGGATGACAATATGCCGGCAGCGTCCGCCGAAGAATTAGCAGAACAGGCTGAATACCTCCACCACCTTTGCCAGCTAGGGGAGCCCGCAGCTGGCAGACCCTCCGCAGCACGGCTGGATCCAGCCCGAGTCTTAAAAGCCCAGACCCAGGATCCTCTCCTGCTCCGTGTCCGCCAGTGGGTAGCCGACGGAAAGGCCCCAACTAAGGCTGAGCTACGAGGCAAGGACCGGAACGAGCAGCAGTATGCCAGCCGCTTCGCAGCCCTGGGACTCGACGAGCATGGCTGCCTCACCACCACCGACCAGACCCTGACAGGGGAGAGGACAAGATACCTACTGCCTTCGGCCCTCCAGCAGGACGCGTTCTTCCTGGCCCATGGAGCCCCCATGGCTGGGCACTTTGGGATGGACGCCACTATCGCCCGCGTCGCCATGCATTTCTGGTGGCCCAACCTGTCCCCTGACGTCCGCCTGATGGTCCAGACTTGCCCTGAGTGTGTACAGAAGGTCACCAAGGAGAGGCTGAAGTTAGGAATACACGTGCCCTCCCGACAGGGGTATCCACAGCAAGTCCTGTACATTGACCTGGTGGGGCCCCTACCAGAGACGCCAGCCGGGAACTGCTACATCCTCACCTGTCAGGATGGGTTCAGCCGGTTTGTCAGCCTCTACGCCATCCCCAACAAGCGCACCCTCACGGTGGCTGAAACCCTACTGCACCGCCACCTGGCCACGTTCGGATGCCCCCTGAAGATCCACTCCAACAATGGGATGGAGTTCACTGGCCAGGTATTCAAGGAACTGGCCTCCAAGCTCGAGATTGGCCTGACACATCCACCGCCCTACAACCCGCAGTCCAACCGGGTTGAGAGGTTCCATCGGACGCTCAACACAGGCATGCGGCTGTTCCTGGATAGAGATGACAACAACTGGGAGCCACATTTGCCTGCTATCGCCTTCGCCTACAACACCAAGGCCTGCTGATCCACGGGCGTGACCCCTTTTCTGGCCTACTTTGGGAGAGAGGCCAAGCTGCCGGTGGACTTGGTACTCCGGCTGCCAGACACTGAATATGCTTCAGTCCCACGCTACCACGCCGTGTACGACGCAATCCAGCAGCGAGAGGAGGGAACCATCCGAAGGAGCGCGGCCGCTTACGAAGGCACGGCCAAATACGAAGTTGGAGACCTGGTCTGGTATCTGGCCCCCCACCTGGTGCCAGGGAAGTCAGCCAAGATTACCAAGAGATGGACTGGCCCCTGGAAGGTAGTGAGACGGGCCACGGACGTCCACTACGTCATCAGACCCGCCTCTCCAACAGCCAAGATCTCGGAAATCACCGCGCATGTCGGCCGACTGCGCAAATACACAGGAGATATCACCGCCCAGCAGATTCCAACGGACATCCAAGGCGATCTGGACGGCGACGAGGACGCCACTGAGCTGCCGGCCGGAGCTGCGGCGTTGCCAGCTAGTGAACCAGGACAGTTTCCAGTGTACCAGCCGGCAGCCGCCGCCCCACAGCTTAGCGGCCAGGATCGTGACCCGGTAGAAGAGAACCTGCAGCACCAACCCAACGAACCACCGCTGGCGCCGCCAGCCCCAGAACCACCTAGGGATGCAGTCTGGAACCCTGATGCGGACATGGAGCCCTTGCCTGCCAGCAGCGAGCCTACAGGAGAAGAAGCGGCCACTGAGATGGAAGTGGCGGCCCCAGAGGGTGAAGCCGAAGCGATGTGTCCCCTCCAGATGACAGCCATCCCCATCCGGGTGGGAGCTAAGAGGCCGAGCAACCTGGACAAGGTGGGCGCCCCTATGGAATTCTACGCGCCTTCCTCCATCGTTGTTCCCCCCTTGGGAGCCTCTAGAGTGAGCCTAGGCCTCCCTGTTCAGTTGCCAGCCGAGACAGAGCTAGTCCTGCAAACAAGGCCAAATTTCCAACGACGGGGCCTGGCTCGCCAACCCTCAGCTGGAAGCCAACCGGGAGTTGACAATGCTGATATCCAACCACAGTCAGACCGAGCAGCGAGTATCCCGCGGAGCCTGTATAGCCAGGGCTGTCCTGCACCGAGCTGTGCCCCAGGAAGAGGTTGTTGTTCGCAGGCAGAGGCTGCCGTATCCCCAGGTTCAAGGCCTGGTGGCTCGGGAGCCCCGCAGCCCTTGAAGGGGAAGTTGTGGTAATACGGCAGCAGACGGACGGGTATTTTACAGAGTTGCTACGCAGTGGCTTATCAAGTCAAGCCTTCTGCACTAATCCTATTATATCACCATTCACCTCATGACCGCAGATGACCCCGTCGGCAGCGGTCAGATTGGACTGGCTAAATAGGGGAGGGGCACGGACACTTAGCAACCCCGCGCCCCTCAGGCAACTATTCAACCGGGAGATGGTGCCTTCCCTTTTACTGCAGCTTACCCCACAGATGTCTACCGCCGCGGGCTACGCCCTTGTCTCCCACACCCACTTCAAACCTAACTCATTGGTATAATCTATTTTGTATATATATAGTAACCACCCATTGTAAATGTATTCAGTTTAAATATAATTTCTGTATGAGTAAATCCTGCTAGTTTGTTTTGGTAGAATACTTCAAGGCTAGGGGCTCGTTGGATTCGAACTCGCAACCGGGGTGTCAGACAAGGATGCCTTCTCTCTCCCTTCCTTTTCCTCCTTGTCATTGACTAAATCATGAAGAACTGTGAAAGCAATGATGGGATTTGCTGGCAGTTATTTGGCAATCCCAAATATTTGGGAGATCTGGACTTTGCTGATGATATTGGTTTTTTTAACAAGCAATAGAAGTCAAATGCAAAGAAGGACTAACATGATATCTGAAACTTCCAAGAAAGTTGGACTTGAAATAAATGTTCCAAAAACTAAAATACTCAAATTAAATGCAAACTCCCAAGAACCAATAACTATTGGAAACCAATTGAATGGTAACTGCTTTGAGTATCTTGGAAGTAAAATTGATGAAGCTGGAGGCACTTTGACAGATGTTAAAGCTAGAATTAACAAATCTAGAACAGCCTTTGCCAGCTTGAACAAATTTGGAATTCCAACAACATCTCCATAAAGACCAAGTTAAGACTTTTTAAGTCAAATATTCTTTCTGTCTTGCTGTATGGGGCCGAAACTTGGTTCCTAAACACAGCTGTAATCTCCGAGCTACAGACATATGTCAACAAATGTCTTAGGAGAATCCACAAGATCACACTTTTCCTCAACAGTTTAGCGGATTTAAGACCAACACGCAACAAGCGGTCAATGGATCCTATAAATAGACATATTTGCAAAATCAAAACTGGTTTTAGCTAAATTGTATCTGCTCCTTCTTCCGGATTATAGAATTTTTAAGAATTTGACTAAAAATGTGTGATAATTTGACTTTAAAATAGCATTTGATGTAAAATGTATATGACCTCTAACACATGAAAGCAGTAGTTGTTTTAAAAACTTTTTTTGTAGATTAATTATAACTCATGAAAATGTCGACGGCGGTACCTTCTGGTTTTAATTAATGCTTTTTTTCTTCAATTTACCTTGAAATCTTAAACTTAGAAAGTAAAAACAGTAATGAAAAATCAACATATTATTTAACTAAACAATTATGACAACATCCATAAAAGCGAAGCACTGAAACGGTAGGACAAACGGACATTAACACTTATATAGTGTCAGAACTGAATAATCAGAAAATAAATGTATAAGAGTCGAAGCAAAATTGTAAGTAAATTTGTTGAAAACTGCTTGATTCAGGATAATGTTTATGGACATACTTACATTTTTATGACTTGATTATGCTTGCCATGCTTTCTAAATCGTACCTAATTACTAAAGGAATTACCATGCAAAGTTTGAAATTAACGAAAAAAGCTATCCGTTTATGAAGGACGTACGGACGGACCGACCCTAATTAAAAATGTAATTATGTCCTTAAACATTAACTTGTTTTTAAACAGTTTTTAAAAAATTTACTCATAATTTTGTTTAGACTTTAATAAATTTATATTCTGATTATTCAGTTCTGAAACTTTACAATTGATAATGTTCGTTTGTCCTACGGTTTCATAGCTTGGTTTTATGGATGTTTTCATCCTTGTTAATATAGAAACAATAAGCAATTTAACACTCGAATTTTGTATGAAAGACACAATAGTATAAGTTATCAAACACATAAACAATAGATTGTTGAAGAAATTAGGCATTTAATTGATTATATCAAAGGAAAGTTATTAATAAGTATAGTCTAATTAGTTAAAAACTTAATAGTTCATTATACATTAAATGGTTTTACTATTAAGTAAATTTGTTGCAAAATACAACATACTGTTTAAGGACATTCCTACATTTTGAGGACTTTATTATAGATGTGCCTCGTTTATAACGTTGTACCTTGTTGTAGTATTTATTACAAAAAGGTTTAAAACTTTTTGTAGAATTGCTATGCTTTCTAAATCGTACCTTACTACTAAAGGAATAACCATGCCAAATATGAAATCAATAGGACAATTATAAAAGGCCTAAATTAATGATAAGAGCTATCCGTTATGGACAGACAGACCAACCCTTAATAAGAAAAGCTTTACTATTAAAATCAAGCATCAGAAAAAGTCTGTTTTTTTTTAAATCATAATTATAGATCCACAACGACCAAAATCTTTGACCTATGTAGATTATGATCACATTTGAAAAAGGTTTTGCCATGTCTTAAATAAGATACAAAATTAAATAAAAATTGTTTTCAATTGCTAAATAATCTTTAATACACCAGACATTAATTTGATGTTAAATTAAAATATACTATATATATCTCTATATAAAAAAATAGCGATTGTGTCTGGTGTATTAAAGATTATTTAGCAATTTAAAACAATTTTTATTTAATTTTGTATCTTATTTAAGACATGGCAAAACCTTTTTCAAATGTGATCATAATCTACATAGGTCAAAGATTTTGGTCGTTGTGGATCTATAATTATGATTTTAAAAAAAAACAGACTTTTTCTGATGCTTGATTTTAATAGTAAAGCTTTTCTTATTAAGGGTTGGTCTGTCTGTCCATAACGGATAGCTCTTATCATTAATTTAGGCCTTTTATAATTGTCCTATTGATTTCATACTTGGCATGGTTATTCCTTTAGTAGTAAGGTACGATTTAGAAAGCATAGCAATTCTACAAAAAGTTTTAAACCTTTTTGTAATAAATACTACAACAAGGTACAACGTTATAAACGAGGCACATCTATAATAAAGTCCTCAAAATGTAGGAATGTCCTTAAACAGTATGTTGTATTTTGCAACAAATTTACTTAATAGTAAAACCATTTAATGTATAATGAACTATTAAGTTTTTAACTAATTAGACTATACTTATTAATAACTTTCCTTTGATATAATCAATTAAATGCCTAATTTCTTCAACAATCTATTGTTTATGTGTTTGATAACTTATACTATTGTGTCTTTCATACAAAATTCGAGTGTTAAATTGCTTATTGTTTCTATATTAACAAGGATGAAAACATCCATAAAACCAAGCTATGAAACCGTAGGACAAACGAACATTATCAATTGTAAAGTTTCAGAACTGAATAATCAGAATATAAATTTATTAAAGTCTAAACAAAATTATGAGTAAATTTTTTAAAAACTGTTTAAAAACAAGTTAATGTTTAAGGACATAATTACATTTTTAATTAGGGTCGGTCCGTCCGTACGTCCTTCATAAACGGATAGCTTTTTTCGTTAATTTCAAACTTTGCATGGTAATTCCTTTAGTAATTAGGTACGATTTAGAAAGCATGGCAAGCATAATCAAGTCATAAAAATGTAAGTATGTCCATAAACATTATCCTGAATCAAGCAGTTTTCAACAAATTTACTTACAATTTTGCTTCGACTCTTATACATTTATTTTCTGATTATTCAGTTCTGACACTATATAAGTGTTAATGTCCGTTTGTCCTACCGTTTCAGTGCTTCGCTTTTATGGATGTTGTCATAATTGTTTAGTTAAATAATATGTTGATTTTTCATTACTGTTTTTACTTTCTAAGTTTAAGATTTCAAGGTAAATTGAAGAAAAAAAGCATTAATTAAAACCAGAAGGTACCGCCGTCGACATTTTCATGAGTTATAATTAATCTACAAAAAAAGTTTTTAAAACAACTACTGCTTTCATGTGTTAGAGGTCATATACATTTTACATCAAATGCTATTTTAAAGTCAAATTATCACACATTTTTAGTCAAATTCTTAAAAATTCTATAATCCGGAAGAAGGAGCAGATACAATTTAGCTAAAACCAGTTTTGATTTTGCAAATATGTCTATTTATAGGATCCATTGACCGCTTGTTGCGTGTTGGTCTTAAATCCGCTAAACTGTTGAGGAAAAGTGTGATCTTGTGGATTCTCCTAAGACATTTGTTGACATATGTCTGTAGCTCGGAGATTACAGCTGTGTTTAGGAACCAAGTTTCGGCCCCATACAGCAAGACAGAAAGAATATTTGACTTAAAAAGTCTTAACTTGGTCTTTATGGAGATGTTGTTGGAATTCCAAATTTGTTCAAGCTGGCAAAGGCTGTTCTAGATTTGTTAATTCTAGCTTTAACATCTGTCAAAGTGCCTCCAGCTTCATCAATTTTACTTCCAAGATACTCAAAGCAGTTACCATTCAATTGGTTTCCAATAGTTATTGGTTCTTGGGAGTTTGCATTTAATTTGAGTATTTTAGTTTTTGGAACATTTATTTCAAGTCCAACTTTCTTGGAAGTTTCAGATATCATGTTAGTCCTTCTTTGCATTTGACTTCTATTGCTTGTTAAAAAAACCAATATCATCAGCAAAGTCCAGATCTCCCAAATATTTGGGATTGCCAAATAACTGCCAGCAAATCCCATCATTGCTTTCACAGTTCTTCATGATTTAGTCAATGACAAGGAGGAAAAGGAAGGGAGAGAGAAGGCATCCTTGTCTGACACCTGTTACAATCTCAAAAAAGGTTAATAGTTTACCTTCATACATAACATTTCCACCTCTTTTATGATAGATAGCTTTAATACTATTGATTATCTTTTCTGGAATGCCATATGACATCTTTCATTCTATTTTGATTAGCAGCATTTTCTGCTTGCAAGACAAGGTTTTCCAAGTGTTCTTTTTTGTCAATTTTGACACTTTTTTGGATTTCCCTGCTGAGCCTCTTATACAGGTCTTTATCTTCTGGAGAGTTTCTGGAGAGTCTTACCTCTCTTCTTTAATCCATAAGATTAATGGATCTTTGAGTGATTTACGGCTTTTGGTTAGCATTTTTGAAACCTAATTTTTCTTGGCTAGTATAAACTTTTTTGATATCTTGCCAAATATCTTCAACTTCATCCTTCTCTTGAAGAGTCAGCAACTCAAATCTATTCTTTAGAGTGAGCTTAAACTCTTGTAACTTTTCAGAATTTTAAAGGGTTGTTAAATTATATTTCTTTTTGGGGTAAGGATTTGTGTCCTGCTTTTTAAATCTAAGCCGAACTTAAGAAGATAGAAGATAATGGTCTGAATTAACATCAGGTCCTCTTTTAACCCTGACATCAAGGAGAGAACCTTTAAAGCGTCTAGATATACATATGTGGTATATCTGTTTAAAAAGTTCTTTGATCTGGTGATCTCCAGGTGGCAGTATGAATCTTTTTGTGTTTAAAGATGGTTCTACAAATAACAAGTTTGTTTTCTGTACAAAAACTTACAAGTCTATCACCAATGTCATTTTCCTTGCCATTTCTTAAGCCTAGGCTATATCTGCCCATGACTTCTTCTAAATTTTCATTATTACTCCCCACTTGAGCATTGAAATCTCCTAGGAGCATAGTCAGATCCTTTTCTTTATGACTATTTTTAAATACAGAGTCAAGTTGGTCATAAAATTCGTTTTTAACCTCTGTATCTGCTTGTTCTGTAGGAGCATATGCTACTATAATTCTCAGTTTGATGTTTTTAGCTGAGGATTTGAAATAAGCCTCCATAATTCTAGGACCATGGGGTTGCAAACTGATCATGGCCTGCTCTGCTTGCTTGGTCAACATAAGAGCCACCTCTTGATTATGGCCAGGATCATCATTCATATGACCTAAGTATATTTTTAAGCCAGAATGATGTTTAAACTCTCCATTGTTTGTCCATTTTGATTCGGTGATAGCCAGGATGTCAAACTTGGCTTTTAGCATTTTTTTGGCAAAAGTTTTCTGTCTGGCCTGACTGAAACATTGTCCGAACATTTCAGGTGCAAATTTTTGCTAGTCTGCGGGAATTTAGAATCATCCGCCTGACTGGTCCGTTAGCGGTTTCCCATCCAAACATCATATTGTTGTTTCCAACCTCTACTTCGTTCCCGAGCCCAAAGTTAAACTGGTCATTACTTTGTGCGGGTTGAACATAAGCAGGTTTTTTCTAGGGAAGGATTGTTAGCCCCACTAAAACCCCCTGGACTGGGGAAAATGACCAGAATTCAGTCTGGCATCTACTCTGGGACCTTTCCACCAATAGAAATAGAAGAATAGAAGCATATTCTGAACCCTTTTTTCGTCAAATCTAAGAAGGAACATTTCTAGCAGACAAAAGTATTGTTTACTTTCGACTCAAGCTGATGTGGATTCTTAAGAAATTATAGACTCGCTACTCGATAGTGAGGCAAAATTATTTTTGTGAAAAATCACCCAAAAGCACATTAAAAATCTACAAAAATTAAACAAAATCATATGTTAATAACCCTTTAAGATTTTATTTAATTTTTGTAAATTTTTTTATTCGATTTTGGAGGATTTTTCACAAAAATAATTTTGCCTCACCAGCGAGTAGCCAGCCTAACTTTTTTTTAAGAATCCACCTCGTTACTAAGCTTTCAAATTTAAACGAAATTTTTGGGCAATTAATTCTGATTCCGCAAAGCTTTCTACTAAGAAAATGTACTGTTTACAGCTGACTTTTATGTATGTATGAAATGAAAAAAAAAACATGCCTTCGTAGCAAAATGTGTACACAATTTCAACCAATGAGATCCAATGTAAATTCCGATGCGATTCTCCTATTGGCTCAATCAGACATTCCCTCTCTTTCTTAGTACCTTTATTTTTCCACCACAGTAGGACTCTTCTGGTGTAGCTATTATAAATTTTAGCATAGCAGGAATATTTGAAAAAAAAAAAATTTTGAACCTAAAAAAAGTATAATGAAAACATTTGACATAATTTTTAAACTTCTTTAAGGAATATATATTTTTTACATTTATAGAGGTTAAAAAGCAGCTTGTCTTTTTTTAATATAATAAAAATTATCCTAAAAATTAATATAAATTAAAATTTAAAGTAAAAAAAAAATTATGACTAAAAAACAACTTTACAACTATTTATTTTAAATGCACTGGAAAAAAAATGGAATTAAAAAGAAATATTTTCATGGTATCTGCAATTCTTTTGTCAAAATACACATTATGTGAAAAAAAAATTAAAATGTAATGTAAATTTAAACTTATTATTTCATAATTTGATAACTTTTTTTCTTAATATAAATTTAGTGCATTACAGAATAACTAAAAAACTCTCTTTTGCAAAATTTAAGGTTATCGCATTATTTTAATTACTTTAAAGGGTACACCGACAAACGTCCTAATACGACAAACGTTTTAATGCGACAAACCTCCTAAACGACAAACATCCTAAACAACAAACGTCCTAATGCGACATCTCTTATGTAAAACGTCCTAATTTTTTTTCTTAAAAATAAATTTTCCAAATTTAATTTTGAAATGTTCTAAAATAAAAGGAAATAGATATATATTTTTTTAATTTAGAAAATTAATGCATGGTTATATTGGGTTCAAAACCATTCCTTTTGTGATAACCAACACAGACTTTGGAAAAACTGTCGGACAGATTTGTAAAAATTTATTCTATGGTTAAAGTTATTTGATTAAAAAAATACTTTTTCCTGTGTTTTATCGCCATTTTGAATTTGATATTGTTAAATATTTTTATAATTAGAGGATTTTGTCCTTCAACTGGAAGATTTTTTTATTTCATAATTTTTGAAAAATTTTAGGACGTTTTACTAAAGAGATGTCGCATTAGGACGTTTGTCCTTTTAGGACGTTTGTCGTTTAGGAGGTTTGTCGTTTAGGAGGTTTGTCGCATTAGGACGTTTGTCGCGGTAGGACGTTTGTCAGTGTACCCTTAAAAGACAGCTAATATTATACTTTATGGCATCTGCAACAAAAGTTTTTTTGTTTTGTTTTGTTTTTAACCTAACCTATATGTTTAATGTACATTAATTTATTTATAGTTAAGAATATTGTGGGTTTTACAAAAAGTAGATTTTTTTCAAATTTTTATTTACAATATTTAGGTAAGGTTAGGTTCGGTTATAGGCAAGGAAGCCGAGCAATTGCGGCTAGGCAGGCCAGGAAGCTGAGCGCTGCGGTCATGTATTGATTATGTAATACATTATTAATAAATTTAATGTTTATTTAACAATATATATGTAATGGTCTTTTGTAGGCGTTGGTCTTTTGTAGAATTGGTCTTTTGTAGGCGTTAATCTTTTGTAGAGTTAGTCTTTTGTAGGCGTTGGTCTTTCGTAGAGTTTGTCTTTTGTAGCAACGCCCTTTTAAATTCCTGTTAAGATTAAAATTGGCTATGGAAACACTATTATTAATCAATAAACCACAATAAACTAAAGAAGTTGTATCAACTTTTTTGCTTTTTATTTAAGATAGCTAGCCGGTTCTTTCAGTAAGTAGTAGATGTAAAAATTTTCATAGAATTCAGATATGCAATCGGTTTTTTTGTAGACCTCTTATTTTTTAAGTAATTTAAGTTTTTAAAAAAATAATTAAGTCGGTTTTAAGGTACTAAAACGCAACAAAATAAAAGAAGAAAATAGCCAGTATGAACAAAAATAGTAAGATCTTTAATTTGACATCTTACTTTTAAAATTCTGTTGAGTAATTGTTGAAAAAATCTATTTTTTAACCTTGGTTTAATCAAAACATTAAACCTAAATATTTTCTCATACAAACATAAAAATATGGGTTCATATTTACCATTAGAATGAGAAAAATAATATGAATCCATTCTAAGCAAAATTGAAAAAGTTAAAAAAAATTGTAATAAAAAATAGAAAAAATAAAAAGTTTTTTTTAAGAATTGTAACTACTAAACTAGCCAATTACGAATCGCAAAAATTGAAGAATCGGGAAGCTTAACCTATAAAAGTAACCTATAAAATTGCCAGAAAAAAAAGGAGAACGTTCATACAATATATACAATAGATACTACAATAAATATAGTGATATTAAAGAACATGTAAAGAATGAAAAATTATGAAAAAATATGCATCAGTCTGTTTATAAACTTCAAAACAATGCAGTTAAAAATACATTATTGTTTCTTGTGTTTAAAAAATATCTGCTACATTGCATTGTCTTTTGTTTAGGTTTAGTTCAAGCTAACCCTTTAAAGCCGAAAATTATAATTCTTAAAATAAACTTATTTTTTTTTATTATAGTTTTATAAAACTTTTTCAATTTTGCTTAGAATAGATTCGTAATATTTTTCTGATTCTAAAGGTATATATAAACCCATGTTTTTTATGTCTGTTTGAGAAAATATTTAGGTCTAAAGTTTTTATTAAACCGAGGTTAAAAAAATAGTTTTTTTCAAAATTTACTCAACAGAATTTTAAAAGTAAGGTGTCAAATTTAAGATTCATACTAGCCATTTTCTTCTTATATTTTGTTGCGTTTTAGTACCTTAAAACCGACTTAATTATTTTTTAAAAAAACTTAAATTACTTTTAAAAAAAGAGGTCTACAAAAAAACCGATTGCATATCTGAATTCTATGAAAAATTTTACATCTACTACTTACTGAAAGAACCGGCTAGCTATCTTAAATAAAAAGCAAAAAAGTTGATACAACTTCTTTCAAAATTATTATTAAAACATTCTTAGAATATGTAGGAAAAGTCATACTTTTAAAGGAATAAGACAATGATAAAAAATTTAGTGTTCATCCCCCCCCAAAAAAATTATCTTTTTGTTTAATATTTATGGTTAAAACTTTTGAACTTTTAACTTAATTAAATAATAAATTTAAATCCACTTAAGTCCCCAAACATGATAATTTAACAAAAAATCCTTATTATAAAACTTTTAAAACTAATAAAATAAACAGTTTATTGTCCTCGGAAAAGTTGAAATCTGTGCTAAACGTGATTTTTTTATTAAAGACAAATAAGATAAAAGGCTGAAACCTCTAGATAAAATAATTATCATTATAAGGCATAGATAACTTTAAAACATACTTGCCAGTCTGACTGCTTTTTAGCAGGTTTTTAGGCAATTTATATATATTTTTCCATTTACCTTATTTAAGGGGCGTCGTAGCTCAGTGATACCTCACTGAGTTACGTGATAAGAGTTCGAGTTCTAGTTTCCATGTGGCGTAACTCGAATTTCTCAGTTATAAACATCCACACGACTTCCCCTGGTTGTGTAAGAATTATTTAAAAAGTTTGGATACTTAATAGTCACGTACATAATATCAGTACTAATCTTAATTTAGGCTCCTCTGCGGTAAACGTCATTCAATACGGTGACTTAATTTGGGACACCTGCCATGAGATAACGGGTCAAGTAATAATATGCTTAAACAAGTAGCTTTTTAGCCTCAGTGGCTATTTAAAAGTGTTTTGTCCTTCTGCATGACTATTTAGGTCCAAACCCTAAGAGACTATGGCTTTTCAATCAATTAACCTTTTTAAAGAATAAGAAATTTTTCAACCAATAATTTAAATCTGTGGAAGGAGTAATTTTGTTCATTATCATTAAGGATGGATTACACTTTTCGTTCATTATCTTATCCCATTAGATCTTTTTTAATTCTTTTTTTTTATTATATTTATGGATATTATCTAATTATCAAAATAGACATGTTAGAAAAGTCCTATAGATTTCAAACTTTGCATTATAATTTCTCTAACAAGTACGTACAATTTAGAAAGAATAAAAACTCAATAATTATACCAGAAAGTCCAGAATATCTGCTAAATTTAAACATATTGATATCTATAATACAAAGTAGCTTGATGTCTGTCCGTCTGACCGTCTGTCCGTCTGTCTGTCCGTCTGTCTGTTCGTCTGTCCGTATGTCTGTCTGTCTGTCCCTTAAAATCTTGGTAACCACTGAACCAATCGGATTCTACTCTTCAGGGTTTATACCTATTAATCCTGTAATGGTTTTAGGCTATTTTTTGGGGGGGTTGGATACCCTCAACCCCCTAAAAAACTAGAAAAAAACACCCTCAAAAAAAATTTATTTACATTTTTTGTAAAATCTCAGTAACTGCTAAACAAATTGGGCTTTACTCTTCTAGAAATACTGGTCCTCTGGTGGTTTTTAGCTATTTTCTTGGGTGGTGGGAACCCCCTCCTCCCCCCCCCCCCAAAAAAAATATTTTTTTTACAAATTTTAATTTTTGTGTATACGGCAAGCAACCTGGATTAAATTTTTACAAATTTAAATTTTTGTGCATAAAACGCACAACATGGGTTTAATTTTACCACAGAGTAATTAAACAAAGAGTATTTTTTTAAATATTTCTATTTAGGAGGGTTAACTTCCCATTACTTCATAAAGCGAAGCCCCTAGCATGGCAAAGCCGCTAGTTTTTTATACAGTATGATTATCCTATTTATCTGAGTTTTAAAATAATGACAACAAGGAACAAGTTATTATAAGCAAGGTATTTAAATACTTAAATCCTATAAATAAAAGAATGCCTATACTGTATTTACCACTTTTGCAACAAATTTTTGTACAATTTTGTTAAAAAATTTATGTCCTGCTGTTTAAGTTCTGATACATTTTGTCCTTTCATCCTTTTGGTTTTAGCTTTTATGGATGTTATCAGCCTTGATATGATTATATTTAATAAGATTGTAAACTTTTATCCTAATATAAAAGTAGCAGTTTGTTTCTCTGTGCATGCGTAATAAATTATCTTATCATTGATCCAATTTAGTTACCCTTTGCAGTGAATTTTCTTACAGGTTCTTGTCCTTTTTTTTACTTCTTTAAGCTACGTTCTCATATTTTTTATTTGGAGCATGAGGGGAAAAATGTTTGAAATTTTTATATGAATTTATAAATTGTATCACCTGGAGAGAAAATAAAAGATTTTGCGTATAAGAATGCATAGGGAGCGGCACAAAAAATCTCTAAAACGGATCAAGAATTGTTTAGTGGCGAACATATTCTATGTGAAGGTAAAGTTTAGTATGTTTTGTTATAGCGGGAGTACAATTAAGCGAAGGATAAAATTGATCGCAATTTAAAAAAATTAAAAATGCGTAAATGTAACACAGAAAATTTTTATTAGATCTAAATTTTATTTTATTGTAGAAAGTTATATTAAATCTCTAACATTTTTATTGATTTCCTTGTTTTAACGTAGAAGAATGTTAAAGACTTTAGATGCATCATGTATAGAGAAGTGGACAAATTTAGTCGGTACTGCATATATAAGGGGAGTGGGACAAAACACCTAATTTAAAAATACCTAATTTAAAAATGCCTAATTTTATAAATGTCTTATGTGACAAAACCCCTAATTTATAAATACCTAATTTAAAAATGTCTAATTTAAAAATATCTATAATCATTACCAGAATGTCCGTACGTCCATTTTAAACATGTTGATTTTTTTTACATTTTTAACAACAAATTTGTATGTGACCTAATTATTTGATTGGTCCGATTTTTGGTATACTGATTTCTGGGACAACAAAGTACAATATCAAAAGCGAAGCAACTCTAGTCCTAAAAATGTAAGTATGTCCATAATCATTATCCTGTATCAAGCAGGTTTTCAACAAATTTACTTACAATTTTGCTTTGACTCTTATACATTCGTATTTTGATTATTTAGTTCTGACATTAAACAAGTGTTAATGTCCGTTTGTCCTACCGTTTCAGAGCTTCGCTTTTATGAATGTTGTCATCCTTGTTAAATCATTTTTAAATTAGGTGTTTTGTCCCCACTCCATATAAGGCATGAAAACTTACAAAACAGGAGTAAATTTCACAATTTAATTGTTTAGTCTAATGTAGAAAAATTGTTCGATTTAAAAAAAATTCTCCTATTAAGGAAAAAATCATTGTTTTTTACATACCAAAAATGCTTAATTTAAGTATATTTTAAGGTTTTTTTTAACACTTAATAATTTTTACTCTTAACTTAGGCTAAAATAGATTCTTTTAAAAAATACATTTGCTACTCGATGGTGAGGCAAATTATTTTTGTAAAAAATAATATAAAAGTTTATAAAAAATCTACAAAATTTTTTTACAAAATTATATGTTAAGAACCATTTTATGATTTTATTGGTTTTTTAATGCGATTTTAAAGAATCTTTCACAAAAAAAATTTTTGCTTCAGCGAGTAGCTAGCTAATTTTTTTTAAGGAATGTGTCCCTGTTAAAAACTTTTTCATTATTGACGGAATTTTTTTTATTAGAAGTAAGTTTAAATTAGTAATGCTTTGTACTAAGAAATGATATTGTTTACAGCTGACTTTTATCTATGTATTAAATAAAATAAAAACTTGCGTTTGTAATAAAATGTTTATACAATTTTAACTAATGAGATTTAATGTAGGTTTGATTAGATTCTTTTAATAGCTTAATCAGACTTGTATTCTCTTGTGTTATTTTTTTATTCAGAAACCTTAAGAAAAAAAGATTTTAGAGGCTTAAAGCGAGGCGGCTAGAATTATATAAAGAAATTTTTACAAACATTTAATTAAGCAGTATTAAAACTTTTTATTTTTTATTTCCTAATTTTTAATAAAATTTTTTTTTTACTTTGGCATTATTTGCTTATCAATTAGGGTTATTTACTTATTTAAACAGTTTAAAATTAGAAAATAATTACTATTAAAAAAAATAAAACTGCGCTTTTTTTTCTTATAAAATTTGTTACCATTTTTTAAATAAAACGGATATTGTTTTAACGATTAAATACAATATAGTTTTCCAATATGACAAAAGTTCTAAATTATGATGATACAAAAATTTTTTAGTATACAATTTTTAGGTACACAATGCACTTATTTTGTGTGTCTTAATAATGTCTTTTTTATATAAAAAAAAGCAATGTAAAGTAAAAAATAATAGTAATAAAATTATTTTTTTACTTATGTTTCTATAAAAATATAAGTTCTTTACAAACAGTCGTTAGGTTTAGTTATTTTAGGTCATATTAAGTTAACATGCAGTGTCAGCATTTTCGGCATAATTTAAAGTAGGTTTGTTTATGTAATATTAGTAATATCTTTAAATTTAAAGCAGGAGATAGGCTTTGTTTAGTAAGTTTATCTTAAGTATTTAAGGTCAGACCTAGTTAAATAATTAGGTTTGTTTAATTATTAATAAGTTTGTTAAATTAATTTAATGTTTTTGAAGAAATAAAGGAAGTATATTATGTTTAATTAGCTAAAGTAGCTTGATTTACTGCATGACATAAATCTGTTAGTTATTTAAGTCTGTTAGGTTTTATGTTTTTTTGGTGGAAAAATGTTTTAAATATTTTATAAAACTTTATAGTTTTTGATCTTTAAAAACAAACTGATTTTCTGAAGTAAATTACTTTAGAGATTAAAAAAAACACTATGAATAATTTTAGCTATTATCTAGAGTTGACAGACTAAACTAATTAAAAGAACTTTAATTTTGTAGTTTTAATTTTTGTTCGAAAAAAATATCAAATAAATTCTAAATTTTAATTCTTTGTAATAAGATTTATCCAAATATTATTAAGCTAATAGTATTTTTACATTTTTTTATATAACAAAATTTTTTTTCTTTTAAAATATCTTTTCTTTCTATAAACTTTGTTTTATTCAAGTTTAAAATTTGTCAAAAACTATCTTCTTATTCAAAGTAGAAGCCCTAAAAAGCTAAAGAAATTAAAAAAAAAAAAAGGTTTTAAAATATATAAATACATAAAAAAAGTTATAAAAAGTTAAAAAAAAAGTTGTAAAAGTTATCAAATGTTATGAAATACTAAAAATATCTAAAAAAAATAAAAACAAATTTAAAAACTTCTTCCTTGAAACAATAGACTTATATTTTTTTCAAATCTTAAAAAGAACATTTTAAACAAACGATATTATTGGAGTAGGGACAAAACACCTAATTTAAAAATGCCGAACTAAAAACACCTAAGTTTAAAAATACCTAATGTTAAAAACACCTACGATAAAAACACTTAATTTATAACTGCCTAATTTAAAAACGCCTAACTAAAAATGCCTAACTAAAAATACCTAATTTTAAAAATGTCTAATTTTAAAAAAATTTAATCTAATTCTAAACTAGCGCCTAATTTAACAATGCCTAATTCTAAAATTTTAGGTATTTTTTTCACTAAAATACTTAAAATTTTGATAACATTAATCCAATTGGCTAATTGTTCTTGCTGAAGGATCTCGCTAGTTAGAATTGTCCTATCAAACTTATTAAACTTCGCATGGTGACTCCTAATATTAGTTAGGTACAATTTCAAAAGCGTAGCAAATCTATAAAAATAACCAGAATGTCTGTACGTCTACTTTTAACATGACAATTTTTAACTGTTAGAAGGAACACATACACATTTAGAAAAAATGCACAGCTTTATTATTTCATAATAATCATTGTATATATTTTTTCAGTAAATCCCATAATATTAAAGTACTAAGCTTTTTTTGTTTGTAGCGAAGGATCTTGCGAAACCTGGGTATTGTTTTAAGGTATTTTATGCCCTTTTATATCCCTTCGAATATAGAGATCCTAGATGTTAGGATCGCAGACGCAAGTTTTATATAGAGTGGATTACCATTGATGAGGTAAATCTGTATCTTCCTCCAAAAATTTCAGCGAAGCTTTTCTTTAATCAGGGTCGGCCCGTCCGTTTATATGTACGTTTCTGCTTCTGTAACATTAGCTTTTTTGTTAATTTAGGCATGTTAGAAATGTTTTATTGATTTCTAAAGTAGTTCTGTACGATTTAGAAAGCGTATTAACCCTATAATCATTACCAGAATGTCCGTACGTTTATTTGAAAATGTTGATGTTTAACTTGTATTTTAAGCAAAGCATCTCTATAATCAATTTTTAACATTGTCAGTATACCTTTAATCAGTATTTTATATTCGAGAACTTTTTAGGAACAAATTTACGTTTAATTTTGTCAAAACTTAATCATTTATATTTTACATGTTCATGCTATACAAAAGTTAATGTTTATCTGTAACCCAGTAACAGAACTTTACTTTTATTGATGTTGTCATCCTTGTTTAAATATAAATTATTTGGCTGTTAGATAAAAATCAAATCTGGATGCTTCTTAGTATAACAATATAGTACCTTCAAAACCAGCCAAGAATTTCACGTTTTCCCTTAATACTGTTTCTAACGGAAAAATGTACTGACGGACGATCGTACCATTTACAGAATAGCTTTGCTTTAAAAAAAAGGTAACTGTAAGATTAAATATGTGTGTTATTAAATTATATCAATTTTAAGTAGTTTGACTTCATAATAATATTTAATTTATATTAATAAAACTTCACAGTGCAGTGTCTGTTTTCTAATCTGAATTTCTAATTTGAGGCTACGAGGTGCAAAGAGTTTGAAACTAATCAGGAAATATGAATACTTCAATTTAATCAGGGCCTAAATAACTTTTAACACCTCGTAGCCCCAAGTTAGAAAAACCTTAAAATGTAAAAATACATGTTATTTTAAGATGCAATTTGAGGTGTTCTTAGATTTTAAATACAGATTTATGACAATTTTTCTTATTTTTTTTTGCATTTTAAAGTAGAAACATCTTCTATATCAACAAAATATTGTTACACATCATTTAATTATATTTTTACACTAATTTATTCTAGGAAAAAGTAGAAAAAGCAATGTATGATGATTTAAATAAAAAAAATTTACTTTTTACAAATATTTCTTTGACCACGTTCAGCAAAACGGCTGTATTTTGCCTATTTTTGTAGCATATCAAAAAATCGATTATTTAGCAATTTTTAAATAGTAATACTAGCTTTTAGGACATTCAATTTAAAATTAAGGAAATTTTAAAAATAATTCAAAATTTTGTAAATGTCTAAAGTGACAAAACACCTAATTTGTACAAGCCAAAAATATTTAAGGTAAAACTGTCGATTAAAATTAAATCTTTATAATTTTTGTTAGTAAAAACACAAACCTATACAATTTTTTGACATTTTAAACATATTTACACTTGCGTTACATTTTTATTAGTGGTCTAATCAATACAAAACAAACAAACAAAATCAGCTGAAAGAAAGAGTTAAAAATTTTGAATACAAAAAAGAGGAAATTGTGGTAAAATTGTTGTTTTTATTACTTATTTTCCTTAAAAATAATAACAACAAAAAGTTAATTGTATATTTTAGAAATTTTAGCATTAAAAATACCTATTACACTCAAAAGACGTGAAAACAATACTTAGAATTTTGATGTAAAGAAAGAAGTTGATTATTTGTATGATATTTTTATAAGAGAACCAAACGATTAAGAATGTCTTTAATAATTGTATAATTTTAATATACCCCAAAAAACTGTCTTATTATTGCTGCGCATAGGCGTCCAAGGGGGGGGTAATGGGCCATTTGGCACCCCCAAAATTTTTTGAATAATACCCCCCCCCCCCCAAAAAAAAATTACCCCGATTTTGGGGGGGGGGTATATACCCTCCCTTAAACCATTTTGGGGGGGGTAATTACCTTTCCCCCCCAAAAAATAAATGTTCTTTAAAAAAAAATTTTTTTGGGGGGTATTTACCCCCCCCAAATTGAATGTTCTTTAAAAAAAAAATTTTTTGAGGGGTATTTACCCCCCCCAAATTGAATGTTCTTAAAACTAAAAATTTTTTTTTGGGGGGGGGATCTATGATTCAATTGTAAAGCACTGAAGATTCCATAAAATAGATACCTAACTAAATTAAATATTTCATTTAATAATGAAAAAGAATTTCTATAGGCGATTTCTTTTGGGAGGATGTCAGGGTGTCTCAAAACTAGTTATAAAACTTACCAGGACCTATAAGACGCTTCACTTTAAAGTATAATCATATTGGTTCATTGGTTAGTGAGTTAATTATTGTATTTTTATGTTCTAAAGAATGAGATACTACTATATATTTGAATAGTAGTGGCGCCCTTAGCATCTATGAACTCGTGTTTTCTAAAGGGTAAAAAGAGAGGAGAAAAATAGCCTAAAACCACTCAAAGGATTGACCTATAATAGTGTGGAACCATCATGGGATCTATGTGAAGCTTTCCTAAAAAGGAGAACTCAGTATTAAAAGTAATGAAATCTGAAGCTATAGTCAAATAAACCTTACTTACTACTTTATGTTATAGGATAGTACTTAAAAAGTAACTTAATAGATTAGGTAGGTGCTTTTTTTAACATAATTAAATCACCCCCCCCAAAAATTTTACCCCCGGGGTAAATTAGTTTGGGGGGGGTAATTACCCCCCCCAACAGATTTAAGGGGAGTATTTACCCCCCCCCCCCCCCAACAGACTTTAGGGGGGGTAATTACCCCCCCCAATCAAATTTTACCCCCGGGGTAAAAATTTGGGGGGGGGGTAAAAAAAAATTTCAGTGCGCTTCGCGCGCCATTTTACCCCCCCCCCCCAAACACGAATTACCCCCCCCCCCCTAAAATTTTTTACCCCCCCCAAAAAAAAAAACTTGGACGCCCCTGTTGCTGCGCTACTTTAAAATATGTTTATCCTTGTTTATTTGCTGTAAGAGGGCTAAAAATTTGTATTAATTAAATTTAGTAACAAATCTAAGAAAGTTTTTTATTTTTTTTCATGTTTGTCTGTAAATATCTTTGCAACCACTTAACTGATTGAGTTCTCCATTTAAAGAAGCCTAACGTAATTTTTAAGGCTATAACAAATGTCATATATATGTAGTTTTTTGGTTAGTTTTAGGCTACTTTACCTAATCTGTCTGTTTGTCCTTTTTTTAGTAACAATGGCCAAACCAATAGCTTTAGAGAAAGAAAAAGACATAGAAAGAGAGAGATACATTATAAAAGAAAGAAAACAGAAAAAAAAGACATTGACATAAATAGTTAGATAATGCCAATACAAAAATTAACAGAATATTAATAATTTGTCTGTTTGTGTATACTAAAAGATCTTTCTAACTGGTAATTTTGCTTTTTTATAAGCCCTGGGAAGATTTTCATCTATAAAACATTGGTTAAAATAGATTTTTTGGAACATTAAAATCTATTTAAAAATTATCGTTCTATATTGTACGATCCCAATATATTACACAAATTTATAAATCGTTCAATAGTGCTTGAACCGAATCGTTTATTATAGTATAATAATTAAGTATAAAAAATGCATTTTAAAATACCTATGTCATGTATTATACTCTAGTCATGTATTAAAAAACCATTTTTAATAAAAGCTATCTTTTTTGGTTAAAAAATATTGTGTAAATCAATTTTTTTTCAAAGCGAGACAATTATAGTAAATCTTTCATTTTATCATTGCATTTTTATAATATACATAGAAAAAAATATAAGCAACATGCCTTAAGTATTAAAACAAAGAAAAAAGATAATTTTTATTTTACAGATCTTAAAAGTTTTAAAAACAGTTATTAAAAATTTGGTCATTATTAAATTGGAGTTTAAACTGACACTCCAAAAATAAAAATTTTTGAAATTAAAAGCACATTAAAGCTTTTAAAGAAACATCAATAAAAATATTTTTTGCAGTTTAAAACTTTACAGTTTTTGTGTCGTAATAAATTTTGCATTACAGAAAAAATTTTAGCAAAAGAATTTTTTTTGCATTAATAAACCACATTTTGGCTAAGAGCAAAAATTTTTTGAATATTTTTTCAAAAAGGGAATATTTTATTGATAAAAAAGCAGTGTTTACTCTAATCATGTGTTATAAAACTATTTCTAATAAAAGCTATCTTTTTTTAGTTAAAAAATATAATGTAAATCAATAATTTTTAATGGCGATACAATTACAGCATATTTTCTTTTTTTTTTTGCATTTAAAATATGAGCAACATGCCCAAAGTATTGAAACAAGAAAAAAGGTAATTTTTATTTTCCAGATCCTAAAAGTTTTAAAAACAGTTTAAAAAAGTAATAACAATTACCCAAAGTTTTTGAGCCATCAAACACAAAATTGAAGACCAGTCTAATTTACAGTCCAAGATTCCCTCCCCCTATAATATTCAATATTTCTTTCTGTGTTACAATTTATTAAAGCTTTGTATAAACATGCAAAGGAGGGAGGGGACATTGGACTGGAAATTATACTTGTCCAAAAAACTTATCTGTTGTTTGTTGGCTTAAAAACTTTTTTTTGGTTTGTACAAACCAAGTGTCCTAACCGCCCAACTAAAAAGTAAAACCTACAAAAAAATATTTATTGTAATTAAGGTGCTTGAATAAATTTATCATCCGTTGTCCTAGATTCCTTGTAAGATCGAAAATTTAGTCTATAATGAAAATAAGGATAGTTCAATCCATTAAAGGTAGAAAGTGGACCATAAGCTGTTTTATACACTAGTTTCCATAGATTTATGATAATGTTTTCATATTCGTTGGCCTAACAACTTTGGGGATTGGTTGATTTATTAACTTGAGTGTCCAAAAGTTTCAATCACTAATTGTAATGGAAGATTTCTGTTCTATCATTTGGGATGTAAATTAATATATTGGCCTTTGTCTTATCCCTTTAAGTCCCTGCATTTAAGCAATAATAAATAAGTGCAAGCCCATAATCTTAAGCTACTAAAGACACAATTTAGTTAATTTTGATTTCGTCTTTTGTCACATCCCTTTCAACAATCCATACAATTCTCAACTCTGATGGGCCTTCACGTGGTGGTGGGCATATTGTCATATTTAAAACAAATTGTTTTGCATATTAGTAGAAGACCATACATATTTAAATAGAATTTTGTTTGATGAAGATAAATATAAATGGGAAGATTAAGTAATAAACTAAGGTTCCGAATATTCTATCATTTTGACGAAGGTGATGATGCACTATCTTATCATATAAAGTAGGAGCGTTCTTTGTCTATCCCGAAGGATCTCGCTAACCACTGAACCTATATTAGTCTCCTTTACAATGAAACTTCTTATAGGTCCTGGGAAGGTTTTAAACTATTTTTGAGAAGGGTATCTTCACGCCCCCTAAAACAAAAAATATTTTTTTACTCTTTTGAAACTCAAATTCAAAATAGGCTGAGGTTATTTTTTCCCCCTCCTACCCCTAGATGCTTCTATGACAGATGATAAAACTTTGGTGTTTATAATCTAATTTAAAAAAAATTTTTTGTTATAGATATTTAAATTAAATTTCTTGCTGTTTAATGAAACATCTATGAAGGTTAGACTGCCTATTAGCAGGTTTTTGGCTATTTTTGTATTTTTACAGATTTCTTCATATCTTTGCTGATTATAGTTTGATTTTCAAAATTTTTGTAGATAAGTATATCAATTAATTTTCCAGTTGTTTTAAAAAAAATCCATGGTGATTGGACTGCATTTGAGCAGGTTTTTGGCTATTTTTACATATTTCCATATTCTTTGGTGTTTTTGGTCCAATTTTCAAACTTTTTTAAGATGACATAATAATTTTTCCAATTGTTCTGAGCATCCAGTATGTAATTTACTTTGAGCATTTGTATGTCAGTCATTATACAAAATAAAAAAAAGTTTTGTGTTTATTTTCTTCAATTAATTCAATCTATTCTTGATTTTAAAGAATACTCTTTCTTTCTACTTGTAGGTATTCCCATCTACAATTTTTGTGGTTCGCTACTTACAGATATTGTCATCCTTGTTCAATTTTTTACTTGCACTTCTGTATTTCTTCTTGTAAGTCTGTGTGTAAATCCCATATGTCTGGACTAGCTAAATGTCCGTATGTTCATATGTTTATCTGTATGTCCGAAAATCTGTCTGCATTTCTGTATGTCAGACTGTTGTCAGTCTGTCTGTCTGTCTGTCTATATGTTCAACCATCTCTCTGTCCATCTGACTATCTGTCTATTACTCTATCCATTTTTCTGTCTGTCTATCCATCTATCTTGAAGTCTTTCTAAATGTCCATCTGTTTGCTTTTCCATCTGTCTGTCCATCTATCTATTTGTCCATCTGTCTGTCCATCTATCTATTTGTATTTGATCTGTTTTTCTGTCTGTCTGTTAGTCTTCTGTCAAGATTAATTATTTTTTAAGTAGTGCAACAATAACAATTTACAGCTTTGTAAACAAAGATAATTATATCAATAAGCAGCACAAAAAAAGCATTGTATACTTTTTAAACAAGAATAATTATTTTATAAGTAGTACAAAATAACATTCTAAAGAATGATTATTTTATAAGTAGCGCAGCAATACCAAAGTATACAATAAGTAGCACAAAATAACATTCTATACTTTCTTAAACAAGAACAATTATTTTATAAGTAGTGCAGCAATACCAAGCTATACCTTCCAATACAAGAATAATTAGAATATAAGTAGGGCAACATAACAAGCATACCTTCTTAAACAAGAATATTAACCCTAATAAATTGGGGGTTTTACTATCTGTTTTACTATCTGTTTGACAGTCTATCTAAATGTCTGTTAATATGTTTGTCTATATTTACATCTGCCTGTTTGACTGTCTGTTTTTCTTTCTGTGAAAGGTAAATAAATATTTTTTTAATGTTTAGAATAAAAGGCATCAAGTTTTCAACTCCACAAATTTAAAATATTTTTTCAATGCTCTCATGTCATTTTGTCTAATCTTTGGGACATTATGTTGTTCATTATGTTTTTTAGAGTGGGTTCATATTGGAAATATATCTGACACCAAAGCAGGAACTTACATTTTAAAGCAAAAATATTTCAAAAGATGCGTATGATGCTTTTTTCTAATAGAATTTGGTGCCTTAAGGTTGGTTTTAAAAAACTTATTTACTTAAAAACAACATCTTAATACGGCCAATTACACTAAAAATTTCATTTAAAATTCCCTCACTGAAAACAATTATTAAGTTTTTTTTTGTATACTTAAGAAATATGACCTTAAAAATTGCTCATGTTCGTAAATATCCACCCCTTATTTATTCCTATAATCCTTTAATTTGATTAAAAGGTTAAGATAAAAACTCATAATTTATCCATAATTTGTAGTTAAATGCTTTAATAAAAAAAAATTTAAACTTCAATAACTTTTTTGTCTTTAGAGATTTTTTTGTTAAATAAAAAGGTTTTTTTTTACTATAACCTACGTTACTAAAGAAGATTCTTTTACAGCAAATGCATCACAATCAAGAAATGTGAAAAAATGACAAATTGCAGTTTCTTAAAAATGCTTTTGTGAAGAGCTAAAAAGCATTTCACCTTTAATAGTTATTTATCATATTTTCGTAATATTGTGAATGCTAGAAAGGATATTAAAATTATTTCAACAATTTTGGTCATGTGATCAAAATTTGAATTTTCCTTCTACTATTGCCCCCTCTGGGGGCGAAGTAGGTGGAAATTTGAATTTTTGTCACTTGACCTTAATATTGGTGAAATAATTTTGAATGACCTTTCTTGTATAAGCAATATTAATAAAATATGATACTTGGTTTTGTCTCATTCTCTATCTTTTTCTTCAATTCAAAAAAGTCTATCAAAAAATTTACATCATCTAAGGGTGAACAATAAATATCTCTGTCTATTTTTCTCTATATTTCTTCCCCCTCCCCCCTCCCTCACTTTTCTGTCTATTTCCTTCTCTCTCTCCTCCTCTTTTGTACGTTCATTTATACAATAGAGATAACCTAGAGACAGCACAAGGGAATTTTGTTTACATTATGTATCAGCTATAAATTGTTGAATATCTTAGGTTAAAGCTTTCCTTGGGTGAAATATTTGAAGAAAATATTTCTTCCATCATATAATGTGAAGCGTATGACACAACATATAATAAGTTAGTTATAAATAATTTAATTTCTTATAATAAAGTTATCTTTCTAAAAATTATATCATTGCAAAATTTAGTTGCAAATAATGTTGCCTATAGGGCTGTATTTCATATACAACAAGTGAAAAAAATGGGGTCAGATTTACCATCTATGTCTAATGTTTATACCCACATCAAATATTAAATTATAACAATGTACAGTAGAGTGGATCAATTTTGGACATTTAATTTGTAATCAACATCTACAGTTTAAACGTCATATAAGAAACCTAAATATAAAAAATTGATTTTGTCCTTGAGGGGAAATGGGGGGAAGGTGTTTCCATGCATTAAAAATTTTAGAAGTTTATTCTGGAGGTGCAACTTTTTTTCTTTCAAAGTATTGCTTTATGCATCTTTTTGAATTTTTCTTGTTGATTAATATAAGAATATCAAATTGGTTTTAAAAAATATTCATCCAAGCATGAAAAATCTTAAATTAAATGTAAAATCTCTTAATTTTTTAAATTTATTTATGGATTTTTCTCGCTAGGATCAATAGTTTTAAAAACAGATTTTTTATTCTTATTCTACTCTTCAAGACAAAATTGGGAAGGTGCATAAAGCTATACTTTGAAAGAAAAATAATTGTCCCCCCCCCCCCAAAAAAAAAAAAAAAAATTCTCCCCACAAGTGTCTTTCTTAAAGTTTACATGCATCAGCGAGCCTCCCCATTATTCAAAATATTTTCTTTTCATTTTTTGGTCTCTTATATGATGTTCAGACAGAAAGTGTAGTAGCACATTTAAAATTAGAAAATCATTAAAAATCAAGCCACTTTAATGTACAGCATTTATTTCTTGAATTCCACAGTACAAAATTATTCCTGTATTTAAATTTAACATATCATATAGGAAAAAATATTCTTGTATTTAAAATTAAAAATCATGTTGGAATTTTTTTTACAATTTTTAAATTTTTTAATAATGTACAGCAAATTATTTCCTTTTTATCTCATGTTTTGAAATTTATAAGATAGTTAGAATAAATTACAGAAATAATGAAAGATTTAAAGAAGAGAGCGTCAGGGGGGGGGTCAAGGGGGGTTTCCCCCCTCAGGAGAGGGGGGGTTGAGGGGGGTCTCCCCCCTCAGAAAAAGCTTGGGCTTAAATCTTCAACAAATAAAGAAAACAAAATTATTTTAAAAATTTCTTTTTTATGTTAAACAGTTAGGGAGTTGAATCCATTTTTATAGAAGCAGAAATATAATCTATGATTATGGTTTGGACCCTCTAAAACTGTAATCTACCCTTCCACTTTCCCCTCTCTTAATGAAGATATCTTCAACGCCGATACGATTTTTGAAATATAAGATTCCACTTTTGTCTCTCTTGTTGAAGATATCTTCACCAAGAGAGGCAAAAGTGGAATCTTAAATTTCAAAAATCGTATCAGCGTTGAAGATATCTTCACCAAGAGAGGGGAAAGTGGAATCTTAAATTTCAAAAATCGTATCGGCGTTGAAGATATCTTCACCAAGAGAAGGGAAAGTAGAATCTTACATTTCAAAAATCGTATCGACGTTGAAGATATCTTCACCAAGAGAGGGGAAAGTGGAAAGGTAGATTACAGTTTTAGAGGGTCCAAACCATAATCATAGATTATATTTCTGCTTCTATAAAAATGGATTCAACTCCCTAACTGTTAAATATTATTATTTTTGTGACACTTAATTTTGAATGACAAAAAATGTTGAAATAAATATTACCCACTGTATGAAATGTTAAATTAGAAATCAATAATGATGTTGGAAAATTTATTCTCATTTTATTTTCTGAAAAAAGGAATTGACAAAAAATAATAATTTTTATTCCAAACTTTTAAAACAGCATGCCTATTTCTTATTGGTTGACACTCGAATTAAAAAAAAATAATGAATATTATTTCAAGACCAGAAATAAATTTGAAATAAATAATTTTCTTTCCCCTATATTTTTTATTCCAAAATGCCAAGAATTAATTTTGAAATAAAATAATTTTCTTTCCAATATTTTTATTCCTTTTCCTTATTGGACGTCATTTTGTGTCCAATAAGAGACTAGTGTTTAATTATTTTAAAGCTTATTACAGCATTTATTTTGAATATGATAATAGCAACATTCTCACATTAAATGTGATAAAACTCATTAAGGTACTTTTCTTTTACCTTTTTCTAAATTAATATTGAAATTCTACGATTTTTTTATACATAAAAGAAGAGTTATTTTAATTTTTCTTGCACAACATTTTTACATAAAGCATTTTTGGAAACTATGTACCTATCATCAAGGCCGTATTTTTAGAGATAATGAAAAACACCTTTAATAAATTTGATTTACTTTTTTACAGAGAATAAGGACATATAATTGTTTTTTCTGTATTCCTTCTAGTTGTGTCAAAAAAACGGAAAACGTAGTTTTTTCTGAAACACCGTGTATAACTACAATACACCTCTGGATGAATTTGATTCATCTTAAGTCTAAAAACTGTTGGTTACCACACATTTAATTAAATAGCTATTTGTGAATTGTCATAAGCTCTAGTTTTTGGATATGTAAGAACAATTTCTGAGCTAAGTTTAGTATAGGAGCTACATAGTAAAATGTTCCACCTTACTAAAAACTTTTAAACTTTTTTCTCACATTTTCAATGTAGCTTCTAAATTACAAATAGCTGAAAAAACTAGTATTTAAAGCACAATAATAATCAAAATGTTTTAAAGTTTTCTTATAAAAGTTTTACCCTAAATTAAAATACTTTTCTTGAAATTTATTCAGGTTTATAAACAAACAGGCATTGGAATATTATTTGTTTTTATATTTGATGTATTTTATTAGTATTTATTGTTATTAAATGTTGATAAAAATTCTTGAATGTTTAATTGTAAATTGTTAAGAAATATTTTTATGGAATCCTATTTAGTACATTTGAATATATTCAGTCTGTTGTTAGAGTGGTTTTGCTAGACTCCTATAGACTTCATTTCATCAGAAACATTAAATTAATTTGTATCAACTTAAATAAATTTTCATCAGAGTCTTTTGTATTATAAATAAATATATAAAATAATTTTTAAAAATGTTTAAGCAAGTTTTTGTGAGGTTTTAGTAGCTCAAAAGAAAGGTATGTAAACATAAGATTGCTGGTGTTTAAGCACATATTTTACAATAAAAAGGTTAAATTAAAGAAAGCATAAAATAAATAAATGGATGATTTAAGTAAGTACTTAATTCCAAAAATATTTTTTTTTGCAGTTAAAAACTTTACAGTTTTTGTGTCGTAATAAATTTTGCATTACAGAAAAAAATTTTAGCAAAAGAATTTTTTTTGCATAAATAAACCACATTTTGGCTAAAAGCAAAAATTTTTGAATATTATTCCAAAAAGGAATATTTTATTGATAAAAAAGCAGTGTTTACTCTGGTCATGTGTTATAAAACTATTTCTGATAAAAGCTATCTTTTTTGGTTAAAAAATATAATGTCAATCAAAAATTTTTTATGGCGATACAATTATAGCATATCTTTTTTTTATTGCATTTAAAATATAAGCAACATGTTTAAAATATTAAAACATAGAAAAAAGATATTTTTTATTTTCCAGATCCTAAAAGTTTTAAAAACAGTTTAAAAAAGTAATAACAATACCTTTATTTTTGCATAATAAATCTTTCTTGTTCTTAAACTAAGAGCTGCGTGATTTTAACCATTTTTATCTATTGAAAGTCAGATTCTTTGTGCATACTTTTTACTGTAGTATTTTCACAATAAAAAAAGCATTTTTTTGTAATTTTTAAAATAAAAATTTTTAAAATATTTTCAACTTACATACATATTTTTAAAATAAATTAATCCGTCAGATAAAAAATATAGAATTTGTAGAGGCATTATAATAGGCATTATTGGTAAAAAGGCGTTGATTTTATAAAATAACTTTACAATATTTTTATTTAAGTAATTTAATTTACTTAATTTTATGTGTAATATAGGAAACATAAATCACATCTATTTGAAATTCCTTTTGACAAAAAAACTTACTTCACATAAAATTTTGTAAATTCAATTACCTAAATTAAAGTATATTATAAATTAACACTATCTTATTATAAATGCTTATTAACACCTCAGGAAACATCTAAAATTCCGTTTTTAGTAGTGAAATACGGCAAAAAAATTCGCTAGAGGCAGTTGATGTATAAAAAAAACAAATGATGTGCTGTAAAAAGTTTTATACAAAAAAAAAATACTCTATGGTTCTAAAAAAAAGACAAAAAACACCATAAAAAAAAACTTACACAAAGTGTTTTAAAAGTGTAAAAAATAGTAAAATAGGCAAAAATGTTTGTTGTTAGTCAAAATCTGAATCTATATAATAGTTTAAGGCAACTTAAAAATAAAAAAGATCAGAAAAAATTAAAAAAACTATAAAAATTTAAATCTTGTCAGAAAACACTATAATCTAACATACTTATATATACTTTGTAAACTAATTTGAAAAAAATTACTTTTACAACACGTAAGCGTAGACGTTCAAGAAGGTGGGAGGAAGGTAAAATTTCTTAGGTGTCTGAATGTGCCTACGCCAAATTCATTTGCGTTTACTAAAGTCAAAAAATGACATTCTAATTTATGATTTTTGTGACTTTAAATACAAATTCATATTGTTCTTTTTCTAGAAAATAATTTCTACTTTGAAAATTATTGTAAAAATTTTAAACTTAAAAATCACATAAAAAATGCCTTTTTTTATTAATTTAAGTTGATTAATAAATTTTAAAATTATCTTTTTGACCTAATAAAAAAGACTGAAAGTTTTTTATTTAAAATCTGAGACCTTATGCAGAAAAATCTTTTTTTTTTCGTAAATAATGACCCAAATGTTATGTAGAATTAACAACTGAACATGCTATTTTTCATTGTTACACTGCTAATTTGTAAAATATAATATTCATAATTTTGCAATATTTTTTAGACCAAAAATATAACAATGGGAATCCTAAATTTATTTTTTTTAAAGAAAACTTTTTCCTTTTTGACATCATTTTCTTTCAAAGATAAAGATTTTAAATTTAAACAATCATTTTAGTAACTATAGACAGAAAAACCCATAAGAATCTACACTGTTAGGTAAAACCTGATCGTTTTAGCAGTTAGCGAGATCCTTTGGTACAAACACACATACAAACAAACATACAAACATCCTGTTACTTTAGTATAATGATTCATAAAATCTATTGTAATCATATTATATTAGTAGACACTACTTTACTATAGTTATAAAGAAAATATAGCGTAGATAGTTAACAAACATGCAGTGTTAAATATATAAACAGAATATATAAACATTAACATATCTTTATTTAAAAGGAACATAGAGTGTAGATGGTTGATAAAAAGACTTGTCTACTCTAGACATTATATACCTATGACAATAGAGACACAACTTCTACAATTAGTTAAAAAAAAGGTTATTTATAAAAAATGAAGTAGCAAAATCGTTTTAAAAATAATATCAACTAGTGATTGAAATAAAAAAAAATTACCAATTAATGTTTCATGTTTTAAAATAATTAAATAATTCTTTAATAATTAAGCGATATCATATGTTTTGAGTGGGATCTTTTGAAAAAAAACATGACATCCAAAAAAGTAAAAATTGACTTTTATCTATCCTAGGAATTAATAATAGCTGTAAGTAGACAGCTAGAAAAAAATTTTTTATAACTATTAATTTTTGGCAGATTTATGTCATTTTTAAAAAAGTTAATGAAAAATTTCTTTTCAGCTTTGATGATTTTCTAGATTTTATACATAATTTTTTTAAAGCAACAAAAAATACATTTATGTTCATCTTATGAAAATAATTTTTGATTTAGGTACTTTTTAGATACCTGTACTAATGTCTAATTAAAGAAAATTAAAAAACAAATTTTTTTTTGGTAATGTAAATTGACATTTTGTGAGAAAATTTCACCAAAAATATTAAGATTTTTAACCCAAAAAAATTGCATTGAAGAAATATTTACATAGACGTTGATTATGTTAAAATATTCCTTTCCTAGCTAAAGTTTTTTTTAAAAATAGGGTATCTTTGCTTCTCTAAAACAGCAAGACGTACTTATCAAATGCACTTTAGAAAATAACAGGAGCAAAATTTAAGTTAATTTTGAGTAAAAAAGAAAAGAAATTACATCATTTTTTCAAATACAAGTTTATTTATTAAAGTTTATTTTTGCCTACTTCTAATATCCCGATGTTTGTTAAAAGATCCCACTGTGTTATGCCAGGGCAGAAAAGATTTTAACAATCCTATTTTATAAAGTAGTAGGCCTTTTTTTTGTCTGTAGCAATGGATTTTACTAACCGCTCAATTAATATGTTCTTCTATACAATAAAGCTTTTTTTAGGTCCAGGAAAGGTTTTTAACTATTTTTGGGGAAGGTACCACTACCTTTTAAAGAGAAATTGTCCCTAGATATTACGACTTTCTCAAAATTTTTTACCTTTTTTAAAATTGAAAGTGGGGTTGAATTCTTGAAGTCTAAAAATTTGTATGTGGTTTCCCTAATTAACAAAAAATATTCTAATTTTTTATGTTTAACATTATCTACTCCATTTACCCTTTTATTGAGCAACCTTTTACAAAGATTAATTAAGATAGAAAATGTTTCCTTTAAAATAAATAAAAATAAAAATTAGAGTCTTACATATCTATGATCTAAAGAAATAAGACAATGGTAGGTAAACTAATGTACATCTTCAATGGTAATAAACAAAATTGCCCCTTCTATAAATTACAATTAGTTGTTGAAATGTTTGGACACTCAACTAATAAACCAACCAATCAAATTCAAAACCCTTGTTATGCCTACAAATAAGAAAAAACTATTATAAAATTTTGTGGACTAGTATAATAAACAGTCCATTGTTCCCTTCCTCCCTGCTTAAATATACACACAGAAAATGAGTACGAAATTTACTCATCTGTAATTATTAGAAATCTCAAAATATAAATTTCAGCGACGGCAGTCGGCAGGAAAATAGCGACAGATTTTAATGAAATTTTAGTTAGTCGTTTTTATAGTTAACTTGCATTCTAATTTATTATTTCTGTGCCTTAAAATACAAATTTATATTGTTCTTTTTCTAGAAAAAAATTTATATATCAAAAATTATTGTAAAAATTTTAAACTTAAAAATCACATAAAAAATGCCTTTTTTTTTATTAATTTAAGTTGTTTTATAAATTTAAAAATCATCTTTTTGACCTAATGAAAAAGACCAAAGTTTTTTTTTAAAAATCCGAGACTTCATGCAGAAAAATGATTTTTTTTTCGTGAATAATGACCGAAATATAATATAGAATTAACAACTGAACATGCTATTTTTCATTGTTACACTGCTTAGTAAAATATAATATTCATAATTTTGCAATATTTTTTAGATCAAAAATATAACGATGGAATCCTAAATTCATTTTTAAAAAAAAAATCTTTTCCTTTTTGACATCATTTATCCTTCAAAGATAAATGATCTACTAAATACTGTCTATTTATATATTTTTAAAAGCGAAGCTTTTCTATAATTAGGGTCGGTCCGTCCGTCCGTCCGTACGTCCGTCCGTCCGAGATAGATAGCTTTTATTCGTTAATTTATGCATGTTAGAATTGTCCTATCGATTTCAAACTTTGCATGATGATTCCTGTAGTAGTTGGGCACGATTTAGAAAGCGTAGCAACTCTATAATCATTACCAGAATGTCCGTACGTCCATTTTAAAAATGTTGATTTTTCTACTTTTTTAACAAAAAATTTTCAAGTGTTTAAATTATCCGTTTGATCTGATTTTTGGTATATTGATTCATGAAACAACAACGAACAATATTATAAGCGAAGCAACTCTATAATCAAGTCCAAAAATGTAAGTATGTCCATAAACATTATCCTGCTTCAAGCAGTTTTTTTCAACAAATCTACTTACAATTTTGCTTCTACTCTAATACTTTTAAATTCTTATTATTCAGTTCAGATACCATACAAGTGTTAATGTCCGTTTGTCCTACCGTTTCAGTGCTTCGCTTTTATGGATGTTGTCATCCTTGTTTTTTCTTTAACTTAAGAAACAGCATAATATAAAATCATTGTTTTAGATTTACATCATTTTTTAATTTATTGTTCAATAAATTTTTGTAAAAAAATATTTTTAAAATCTTATAAACATAAAAATGTTTCGCTTTTTATCTCAAAAGTGTAGGTAGTTTTTTTACAGCAAACCTATAAAACATCAAGTTTGTTTAACTAATAATTTTTGTAAAAAGTTGTATTTTTAACGAATACAAATCAGAAAAATTTTAAATTTATTTTACGTTTAATAACTAAAAAATAATTAAAATTCAACAAAGTGGCTAAGAAACAAATTTTGAATGTTTTTTGTTATAAATTTAGCCTGCTAGTAAATAATAAAAAATAAAAAAAACAAGGATGACAACATCCATAAGTAGCGAAGCACAAAAAATCGTAGATGGGAATACGTACAGGTAGATTTAAAAGGTTTTTACTAAAATCAAGAATAGATTTATTTGTAAAATAAATATGAAACCTTGTTTTATTTTGTATGATGACGATGGTCAAAGTAAATTATATTAAAGATGCTTATAACAATGGGAAAAATATTTTTGATACTGATATCCCATAAAAGTTTGAAAATTGGATCAAAATAAACAAAGATATTGGGAAATATGTAAAACATGTATGAGTAAATCCCATTTCCCCCATAGCGTTACGGACTGACTGACGGACTGACGGACGGACAAAGCGAATTATAGAGTAGCTTCGCTACTAAAAATTTTGACAATCAAATTCTTTTAAAATTAAGTTTAACTTAAGTTGAAAGTACAGTTACTTTTAAAGTCTACAAAAACCATAATCAGCTGAAAAACTAATGACAGCTAAATTTGTATTAAATTTATTTGTTTTTGTTAGTAGCGAAGCTACTCTATAATTCACTTTGTCCGTCCGTCCGTCAGTCAGTCCGTCAGTCAGTCCGTCAGTCCGTAACGCTATGGGGGAAATGGGATTTACTCAGCTCCTAAAAAGGTAGAATGCTGAAATTTTTTGAAAACATTCCCATTATTAAGGAGCACAATTGACTATAAAACATCATTTGCGGTCGGACTGATTTTTAGCAAGTTTTAGGCTATTTTTATATTTTTCACATTTTTTTCCATATCTTTAGTGTATGGTCCGATTTTCAAAATTTTTTCAGTTATAGATATCAAAATTAAATTTCCCATCTTTAAAGAAGACAACCATGACGGCCAGACTGCCATTTCAGCAGGTTTTAGGCTGTTTTTTTTTTTATATTTTTAACATTTTTCTCCATATCTTCAGTGTTTATAGTCCGATTTTCAAAATTTTTCAGTTATAGATATCAAAATTAAATTTCCCGCCTTTAAAGGAAATAACCATGACGGCCAGACTGCCTTTTTGGCAGGTTTTAGGCTATTTATAAATATATTTGACACTTTTTTCCATATCTTCAGTGTATATGGTCCGATTTTCCAAATTTTTAAAGTTTTTAAGGATTTAAAAATTAAATTTTTTGTCGTTTTAAGAAAACAACCATAGCGGCCAGACTGCCTTTTATCAGGTTTTTGGCTATTTTTATATGTTTTATATATTTCCCAAGATCTTTGTTTATTTTGATCCAATTTTCAAACTTTTATGGCATACCAGTATCAAAATAATTTTTCCCATTGTTATGAGCATCTTTAATATAATTTACTTTGACCATCGTCATCATACAAAATAAAACAAGGTTTCATATTTATTTTATCCAATAAATCTATTCTTGATTTTAGTAAAAACCTTTTAAATCTACCTGTACGTATTCCCATCTACGATTTTTTGTGCTTCGCTACTTATGGATGTTGTCATCCTTGTTAAAATTTAACGCTTACAAACGCTCTTTCAACTAATTTTTGAAAAAAAACGATGTTTTTTTAAATTTTTTTTTTATTCAAGCGACTTTTTTAATTATTGTAAAATCTAATTTGAACAATAAAAATTATTTAACAATAAATTGTAATGATGTAATTATTATCAATAAAAGATGTGTGTTAATTTTTTTACTTTCATTTTTTTGATTTTTGTTGATCTTATAATGGAATTTGAGGATTGTGCTGTTTTTGTGTAAAGATTATTTTTTTTTTTAGTCATAAATTCCAATTTTTTTGTTTTGCTCTAGTGGCGTGCACAGGAAAGTTGCAATCAAACCCGGTTTGGCGCAAGTAAAGAAACCGTTCGGCATAGGTAACCGTTTTTGGCGTTTTTTGGTGCTTTCCCCCGGCATTCAAGATCGGTTTTGTCCTAAATACCCGGTTTTTTGGCCCAAAAAATTAAAAATGTAATTTTTGAACGTCCAAAGTGAGTTGTAGAGTAGCTAATACCACGATACGATCTGCAATTGAAAACTACATAACCTCATGTAATTGATAGAGCTACAATTAAGATACAAAACGATTTATATCAAATTTAGTGTTTTGTTTATAAATTCCACCCTTTTCAGTTAAAAAAGCCCGTTTCCTAGAAGTTTTAAGATTTAATATTATATGTGGACGTGTATCTTTACTTGCGCCGAGTTGAACAATAAAAATGGCGGGTATCTTTACTTAAGCCGAGCCGGGCCTAAATAGAACGTAAAAAACGATAAAAAAAATCATATAAAAAAAATAATTTGAATAAAACGAATTTACTAATAAATGTAGTAAATCACTAACTTTACTTCATAAACAAAAAAGTTAGGAGAGGTATTTAAAATTACCTCGTTTTTCTTGGTTTTTAAATTTTGTTAAGCTATACCGGCAAACGGAAGTAAGCAAAACTGCCTGCTTCAGGGGGAAAAAAAACAGGGTAGTAGAGGGGGCTTCATACTGAGAATGATGCAATTCTGAAACTAAGAACCGGTTTTTTTCGGCAATTTCTGGAACCGGGCGTTAAAGTTGCGATATAAACGCTGTCTTAAAATTTCTTACTTCTTGTTTAAACAGCAAATGTCCATTACACAGTTTTTAATATTAAACAATCTTAAGTAAGATAAAAAACATGATGTTTTTTTTTAAATTAAAATAGTTAGGAATTTAAAGTGGGTATAAACACTAAATATAGACAGTCCTTTTGACCCTATTTTTTTGTCAAACCTAAAAAAAACATTGTTTGTATAATAAAAGGGCCTTACGGGCAACAACATTTGCAACAAAATTTTGCAACTATATATTTTTAGAAAAAAAAACTTTATTATAAAAAAATAAACTATGTTTTGTCACATGCTTCACACTTTATATAAAGAAAATGTGTCTTTAAACAGTAAATGTTGAACAAAATTAATGTCAATAATTGATCCACTCTATTGTACAATATTTTATTAAGCCTGCTTTTTTTTTAATAAGTCCACAACACAGTTTTTAAAATTAAAAAATCTTTAGTAAGATAAAAAACATGATGTTTTAATTATAAAATGATTTAGGAATTTAAACACTAGACATTTTAATCCTATTTTTTTGTCAAATTTAAAAAAACAAGGATGACAACATCCATAAAGCCAGGCACTGAAACGGTAGGACAAACGGACATTAATATTTGTTTAATTTATAAATTGAATAATCAGAATATAAATTGTAAAAGTCAAAGCAAAATTGTAAGTAAATTTGTTGAAAAACTGTTTGATACAGAATAATGTTTATGGACATACTTACATTTTTAAGACTTAAATATAGAGTTGCTTTGCTTATAGTATTTTTTTTTTATTGTCTTAGGAATCAATACACCAAAAATCAGATTAAACGAATAATTAGATCACATACAAACTTGTTGTTAAAAAAGTAGAAAAATTAATTTGTTTAAAATAGACGTACGGACATTCTGGTAATCTTTCTAAATCGTATCTAACTATTATTGCAAAGTTTAAAATCAATAGAACAATTCTAACATGCCTAAATTAACAAATAAAAGGTATCTATCTCGGCCCTAATTATAGAAAAGCTTTGCTTTTTTAAAACTATTGTTTGTATAAAAAACGGACAACAATATTTGCAACAAAATTTTGCAACGATATAATTTTTAGAAAAAAAACTATGTTTTGTCACATGTTTCACATTATATGATAAAAAAAATTTTACTTTTATTAATACATTAAAGAAAAGTTTTAACCTTAGATACGCTACAACTTATAATTGACTTCAAATATATACAAAATGCATTTGTGCTGTCTCTAGGTTATCTCTATTGTAAAAATAATTATAATTTTGGTTTTTGAAGAATATATTAATTAAAATAAAATTTTAAAATGAATCGTTATTATCACATTTCATATTTTTTAAAAAAGAATTCTTATTAAGTAATAGTTATTTATAGGAAATTAAAAATGTTTACTTACATTAGATTAAAAAAAGCAAAATTTAAAAAAATTTATAATATTTTAAAGTTAAAGTAAAAATAATGAGAAAAAATAAAGGATATTCAAAGTTATTTTATCAATCTAATTGTTAGGTGACAAAAAAATTATACTTTCACTTTAAGAAAACAATAGCAGAAAAAAATTAAAAATTTTAAACAAATGACTAAATAAGGACTAACTGTAGACTTATTTAAATCTTGATATTAAATTGAAAAAAAAAACATTCTACAATAAATTCTTATAAGCCTAAATTACTAAATTAGGGAAAAAATTTTCCAGTTTTAACAAAATTTTAAGTTTAATGCAATATAAAGAATGTTCGAAAGGCAAGAAATGCCAAGAATAAGAGAAAAATTAAACAGTGTTTGTTCTTGAAAATCTTGTGCAAATTAAGGAATTAACAGGTCTTTGTAATACTTGTAAAACATATTTTTAAAACATAATTTTAACAAGGATGACAACATCCATAAAAGCAAAGCTCTGAAATGGTACGACAAACGGACAATAACACTTGTATAATGTCAGAACTGAATAATCAGAATGCGAATGTATAAGAGTCAAAGCAAAATTGTAAGTAAATTTGTTGAAAAACTGCTTGATACAGGATAATGATTATGGACATACTTACATTTTTAGGACTTTACTATAGAGTTGCTTCGCTTATAATATTGTACTTTGTTGTCCCAGGAATCAGTATTTTAAAAATCAGACAAATTGGATAATTAGGTCACATACAAATTTGTTGTTAAAAATGTAAAAAAAAATCAACATGTTTAAAATGGACGTACGGACAATCTAGTAATGCTTATAGAGTTGCTACGCTTTCTAACTAGTACCTAACTATTACAGGAATCACCATGCAAAATTTGAAATCGATAGACAATTCTAACATGCCTAAATTAACGAAAAAAGCTATTTAAAAAAGTAAAAAAATCAACATGTTTAAAATGAACGTACGGACATTTTGGTAATGATTATAGAGTTGCTACGCTTTCTACCGTACCTAACCGTAAGGAATCACCATGCAAAATTTTAAATCAATAGGACAATTCTAACATGTCTAAATAAACGAAAAAAGCTATCCGTGACGGACGGACGGACGGACGTACGGACGGACCGACCCTAATTATAGAAAAGCTTCGCTTTTAATTATGAGTTATAAATTCAAAGTATTGTGTCTATCAAAAGCAAAAATGATCTAAAAATAGTGATGGTCCGTTCGCCCATTTATATAGTTTTTTACCTGTTAGAATGTTAGAATTGTTTTATTGATTTTAAACTTTGCATGGTGATTTTTTTAGTACTTAAGTATTTATTTAGAAAATGTAGCAGCTGTATAATCGTTATAATCGAAAATGTCCGTACTCAGTTTTTTAACAAATTTATTCCAATTTTGTTTTAATATTTAAAATATTTACATATATTATAATTATTAGTTTGTTCGTCCGAGTGACCTATTCCAGTATAAGAATCTGAATTTTTTTGAAATTTTTATATACTTTGAAAATTGTTTTAAATTTTGAATGTTATATTAGTTAATTAAATGTATTTCTATACAAAAAAAAACAAATATTATTGTGGCTTTAAAATAACTTTATATAAAATAAATGAATAAAACTTGTTAAAATGATGTTAGATTTTTGAAAAATAGAGGTTTTTATTAGGTATAAAATAAAAAATATATGAAAAAAATTAGGCTATGCACTTATGATTTAAATAAAGACGTAAGGTATTTAGGTATAAATAAATGATAACCTGTCGAATTTTTAGAGTATTTCTCTTTTTGGTTAAAAAACCTACATTTTACTAGTGTATCGTAAATTTGTATTTCAAGTATTTACATACGAAAAAAGTTTTTTTAACAAGATATGACAAGAAATTTCTTTTATCTTTGTCCCTAAAGTAACAGAAAAAAAAGTCGTTTTAGATCACTTAATTAAAATTAAACAAAATAATAATTGTAAAAAGCCTTAAACATTTATTAATAGTACAAAAATACAAAAAATAATAAAAACCTCTTTTAACTTTAAATAATGTACAAAATTTTACATCTCTTAGCAGATTCATAAGGATATTTATTCTTCAGCTTGCGTGGTCTTTAGCTGCCAGGAAAATGCACATAAGAATTTTATTTTTGACTTTTTCTGTGTTTTAGTCGGCTAAAACTATTTAAATTGTTGTAGTTAAGCTAAAAATAATTGGTAATTAAACATAAAAAAGTAGCGTGATGTATTTTGTCTGTTTGTTTGTCCGTTGTTCCCTAAGAATTCTATAACCACTTTAAGAAATAAACTTACTAGACTTTTGGTAATTTAAGGCTATTTTCTTTATAAATAAGACCATTTTTAACCCACAAAAAAACAAAAAATTCCCTTTTTTATATTTTAAAGAATTTTTGCGAAATTTTGTAAATTTGCATTTTTTTTATTTTTTATTTATTCGCATTTTTTTGTGCATTTGGTTCTTAAACTAAAAGCTCTGTGAGTTTTACTATTTTAAATCTATTTTAAGTCAGATTTTTTGCGCATTTTTTCACTTAAGTGTTTTACAAAAAAAAAAATTTTCGTGTCATTTAAGTTTATAAAATTTACATTAATTTTCAACTTAAATACATATATTAAAATTTATATATTAAAATAATCCCTCAGATAAAAAAATATTGAATTTGTAGAAGTTTTAATAAGCATTATTGGTAAGAAAGCGTTAAATTAAAAAAATAACTCTAAATGATTTTTTTTAGGTAATTTAATTTACTAAGTTTCATTTTGAGTAAAGTTTTTTGTGCAAGTAACTGTTTTTGTCAAGTTGGATTTTAAATGTTAAAACAAGAAAATGAAGTGAATAAAATCCTAATAATTGATAAAACATAAATAATAAAAAAAACATAGATCACATCTATTTGAAATTCCTTTTGACAAAAATAAGTTGGATAAACAAAAAAATTTTACTCTACATAAAATTTTATAAATTAAATTACCTAAATTAAAGTATATTAAAAATCAACGCTATCCTACCATAAATGCTTATTAAAACCTTAAAAAACATCCAAAATTCCGATTTTGGTAGTAAATTACGACAAAAAGGTTTGCCGTAAGCAGTTAATGCATAAAAAAAAACAAATAATGTGCTTAGAAAAGTTATACAAAAATAAAAATTGCTCTATGGTTCTAGAAGGGGCAAAAACCACCATTTTTGGAAAATACACACGCAAAGTGAAAAATTTTAAACTATATGAAGTAGACTGGAAATTTTAATTTTGTAAATAATAATTCAAATTTTCTAGATCAAAAATATAACAACGGAAACCCTAAATTTATTTTTAAAAAGGAAACTTTTTCCTTTTTGACATCATTTTTTCTTAATTTAAAGATAAAAATTTTAAATTTAAAATATCATTTTAGTAGTTATAGACAGAAGAACCCATAAAAATCTACATTGTTAAGGAAAACCTGATCCGTTTAGCAGTGATCTCTTGGCACAGACACACAGACAAACATCTTGTCACTTTAGTATAATGATTCACAAAATTTATTTCACAAAATCTATTGTCAATCATATTATATTAGTAGACACTAACTTAATATAGTTATATAGGAAAAGTGGGGTTATATCATTTACTTTCCCCCCTCAAGAGCTAATAGAAGCCTCCAAGGGCGTACCCGCTAGTAAAATTATAAGATATTATAAATTAATTTATTCTATATAATGAAAGAATGTTGCTATTTTCACATTCAAAATAATTGCTGGAATAAGCCTGAAAATATTTAAACACTAGTCTCTCATTGCACATGAAATGACGTTTAATAAGAAAAAGGAACAAAAATATTGGAAAGAAAATTATTTTTTCAAAATAAATTCTTTTTATTTTGGAATAAAAAATATATGGGAATAGTTATTTATCTTATTTTCGTAATATTTATAAATGTTTGAAACTTTTTTTACTAATTTATTTTTGCTTCGATTTTATCAAGTGATCTAGCAAGATGCTTCTCTCTCTCTTTCTCTGTCCCCATACATTTTTGGGACAGAGAAGGAAGAAATTTTTTGTTATATCATGTGATTTAAATGTAAGAAATAATTTTTTTAAATCTCTTTCCGTATGTTAAATATTACGTAAATTACAATAGCACCACGGGGCTAAAAAAACTAGTTTTATTCTTATAATTGTACATTCTATATCCGCAAAAAAACCGTTTATAATACGATACGAGAAATAACTATTCCAAAATTTATAACAGCATGCCTATTTCTTATTGGTTGACACTAGAATTGAAAAAAATAATATATATTATTTTATGACTAGAAAAAAATTATTTTCTTTCTCATATTATTATTCCTTTTTCTTATTGAACGTCATTTCATGTCCGATGAGAGACTAGTGGTTAAATTATTTTAAGGCTTATTTCAGCATTTATTTTAAATGTGATAATAGCAACATTATCTCACTAGATGAGATAAAGAAAATTATTTTTTTAAATTTATTTATAGTCAAAAAATAATATATAGTATTTTTTTTTCAATTCTAGTGTCAAACAATAAGATATAAGCATGCTAATATAAAAGTTTGAAATAAAAAATTATTTTTTTTTTGTCAAATCCTTTTTAAAGAATATAAAATAAGAATAAAACTTTCAACATTATGATTGATTTTAAATTTAACATTTCATACAGTAATATTTATTTTAACATTTTTTTGGCATTTAAAAACAAGTGTCATAAACATAACACAAAAAAAAAAATTTTAAATAATTTTTTTGTTGAAAACTTGAGCCAATGCTGTTTTAAGGGGATAGATTCCCCTAAACCCCTCTTTTTCTGATTTATTCTAATTATCTTATTTATTTTAAAACATACCTTTTTTAACTGTGTAGGCATTAGAAGATAAAAAAAGAAATAATTTGCTGTACATTATTAAAAAATTAAATAATTGTAATAGTTTTTTCTCGCATCTTCTCAAAAACGGCTTTTCGCGGATATAAAATGTACAATTATAAGATTAAAACCATCTCAGGGCTAAAAAAAACTGATTGTACATTTTTATATTCGTAGAAAACTGGTTATAATGCGATGCTAGACATAGTTTTTTGCATGGATAAGGACCGGTTTCTATTCACCGGATTCGAATGAATACGAGAATAGTTATTTCTCGCATCGTATTATAAACAGCTTTTTGCGGATATAGAATGTAAAATTATAAGATTAAAACCATATAATTTTTAGAAAGCTAACTTTATTATAAGAAATTAAATTATTTATACCTAACCTATTATATGTTGTGTCATGTGTTTCACATGGAAGAAATATTTTCTTTAAATATTTCACCTAAAGAAAGCTTTTACAATTTATAGCTGACTCATGATTGGGTTTTAAATATTGCCACGGTCGTAGCGGTCATGCGTTTTGCGTCATATTGGCTCGTTTTTCGCTGATTTTTCTTCATAAGATAAAAGCGATGCTTGCAAAATTATTTAATTCGCTAAAATATAAAAATAATTTTTAATCTAAATTGCGAAATCTGGGATCTGAAATTTGCGCCACCCTTCTTAACTGAAAGTGGAGAAGAACCGGTTATAATAATGACTTTAGATTAAACTTTACTCTGACTCATAATGTAAATAACCGTACAAAAGAGGAGGAAAGAGAGAGAGCAGACAGAGAAGTGAAGGAGGGGGGAAAGGGAAGAAAAAGAGAAAAAAATAGACATAGATATTCAGGTGGAATTTGATCCACTGACAAGAGTTCCAGGATTTATTGTAACCGGTTCCTACCCCATCCCCTATCCTCTACCCCACTTTTGCTTTCATTACAAAATTCTTCCATCCAAACTTAACATCGCTACTCAATAATGTAGCTCACCAAATTTACACATAAACTGACATTAAAATGCAAAATACATATCATTCATTATGAAAATGATATATCCAAGTGCGTCTGTCGATAAAAGAGAAAGACGCAATCACTCATTTAGCTCTTTATTTTTAATTTTTTGAGTTTAAAACTATTGTACTCAGCTAGTCCTTGGCTGATTTAGGCTTTTAATTATATCCTGGCTGAGACAAATTTAGATCCGTTGACTAATCAAAAATCGGTTCAGTTAGAGGGATACCCAACGTCTCATTTTATTGCTACCCATGTCTTATAACTACGTTGTAATAATATGTAACCCCCTAAATTGAGCTTAGATAAATGTGTACTATATATATTTAAATCACGCCCCTACCGCGTGGGTTAGTTTGGCAATCCTTTGTCAACAACCGATATTCAGTGGTAACCCTTAGATGATGAAAAATTTTTTAATAGACTTTTTTGAATTTAACAAAAAGATAAAAAATGAGACAAAACTAAGTATTGTATTATATTAATATTGTTTATGCAACAAAGGTTATTTAAAATTATTTTACTAATATTAAGGTCATGACAAAAATTTAAATTTCCACATACTTCGCCCCTAAAGGGAGCAACAGTAGAAATAAAATTAAAAATTTGATCACATGACCAAAAATTGCTGAATATTTTAATATCCTTTTCTCATTCATCAATATTACGAAATCAGTAAAATCCAGAAAGAAAATTTAAAAAAATTATAAAAAAAAGTCTAAATCTTTATTTAAACTGTTTTTAACCTATTTTTGAAAGGTACATATATCAAAAATATACTGACATCTGTAGAATCAAATTGCAGAGCTAAAAATGAAAGTAATAGCCCACATCGATTTTTATTAGAATTTTAAAGTGTATTTTTTACTATAGATGAAGTAATTTTCACTGAATCGAAAATTGTCTTTTCTTTTTGGATAAAATTTTTGCTTCAAAGCATTTTTTTTTATAATATTATAAAAAGATAATGATAGTAAAAAATAGCTCCTTTGATTTTATATCTATAATTATTCATTAAAAGTAAAAGATGTAGGATATATCTTTTGAATTTACATAAAAACTATGTGAATTTAGCATTATAACCAATAACAAAGCTAGAAATCTTTAAATTTTAGATATAGTATTTTCACAAATAAAACTTATTTCAAATATTATAGAATAATTTTTTTTTAATTTAAATAAAAAAATGAAAACTATACACATTAAACTGTTTTTGACCTATTAAAACATATATCAAAAATATACTATGACACCAGTAGAATCAAACTGCAGAGCCTAAATTTTTTGGGGGGAGGGGGGTAAAGACATTTAGCAGTTTAGCAGTTAGGGAGATCCTTCGGGACAGACAAAAACGCTTACTACTTTATATAATAGGATAGTATTCTGGCATAGAGTAAAGTTAGGCCTTTTGATTTCATCTAAATTAATTTATTATATATATATATAATTATTATATTTTGAACAAGAAGCTTTTCTCACATGTCTACATAACGTATTAAAATTTCATAAAGATCCGCCGCCGTTTTCCTGCCAACCGCCGACTGCAGCGACTGGCAGCTGCTAAGTACAGCTGTGGCCGCTGAAATTTATATTTTGATATTTATAAAGGTCGGAAATTCATTACCTCGACTGATTAAGGTGCAGCAAGGGTTAAAGAGTACCTGCTATCCACTGAAAATGATATTAATTTAATCCAAAGACTAAACCTACAAAACACTACATAAAACAAAATGTTAAACAGTATCTATTAGGTTTTGATACAAATTAAACTTTTTAAATTTTGTCCAACTAGTCATTGTGTTTTGTACTTTAGCATTATTGTCTTTACTGCGCAAGTCAAAGATTTCTTCAAATTTCCCAGAAATATTTAGGGTTTTCATTTCTATTCCTCCTTATTCTATGTAAAAGAACTAACTTTACTGTATACTAGCATACAATATCTATGAAACAAGACACTTTAAAAGATGAGTATTTTACCCACAAAGGAAAGAAACATCACAATTCAGTAAAATTTATTTAATCCATTTTAAAAAATAAACTTTAAATTCAAAATAAAAATCGATGTGGGCAATTGTTCTCATTTTTGGCTTTGCAGTATGATTCTACAGGTGTCAGAGTATATTTTTGATATACTTTTCAAAAACAGGTTGAAAACAGTTTAACAACCCATATAGAACTACTAAATTCACAGGTTTCAATATGATCAATAGACTCTGAAAACATTAGTTTATAGACAATATACATTGTGCTGGGCTCTAAGCGCTTCTTCAGTCTTTAAAGTCATGTCTTCATGAAAATCCCCATACTCGCTAATCCTTACATCAAAAAGGCAACAACGACGACCTTTCCTCAAAGTCTCCTCCCCAAAAACACGGCATCCAAGATGTGTTGTGTCGGCTCCAAGAAATTCTATAAATTTCTATCTCTTCCGGAACCTGCACAAGTTAAATATGATTTTAGTGATCGAAACAAAATGCATGTTTGCTACTAAAGATCTCCTATACGGCTGTTCTGCTTACATGGAATTAAAACCAGGTACGATTATAATTATGTGGACTTATTTAAAGCCAGTTATAGAGCAGTTTTCCTTAAATAAAACAAGTAACTGATTTTAAAACATTTATTGAAAATTAATTGTGTTATATTATGTATTAACAATCATATCATGTTATAATGTATTGATCTTGTAACTATGGATGTATTTTGTTCTTTATTACATAAGAATATTGAAGAATTCTGTAATTTATGTGGATTATGCGAATATCTTCATTATCATAATTTATTGCATTTATATGCATTCATCTAATAAGTAGTATATTTTCAGATGTTCGGTTTTCATCGCAAATAAACAATTTACAAACATCTGTGTTATCTCCTTTGAACAGTCAGTATTGGGACAATTGTGTAACAGCAACAAAATGCGTAATAAGATCTTGTACGACAAAACAATAAAAACCTACCACTGCACTGGTTGTGTGAGCTGGATAACAACTGAAGCAAACACAAGCCAACAGTGATAAAACCTCAGGGTCGAGATCTAATTGATTTTCTTTTGAAGTTGCAGCATGATGGACAAAGAAGATCACGTTGAACTGCAGAAGCTTTGTGACCAGGATTACAGGCTGATTAGTGGTATGAATGTAGCGACCAAATCAGCTCAATCTATACTTGAAGGCCATGAGGGACTGGATGTTGTTCCTGGTGTTAAGATGGAGCGCATCGCTGAGCTACACGTAGAATTGGAAGGTGTAGTCCGAAGTCTTCTCTGATAGGCATTTGGAAGCTCCTATTTGAGTTGTACAAGCCAGGAGTTCTTCGGCTACTGAGGCTGTATCAGACTTGGGTAGATAATCCAATGATTACCTCAAGGAAGTGCTCCACCTGCCGTATCAGGACTTCAATGCATGTCTTATCAAGCTTAGACGGGTTGTGCGGTTAGAACCCGCATATTCTACAAGGAACTGGTTCTCCTTGTTGTTTATCATCATTTTTGCTAAGAAATTACTGTCAAGTGTTCAGGATGCAATTAAAGGGACTGTGAACGTAAATTTTTCTCATCTTAATATCAAATCTTAACATTATCTCATTCATAATATCTCACAGATAGAGCAAAACGCGCTTTTGTTTGCTTAAAAAATGGCTTTTTCAGACGATTTCTATAAGGTAAAGGGAAAGGAAGAAATTTTCCGTATTATATAAAATGTGCATTAAATTGCTTTTTTCTCCCATTATAGCTAAAATTAAACTTTTTCACATAGTTCTGGATTTTTCCTAACGGTTAAGCTGACTTTTAACATAATCCTTGCTTTAAACCAATGTAAAGTTACTTAGAAATTGATAAAATAAGCAATATTTTTTATTGGAAACCAAATACAATAACAAAGCTAGAAACAGGTTATTTTATATGTATCCAATTAACTTTAGATGGCCCATCTCTCGCCCACCTTTAATTACAAATTTGTAAATAATAAAGACGCAATATTTCTTTATAAACAGTCTAAAAAAAGTGTAAACTCATTCTCGAAAGTGGGTTATTTATTGACCAACACAATAAAAAAGGATATTATTATTTTAAATAACCTATGAGATTCAACCCTTTGTAGACAGTGAGGTATTTTTTTGTCAATAATACGAATTCAAAATAGGTCTTTATTACCTAATTACTATATTATAAAAAATCTAATTAGCAATTTTATATCATAAAATAAATCCTTAACAGTAAGTAAATTGTTTCAACTATATATGACAAGTTAAATATCACTACAAACATTATAAGAAACAAAAACGTTCAGGTTTTCCCTGTTTTTTCCCTTTTCCCTCCCAAAATACCATAAAATTAAGGCATTATTCCTGGATATTTTTGTTAATAGGACGTTTTTGGTTGATCAGTGTAGTGAAATGTGCTTAGAAAATGTTAAGATTTGATAATCAGATGAGAAATATTTACGTTCACACTCCCTTTAATGCAGAGGTTGAATCATGAGAGAACCCAGATATAGTCAAGTTGACTGCTGTGTTGAATCAGAACCATCATGACAAAGAGAAATGATGAAGCTGCATTGTCAAAGCGTAGGAAGCCAACCATCCCAAGTGATGAGAATAACGTCGGTAGCGATGGTGGAGGCAGACTTGGTTTCAGCTGTGCTCTGGAAGGTTGTGCTAGGTTGCACTGTCTATATAAGCGCCCAAGATTCTTGGGGATGACTGTTAATCGGATACAAGTTGTGCAGACTAATAGGTTTTGTCTGTTGTGTCTCCAAGCAGGGCATCAAGTGGCAAGATGTTCACAAAGGAAAGTGATGGGATTATGCAAGTATTGAGGGTGCAGTGAACATCACTCTATTTTTCTACACAGTATGAGTGATCTGGTAATGGTGAGGATGCTACACAAATTGTCTGGAATGCCATCGTCACCACATACAACATTATGTCAGCAAGTGCAGATTATGGACCTGAAAGGTCAACGAGTTTCAGTCAGGTTAGCGTATGATGAGGGATCGAAGATGATCTTGATCTCAGAAACACTGTGTCACAAGTGTCGGGTAATTCTTATGGAAAGGAAGTCCAGTGTCCTTATGTCGGATGGAAGGGAGAGAGATTACTGCACTGCCAAGGTGACTTTGGTAGACAGAGATGCGATTGAGGCTGTGGTAGTACCGAGAATTACTTGCTGACTGGGAGTGATGGGATTGGAACCACGGGCTACTGATGGTGGTATTGGACGTGATCCCAGAGAGTTTGAAGAGATGTCGGAACCCCTGGACCTGTTGTTGGGTCAGAGTTGGCATGCTTGTTCCCTACGGCGGATGTAATGGTAGGGAGGTTTCAATTATATTGTACAACTTTGAGAGGGCAGCACTACTGGGGGGAGCATAGCTGCCGGCAAGGAAGTGGATAGGACGTCAGGGGTTTTCTAGCGGCGTGGACAAGAAGGTATTGCGGAACAGTTGCAGCTATTGTTCCGGATGCGTGAACTGCAAAGACATAGCAGGTGACATGATCTCCTCAGAAATAAGGTCGCAGCTAGGGGACAGTTCAGTTGTTCCGTTTGTGGATCCAACATCTGCTAGAGACAAGCGGGGAACGAGCTGACGACAAGGCTAAGCTAGCAGGCCTTCGGGTAACAGAGGAGACGGCGGCGCCAGAGCCTGGTGTTGATGGAATCTTGCCATGGATGACGCCCCCTTCTTGTCAAGAAGAACTGACTGCGTTGATGATGAGTTCGCAGCAAGGGTTTCTTAGAACACAGAACCTGTGATGTCGTGTAAGACTGTGATGTATGTGGACAACATTGTGTGCAAGCTCCGCAGTTGGAAGGATGGGATTCATCACACACAGCATTTTTGAGTTGATTGTTGAGCAGAGCGGAGAGCTAGGATTGGTCTGGAGATTGGAGGAGGATAAGCGCTTTAGCTGGGTATATGAACTCTTATGCTTGTTGCGAATACCCTTGGAAGCAGGCGAGGAAAGTGGCAAGGACAACATCGGTGTGGATAGTGTCAGCCAAAGAGTTCATGATGCTCATGACCCTGCTTAAGACTCTGGAGATAGAATGGCGGGAGGCAAAAAGGTAATCATGAAGGCGTGTTTATTTCAAAGGGTAAGGAGGATGCGTTATGTACCAAGAATATGGTGCTTGGAGAGGCTGTCTATGGAGAAAAGCGCAGGACCATATAGGACCTGTGGGAGGAGATGGATATTCTCCAGTTGCAGGATGTATCTGTCCTCTTGTCACAGTGGTATAAGCGTAGAGAATGGGATGATTGTCAACCCCATTATCTATGAGCGCAGCTGAGGGTGGCTAAAGTGATAGCTGGTCAGCTTTCCAGAATTCTGTGCATGTTGAAGCGAGGAAGGACACCTGATGCCCTAGTTTGGTATCAGGTGAGGAAGGTTTTGGGAGCCCCTTCTGATCGGAGAGTGTATTCTGTCCGCAAGAATTTCTTGTGAAGGATACAGGGGCCAGGAGGACGCCAGAGGATTGTCCAATGTTCAGGATCAGATGACTCCATCAGCAGCAGAGTTTTTCGCGGTTGACAGCTATCATTCGCAGAGTCTTGTTACGCTGAATTCGGTAGGGCAGGATGCTGTTACAAGTGGAGAAGTCCACAGGCCTGAGAGCTTTATCGTATCAGAAGATGTTAATCGTAAGGAGAATGTAGCTGCAACTGTATCCTCCAGAATCTGAACCGTGCGCATGCAGTTCCAGATCAGCAGGACTGTGGTGGCATATGAGGAGTGGAAGCTATGATCTAGAGACCGATTTCTCGTCAAACCTGTAAGAATTAAAATAGATGCCGTATTAAAGACCCTTGTAAAACATTAATGGTGAACTTTATATTAAATATTATGCACACAATCATTCATGAGTAAATATGCTAAAATAGTGAAACTTTGTATCCCCAACTCAATTTGGATGCAAATTAAAATAAAGATTAAAATGTGTCATCATAAGAAAAAGGTCACTTAAGGGGGGGGGGGGGGGGTAATGCAACCATCTTGTAATCAGTGAACAAATGGAACTTAGAATTCGAATTTTGATCTGGAATTTTGCATAAGTAATCCTTGGTAGGTCTATTTTCCCTAAATTGAACAAAAAGTTGGAAAAGTAACGGTTAACGGCTGGGGGCTCAGCAGTTTAGCTATTTTTAAAACTATTTTCAAGGGAAATCATCACAAAACCTATCTCCTCATAATACTCTATGCTGCTCCAAAACGTTTTCAAACGGTTCTAGCCGCTAGTTGCTGGTACTAGAAATCTAAAAAAAATTTTTTGTATCATTTCACATGATTTAAAGCAAAAATATGTTTCAAAAAGTTGATTCCTACATAATTTATGGCAGATTTGCCCTAAAAATAGCCACAAAACAGCTAAACGGCTGAGCCGTTAGCCATTACTTTTTCAACTTTTTGTTCGATTTAGGGAAAATAGGCCTACCAAGGATTACTCATGCAAAATTTCAGATCTAAATTCGAATTGTAAGTGCCATTTGCTCACTGATTACGAGATGGTTGCATTAAAAAAACCCCCTTAAAGGAAGCCTGCAAGAAATACCATGCTTTAACTGCTGAATGACTGCCACAAGCAGACCCAATACCCCAAATTTGAAGCCTTCAGCTTCTATAACGAAAAAGTTCTAGGTATTTTAAAATGACATTTTATGTACAATGAAAATTTTGAAAGAATTGCAATGCTCATGTTGAAAACTTTGAAATCAAACTACGTAGCCTAGAAACAAAATTATAAGCTTATTTTTGTCATAAATTTAGGTTTTCAGTAACTAATTATATTTTTACAATAAAAATACCCATTTTTATAGTCAAAATCATTAAAAATTAAGTTCAACTTGTGTTGTACCAAGTGTACTGTAGCCAATCAGAAGGCTGAATCAGCTTAACAACCAATCACAGATAAGATTGTATTAGTTTCCCCCTTTGTTTCCGCTATGATTTTTGTTTAAAAATGCAATTTAAATTGAATTTTTTTCATAGATTTTGACTATAAAATGTGATGTTTTTATTGTAAAAATGTAATCAGTTACCAGCAATCTAAGTTTCTGAAAAAGATAAGGTTATGATTTTGTGTCTAGGCGACGTAATTTAATATTGTTTTTTTCTTTTATGAGTATTAGAAATCTTTCAAAAATGTCATTGTACATAAAATGCTATTTTGAAATGCCTAGAATTTTTTTGTTATTGAAGCTAAAGGGTTTAAATTTTGGGTATTGGGTCTACTTGTGGCAGTCTTTCAGCAGTTAAAGCAAGGTATTTCTTACAGGCGTCCCTTAATTAATAAATTAAACCAAAGTTACCTAGCCATGTTGAGCCTCCTGGATCTTATTGAGAACTGGGTATTGATTTAAAGGACGCCTGCAAAAAATACCACGCTTTGACTGCTGAAATACTGCCACAAGTAGACCAAATACCCCAAATTTGAAGCCTGTAACTGATTACATTTTTACAATAAAAACACCACATTTCATAGTCAAAATTTATGAAAAAAAATTTGTTTAAATTGCAATTGTAAACGAAAATCATAGCGGAAACAAAGGGGAAAACTAACACAAGCAGAACTGTGATTGGTTGCTTAGCTAATTCAGCCTTCTGATTGGCTACAGTACAATCGGTACAATGCAAGTTAAACTTAATTTTTTGTAATGATTTTGACTATAAAAATTGGTATTTTTATTGGAAAAATATAATTAGTTACAGGCAACCTAAATTTATGACAAAAATAAGCTTATAATTTTGTTTCTAGGCTACATAGTTTAATTTCAAAATTTCTAACATTAGCATTGTAATTCTTTCAAAATTTTCATTGTACATAAAATGTCATTTTAAAATGCCTATAACTATTTTGTTATAGAAGCTGAAGGCTTCAAATTTGGGGTATTGGGTCTACTTGTGGCAGTCTTTTAGCAGTTAAAGCGTGGTATTTCTTGCAGGCTTCCTTTAAAATTAAGCTGCCTTGCAGTCCATGACTGTAGTGTTAATTTCTAAGAAAGCCTTTGGATTTTGCAAGCTGTTTTTTGTCAATAGATAAATTATGCATATTTAAGTATGTTATCGGAAAATATGATAATATTTTGCAAAAGAAAGTTACGTCCTTGAAATTGTTATATCATAAGCAAGAATTAGAATTTAATGCACTTTTGAAATTATAATTGTTCTTATACAGTTGCAGTAATTTATGTTTAATGTATTAATGAAATGGTTCCACGGATGTAAAACTAACCATGTAGCTATTTCACATCGTTATGTACTTAAAGGAAGCCTGCAAGAAATACCACGCTTTGACTGCTGAAAGACTGCTACAAATAGACCCATTACCCCAAATTTGAAACCTTCAGCTTCTATAACAAAAAAGTTCTAGGCATTTTAAAATGACATTTTATATACAATGAAAATTTTGAAAGAATTACAATGCTAATGTTAGAAATTTTGAAATTAAACTACGTGGCCTAGAAACAAAATTATAAGCTTATTTTTGTGATAAATTCAGGTTGCCCGTAACTAATTATATTTTTACAATAAAAATACCCATTTTTATAGTCAAAATCATTAAAAAAAATTAAGTTTAACTTGCGTTGTACCGAGTGTACTGTAGCCAATCAGAAGGCTGAATCAGGTTAACAACCAATCACAGCTGAGCTTTTATCTGTTTCCCTCTTTGTGTCCGCTATGATTTTTGTTCACAAATGCAATTTAAATCGAATTTTTTTCATAGATTTTGACTATGAAATGTGGTGTTTTTATTGTAAAAATGTAATCAGTTACCTGCAATCTAAGTTTCTGATAGAGATAAGGTTATAATTTAGTGTCTAGGCGACGTAATTTAATATTGTTTTTTCTTTTATGAGCATTGGAAATCTTTCAAAACATTCAGTGTACATAAAATGCTATTTTGAAATGCCCAGAACTTTTTTGTTATTTAAGCTAAAGGCTTCAAATTTGGGGTATTGGGTCTACTTGTGGCAGTCTTTCAGCAGTTAAAGCGTGGTAGTTCTTGCAGGCGTCCTTTAATAGAAAAGGTTTGATAATATCTTTTTGAAATCTTTTTTAAGTCGTTGATAAAAGATATTCAATTTGAGCAGATGGAATTTCTTCTAGTTTTGAGTAATCAAAACAAGCACAAACAATTTGCAATTGTAACAGCAATTTTACGGATATGGCCATTATGCGAATAACTAAATTACTAAATACTGGTTGAAATTTTGCTTCATATTCGTTGGATATTCCTGAATTTTAAACTGAAATTTTGTTAACCTATTTGTATTAACTTGTTATTATTGTTTGTTAGTTACCTATGTAATTATATACCTGTTCGTAGTAATCCGGCCTAAATAATAGCCTTGTTAATTGTCGAGTATTTAAACATTCCGGCATTCCGTTGAGGCATGAATAGTTGTATTTAGTAGATCGCATCCCAATTCCTTGTCTCCTGCAGATCTTGAGCCCTTGAATGAGCATCGGGCCATGTGCTTCCGTCAATACAAGCTAGGGTATTCACGTATGGGCCTTTTCATCTGTTTTCATGGGGGGGAGTGTGCAGGGCTTTAAGCGCTCCTTCAGTCCTTTAAACTGTTTTTAACCTATTTTTAAAACGTATATAAAAAATATGCTATGAAACTAGTAGAATGAGACTGCAGAGCCTAAATTTGAATTAAATCCCCAATAAACTTTTTTGGGGGGATTTAAATATTAATTTTTATTGTTGCCGTGATCATTTTGATCCGAGCAAAAGGTCTTTTTTTTATTTGGGTAAAATTCGTAGCCGTTAGAGTGTTTTGCTTCATAAATATTGTATTCTGGTATAGAGTAAAATTAGGCCTTATGATTTTACTATAAAAATTCACTAAAAAGTTAATTCTTTATAATATATCAATGAATTAACATTAACATGTTTGTGTTCTCTCACTTATTTTAAAAACATAAAAAATGGCTGTAAAGGGTTAAATGACAACAAATGTTTATGCAATACAACAAATTTATTTTTGTCACATATACAAATGTGTTATTAAATAAGATTATTCAAACTTATCTTTTAAAATAATTTTAAAAAGTATGTATCTTTTATATGTACGGTTTTCATTCTTTTCATTTTATTTAAATAAAAAATATTTAACTACATTGGAAATAAGTCACTTTGTGAAAACACTCTTTTTTTGAATTGTAAAGAATTATATAAAACAAGGCTTCTTATTGGTTAGATTTCAGAATTATTTGTTTTATTGTAAGTGTTAGATTTTTCAATGAAATTAATTGTTTTGGGAAAAAAAATTATTTCCAATGGACAGAGTAAGGTTTTTTTATTGTATCAATATAAAGTGAATTATATAAAAATGTTCTGTAAGCCACAATATTACCCGAAGTAAAAAAAAAGCTTTTGCTTCGGTCAAAATGATTACAGCAACACTAAAAATTAATTTTTAAATCCACCCAAAAAAGTTTACTGGGGACTTAATTCAAATTTGGGCTCTGCAGTCTAATTCTATAGGTGTCCTAGTATATTTTTGACCCCCCATTCAAAAATAGGTTAAAAACAGTTTAAGTTGTGTTTTAATGAAAATCCCCTAACTCGCTAATCCTTACATCAAAAAGGCAACGACGACAACCTTTCCTCAAAGTCTCCTCCCCAAAAACGCAGCATCCGAAATGTGTTGTGTCAGCTCCAACACACCCTGCCTTAACCAAATAAAAGATAAACAAAAATTACCATGAAATGGACAATGCAGCGTTCAAATAGGACCTAAAGGCAAGTAGAATCCATTCGGAATGAAATCTTAGCTGCTCCTTCTTAGCAGATATTCCAATTTTAAGATTTGAGGTGAAAATTACTAAATTCGCCTACTATACAAGGCAAGTCTACCTTTAATTCAGGAAGATTAGATACTTTTTTCTGTAAATTGTGCTCATGAGGACACTTTTTAAATCAAATAAAATCTTATTAATGTAAAATCAATGAACCAGTTGTTATTTGAATTGAATCTGGTTAACTTGTCTTTGTATTTTACTTGTTTTCTTAAACATTAGGGCATAGAATTCTTTAGACAATGTGTATAGACTTAGAATAGATATACCTAGAGAACACCTCTGTAAATCAGTTAATAAGATAACACTGGAAGACAAATCTGGCTATGTTATTTGTGAGATGTGTACAGATTTTGGCTCAAAGGAGCATAAAATTTTCAATTTGTCTGCACAATCTAGTCACCTATAAATAGTTACATTTCTTAATACAAAGCTTTGGGTTGGTCATATCTTGTAAAATGTATTATCTCATATAATGTGAAACATATGATAAAACATGTATAGTAAGCCAAATATGAATAGTTGAATTTCTTAGGATAAAGTTAGCTTTCTATAAATTATTTTGTTAAAATATTTCATTGTTGCATTATTCAATTGGATTGTACATAACACACAAAATAACAAAGGTGTTGTATGCTAGATTTTTTTTATTTTGACAGACTATGGGTCCTGTTTGACCATCTAGATATACTAGATCTATTGGTCTAAGATATGATTATACAGGTTATTTGATTCCTTGTCTTTATGATAATCCAGGCTTCATTTAATCTAATATTGTGTTTTGAAGTATTTCTATAATATAAAACTACTAGGTGATAATTTGGAATCAATCTGTTTCTTTTAGAAGATTTTGATAAACATAATGGAAGATTTATTATAATTGTACCAAATGTACCTTTGATCCCTATGAATTAAAGTATGTCTACTACTCTGTTGCTGTAAGGTTTCCTTCAAGCTATTGTTTCTTCTTTCATTTTCTCTTCTACTTTAAACTGTTTTTAAACTATTTTTAAAAGGTATATTAAAAATATACTTTGACATCTGTAGAATCATACTGCAAAGCCAAAAATGAGAACAATTGCCCACATCAATTTTTATTAGGATTTTAATGTTTATTTTTTACTATGGATTAAATAATTTTTACTGAATCGTGATGTTTCTTCCCTTTGTAGGTAAAATACTCAGCTTATACAGTGTCTTGCTTCATAAATATTGTATGCTAGTATACAGTTAAGTTAGGTCTTTTGATTTTATCTATTAATACTAATTAAAAATTAATTCTTTACAATATATCAATGAAGTAACATAAAAATGTTTCATGTCTATTATACATTAAAACACATAAAAATTGGCTGTAAAGGGTTAAATAAATTAAGATGATAACAAATGTTTATGCAATACAACAAATTTATTTTTGTCACATATACAAATATGATATAAAATAAGATTATTCAAACATATTTTTAAAAATATTTTTAAAAAGTATGTATCTTTTATGAGTAGGGTTTTCATTCTTGTCATTTTTATTAAATAAAATTATTTAACTACATTTGAAATAAGTCCCTTTGTGAAAACACTCTTTCGGAAATTCTAATTTCTAATTGGTTTAAATTCAGCATTATGTTTTTTATTGTATTATGTCAGATTTTTCAATGAAATTCATTGTTTTAGAAAAAAAAATATTTCCATTGAACAGAGTAATGTTTTTTTTATTTTATCAGTATAAAGTGAATTATATAAAATTGTTCACTAAGTTACAATATTACACGAAGTAAAAAAAGACCTTTTGATCTGGTAAAAATGACCAGAGCAACAGTAAAAATTAATTTTTAAATTCCCCAAAAAAAGTTTATTGGGGACTTAATTCAAATTTGGGCTCTGCAGTCTGACTCTATAGGTGTCCTAGTATATTTTTGACCCCCCATTCAAAAATAGTTTAAAAACAGTTTAAGCTGTTGTAAAGCTTTAAACTTAAAGGGCGAATATAGGTTCAATATGATATGAGCTTATATGAAAGGTGCCATTACATACTTTTAAAATAACTATGCTAAATTTGAAAATTCAAAAAAATTCTTAAAGGACGCCTGCAAGAAATACCACGCTTTAACTGCAGAAAGACTGCCACAAGTAGACCCAATACCCCAAATTTAAAGCCTTCAGCTTCAATAACAAAAAAGTTCTAGGCATTTCAAAATAGCATTTTATGTACAGTGAAATTTTTGAAAGATTTCCAATGCTCATAAAAGAAAAAAGCAATATCAAATTACGTCGCCTAGACACAAAATTATAACCTTATCTTTGTCAGAAACTTAGATTGCCGGTAACTGATTACATTTTTACAATAAAAACACCACATTTCATAGTCAAAATCTATGAAAAAAATCGATTTAGATTGCATTTTTAAACGAAAATCATAGCGGAAACAAAGGGGAAAACGAATATAAGCTCAGCTGTGATTGGTTGTTAAGCTGATTCAGCCTTCTGATTGGCTACAGTACACTCGGTACTATGCAAGTTAAACTTAATTTTTTTTTAATGATTTTGACTATAAAAATGAGTATTTTTATTGTAAAAATATAATTAGTTACTGGAAACCTAAATTTATGACAAAAATAAGCTTATAATTTTGTTTCTAGGCCATGTAGTTTAATTTCAAAGTTTTCAACATGAGCATTGCAATTCTTTCAAAATTTCCATTGTACATAAAATGTCATTTTAAAATGCCTAGAACTTTTTTGTTATAGAAGCTGAAGGCTTCAAATTTGGGGTATTTGGTCTACTTGTGGCAGTCTTTCAGCAGTTAAAGCGTGGTATTTCTTGCAGGCTTCCTTTAAGTAGATTTTACAATTTTTGCTTTCACTTCAACATATGATAAATCAGATAGTCAACAATATCGTTTTTTTTAACCATTATAAGACCTTTTTTTCACTTTTTTTCTTAAATTAATTTGATTATTATATTGGCATGTATCTTATATGATAATTTAAATGTTTATTTGTTTTAATTATATATTATTTTATTATTTTTTAATTTCCGTCAAAATATTTTATGCAAGAGTGCCTCAAATATAGTGTCAAGGGTAAATAATATGTTTTAAAATTTATTTTCTCTATGAGGATTTGTGATTAATTCCTTATGAAATATTCACCCTAATTACGATACGTAACACGAACACACACACACAAACCTGATGCAACTTTTAGCAAAAAAAATAATATTTTAATTTTGAAATATTTTTTTTAAATTAGTGGTTCAGCCCTTACTTTTTCAATGTACTTTTACAAAATTATTAAATGATAAATTTATTTGATCAAAAGTAAAAGTTGCAGCATCCAATGTCTGTCAAATCCTTTCCTCTTCATTATGACTATGATTGAACAGAAGCTTTATAATTCAACCCTCAGACACAGCCTTGTGTGATGCAGTGTTGTTTGGATTTCTTAGGGAACTACATTGGTTACGCAAAATGACGTAATTCTTTCGACGAATTGGATCGGTTTTTGGCTAGAAACAGACTTATACAGTTAAATATGTCAATGTCTTTGAGTTATTTATAATCTATATAATGGCACCTTTGAAATAAGCTCATATTATATCAAACCTATATTCGCCCTTTAATAAAAACTTGCTGCCTTGGTGGAACCTAAGGTTTGTGCTGAGTTAGAATATGATTATAACTATTGATGGAGGAGAAGGATTCTTCTTACCTTAATTCTTCAGACATCCATTTCCCTGTTCTGACTGTTTGGTACCAATCAGAGATTTTGAAGATTAACTTCTTAAGGTTGATGAAAATAAGCCAAGAACTTTTGGTCTGTTACACTAAGTTCACTGAAGATCTCAAGCTTGCTAAACATAGTGCCATATCCTAAGCTTCCCTATAAGCAAGGATTGGTACAAGGGGTTTGTACCAAACAGTATAGTATATCTAGATGGTCAAACTGCACCCAAATTCTGATTTATAGAAGGCTAAGAAATACAACAATAATAAAATATTCATAGTTCACTTATTATTATATATCCTTTGTCTATATTTCACATTACATGCGGTAATACACTCAAAGGACGCCTGCAAGAAATATCATGCTTTAACTACTGAAAGACTGCCACAAGTAGACCCAATACCCCAAATTAAAAGCCTTCAGCTTCAATAACAAAAAAGTTCTAGGCATTTCAAAATAGCATTTCATGTACACTGAAAATTTTGAAAGATTTACAATGCTCATAAAAGAAAAAACAATATTAAATTACGTTGCCTAGACATAAGATTATAACCTTATCTTTGGCAGAAATTAAGATTGCCAGTAACTGACTACATATTTACAATAAAAACAACACATTTCATAGTCAAAATCTATGAAAAAAATTCGATTTAAATTGCATTTGTAAACGAAAATCATAGCGGAAACAAAGGGGAAAACTAAAACAAGATCAGCTGTGATCAGTTGCTTAGCTGATTCAGCCTTCTGATTGGCTACAGTACACTCTGTACAACGCAAGTTAAACTTAATTTTTTTTAATGATTTTGACTATAAAAATGGGTATTTTTATTGTAAAAATATAATTAGTTACTGGCAACCGAAACTTATGGCAAAAATAAGCTTATAATTTTGTTTCTAGGCCACGTAGTTTAATTTCAAAATTTCTAACATTAGCATTGAGATTCTTTCAAAATTTCCATTGTACATAAAATGTCATTTTAAAATGCCTAGAACTTTTTTGTTATAGAAGCTAAAGGCTTCAAATTTGGGGTATTGGGTCTACTTGTGGCAGTCTTTCAGCAGTTAAAGCATGGTATTTCTTGCAGGCTTCCTTTAAATAGGATATAATTTACCCAAGCAATACTTTATCCTAAGAAATGCAACTATTTATAGGTGACTCATGTGCAAACAAAATGAAAACTTTTTGCTCCTTTGAGCCAAAATCTATACACATCTCTACCAATAACAAAGCCAGATTGTTCTTCCAGTGTTATCTTATTAAACTGTTTTAAAACTATTTTTGACAGGTATATCTAAAATATACTTTGACACCTGTAGAATCATACTGCAAAGCCAAAAATGAGAACAATTGCCCACATTCATTTTTATTAGGATTTTAAAGTTTATTTTTTACTATGGATTAAATAATTTTACTGAATCATGATGTTTCTTTCCTTTGTAGGTAAAATACTCAGCTTTTAGAGTGTCTTGCTTCGTAAATAATGTATGCTAGTATACAGTAAAGTTAGGTCTTTTGATTTTATCTATCAATACTAATTAAAAATTAATTCTTTACAATATATCAATGAATTAAGATAAAAATGTTTCATGTCTATTATACATTAAAACACATAAAAATTGGCTGTAAATGGTTAAATAAATTAAGATGACAACAAATGTTTATGCAATACAACAAATTTATTTTTGTCACATATTCAAATATGATATAAAATAAGATTATTCAAACATATTTTTTGAAATATTTTTAAAAAGTATGTATCTTTTATGAGTAGGGTTTTCATTCTTTTCATTTTTATTAAATAAAATTATTTAACTATGTTTGAAATAAGTCACTTTGTGAAAACACTCTTTCGGAAATTATAAAGAATTAAAATGAAAGAAGATTTCTTATTGGTTTAAATTCAGCATTATGTTTTTTATTGTATTATGTCAGATTTTTCAATGAAATTTATTGTTTTAGAAAAAAAAATTATTTCCATTGAACAGAGTTATGTTTTTTTTATTGTATCAGTATAAAGTGAATCATATAAAATTGTTCACTAAGTTACAATATTACACAAAGTAAAAAAAGACCTTTTGATCTGGTAAAAATGACCAGAGCAACAGTAAAAATTAATTTTTAAATCCCCCCAAAAAAGTTTTATTGCGGACCTAATTCAAATTTGGGCTCTGCAGTCTGATTCTATATGTGTCCTAGTATATTTTTGACCCCCCATTCAAAAATAGTTTAAAAACAGTTTAACTGATTTACAGAGGTGTTCTCTATATATATCTATTCTTTATACACATTGTGTAAAGAATTCTATGTTCTAATGTTTGAGATGAGTGATTTGTATGATGAGCTAGATAGTATCCTAGCTAGTTGTGATGAGTGACATGAAATTTAAAACAAACTATGATTAATTTTTGCCATACAACTTAGTTAGTGATGCTTCTGACAATATTTGTGATAGGTGTGTTGATGCTCTGAATGAGTTAAATGCACAATGGTTATACATAATATCACAGACTCTCAAAAACAACCCAAGACAGTAAAAACAACAGCTGTCAAAGTGCAAATGTAATGCTAATACCTTTAAAAGTTTTGGTGACAATATAAATTAATTTTGTGACAGTTAGGCTAACATTGAATTTGGTAAAGACCCATCTGTGAAGTCTTCTCGTGTATCAGGAAAGGGTACACGATGACATACACATCAATTCCCACACACAAAACTACAGGAAGGAAAAGGATTAGGATGAAATTACATTACACACTGACGACTTTCATATCAGATCATTAATATGGCACAGGAAATTACGAATAGGTACTTATGACAATATCATACGATTAAATAATTAGATTACAACAGTTCAATTTCAATTCCATGAATATCCCAAAATTTGAAGCAAAGTTTATCCAGTAAACTTAGTCAATTGCTTGAGGGTGCTCTTCGCGAAATATGGAGGCATGACCTCTGAATTGTTCTTGCATGTTTTTAGTTCAAAACGAGAAAAAAATTTGCACATTTTAACTGAACGTTTAGTATAATCAACACATAATTCAACTTGACATTTTTAAAATTCAGAGTGGGATTGTCATTACTTTAAGAATAATTAACATTCTTCATTCAAGAAATCCCAAGTAGTCCCAATACCCCAAATTTAAACTGTTTTTAACCTATTTTTTTAACCTGTTTAATCGTTTGTTGTCATCTTACACTATCTAACACTTTACAGCCAATTTTTATGTGTTTTAAATAAGTGATAGAAAACAAGCACATTAATGTTAATTCATTGATATATTGTAAAGAATTAAGTTTTTAATAAATTAATTTAGATGAAATCAAAAGGCCTAACTTTACTCTATACCAGAATACTATATTTATGAAGCAAAACACTCTAAAAGCTACGAATTTTACCCAAATAAAAAAAGACCTTTTGCTCTGATCAAAAAGGACCACAGCAACAGTAAAAATTAATTTTTAAATCCCCTCAAAAAAGTTTATTGGGGACTTAATTCAAATTTAAGCTCTGCAGTTTGATTCTACTGGTGTCATAGTATATTTTTGATATATGTTTTAAAAATAGGTTAAAAACAGTTTAAAGCCGTCAGGTTCAATAACAAAAAAGTTCTAGGCATTTCAAAATAGCATTTTATGTACAATGAAAATTTTGAAAGATTTCCAATGCTCATAAAAGAAAAAACAATATTAAATTACATTGCACAGACACAAAATTATAACCTTATCTTTGTCAGAAACTTAGATTGCCGGTAACTGATTACATTTTTACAATAAAACACCATATTTCATAGTCAAAATCTATGAAAAAAATTCTATTTAAATTGCATTTCTAAACAAAAATCATAGTGGAAACAAAGGGGGAAACTAATACAAGCTCAGCTGTGATTGGTTGCTAAGCTGATTAAGCTTTCTGTTTTTATGATTTTGACTATAAAAATGGGTATTTTTATTGTAAAAATATAATTAGTTACTAGCAACCAAAATTTATTGCAAAAATAAGCTTATAATTTTGTTTCTAGGCCATGTAGTTTAATTTCAAAACTTCTAACATTAGCACTGAAATTCTTTCAAAATTTTCATTGTACTTAAAATGTCATTTTAAAATGCCTAGAACTTTTTTGTTATAGAAGCTGAAGGCTTCAAATTTGTGGTTTTGGGTCTACTTGTGGCAGTCTTTCAGCAGTTAAAGCGTATATCACAACCACCTCAGCAATCAATTGCTTTTATAAAAATAAACTTTTAGTCATGTTATCATACTATTGCAAAATAAGATACTGAATTCTACCATACAGAGTTCATAACACAGCATACTTTTGTATTCAATCTCTCTGCTTATTCCAGTTTGTCACTTCCATCATCATCCTGATCTGGGCGTGTTGTCGGAACAACTGATGAGGTACTCGCTCCATCACCAGGCTCTGACGCCCTCCCATCAATCTCTTCAAAACTTCAATCTCTGCAGCCAACCGATTACGTGTCGCCATCATGGCTTGGAAATCCTTGCAACTCTTGCAGTGCAATTGCCCAATCTCTGGTAAGGTTGCCCTGACTGCCAACCCTTTACCTCCTGCTCTTCCAAGGGTGGTCCAAGTCCCAACTCCTGTATGATAATTAACCCAAAATACTTGATTTTGCATTCCACCATGACCTTCTTCTTGGTTAAAAGGCACAATCTTTCCCGCAACTCCACAGCGGTTATGGCCGTGATTTATTTTTGCCAGCCTAGGCCAAATTATCGGTGGTTCAGGGCATTGAGGAATGCTTTCTGCGGAAACTCTTCTCTTAGAAGCGGTGTTTTTAGACAGTTTGAGATCCCCTTCCATCTTTGATACCCCTTGGTCTCCTTCTACTGCAGCAGCATACTTAACGCTTTCTTAATCTTTAGCAAGTGGTTCTGGTCCTCCAGAGGTTTTCTTGTTCTCCATATCATCAACCTGCATATGATCTTCTATTGCGGGCTCAACCTGCATAGCAGTTCCTTCCATAACATCTAGCCGTTTTGTAAACATCATTTCCAAGGTCCTCAGCACCTACCTTGTCCAATCAAACTGTCCGACGTCTCAAGGACACCAGAACCGGCATAGGGCCCTAATTCCTTTCTTATCTCTAGATACCGATCCTTCTTGAGAGACAACGTATTCCACTTCTTTTACTGCTTGTCCGCTCTCATCCCAACAGTAAACACTAAACAGGACATCATTTACGCGCACTTATTTCCTGCTTTGATAACTGACTACCTCCATTGAACAACTTTTGTATGATGAGGTGAAAGGAGATTGTTGTCCCTCGTTGCTGATCAGGTTTCAACTCTACATTCGCCTGCAGTTTAAACTCCATCATTGCGGCTGAGCGATTCTCTACACCAATTGCATTAGATGATTCATTTGGCACCTCCAGGACCGTGGGCCCCCCTCACCACCATACATTGCATCTCTTGACTCTGGTTCCACACCCAATCTGAAGCAAACCGACTTCGTTCAGACACACTCATGTCCAAGAATTTAGGAGACTTGTACAGCAGATGAAACTGTCTGCATCCTTCTAACATACATACATCTCTGGATCTCACTCCCCCGTCATCTTCAGGTCCTCCCTGAGTATGAACGGCAGCTGCCGTCGCCACCTTAGCCTTGCGCTTCAGATAGTAGGAATAACTTGTATAACCCACCATTATGGTTCCTCAATGCTTCTCTAGTATGGCAGTCAATTTGGACACGTCTGGGGCATCCATAGCCCTAAGTTCCAAGGCCAGATCATCTCTAATGCACCTTGGCAACTTTTTTGCAAATATATCAACGAAGAGCAGTGAATATCACCCTTCTGCTGAGCACCTGCTCTGAGGATCTAGCAGCTGATTTAGCTGTGTTAACAAACCAAAAAAGTTGGCCATTGCCCCAGTAATCTCATCCCTGAAGGCAAGAGCCAGTTTATCTTTCCAAGACTTATGTAGGCCTAACAGTTGACAGGCTGTGGACTTGTACAACTTGTCCAGGTAAGTCCACTGATCGGCATTGGAAGATATCTGCATTAACTGACTCCTTAGCTGGTCATTTTTGATGACATGTTCTGACTTCCCCACCACTGTCTTGTTACAACAGGAGGGAGACTTACTATGGGTTTGGGGTCTAAGTAACCGCAGATAGCTCCTAACCTAGGTTGTCAATGCTCAATTCTAAACCCTCCAGAAATTCGATGGAAGCTTGGTCCAATATGTTGGTTAGCGTGATGTATCAATCCATTTGTATTTTCGCAGACACATGTAATCCTCCGCGACGTGCCCCCCATTTCATCCACACACTAATTTTGCCCAAGCCCACGATCACATTGTATATCTGAATAATTTCATCATACTCTGCAATTGCCTTGTCCAAATTCTTCTTAAATTGCTTGTAAACCCTGTCATCATTAATAGGTATGCTCAAGGCCTTAATATCCCAAGCCACACTTTCCAAATCTGTGTGAAATCCGGCAAGATCCGAAAGTCTTTTACAATTGGATCATGCTGTTATTCCCTAGTTTTCACTTGCATCACTACCAGGTGTTGGTTTTCATTGTCTCGCTCTGTTTTGACTTTCAGATCTTACACATTCTTTCAAATTGTAGCAATTATAAATCTACCCACAACTAGTTGTCTGATGAACCAAAATGGTTTACTAATCTCGGGTATTTCAAAATGAAAGCCAAGAGTCTAAAAAAAAAAAAATATGTTAATTAAATAATAAATATAAATGCGATAATCAGATCAAGTAATAAAGATCATCACAATCGATTTAAACAAGTACAGAGCATGGTTCTTTAACTGTTTTTAACCTATTTTTTAATCATATATCAAAAATATACTATGACACCAGTAGAATCAGACTGCAGAGCCCAAATTTGAATTAAGTCCCCAATAAACTTTTTTTGGGGGATTTAAAAATTAATTTTATATGTTGCTGTGATCATTTTGACGGAAGCAAAAGCAACTTTTAGTTTGGGGTTAAATTGTTTCTTACAGAACAATTTTATATGATTCAGTTTATATCAATACAATAATAAAAAAACTCTACTCTGTTCGATGGAAATAATTTTTTTTCTAAAACAATCAATTTAAGTAAAAAATTTAACTTAATACAATAAAACACATAATGCTAAAGTTAAACCAATAAGATTTCTTGTTTCATTTCAATAATTCATAATTTCCGAAAGAGTGTTTTCACAAAGTGACTTATTTACAATGTATTTAAATAATTTTTATTTAATTAAAATGAAAAGAATGAAAACTATACACCTAAAAGATACATACTTTTTAAAAATATTAAAAAAAAATAAGTTTGAATAATCTTATTTTATATCATATTTGTATATGTGTCAAAAATAATTTTGTTGTATTGCATAAACATTTGTTGATATCATGTCAGATAGCCTGATATCTAGTTGCCGAAAGTGTACGCAGTTTCCTGGGTGTTTCCTCATCCTAGCTCAATATTTACTACTAGCTACAAATCTTCAAACTTCCCGTTAAAAAATCAAAATTTGAATGTATAAACGATTTATACATTATACATTTGAATTTTTTAAATTTTGATTTTTTTTTTGAAGTTTGAAGCTTTTTTGGCTAGTAGTAAATATTGAGCTAGGATGAGGAAACACCCAGGAAACTGCGTACACTTTCGGCAACTAGATATCAGGCTATCATCATGTCATCTTGTCATCAAATTTAACCCTTTACAGCCAATTTTATGTGTTTAATATAGGTGAACGAACACAAACATGTCAATGTTAATTCATTGGTATATTGTAAAGATTTAACTTTTTAGTGAATTTTTATAGTAAAATCATAAGGCCTAATTTTACTCTATACCAGAATACAATATTTATGAAGCAAAACACTCTAAAAGCTACGAATTTTACCCAAATAAAAAAAAGACCTTTTGCTTGGGTCAAAATGACCACGGCAACAGTAAAAATTAATATTTAAATCCCCCCAAAAAAGTTTATTGGGGACTTAATTCAAATTTAGGCTCTGCAGTCTGATTTTACTGGTGTTATAGTATATTTTTTATATACGTTTTAAAAATAGGTTAAAAACAGTTTAAGCGTATAATGTTAAAATGATCAGGTTATATAGGCGCAGTTGGTATTTTCTTTATATAACAAAGGAAATAATTTGCTTTTTACTTATCGGAAGAATTTCAATTGAATTTTAAGCCTTATACACTGCACACATGTAATATTTTTAACTGGGTTACGTCTCATGCAAGCCGGACAGACTTACAGTAGGGTTTTAACACTTAAACACATCTTTCATTGCAAAAATACATCTATTTCTGCATTCTCTGACAAACTAAGGAGAAAAATGCGCTCGGAGAACCAAAACAATTGAAGCAAACGAATGCTGCACATCAGAGGTGGGATTTGTTAAGGAAATGTCATCTTTCTGATCCATTGAAGTAAGGTTCAGGGAACACAAGGAATTTTCACAAAGAGCACAACGCATGACTGAGGGTGCACTTCCCTCCCGATACAGTATGAATGACATATAATGAACATATAGCTTGCTTCAAGAGCTTATCCAGTTGGATGAGTTACAATGTCATCAATGACTTCATACGTGTCAAGGATATGTCTCAAGCTTTGGTTAGTGCGTCGCAAGCTGTACTTGTGCAACAGGTGATGCCACCTATGGCTTAGCAGAGAGATTTCGTCACATATGGAGGAGACTGTTTTGAGAGGAATGACCTGCCGATGTGGGACAGCGACAAGAATGAATATTTAGTTTTGACTGTGCATTTCAAGATTGGACAAACAGGTCAATGACAGAGTTATTGTTAAGCCTGACGTGTTGACTCAGGATAATATTTGTACTGCTATTATAAACCTGAAGCCTCACAAGGAGCAGTGGGATTATCTTGATCTATACTACTTGTCTAAAGCTAAATAGTCATATGATGAATCTACTTAATGGTTATGTGGAGTTGCATACATTGAACCAAATGGACCAGAAATTCATTGATTGTGCTCACAATCACACAGCAGTGAAACATGAGCTAGCAGAGCTAGTTGGAGAGGATTTGGCGGCAGAATGGCTGCTGCTTATCTTCACTGTATTGCTTTGTTAGTAGACACCCCCCTTGGCATTTGGAGGGTGTATCAGGGGGGTGTAGACCACTCCTTAGGGGTTTATAGAGGGGTATAGGGTGTTGAATCCACAACACTTAATTTTGCAATGAGATTGGTACCCCCCCCCCCCCCCACCTAATTTAGCAATGGGGGTGGATGGATAACCCCCCCTCTACCCATTACTGGATTACTTTACATCCACTGTAAGAAATTGAGATCATAGTAGGTATAATTATATTATGGGTTGATATGTGGAAGGAGGAAGGGTTGTTTAGGTGATTAGAGATAATGCTGGGTCATCAAAACTTCAGATTGTAAAACTGTGGGAGGTGTCATAGTTTCAATAGGAGTTCACAGCAATTATTTTGTATGCAGGTGGACCATTTATAGCTTTTAATGCATAATCTTTAGACTAGGCAGACTGTGGACTTGGGTTTAAGTCTATGCTGGTCCAATGCAATAGAGTTTTGCATTACTCCTCTTGCGCCCCCGTCTTTGCCATTTATACTTTTTAATATTTCACTCTCTCAATTTTGTCTCCAAAATATTTTTCCGCAAGACGAATAACTTTTCCCGTAAAGTTTCTGGTATCGGCAACTCAATATCTATTTCCCTGTTCTTTTCTCTCATTTTCTCTTACGAAAAATATCTTTCTATCTGATGAAAAAACTACATAAATATGATACGATATTCCCAAAACCTTTCATTCAGTTTTTAAATCAATTTTAGTTAAGAAGTTGATAAAAAGAGCTAAACACTAAAAAATCATCCGAAGCTTATAAACAAGTGATCAAGTGCCACATAAAGACAATTTTAAAAGTTTAAAAATGAAAGCATTTTTTGTTATTTTAATTTTGATACCTGGCACAAGAATTTGGGCACAACCATCAAGAGATTCAGGTAGACAAATGAAATTTATTATCTTTATATTAATTACTAGCATAAAGGCCTATAGGGGCTCTTTAGGGGGACAGTCGACCACTCCCCACATTTTTCATTTTTGTTTTAAAAGAAAAGATTAAACATTTTTTTTTTTTGGGGGGGGGGAGAGGCGAATTCTGTTGGAAGTGTGGTGGTACTCAGTTTTAAACCTTACCATGATCTATGAAAAGCTAACCAGTAAGGTAGAATTATATCAGTTCTGCGTTTAGCGAGATCCTACCAAACAGACAGACAAAAAAACAGACATATTGTTACTTTATTATAAGGATTAACAATTTCCTTTTGTTTAAGATGGCAACGAGAGTATAGCACTGTTGCTCAACCAATTATTTAGCCAAATGGTCAAAGATGATTTTTTAACAAATCCACAAAACAATGTTGCAAGCCAGTCAACATCTGTTGTAAAGGTACATTTTAAAAACTCAAAAGTACAGTGTTTAGGAAAATAATTTGAATATTCTAAAGATATTTTATGATTCTGTGTATAGCTAAATTTTTGGAATTTCTTATTTGAATTTTTAAAATGAATACAAAAATTTTAAACTTTTGAACAATTAAAAACTTCATGCAAAAAATTTTATGTAGTTCCCTAAGATAAAACCCTGTTTAGCTTTATTCAAAACTGGATTTTTATGCCTTTTTATATTTAGAAAAAGTCATTCTTTCATCAATTAAAAAAATTTCAGTGATTTTTTATCATTTCTAAAGCCTTTTGAACTTCTGAAATGATGCTCCCCAAAATGTTCGTCTTATCGTCCATTTGTTTGTTTGTTGATTTATTAGTCACGCTAAACTACACTACAAATAATCTAGAGACTGTTTTATTGATTTAAAGGTTGTCAAAAAAATGCGCACCTTTTTAAAAATTAAATTGCGCAACATGTGATAATAGTAGAAAAATCTACGCATACCGTTAGAATCGTCATAAACTCTAAATTTTGTAAAATATAGGTACCATTTTTTTGCAATGAGTAGTTTAGAAGCTACGTTCAAAAATGTAAGTTAAAAGGATGAAATGTAAGTAATTGGAACATTTTACTACTTAGCTCTTATACTATACGTAGCACAGGAATTAACCGCGCAATTTTACTTTAAAAAAGGTGCACATTTTTTTAACAACCTTTAAATCAATAAACCTTCAAAAATAAGGCTTTTGGAAAAACATTTTGTAGGACATAATTTATTGAAATAATCATTTTTTAATATTTAAAACTTTAGTTATAATAGGACTATAAAATTGGTTCGTTTTTTGATTAGTTTTTATTAATATAGAGGTGATTGAAGAAGTCAATAAAATTTCTATATGTTTAAAGTTTGTATGTCTACACGAAAGTACGGTAAATTTTTTACTCAAAAAGGCACCAATTTTCATGAAAACTATTCTTGTTTAATATTGAATTATGCATATTTAGTCAAGCAAACCAGCAACAGAGAACTCGTATTTGTGCTTGCCAGTGGCCAACCAAAAAATAAATGAACTACTGTCATCAAATCAACTTATCTATGATCATCTTGAACCAATTCTTTTAGAAATGGTTTCACAGGTATTGCAAATATTTTTTTAGTTTAAATATAATTCTACGAGTCAATATAAAATTGTATCCATTATACTCCCTATAACTAAACCTCATCTAACTTAACAAAATAAAAAAAAATACTTATTTTCATTTTACATTTTTTTCTGAGAGTTATTAAATCATACAATTGATAATTGTTCAGGTACTTACAAATCTACATGATTACAAGCTAACCAACAAAGGCAGGACTTCATACATAGCCTTGCACAGCGATGGGGATCCAGGATCAGATATTATCAAATCAGTCAGTCCTCAACCATTACCCTTGCTCCGCACAAGTAACAGGATAAATATAGGATTAAATCCGTCTCTAATGCCATGGAATCGTCAGAGGACAGAACGTGAAACCGATGAAGATATACAAATAACATCAAAACAACTACAACAAAAAAATCAAAACGGCCAACTTTTGGGGGGAGAAAATTCACAAATCATCCAGATGCCCCAATCGAGTGAACATATGCAAGAGGTTTTACATCAAAATCATAATGAACAGGATCAAAATGACAATGTTATATATGTAAACGGGCAACTGCTTGGTCCACACAACCTGCAAGGGGCTGCTAGCAGTAATCAGCATGATAATGCAGAAAAAGAGAGCAAGGACAATGTGGTTTATGTTGAACCAACACCAAATCTTGTCAGGTAAGAAATAATTTTTCTTTTTATGACTATTATTATATTACAATTGCTCATTGTTGTACCTTTAAGATTTAAATTCAAAAATATAATTTGCTTAATTTATTTTAAAAATGAATTTATAGTTTATATTTATATGATATCAAGACTTTTGGGGCTTGGTTTCGCTTAAGGTTCTAGACTTTTCCACTCACCTTGAAACATACTCCGCTTATAATTGTGGTGAAAAGCGTTTATTCGCCCAACAGACAACCAACCCCTTGATTGCACGACGTTTGTCTGAGAAGTTCTTACTGTGCATGTTAATGAGTTGCGCCTGTTTTGGGCCAAGGCATTTCCTCATCTCTAACTATTAATGTCGCGCACCTGACATAGTTGCAGAAGGAACTATTTTTAACGTCTTTAGTTATGACGCGGTGTTAAGCCGAGATTAAAACCTATCAGCTCCCTGATGACGAGCGAGGGCGCTTCGTGTTGAGCCACGGTCGCGGGACTATATATGCTTTCTATGCACATCAAAATAATTTCTCCTTATTTATTTTTAGAAAATTTTTCCAGCTTCCTCCTGGATTAGAATTGACTGAATTTGGTAATGACGGGGCAAGAATGTACAAATATAGAAAAGGTTCACCATCCTATAATTTAGTTGTTAGACTTTAAACCGTTTTTTAATTTAGATACTATCACTAAACATTTTCTGTGTAGATCAAAGTTATAGAAATTTTAGTCCTTCTTTTATCAATGTGTACTGCATTTAAGATTAATACCAAAATTATATTAAGATTTGCAACATCCATAAGTAGCGAAGCTCAAAAATTATGAATGGATATCGGAAAAAAATGCTATAAAGCAGTTTCATACAATAAACATTAATGTTGATAAAATAGGGAAATAAGGAAACCTTAAAAACCATGAAAATTTTAAAATCTAGGAATCGATCTAGCATCGCAATTTATAGACAAATCTTAATGAAATTTGATAAAAATATGTAGAATATGAGCATATTCAATTCCTGATAATTTCAGCCACAAATTATGAATAGGAATCGAGTAAACCATAGAAAACCTAAAAGTAGCTATAAACTTTAAGCATGTAGGTTACCATAAAGTGAAAAAAAGGATCTTGCTTATATGTTGGTTAATGTCAAATGTTTGTCGGAATATTATGACAAATGTCTGTCTGTCAATTAATATGTATAGACCAAAATAATTGGGGAATTTTTCCCCCATTTCCCCCATAAATTATATTGATAACAATTATTGATTTGGGGTTTTAGGTCCAAGTTCTTATTCAATTTCTGTATCCAAAGCTAACTTTCAGCAAGGAAGCGAAAAAAACTATTTTAAAATTCAATTTTACAGGTTGAAAATAATTTTACTATATTATACCCATCATATTATAATTATCAAAATTTGTACTTAGAAGGTTGGGACAGAAAATCTTTTTCAAAAATAAATCAATTATGTTTTTGAGTCTCATATATGATTTAGATATCATTTTTAAAAAAAGTAGGTATAAGATAATAATTGTACTTTTTGATTTCACAAGTGATGAAACTACAATATAATATTTGACGAATGACAGATTTGTTCCTTGCACAATTGCAGAATATATTCCATGAAAGTATCCTTGAAATTGTGGCCAGTGGACAATTAATAACCCACTCTTAGTAAACTTTTAAAAAGTTAAAGTATATGTTCTTTAGACAGCTTAGGTAAAGTTAGATGAAGGTTAGCCCCACAGTGTTATCTTCTGGGTAAGTTACAAGTTACTAAAAAACCCTCTTTCCTTTTACATTTTTTTCTTGATTTTACCCTCCAGAAATCCAATGTTACAAAAATGTTTTAAAAGAAATGTTTCGGTGTAGGATAGGGTCTACTGAACCTTTTCTTTTTTTCCTATTCCTTTGACAACTGGAGAATAATGAAGTAATGAAATAAAGTTTTATAATTAAGTCAGAAGAAGTGCACACAAAAAAAAATATCCTGCAATTTTTAGAGAACAGAAAAAAAGTATGTTGCGCTGATATGGACTTGTACATATGTCTACATTAAAATGATTGATTGGATTTTTTGTGAGGAATAGGTGGACATTGGAGTTAGGACCGTAAATTTTAATGGCCCTTGGAGTTTTTTCAACACGTATTCGGATTCCTTAGCTTAAAACTGTAAAGCTTGTAATAATCTTGGATTGGGTAATAGCCTTGGTAATTTTGTCTATTGTAATTGGGGGTGTATATAAATTTTTCATCAATTGCTATTTTTCTCTAGATCTCTGAGTTTTTAAATTTTATGTTTAACAAGGATGACAACATCCATAAGTAGCGAAGCATAAACAATTAAATAAGAATTTAGATATTAGTTGACAAAAGTATGCATATTAGGAAAAAATCACGAAACCTTTTCAACATTTGTTAATTTCTTAATATTTATTTATATTTCAGTACTATGACTAATAGACTGACGGTCAAAGTAAATTACATACTGGATGATCAGAACAACGGGAAATTTAATTTTGATATTTCTAACTACAAAAATTTTAAAAAAACGGACCATAAACACCAAAGATATGAAGAAAAATGTGAAAAATATAAAAATAGCCAAAAACCTGCAAAAAGGCAGTCTGACCGCCATTAATGTGTTCTTGAAAAGAAAGGAAATTTAATTTTGATATCTATAACTGAAAAACTTTGGAAATTGGGCCATAAACACCAAAGGTATGGAGAAAAATGTGAAAAATAAAAAATAGCCTAAAACCTGCTTAAATGCAGTCTGACCGTCATAGTTGTTTTCTTGAAACGACAGGAAATTTAATTTTGATTCTATAACTGAAAAAATTTTGAAAATCGGACCATAAACACTAAAGATATGGAGAAAAATGTGAAAAATACAAAAATAGCCTAAAACCTGCTAAAAAAGGGGGGTTTAAGGTGTCCCACTCCCCAAGAAAATAGCTTAAAACCACCACAGAACCGATAGGTATATACCCTGAAGAGTAGAATCCAATCAGTTTAGTGGTTACCGAGATCTTAAGCTTCAGACGGACGGACAGACATCAAGCTACTTTGTATTATAGATATTGAAGTCTATCTAACTTTTATTTCCTAATAAATAAACCTTTTTTACAAATTAATATTGACATTTGATTGTAAATCATAATAATCAGTGCCATCTAGCTTTCGATATAGAACTATCAAAGCGTTCATCTATTTTAATTTTGTCTGTATTTTTCTTGTTTTTGATTTTTGTCACTAAAGGGCCAAACCCTGAGGGCTAAATAACATCACTTAAAAATGTTAAAAATATTGTAAATCATATAAAATCTTAAAAAACATTAAAATTAGAAGAAAAAATTTTTTTTAGGGGGTAATTTTCATTTTTTGGGGGGTTTAAGGTGTCCCACTTCCCAAGAAAATAGCTTAAAACCATCACAGAACCGATAGGTATATACCCTGAAGAGTAGAATCCAATCAGTTTAGTGGTTACCGAGATCTTAAGCTTCAGACGGACGGACAGACATCAAGCTACTTTGTATTATAGATATTGAAGTCTATCTAACTTTTATTTCCTAATAAATAAACCTTTTTTACAAATTAATATTGACATTTGATTGTAAATCATAATAATCAGTGCCATCTAGCTTTCGATATAGAACTATCAAAGCGTTCATCTATTTTAATTTTGTCTGTATTTTTCTTGTTTTTGATTTTTGTCACTAAAGGGCCAAATCCTGAGGGCTAAATAACATCACTTAAAAATGTTAAAAATATTGTAAAAACGAGCATTATCTCAGATAAAACGTAGATAGCATTACAAATTATTCACTAATTTAGATTATTCAGTTTTGAATTTTTTTTTTTAATATTTAGCCTTAGTTTTCATGTATGTCTTTGAAGTAGACAACTAGCGAAACTGGTGGCTTAGAGCTGAACTATTATTTTTTATTAGTAAACATTTAAAGGTTTTACACATTGTTTCTTTTATTCGTTCTATATGGATTGATTTATGTCTTAATTTTATTTATCTAATATTATTATTTAACTGTTTGTACATTATTTCGTATTTAGAATAAATATTTAAATGTCAAAAATTATGGTAATTAGATTTAAATATTACATTTAGGCTAATTTAAAAAAAAAATTTCAATCCTTCCATTTTTAAACTAGGCTTAACATACTTTTCTGCTGCACTAAAACCACAACTGGCTATTTGCTTTTTATTAATCTAAATCAAATTGTATTTTAATGATTTTTCTTATGTTTTTTTAAACCAATAAATTATAGAATAACAAGGATGACAACATCCATAAGTAGCGAAGCACAAAAAATTGTAGATGGAAAAAGGGTATTTATAAAAAACAAGAATAGATTTATTGGTTAAAATAACACAAAACCTTGTTTTATTTTGTTTGATGACGATGGTCAAAGTAAATTACATAAAAGATGCTCATAATAATGAGAAACATTAGGTATTTAGATACTGATATTCCAAAAAAATCTTCTAACAAAAAAAATTATCATAATCCAAGATGGCGTCAATACATGTAAAATAATATTTTCAAAACAAAAAATTCAAACTAGAATATCTTTTTTCACAGATTGAATTTCAAAAATCGGTCTGACAGTTTTTCCAAAGTCGGGAAACTCTATTGAATGGAAAAGGTTTGAAACCGATAGAACGCTAGTGGTTTCACTTTGTAGCAGACAGATTATTTTACTAGGGGGGAAGTAGTATTTTACAATGAAAAAGGGGTGAGTATCCATCCTATTATCCTTTTTCTCTATGGTTTATTAGTAAAGTAGTAGCAGACAAAATAAATAAATTATATATCTTCAACAGCAGGAGAGAAAATTAAAAATTTTAAAAAACAAAAATAAATCTACTTGTCCTTTCATCTATTCCTTAACATGATGAAAATTTAATTTTAATACCCCTATCAACAAAAAATTTGAAAATCTTTCCAAAAACACTGAAGATTTGTGAAAAGAAAAAAAGCGGGGTAAAAGCTGCTTCAAAGCAGTTGGACTGTTGACTGTTGGTATGTTGACAAAAAAGGTATAACTTTATTATCAGCTATGTAAATCTCATCTCCCCCACCACGTTACGAACGGACTGACGGACAGACAAAGTAAATTATAGAGTTACTTCGCCACTAAAAAGTCACATCCACTTGAACTGAATTGAGATATTAAAAACAAAGGAGACAAAACCAATAGAAACGAAGAACTAAAACGGTAGGACAAACAAACATTAACAATTGTAGAGTGTCAGGACTAAAAAAGCAGAAAAACATGTATAAGTCTTAACAAAATTGTAATTGAATATGTTGCAAAACTGCTTAATACAGGATACTATTTAAGGACATACTTACATTTTTAAATCAGCATTCCTAAAATCAGATAAATAGGATATACAAAATTATTGTTAAAAAAGTAAAAAACCAACATAGTTTTAGTGAACGTACGGACTTTCTAAAACAATATAGAGTTGCTGCGCTTCTAAAATCGTTCCTAACTGTAAAAGGAATTATCATGCAAAGTTTGTAATCGATAGGACATTTCTAAGATGTCTAAATTAACAAAAAAAGCTAACCGTTACGAATTTACGGACCGACAGACTCTAATTGTAGAAAAGCTTCGCTTTTAAAATATTTGCACTTTTGCTCGTCAATTTTCTAATTCAGGGAAGATTTTTTCACTTTTCAGTGGGGTGATGAACAGGTTTTATCTACACCCTTCACACTAAAAATACTCCTCTTGTTGTCTGTAAGCCACCCCAAAGCTCACACCCAGTTTTAGATCAAAGGGGTGTCTAATATAATTGTAAGAGAGTAGTCAAATTTTCTGACAAAACACTCTGCACTCCAATGATTAGAACTATATTTATTAGGCCAAATCATAAAAAATTCTATGCCAGCCTAGGAGTTCCTTAGTCTTAAGTAGAAATAAAGGAATATATATTACATAGGAAACCCCAACTAGCATGTCAAAATTAATTAGATTGGCACATAATTTGATATTACTCTAAGAAAGAATATTCATCAGAAGCGAAGCTACTTCTTAGTTCGAAATGTATGTTCGTTCGTCTAAAACGTTTTGAAAAATTATTTTCTCGGCTCCTTATGTCAACATTTCTATCAATATGGAGCATAATCAAGTACAAAACATCCATGGCGGTCAGACTGCTTTTAAGCAGCTTTTCTTTTAACAATTGATTTTCTCGGCTCCTATAAAAGATTGACTGCTTAAACTTCTTGACAACATTTAAATCATTATGTGAAATAATTAAGCATAAAAAATGTAAGACAGTCAGGCTATTTTCAAGCAGCTCTGTAGTAGATTTTACTTTAAAAACTGATTTTCTCGGCTCCCGCTACATGTTGATGATTGAAAAGTATTGCCATCATTCCTGTTATTAAGTAGCATAAATATGTTTAAAACATCCATGACGACCGGACTGCATTTAAGCAGCTTTTTTAGCCGATTTATTGATAACAACTAGTTTTCACAGTTCCTACAAATATAAACGGCTGAAAATTCTCTTTCGAATAAAAAATTTACGATGATAGACATCAAGTAGACTGAGAATGTACGCAATATATAGTGTTGCAAAAAGTTCAATTTATATTTGGTTTTAAAATTTTGCTTAGTTTGGTAAATTGTAGTATAAAAATCGTTGAACAATTTGTAAAACTTGAGAAAAACAAATGTGTAAAAAAATTTGTACTTTACAAAAATGAACCTAGTTAATATTTAAAAAAATGTCATTTAAATGAAATTGATATTATCACCTATAATCATTATTATACCATGTTGTGTTAATTAAAATATCATGTAATACTATTATTTAATTTTAATACCTTAATACCTACCATGTCAATAATGCTTAATAAAAATTATAATTGTTTTTTTTTATTTCTATTACATGATTTACAAAAATAGCAATTTAACAATAATTTTCAAATGTAAGAAAAGTAGTAGAACATAACCAATAAATATCCAAGTAAATAAAGTACATGTACAATTAACCAAGCAGCAAAGAATTATTTAGTGTTGCAGAACAAATAGGGGAACAGGGGTAGCTTGTGAAACTGGAAATTGTGATCGTTGGGCTGAAAACAGAAGTTATTAAAAAAAAGAACTTTTAATTAGCAGCGAGCTACTCAATAATTCACTTTGTCTGCCCGTCAGTCAGCCCGAAGAAGAAAGATAAACATCTAAAATTCCTAAGATATATACGCATTTGATCTATATATTGTTTTGTCCGTCTGTTTGTTAGTCATCCGTGAAAACATATAAAACTCATGATTTACTTTTTCTCTTTTACTTCTTGAAATAATAATTGAACATATCATCTATAACTAACTTTGACCGAATATCCGTTCCATTATTTTTTTATCTTCGCAACTTGTAAATGTTTTCATGCTTGTTCATTGAACAATGTTCAAAAAACAATTTCAACATTTTTCTTACCAATGACATTTCTCTGGAGTAATTGTAAATCATATAAGGCAGGAGGTGGCAAGGTGTCTGGAAAAACTGGCAGGATTTGACAATCTTCTAACCTTAAAAAAATAATTCAACAAATTTGCTTTTTGAATTATTTAATGATTTCAACAAAATCCGAATTAAAGAGCAAACAATATTTTAGAGATTCATTTTATAAATTCTCATTATTTTTATTGTGGATAGTCCTTTGAATGTACAAACCTACTAATTATTTCGACCAATAAACTGAACCTTCATGTTTTGCTGTTTTTGATATTTAAAAACAACTTACCCATTATTACATCCCAAAAGGAAGACACAATCCGGGCATTCATCACCTTGCTGACCAGGTATATACCAGAAAAGCGACTGAAAATATAAAAACAAGGATGACAACATCCAGAATAGCGCAGCTCTATAAATAGACAACAGTATATCTAAAATAAGCACTTACAATGTCAAAATTGAATAAACAGAGTTTTAATGTCAAAGTCTAAATAAAGCATAAGTACAGAATACTGATTAAGCAGATTTTTATGACTTGAATAAAGAGATGCTTCACTTAAAATATTGTATTTTATCTTTCTTTTCAAAGCTTAAAATCCAATGGAGGCGTGACTCACTTTATGACATATTACAAAAGCTTTAACCAACTTATTTTCAAAAAACTAAAACAAAACAAATGTTTTATAATGTATGATTGGACGTGTTAACATTTCCAACCTTACTTTTATGAATATTTTGACCGCAAAATGGATAAATAAATTGATGTAAAACAGGCCTAACTATTTATGATTGAAAACTGTAAATATTATTATTATTAAATTCGAGAAATTGAATATAATTAGCTAATTAAATTAATACAATTATGTCATTTCTTTAAATATTTTAAAAACTAGTGGTTTAATCCCAGAATCAAAGGACTTTGTATTAACACAGACAGATGTGAATGATGTTACAGCTAAAAAAATCTTGGTGGACAGTCTTTGCCAGCTTGAACAAATTTGAAATTCCAACAACATCTGCATAAAGACCTTCAGGTCAAATGTTCTCTCTGCTGCATTGGGCCGAAACATGGTCCCTAAATACAGCAGTTATCTCCAAGATGCAAACATATATCAATAAATGTCTCAGAAGAATCTTTTGGCTAAACAAGATCACAAATGCTGAGCAGTGACATGTTAGTTATCAAACAGAGAAAAAAAGAGATGGTTTTGGGCACATCCTAAGAAAAGGACATGATTGGAGAACCATTGGCGTATGTTGCTAAAAGTATCGAAAAAATATTGTTTTAGCTGACTATTTTTTAGATATAAACTGTTTTTCAACTTGTTATTCGTAAACAAGTTTAAATAAAGAAAATAAAATCATATTTTTTTTCCTCGGAAGGAACATGGTGCAAAGCATCGCTACAATTCTTGTGTCGATAGATTCAATAGCTACAATAGCCACAAACATTGGAATAAAATAATATGAACCATAGATGGTGTTTATCTTTTTACAGATAGTATTAAGCTATTTTTCACTCAATCATTATACCTTAATGTCATCAAGCTCATTGTCTCCTTGTCTTGCCTTGTCTTCGGGAATCCTGAGGGCATACTCAAAACTGAAATAGAGAGACAGATTCAAATGAGAACAGAATTACAATTTAATATTTTTTGGTTGGCATTAAAGGTCTCACCTAATTAGATAAGGAAAAAGTAACTTTTTCTGCATAACGTTTTTATCGTTATAAAGTTCATTTTTTAAAAATATACGTACCATTTTTGTGCTATTTGTAGTTTAAGAGCTATTGTGGTAATACGGCAGCAGACGGATGGGTATTTTACAGAGTTGCTACGCAGTGGCTTATCAAGTCTAGCCTTCTGCACTAATCCTATTATATCACCATTCACCTCATGACCGCAGATGACCCCGTCGGCAGCGGTCAGATTGGACTGGCTAAATAGGGGAGGGGCACGGACACTTAGCAACCCCGCGCCCCTCAGGCAACTATTCAACCGGGAGATGGTGCCTTCCCTTTTACTGCAGCTTACCCCACAGATGTCTACCACCGCGGGCTACGCCCTTGTCTCCCACACCCCCTTCAAACCTAACTCATTGTTATAATCTATTTTGTATATATATAGTAACCACCCATTGTAAATGTATTCAGTTTAAATATAATTTCTGTATGAGTAAATCCTGCTAGTTTGTTTTGGTAGAATACTTCAAGGCTAGGGGCTCGTTGGATTCGAACTCGCAACCGGTGAGCTGAAACGCTTCGGCTTACCACACTATGTTGAAAAATGTGAGAAAAAGATTAAAAATATTTAGTTGAAGTTGAAACATTTTACCATGTAGCTTCTCTGTATACTAGTCGTAGCCCAGGAATTGTTCCAATATATCCAAAAACTAGAGTTTATGACGATTCTAACGTTTTAATCGTTATAAAGTCCATTTTTTAAAAATATACGTACCATTTTTGTGCTATTTGTAGTTTAGGAGCTATGTTGAAAAATGTGAGAAAAAGATTGAAAATATTTAATTAAGTTGAAACATTTTACCATGTAGCTTCTCTGTATACTAGTCGTAGCCCAGGAATTGTTCCAATATATCCAAAAACTAGAGTTTATGCGATTTTAACGGTATGCATAACATTTTTCTTTTACTATTAACTCAAGCCGCGCAGTTTGAATTTTATAAAATTTAATTTTTTGCACAATTTTTTAAATTGACCATGATCCATTAATCTTTAAAAATAATGCCTTTGGAAAACCAGGTTTTTAGGGCATAATTTCTTAATATAATCATTTTTAAAAATTTCAAATTAAATGTACTATAACACGTTTTCAAAATAATAAAATCTTTTTACATAATTATTTTTTTGTGCATAATTAAGTTTTTAAGATATTCATTACTCCCTTAGATTTGATATCGACTATAAACAAAACATAAAACATTTTATTTCTGACCTGACAGGAATAAGTTGACCGTTAAATTGTGCAGAATGTCTTAATTTTCCAACAGCAATTGTCTGTCCATCCTCTCCAAATCCAACCTTGAAACAATTAATGATTCTTGGCGCACAGTTATGGAATCTCGACGACAAAGATTTTTTTATCCAATCTTGACAAGTGAGGTATTTTTGGAAAGAGGAATATATATAGAAAACGCCTATGAAAATTAGAAAATCCGCAGAAATCATATTTGCAAGTTATTTGCAAAAATCTGCAATATTAGTTTGCAAAATTAATTTCATGCCTTAAATGACTCATTTAAAAAGAAATCTTTTTATGAAATATGTTTATCTATAAGTTTAGAACATACTTAAGGCAAAAAAAATTTCTTTAGTGTTACTTTTTTCACCTTATATATGAAAAAAGCAGTTTCTCACATTTTATGATAAAAAAAAGGTACAGGAACAAAAAATATGTTTTTTCTTGATGTAAACACAATAATTGGCATAAAATCTATCATCCTAAATGTAAGAATCAGATATAGAATCCTTTATAGAGCTAATATAGTGCAAAAAGTAACCAAGACATTTTTGCAAAGTATGAAAATCTGAAGAAAATAGTTCTTTTTGATTTTGATATACATATCAGATAAATGTATATAAAATTAGTGATCAAAAACTATAAAACAAGTTATAACTTTTTCAACCCTATCATTAATTAAAATGCACTTTTAGGTTTACTTATTACCAAAGTAGCACATAAAAACTCTTTTTATTAAGTTATTAAACAAAATAAATTCAAATCAACAATTAGGGGTTTTTTTATAATGCAGTAGACCATTTTGTAGTTGGTTTTTTGGCATTTATTTTGTTTAATTACATCATTAAAAGAGTTTTTATGCACTACTTCAGTAATTCTTAAACCTAAAAGTGCAATTTAATCAATGACAGTGTTGAAAAAACTTATAACATGTTTTATAGTTTTTAATCACTAATTTTATATACATTTATCTGATATGTATATCAAAAGCAAAAAGAACTATTTTCTTCAGATTTTCATACTTTGCAAAAATGTCTTGGTTACTTTTTGCACTATATTAGCTCTAAAAAGGATTCTATATCTGATTTTTACATTTAGGATGATAGATTTTATGCCAATTATTGTGTTTACATCAAGAAAAATCTTATTTTTTGTTTCTGTACCTTTTTTTATCATAAAATGTGAGAAACTGCTTTTTTCATATATAAGGTGAAAAAAGTAACACTAAAGATATTTTTTTTGCCCTAAGTATGTTCTAAACTTATAAATAAACACATTTCATAAAAAGATTTTTTCTAAATAAGTCATTTAAGGCATGAAATTAATTTTGCAAATTAGCATTGCAGATTTTTGCAAATAACTTGCAAATATGATTTCTGCGGATTTTCTAATTTTCATAGGCGTTTTCTATATATATTCCTCTTTCCAAAAATACCTCACTTGTCAAGATTGGATAAAAAAATCATTGTCGTTGAGATTCTATAACTGTGGGCGTTTAAGCAATTTGGTTATAACATTTCCAATGTTATCTAAAATTCAAAGCACACCACTGTCCGTCCATCCCGTTGAAACCTAGGGACGTACGTACAAGCTTTTTAATTTGAGGGGGGTAAAATGAGGGGTTATAGAGGGAGGGTGTAATCTAATATAGTTTTTAAAATTTTGATGGATTTTAAAATTAAAGGAATTTAACACCTTTTCCCCGCCACGATTTTTTGTGTTTCGCTACTTATGGATGTTGTCATCCTGTTATTATTTATTTTGTTAAAATATATTAACATGTTAAATGTATAATGTATATATCCAATATAATTATCTGACTAAAATTCGATGTAGCTAGAAACCTTATAAATTCATTTGAATATGTTTGTCTTAAATTGGTACTTTCAGATTTTGCAATGGCCAACTTAGGTTATGTAAGTGTGGTATTCGGCAACCGTGAGCCATGCCTATGGCAACCCTGACCTGGGTTCGGGGAAGGGCCGAGGGCCCTCCCCCGAGTCCTGGGGAAGGGGTCTGCCGACCCCCTCCCTATGCCTAAAATTAATGATAGATTCTGACAGCCTTATTATGGTTAAGCTGTATTGTTAATTCCCCCCACCCTTTCCAGGGATGGGGGATCATTATTGCCCAAACTGACTATTGTATATGTATTATATTGATTCTGTTTATGATTATTTATTCCTATCTGTGTATTTATTGTTTGTTGTATATAACGTTAGTAAACCTTAGACCCTGAATAAAGGAACAACTGAATAGACTCTGTTTATTATTTAGTGAATGCTAGAGAAGCGTAGCTTCTCTATAGTATAGGTGTCCACGTCTGTTCACACTGCCGTAGTCATTTGAACTCTGGTGTCTGCCATTTATCCTAGGCGGATACCACATAAGTACCAAATCATGCATAAAATTATGTGAATATGTGTAATAATAATATCATCATTTTGTATGCTTATGTTGAAATCTATCTATCTTTAATTGATAGAATATAAATCTTGCCTTTTCAGTGTGATCTCTAATTTTTGAAATATCAACATTCTCTTGTTCCTCGTTAATTTCTTCAATATCAAAATTATCTTGTTCCACATTATTTTCTTCATTTACTTCTGTTCCTTCGATGGTTTCTTCAGGATTCTAAAAATACAGGGTGGGGCACATAAATCCGGACTTTTTCTAATTTTTAAACAAATGAACATAAAATCGTCAATTTTAAAGATTTTATTGAATTTTAAAAACTGGGAGGCAAGATAGGTATATGACTATTAGATTTTTTTTTTTTTAAATGGCCGCCAGGATCAAGCGCCGCCTCTACTTAACTCCTCAACCGCCGGCAGGTTCAGGTCAAAATGTACCTGTCCAAGCTGGCGAAGTTCTCCTTGATAGTGGCAATGAGGGAGGTCTTTGTGGTATGGGCACCTCTATTGGTGCATGCTTTAAAGTAGCTCCAGAAACGTAAGTAACCGCAGAATCCAAATTCACCTAACTTTCAAGCTACCCTTAGACAAGGAGGCTCTTATTTGGACCACAGTTGAGCTAGAACGACGTTCTTTACCTACCTTTTTGGAAATTACATGAAGTTTCAGCTAGGGTTGTCAGCCAACCTATACTCTAAAATGAGTTTTAAAGTTTCATATGGTTCCCTGAAGTCGAGAACCGAGAAATTTTCAAAAATTTTCACGATTTTTGACGTTTTTGACACCTCAAAATTTGCCACGTTTCACTTTGCTGAAGTACTACGGCCAAGTCATTTCAGATAGAGAGCTCTGGTCTTTTCAAGTGTCTTACTTATGTATCTAACATTGTCTTGAGCAATTTGCATCACTCTACCTCACCTACAGATGGTCTGAGGTTAGATTTAGAGGGCAATAGTTTAGAATCCATACCAAACTACCGGCGCATTTCGAATCTGCCTTGTTTAACATATGAACGGCCTGCTCGTTGTACACTTTCATCTTCGTCCAAAGATTATTTTGTGCTTTTTATAGTGGGGTCAAACGTCCTGATTACAAGTAGATGGGGTCAAGAAGTTTTGACGCTGTGACCATTCAAAAAAAGTCCGGATTTATGTGCCCCACCCTGTAGTTGAAAATTTGATTTTAGAAATCAACCCAAATTGGAAAACTAATTTATCAAATTTTTATCAACTGTTAGTGTTAGCTGACGTGACATTCATTTAATGCCAATTAGTCGACACAAATGGTGTCGTTAGTAGATTTGACCAGCCATTAACACTTTTCTTTTATCTCATTATCGTGCCGATAATAATAAAATCATTGGATGACTGCATGCATTACATAAATTTTATTTATAACTCTGTTTTTTTATTATGTATAACAAGCAAGCAAATTTATTTTTAAGTAGCTGCGCTTTATACGAACATTTACATGATTTTTCTCCAATTTTCCTGGTAAGGACTGCAGACAAAAAGTAGCGTTGTAAAATTTGTGGAGAATGTCATTTGGACCTATTATAACCCGTCTTTTATTGAAGAAAGAAATTAAAACTTTTATAGTTATTTTAAATAATTATTGAGGCCAACAAAATTGAAATTATTCTTTAACACGCAAAGCTGTCTGTTGTCCACTAAACGTAACAATAGTTTATGTTGTCAATAGATCTTTGGTTTTAGGATATGATATTAAAATTTTCTTATTTTTGGATTTTGAAATATTTTTGGAAGATTTAAAAAATCTATTAAGACCATTGGAAACGGAAATGAATTTTTTCCCCCTACTATAGGGATGTATTTTGGGAAAGTCTATTCATTATAAAGATGGGAATTAAAAGGTACAAATATAGAAAAAAAAGAATTGTCCTGACTCAAAATTTGGCATGCACACTGCACAGTGACATAAACATATTACTGAAGAAGATGGCCAAATTATCAAAGTTAAAAAGAAAAAGTAGTTAAATCTTTATTAAATGACATTTTTTCCTTTTCAAAGAAGTTGTATCAACTTTTTTTTTATAGCTAGCCGGTCCTTTTAGTAAGTAGTAGATGTAAAATTTTTCATAGAATTCAGATATGGAATCGGTTTTTTTGTAGACCTCTTATTTTTTAAGTAATTTAAGTTTAAAAAAAAAATTAAGTCGATTTTAAGGTACAAAAATGCAACAAAAAAAAAGAAAGAAAATGGCCATTATGAACAAAAATAGTAAGATCTTTAATTTGACACCTTACTTTTTCAATTCTGTCAGGTAATTATTGAAAAAATCGATTTTTTTAAACCCACGAGAATAAAAACTTTGAACTCAATTTTATCATTTCACAAGTAAAAAAATATGGGTTCATATATACCTTTAGAATCAGAAAAATATTACGAATCCATTGTAAGCAAAATTGAAAAAAAAAGTTTACAATATAGTATATAAACTACAATAAAAGGAATTATATGAAAATATCATATTATATTGTACAGGCAACGTCTTAACTTTTGAATTGGGTATAAAAATGGGAAGGGGGTATAGAGGGGGTAAAGAGGGGGTAAAAAAGGGAAGACGATAGTGTTGCCAGAACAAAAAATACAATTGGCCATTTTTATATTTTTATATTTTTTTACTTTTTTTCAATTTTGCTTACAATGGATTCGTAATATTTTTCTGATTCTAAAGGTATATATGAACCCATGTTTTTTATGTCTGTTTGAGAAAATATTTAGGTCTAAAGTTTTTATTAAACCGAGGTTAAAAAAATAGATTTTTTCAATAATTACTCAACAGAATTTTAAAAGTAAGGTGTCAAATTAAAGATCTTACTATTTTTGTTCTTACTGGCCATTTTCTTCTTTTATTTTGTTGCGTTTTAGTACCATAAAAACCGACTTAATTATTTTTTTTAAAAACTTAAATTACTTAAAAAATAAGAGGTCTACAAAAAAAACCGATTGCATATCTGAATTCTATGAAAAATTTTACATCTACTACTTACTAAAAGAACCGGCTAGCCATAAAAAAAAAAGTTGATACACCTTCTTTTCGAATATTTTACTTTTTGGTAACGAAACTACTCTTTATGTTGAAATATCCTTCCGTCCGTCTGTTCGTCCCTCTGTTTGTAATGAATGAATGAATTTACTGTTAGCTACTCAAGAGACGACTAAGTTTTTGTGAAGATTTCTTCCTATACAAATGAGCATCAAGTAGATAATTCACTTCTGTTCTGTTAGTAATGCTCTGGCAGACAAAATGTGTATTTATCTTGTATAAGTAGGGGGTTGGTTGTCTGCTATGTACTCAAATTAAATTCAAATATTTATTGGGACAAAACAACATATACATTTAATATTCAACATTTATAAATGGTAATTACATTGCATTAAGAATTTATTAATAAACTATATTTTTATAAACAATGAATACTATAGGTTTAACACAATATAATACAAGTATCCAAGGACTGAAAAACGCCTGAGGGCAGTGTTGACAGCCTTTTAATTTTAGACTTCGTACTGTATTACAGGTATGAGGTGAAGGACTAAAGGCTAGCCTCTGAGTTGACAAGGAAAACTCAGGGATAGGAAAACTGTACAGTCCAGGCAACTTGTTCATACGACATTAGCACATTACTTAAGTTCAGTCATTAGAAATTATAACAAAGACGCCACCACCCACCAAATTTAGGCCGTCATAGATGGTGACTGATAACGGCTAATAATTTTAAGAACAAGGCCTATAATTTTTAGCAGCAAACACAATAAATCAACTTAGATGTGATGACCACAAAAAAGAAACTTTGATAAAAGTGTAGCTGTGCAGCCAAAATTTAGTTTTTATTCTAGCCACGTCAATAAAAAGAAGAATGCCTTACTCAAAATCAGGAATTGACAATGTATAGGAATTTTATCTTTCCCCTTAAGGATATATGTATATGTATATGTGAAGTTATTTTCTATTCTAATAAGCTGTTGTTGATATAAATTATAAAGACTTTCAAATAATCAGCAAACTTACCATGTCTTAGAGGCAAGGCACGATGTAACTAGTATATGAATATTGATTATATACAATTAGCTTCTCCTCTTGACGTACATGGGGATTTTCCGATTTTTTTTGTAGTGAAGCTACTATGTAGTTCCAAATGTCCGTCCGTCTGTATGTCTGTTCGTCCGTTAGACATGAATAGGGGGAAAAGTGATTTTCTCAGCCCCTTTAAAAGAAAGAAGGCTGAAACTTTTTGAAAACATTCTCATCATTAGGATCATAATCGACTATAAAATATCCATGGCAGTCGGACTGCAGGTTTTAGGCTATTTATACATTTTTCAAATTTTTCTCCATATCTTTGGTGTTTATTTAAGAAATTTTTAAATAAGGATTTCAAAATAATTAAAAGTTTCTGTCGTCTAAAGAAAACATCTATGGTGGTGGGACTGCCTTTAGCAGGTTTTAGGCTATTCTAATATTTTGTTACATATTTCCCCATATGTTTGGTGTTTTTTTGTAGTTAAGAATATCAAAATTAAATTTCCCGTCGTTTTAAGAAAATATCCATGGTACATACTGCCCTTAAGCAGGTTTTTGACTATTTTTATACTTTTCACATAATTCCACATATATTTGGTCCGATTTTCAAATCATTTTTAAATATAAATATAAAAATTCAATTTTCCGTCGTTTTAAGAAAACATCAATGGCGGTGGGACTGCCTTTCAGGTTTTTGGTCATTTTTTTAAAAGGGGTTGCTCACTAACCCTAAATAGCTTTATTGTTAGATAAATAATAAAGTTAGAGTATAGAGGGGTCAAGGGTATATGGCTATATAGAACTATAGCAAAGACCTACTAACATATTCATATAGCTCGAGAAATTTCACAGCTTTGACCCAAAAAATGGTCGAGTTTTATACAGGATTTTCATTTTTAGAAACATTGCCCTATAACTATAAAATTTAACATGTATTTGTGTTTGTCCCTAATAAATAATGGATATATCTTAAAATTAATGAAGTAAACAAAACAATTTTAGCGTTGTCAAAAAATAATAAAAACTATAAAAATCTGGACTTTCTGTAAGATATTTTCACTGAAAGCTGCTAACAGATACAATCATTTCGGAAAGTAGATATCATTAACAATTTTTAAAAATAGCAATATTAAGTTTCAAATTAAAAGCAATATAGGTTTAATTTGTTTTTAAAATAATTTCCTTATGAGGGGGCTTTAAAATTTTTATCCCAGTACTAGATAAATAACTTTCTTCCTTTCCCCTTTTCGAAATATTAGAACTGTCTGTAGCTCCTACGTAAAGCTTCTGCACTTGTCTGTTTATATGTTATATTTAGTAGTAAAGCTACTCTATAATCCACTTTATCAGTAAGTCCAGATTTTTTTTCCAATGAATTTGTAAATAAAAAATATTCTTTATTTGCCTTTTATAAAAGGCAAGGGGTCCGAGCGCTGCGGCTAGGCAGGCAAGGGGGTCGAGCGCTGCGGCTAGGCAGGCTAGGGAGCCGAGCGCTGCGACCAGAGTTCATAGTTCGCTGTCGGAGGGGGGGGGGGGTTATCAAATTTTCAATATTGAAAAAAAATTTCTAAGAGGATAATACCGTAATATGTAAGTTAATTTAAATTGTAGCTCTTTTATGACTCTATACATGCCTTTCTCTGCTTTTTACATTAGCAACCAATTCCTGAAAATCATAAAAATCTGTACATTGCTATATTTTTAATATTTTATTCATTAAATCAACTGATTTAAGAAAGACATATTTTTTAAAATGCTGCTACACTTGATATTATCATCCTTGTTATAATGTATTATAGTATTTGAATAAAAGGATTATTATTTTTTGTCAAAACTTTTTAAGCTAGCTTAATCGGGAGATAGGCTAGCCGCAAATCCGATTCAGGCGCAGCTACTTAGAAATACAAGTAGTATATAATTGAGATAACTCAACTTCAAAAAGAACCATTCATTCGTGTCCTTGTAAAATTACCTGTGTTTTATTGGATGTCTTTTGAGAAAGAACACATATTATTGGTTTATTTTTTGCGGCGCAAAAAAAAGTGTTTCATCATAAATAGACATATTATATGATAGATAGGTAGATACTAGATGATATACCTGCCCTACTTCTGGTAGACTAGCCACAGAAACTTGATTAAATCCAGGGGGTAGGATAGGTTGAGGGAAGCCCCAGGGGGACACTGGAACTGAAATATGTCATAACATTATTAGTGCATGTGCATAATCTGACATGTCCATAAGCCCAGCAAAAATAAGAATAGAACATATGAATATTAAGATAGATAGATTGATTGATTAGCAATAGTTTATTATGGTTTGGACCTAAGTCGTCTTGTAGGCTGAGACACTTTTGTATAGCCACTAGGGCTATCAAGCACCGCGTTCAATTTTGACTTGATCCGCTATCTCAAGAGAGCTACACATTATTACCTCACCCTCACCGAGTATGGCAGGTGTCCCAAATTAAGTCACAGTAATGAATAATGCTCTCCTCAGAGGAGCTAGGAATAAGGGAAGAACTGATATTTTGTACGTAATTATTGAGTATCTGTCTCTTCCTCTTTTTGAGGAAGCTTTAGTTTTTCAAGATTGGCGCATTCTGTCTGCTTGTAAAATAGGGTGGGTCGATTTTGACCAAAGCGGGGATCTGCAAATGATTTTTATGAGTATAATACACCTCTGCATGATTTAAAATTTATCCTAAGTCATAAAACTGCTGATCACCAGACATTCAATTGTATAGCTATTCGTAAATGGGTGTCAAAAATTTATTGAATCAGAACTATGGCTTCATGGTGCTATCAGGAAAGGCATTGATGAGTAGAATCAGGAACTTTTGATCGTTTTAAAAAAATCTTGTTCCTAGCCTGAGAAAATCTCAAAAGACCTCTACAAATTCTACAATTCTCAATAAACCTTAAAAATGGTGGTTTTTTAGTCATTTCTAAGGCTAGGAACAAGATATTTTGAAACGGACAAAAGTTCCTGATTCTACTCCTCAAGGTCTTTCCTGGGAGCACCATGAAGCCAATGCTCTGATTTAATAAATTTTTTACTCTCATTTACAAATAGCTATACAATTGTGTGTCTGGTCGTTGGTAAAAGGTTGGTAAATAAAGGGTAAGGAAGCAAAATATGGCTTTGACTGACTTATAGTTGGAAATTCATTAACAAACTGGGTAAATGCACAAAAATATTTAGCCCTCTAGCACTAATAGAAACTGATATAATAAGTAGAGAGGATTGAATGTCGTCTTTGCATATTTTTTATTAATGAAATTCTTTTTTAAGTGGTTGCATTCCAAACATCAATCTTTTAAAATTCTTTTGCGGTCAGAAATTTTATTTAAGTTAGTTTTATCTGTTGCAAATCCCCTCTTTGTCTAATTCTGATATGAACCCGCCCTATTGTAAAATTCACTTTTGAGAGAATTGAAGCAAAAGAAACATATTGTGGATGTATGAAGCTTTCTTGTGTGTGCAGAGAGTGGAATGATCCTATAATTTGCCAGTAGCTTTACCAAAAAACACTTCAGGACTATCATAATAGTATATATTCAATAAATCTTTATACATACCTGTTGTTGATTGGCATGGCAATGGTTGGATGTTGTCACAATTAAGATCTCAGACTTCTGTGTTCCTCAAAGTCAATGCTTAACCATAAAACACCAATATGGTCAAGACAGTATCATCTAACTCAATAATCCCCTTCTCACACAATTGGGGGAAGTTGTGTAATTATTACTGCTCATTTTGCTACCCCCCATATATAGATAGATAAATACCTGTTTGTACGGGTGGCAACGGAGCAAATGGTCTGTAGTTGCCAGGGTATTGTGATCCATACAGGTACTGGTAGGGATTCACATGCACTAGATAAATAATTTAGATTTAAAAGCTTTTTTTCAGCAGAAAGTTAGGTTGCAAGTAACTTATTATTTCTACAAATAATGAAAATCAGCCAAAAAAAAATATAAAACTATGTTAAAAATAAGAAATAAATCTACTTGTATGTACATTCATCTATAGGCAAAAATCCCTTATAACAAATTTAATTTTAATAATCTAATTTACCAAATTTTAAATCAAACCTCAATAAAAAAATCAGTTGTAATAGGAAAATGCTTAAAAATCTGCTGAAAAGCATATTATATTATGGAGCATATTTAATGCTCTATAATGAAAGAAGCTTAAGTAGTCTATCTTTAATAGCAGTCGAGAAAACAACGCTTACTCCTGAACACTTTGTACGGACACAAAGACCTTAAAGTAGAAACTATTAAAAAGCTACCTGGAACTTGAAAGGGTGAACCATAGGAATTAATACCACCAATGAATTGTCTAAAATATATTTATAAATGATTTTTTTTTTACAGAACACCATTAAAGCCCTTGAGAACATTTTATAATTAAATGCATTTGATGTACTTGTAAAGTATATTAGTGATTAAGGGTTCTCGGACAAAATATCCTCAGACATGATAGCCTAAGACAAAATAGCCTCAGGACAAAATAGCCTCAGGACAAAATAGCCTCGGGACAAATTAGCTTAAAGACAAAATAGCTTCAGGTCAAAATAGCCTCTTAAGGAAAATAGCCTCAACTGATAATAATGATCTTGTCTGCAGTGCTCGGCCCCCTGTCCTGTCTAGAGCAGGCGCTTGGCCCCCTAGAATTATAAAGGGTGTGAAAAAATGCAATTTTTAAAATTCAAATTTCGCGGTTTGTGTTAATAGTAGAAAAATGTTACGCTTAGGTACAGTTAGAACTGCTAAGAAGTCTTTTTTGGGAAATATAGTATAGTTAGGGAGCTAAGTGATAAAATGTATAGATTATATGTAGCACAGGAACCGTTCTTATATTTTCAAAAAATAGAGTTTACAGCAGTTCTAATGGTATGCGTAACATTTTTCTACTATTAACACCTACCGAGCAATTTGAAATTAAAAAATGTATGCAGTTCTTTTTGCACAAACTTTTCTCTAATATTTAGTAACATACTCACAAGTCAAGTTTTACGTCAGTTGGGACATTTTAACACATACCTCCTAAATTATGCATAGCACAGGAATCCTTTTTATATTTATTAAAAATAGACTTCTTAGCAGTTCTAACGGTATCTGTAACATTTTCTACTATTAACACAAGCCTCGCAATTTGAATTTTTAAATCTATGCATTTTTTTTTGCTCACCCTTTAACATAAGAAAACATTACCTAAAAATTGTAAAAAATCTACCAACCACTTTTTGTAAAATCCACAAAATCTAAACCACTAATGTATAAACAGTTGAGGCTATTTTATCCTAAGGCTATATTATGTCCGAGGCTATCATATCCAAGGCTATTTTGTCCAAGATCCTGATTAAGGTAATTTTGATTAAAACATACATTATATTCTGAACAAGGACTTAACTAACATCCCTAAAACCAAGAATCAACAAATTAGGTTGTCAAGCAAACAAAACATTAACAAATATAGAGTTACAACGCATTTAATAGTCAACATTATTTATAATTTTTAACAAAATTTTCAAATATACAGGGTGATTCAGAATAAACAAAGTTTTCCGATTTTCTGATATAACCAGAAGGAATACAAAAAAAAATTATACATCCTTGTTCTCTGTAAAAAAAAAACATCAAACTTAAGAGATCATTTTCAATATCTCTAGAAATAACGGCGCATTTTAGAGCATAAATAATTCAAAAGGTGCATATGATGCTTTTTTAGGTAAAATTTTTCTTTTTGTATACTTAATAAACATAACCTTAAAAAGGGCTCATGTTCATTCATCCCCACCACTCATTTATTTCTATAATCCTTTAATCTGATTGACAGATTAAGATATAAACTCATAATTTATCTATAATTTGTAATTAAATGTTTTTATTAAAAAAATTCAAACTTCAATAACTTTTTTGTCTTTAGAGATTTTTTTATGAAATACAAATTTTTTTTCTATGTAATATAAGCTTTGTTACTAATGAATATTCTTTTACTGCAAATGTATCACAATCAAGAAATGTGAAAAAATGACAAATTGCAGTTTCTTAAAAATGCTTTTGTGGGAAGCTAAAAAGCATTTCACCTTTAAAACTCATTAAGGTACTTTTCTTAGACATTTTTCTAAATTATTATTATTTTTCTATACAAAATAGAAGAGTTATCTTAATACTTTATAACATTTTTCACATAAAGCATTTTTTGAATCTATGTACCTGTCATAGAGGCTGCTTTTTTAGAGATTATGAAAAACACCTTTTACAAATTTGATGTACTTTTTTACAGAGAACAAGGACATATAATCATTTTTTCTGTATTCCTTCTGGTTGAGTCAGAAAAACGGAAAACGCGTTTTTTCTGAATCACAGTGGATATATCACAATTATTAAATAAAGGATAATTGATATAAATGAACATTTAAAGGGCGAATATAGGTTTGATATGATATGAGCTTATATCAAAGGTGACATTACATACTTTTAGAATATCTATGCCAAATTTAAAAATTCAAAAAAATCCTTAAAGGACGCCTGCAAGAAATAACACGCTTTAACTGCTGAAAGACTGCCACAAGAAGACCCTATACCCCAAATTATAAGCCTTCATCTCCAATAACAAAAAAGTTCTAGGCATTTCAAAAAAGCATTTTATGTACAATGGAATTTTTGAAAGATTTCCAATGCTCATAAAAGAAAAAACAATATTAAATAACGTTGCCTAGACATAAAATTATAACCTTATCTTTGTCAGAAACTTAGATTGCCTGTAACTGATAACATTTTTACAATAAAAACACCACATTTCATAGTCAAAATCTATGAAAAAAATTCGATTTAAATTGCATTTTTAAACAAAAATAATAGCGGAAACAAAGGGGTAAACTAATACAAGCTTAGCTGTGATTGGTTGTTAAGCTGATTCAGCCTTCTGATTGGCTACAGTACATTCGGTACAACGCAAGTAAAACTTATTTTTTTTTAATGATTTTGACTATAAAAATGGGTATTTTTATTGTAAAAATATAATTAGTTACTGGAAACCTAAATTTATGACAAAAATAAGCTTATAATTTTGTTTCTAGGCCACGAAGTTTAATTTTAAAGTTTTCAACATGAGCATTGCAATTCTTTCAAAATTTCCATTGTACATAAAATGTCATTTTAAAATGCCTAGAACTTTTTTGTTATAGAAGCTGAAGGCTTCAAATTTGGGGTATTTGGTCTAATTGTGACAGTCTTTCGGCAGTTAAAGCGTGGTATTTCTTGCAGGCTTCCTTTAAGTAGATTTTGCAATTTTCTGTTTCAATTGAACATATAATAAATGAGATTGCCGACAAAATCGTTTATTTTAGCCCTTTACAAGACTTTTTTTTGACTATTTTGCTTAAGTTTGATTGACTATTACATTGGCACGCACCTTAAAAGATAATTTAAATGTTTATTATTTTAGATTATATACTAGTTTATTTAATTTTTTAAAAAGCATAAAAATAATTTGCGTAGAAAGGCATCAGGAGTATTGACAGGGTAAATAATACGTCTTAAAGTTTATTTTCTGTACAGAGATCTTTGATTAATTCATGATGATATAAACAACCCTTCTGTACGCATTTTCAACACACACACACACGGCCACAAAAAAACAGGGATTTGAAATCATTCTTCCTCCAAGAAAATTTTATCGATTAATTTTTTTTACTTTTTACATTATTTGATGTTTTTTTAACTTTTAAAAAATTTACTTTATGAAGGTAGAAGGAGGGTATATTTACCCCTGATTAATTGGGAACCACACTAATTCCAAATTTTTTTTTCGAGATTGACGGGTTTTAAGCTATAAATAGACTTATACAATTGAATATGTCAATATTTTTAAGTTATTTATAATCTATGGAATTGCACCTTTGATATAAGCTCATATCATATCGAACCTATATTCGCCCTTTAAAGACCTCCATAACCCAGCATATACTTTTATCAAATTATTTTAAGAAACAAGTTGTATTAATGCGTCCTTAATGACGTAACTTTTTTATTACTATACAAATGACATTTCATATTTTTTTTATTTTTTTTAAGGGCCTATTGTGTACCAAAAAAACGTCGTTATCTTTAAAAAAATGTCACAAAAAATGTAAACAATAACAATATTTTGAATTTAATGACATTTTATCTTAAATAAAACAGCATTGACACGTCAATTTTTCCTTTAAAACGTCCAGAAAAACAAGATGGCCGCTAAACTTTCAAAATTGTATTATTATTTTTTATTTTTATTTGTGGTAAATAAAATGATAAAATTTAATTCAATTTAAATCATTTAAGGCTGTATTAAGACGTCGAATTTTTATAGAACGTCAAAAAAAAACAATATGGCTACCAAATTTGGTAATATATTATTTAGTTATAAACTAAATATTAGATATAATTCAGGGTTAAAATTTATCTAATAATATTGAATCAAACACATAATATGTTTCAATTAATTCATTAATTACTGAAAAAGTTTCTTGACCTATATATATGGTTCTATTCTTTGTAAATAGAAGGTCTCACCAAAAAAATTAGTTTTCATAAAATACATGCAAAAAGGAACTAAAATATAAATTCATAGTGGTGTCTGTAGTACTAAAATCTTTCATTTCATTACAAAATAATAATTGTCAAACTAAAAATAAGGTCAAAACATTGAGAAAACAAAGCTAAACAATGAGTGATTTCAACTGCCATCTGGTGTCAAAATCAGTAACTATTTGTTCCATCTCCTTTTTAAATACATATAAGATCATTTTAATGCGTCCTTATTTTTCAATATGTCATTTAAATTATTTAATTAATAAAGATGACTTACTACAAATTAAGGATGTTTTGATTCCACATTATTTATTTTATTTACTGTGATATTGATATGTAATTCTATAAAATATATCAATGTGTGGAAAAAATAGAAAATGACATGTTGAAACAACCTTAATTTTTATATTTCATCAGGCATTAATTTGCAATTCTTTTTTTTAGAAAAATGGTGGCAAATAAAAAACAATTAAGGCCATATTAATAAGTCATTTTCTTTAAATACGTCACAAAAAAGACTTATTGAAAATTAACGACATATCAATGCAACCTTTCTAAAGAAACAAAACCAATTTAGGAGATGCTGGGAAGAATTCATAAATAAATAGAAAAGTATAATTTTCTATAATACAAAGTAGCTTGATGTCTTTCCATCTGTCTGAAGCTTATGATCTCAGTAACCGCTGAACTGAATGGGCTCTATTCCTATGGTAGTTTTAAGCTATTTTCTTAAAGGGAGTGTGAATGAAAATATTTCTCATCATATTATCAAATCTTAACAATTTCTAAGCACCTTTCAATAAATTGACCAACCAAAAACGTCCTATGAAAAAAAATATCAAGGATTTAAGCCTTGATTTTTTGGTATTTTGGGAGGGGAAACTGAAAAAACAGGGAAAACCTGTAGGTTTTTCTTTATTAAAATGTTTCTAGGAATATTTAACTTGTCATACATAGTTTAAACAATTAACTTACTGTTAAGCATTTATTTTATGACTTAAAATTGTTAATTCATGTTGTAATAACGTAGAAATTAGGTAATAAAGATTTATTTTAAATTTGTATCATTGACAAAAAAATACCTCACTGTCTCCAATCTCGGAGGTTATTTGAAATGATAATATCCTTTTTTATTGTGTCGGAAAAAATAAAAGGAAAAATTTACTGCTGATTTATACATCCCAGAATTTTTTTCCCTAATCTTGGATATAGTAAAAATCAGCGAAAAAACCCTTTTTTAATTAGAAGAGAGCCCAATTTGCCCTAACTTTGAGATTATGTGAATGAGATACTGTTAAAAACCTTAATTTGATGAGAAATTTTTTCGTTCACAGTCCCTTTATCAACAAATTTTTATGTAATAAAATTATCTGATTGGTCTGATTTTTGGAGTAATGATTCCTAGGACAACAAAGTACATTGTTATAAGGAAAGCATCTGGTGCATTATTTGTCAATGATTCCTAGGACAACAAAGTACATTGTTATAAGGAAAGCATCTGGTGCATTATTTGTCAAGTGTACCATTTTCTGCACTACCTCTCTGATTTTGGTAATACTCTATATTTTTGTCTGTTGGGTGATTCAAGGGTGCTAGATGGCCAAAAAAAAGGTTTCAGAGTCCCTGGATGTCTAGATATATAGCTATCTTTGAAGTTAGTTAACAAAAACTTTAAAAAAGCACACTTTTTTCCACAATTTTAAAAATTAATTTTTTCATCAATCTTTAATCCAACCTATACATTTTATAAACTAAAATGATCATTTATTCATGTAAAAAGCGCACATACTGCTATTTTGGCCAAAACTCTAACAAAAAGTGAATTTGGATATCTAGTGTAATACCCAAAAATATCTGTTTGAAAAAAATGTTTTAAAAAGTTTTATCTGTGGACGTATGTGGTATATAATGGTTTGGATTACCCGGGACTATAAGGATGTCAAATTTCACTTTGGGTCACCCTGTAAATGTGATTTTTGCGTCTGTAGAGCTAAAAATTGGTCCAAATTACTCTATTAAGTGTCTAAACTTCATATATCATCCACCTAAATTTGACTTTTGATATATTATTTATAACATCACCTGAAGAAATTGAACTTTGGAAAGTTAAATATCAATTTATATTTTACACTCTTATGCATTGTTCTTGTTCTTGTTTAGGTGTAGGTGGTTAAAGTGGCTGTGAATTTGCAAATAACGTTATATATATAGGTAGATAACTGACAATCGAAGATAAATCTTTAAAAATATTGCCTAAAAAAAATGATAAATATTTAATTAGATGAAAAAGAATTTTCAAATTTTCTAAACAGAATGATACCGCGCCAGTAAGTAATTGTATGCAGGGAGGAAATGGATATTTGGATTTTTATTACATTAGTTCCCAAAGTTAATGACATTTTGTTAGTTGGCTAATTAACTTTGGGAACTTTCATAGAATTTTAATTGGTTGGTTTATTACTTTGAGTGTCCAAATGTTTAAACCACTAAATATTGTTTACAAAATGGGTAATTTTGTGTATATTTTCAATGTGAATATCCATTAATTTATCGGCCATTGTCTTATGCCTCTAGTTCCCTGGTTAATTAGGTAGCAATAGGTGTGCGGGTGGGTGCGTTAAGTGTGTGTGTGTGTTAGTGTTATACTACGATAGTGTGTGTGTGACAAATTACAACTATTCATTTTGGAATAAATAAAATAATGTTTATTTTTATGGTAAAACTTTAATAAAATGATTGAATTTTTTGCTGAAGTATATAGCAAATATAATAAATTTTTACTTTTTAAACAATTTAATTCTTAAATATCATTCTTTCTATAGATTTAAACAATTTTTCAATTGTCTTTATACCGGCTCAAATATACCGAAATTTAGTTAATGATTTTATAAAATAAACCAAACTTTTTCATTACATTTTAAAGAAAGTTCGAAGACAAATATTAATAGACATGTACTACAAAAATATTTCCTAAGTATTGATTTTTTTGTTTTTGTCTGTAAGCGAAGAAATGGCTTATTTTCTTAAGTTTAATTGTTGCAAAGATTTTAATGTGAACTTTATGTGGAAATAACCTCGGCATTTTAAACTGATTTTTTTCTAACTTAATTGAACTTTTAAGGCATTATTTATTCTATGGAAATTACTTAAAAACTAAGAAAAGATAAACGAAAATGCATTTTGAAAAAAAAATTTCTTGATCACTTTAAGGGTTACTAATTAATTTGGGACAACCCCATGATTTTTAAATTTATAATTTTTAACCTCCGCCCCCCCCCCCAAAAAAAATATAAAAAGCTTAAACATCCTTGCCTCTATGATATAAAGATTACCCCACAAAATGCACATGGGGGTGCCCAAATTTAGATATTTCCCCCAAATCAAAAAGCTTGTACGTCCTTGATTATGTAAGCTCATTTAAAACATACTGAAATCAATTTGTGTACAACGATTATCCTATTCATTTGTTTTTTAGTAGCAAAGATGCTCTATAATTCAAAATATCCCTCCGTCCGTTGTCTGCCCATTCATCTGTATGTCTGTCCATTGGTATGTCTGTCTGTTCATCTGTTCATCTGTCAGAAAGAGGGATAACATGATTTTCTCATCATCTTTAAAAGATAGAAGGCTGCAATTTTCATGGATTGAATATTCTCTCCCTCTCTATTGATACTCCATATTTTCATCAAGTTTCATTAGGATTTTTCAATAAACTGGGGTGGGCTATATCAATTCCTACATTTCAAGTTTTCATGATTTTCTCTACTCCTATTGAAGATAGATGGTTGAAATTTTCAGGGATTGAAAACTTTGATATTCTGCATAATTTTATCAAGTTTTATTGAGATTTACTTATTGGAGTCCTACCCCAAACGTAGGAGTCCCAAATGTTGGAGTGGACAAACGCAGGAATCCCAAACATCGGAGTAAAACGTAGGAATGGGACAAACATCAGAGTGGACAAACATTGAGGTGGACAAATGTTAGAGTGGACATTGCTTAAATAAAACCTAGGAGTGTCTGCTATTTTAATAATATGACAATTTTGAATCTTTTTATACCCCTGTCTATAAAATAATGACTATGGCCACAGCACTCGGCCCCCTGGCCTAACCTAACCTAACCAAGAAAAGTAACTGGACAAAGGGGGGGGGGGTGGCTGGGTTTATATAAAAAAATTCAAAATTGAAATAAGAATTCAAAATTTAAAAAATAGTTTGGGATTCCTGTGTTTGTCCACTCCGACATTTGTCCCAAAAATCCTGCGTTTTTCCACTCCAACGCTTGTCCCACTCCTACGTTTGTTCCACTCTTACGTTGGGGATTCATGCGTTTGTCCACTCCAATGTTTTTTCACTCCTACATTTGGGACTCCTACATTTGGCATGGAACTGATTATTGGTTGGGGTGCTAGTTTGATTCCTAGATTGTTAAGTTTTCCTGATTTTCTTTACTCCTATTCAAAAAATTTAAAGAGGCTGGGTTTATACCACCCATAATATATTAATGGGGGTGATTACCCCCATTCCCCAAAAAAATTACACTTTTACAGGCACTCCCCCCCCCCCCCTGGATATATCTGCACTCTCCCTTGTAGTGACTAGGCCAACTTCATGGTCTCTGGAAGCCCATTTAGTTATAAGAAGTTCACATTATAAGAGCACTCTTATAGCATCCACTCTATCATAGACATCCAAGGGGGGAGGGTAAAGTGGCGATTACCCCCCCCAAACGAATTTTTCATTTACCCCCTCCCTCATTTAATATTTACCCGTACCCCCAACCATTTAAGAGAGGGTATTTACCCCCCCCAAACAATTTTGGGGGGGGTAAATACCTCCCCCAAAATAAAAAAATTTTTGCGCGCTTCGTGCATTTACTAATTATTTAATTAAATTTAAATTTCTCTCCCTCAAAAATTTTACCCCAAGGGTAAATTTTGGGTGGGGTAAACAAAATTTCCCCTGCCAACAGATTTCTGGAGGGGGAATTACCCCCCAAAAGCAAATTTTGGGGGGGGAAAAAAAATTTGCAACGTGCTTCGCACGCCATTTTACCTCCCCACCCCAAAACCGAATTACCCCCCCTTGCAAAAATTTTACCCCCCCCCCCCAAAAAAAAGCTTGTATGTCTATGATCTCTATTAGCATTACATGTGTAATGCATTATAGACATACATATAGATATTGTGAGGGATCCTACACTTTCTAACACCTTGTTTTGCATGGTAAAAATTGTTCCAATAGTTATTGATATTGATATTTTTTAAAAAAAATTACAATAACTTGAATATGATGATGTTTAAAAAATGCTGAAATTATAGTTATCTTTAGACTATAAAAATGATAAACATACCTATAGAAGCGATAAATAATTCTCTTTTTAATTATAAAAATATTTTTTAGAAACAAGAACAAGAACAATGCATAACAGTGTAAAATATAAATTGATATTTTTTTTAATATTCTAAAACTATCCGGGACCTATAAGAAGCTTCCATAAAACAGAGAAGTCAATAGGTACAGTAGTTATCAAAATCTTAAGCTACAGACAAAAAAGCTTACTACTTTATATAATAGAATAATGAAATGCAGCTGTTTTAAGGGTTGGCAGCTTAATAATACAGACCAATTCTATAAGTGAGTGTATATGTTATGATGTTTAACTTTAAAATGGTGTAATTATAGTTATATTTAGCCTAGAAAAATGATAAACATACCTATAGAAGCGTTAAATAATTATCTTTTTAATAATATAAATATTTTTTAGAAACAAGAACAAGAACAATGCATAACAGTGTAAAATATAAATTGATATTTTTTTCCAAAATTCAATTCCTTCTGGTGATGTTATAAATAATATATCAAAAGTCAAATTTAGGTGGATGATTTATGAATATATAAAGCTTCTTTACAGCCAAAAAAATTAAGAAAAAAAATATCAGTTATGGAGCAACAAAAGTGGGTTTATCACAAAACCTCGATTTTTTAGTCGTCTATTCTATAAACAACCAAGTCATTACCTGTACATTATAAAGCAAAGCCAGGCGATTAAAATGAGGTATTAAGCACTTTCTAACTCCAAAAAATGATTCTTCTAGAGCAAAAATTAGTTGGGCATTTTTGGTGACTCAAATTTGAAATTTTGAAAATATTAAAAAAACATACTTTTTTTATCTAATAGGCAAATTAATGGTATCAATATATCCGCAAATGTCTTATATACAGTTTAATACACTTTTAAGTCCATTATTTTTGGGCTTTGAGTGAACGTCTAATAAGGTTGATTTCTAGCCAAGTATGTTTTTTAAAAATTATGGTTTTTGTCCCTTTTTTGGGGGAAGGAGTCGTTTTAGGGCCATAGACTATTTCCTCATTTTTGTAGAATTTGTTAATTATGCATCAACCACATCAGGCATACCGTTTTGCCGTTATTCACCACCAAAGGCGGAATTTTTTATGTCTTTCCCAAGGTTTTAAGAGGCATTTTTGGTAGGAAGGCGTTGTTATTAAGATCACTCTGAAATACTTTTATTTCGGCAATTAAATTTACTGAATTTCATGTGAAGTAAAATTTTTTGTATATTCAACCGATTTTTAACAAAAATAATTTTAATTGGATGTGATATATATTTCTTTTATTCACTTTATTCTCTTGTTTTACAATTGAAATCCATCTTGACAAAAAACGGTTAGAAGTACAAAAAATTTACTTTACATGAAATTTAGTAAATTAAATTACCTAAATAAAATATTTTAGAGTGATCTTAATAAAACAATGCCTTCTTACCAAAATGCCCATTAAAACCTCAGGAACGGAAAAAAAGCATCAAAAATCTTACCTTTGGTGGTGAATAACAACAAAACAGTTGGCCAGAGGCGGTTGATGCATATTTAACAAATAATGTGCCTTGAAAAATTATACAAGAACGAAGAAATAGTCTATGGCCCTAAAACGACTACTTCCCCCCAAAAAGGGGCAAAAACCATACTTTAAAAAAAAAACTGCATGGGGTGTCCAAAAATGTGAAAATCTGTAAATTAGGCTCAGATTATTATTATTAGTCAAAATCTGCATCTATATGAAAATTTTAAGTAACTTAAAAATAGAAAAACAAAAAAAAATTTCTCATTTTTTAGGAAAATAGGAAAAAAATAGGAAAATATTGATCTGGTCAGAAAACACTATGGCCAAACATACTTAGACACTTAGAATAATTTGAAAAAAAAATAGCCAATTTGGACCAAGTTTTAGCTCTACAGACGCAAAAATCACATTTACAGGGTGTCCCGAAGTGAAATTTGACAACTTTATAGTTCCGGGTCCTCCGAACCATCTTATACCACATATGCCCACAGATAAAACACAGGATTTAAGGAGAGTTTTGGTGAAAATAGCATTATGTGCTCTTTTTACATGAATAAACGATCATTTTGTGTATAAAATGTATAGGTTGAATGAAAGATTGATGAAAAATTTAATTCTTAAAATTGTGAAAAAATGGGTGTTTTTTAAATTTTTGTTACCTACCTAACTTTTTTTTGGCCAACCAGCATCCATGAATCACCCAATGGACCAAAATATAGAGTATTACTAAAATCGAAGAGATGGTGCAGAAAAGTGGTACACTTGGCAAATAATGCACCATCTCTATGATCAAATCCTAAAAATCAAATTAAAGTAAATTTTACTTAAGCCGAAAAATCACATAAATAAATTGAATTAATAGGGGTTGTTTTAAGTTTTATCTTAAGCATAAAATTCTGCTTCCATAGACACCTTATCCAAATTCCTAGCTCTCATACAAGTCATTTGAACACAGTAATAGTGTCTGACTGATTATGACGTAACAAAAAAAATTAGCCAATAAGAGGCCACTATAAATTTTACCATTGGTCAATAACGGCCTCTCATTGGCTAATTTTTTTTGTTACGTCATAATCAGTCAGACACTATTACTGTGTTCAAGTCATTTGAGCCAAAAATTATGTAATATGAACTCAAAATCTATGATTTTTCGGCTTGGCCAAAGTTCTCTTAAAATACATAAGGGTCGGTATTTTTCATTTTGAATATTTTCTTTCATAGCCTGCTGAATGTCGAAAAATGTTTTTTAATCTAATTGACTGAAAAACCGGTCATTTGTCGTAACTTATACTATATGTCTTTAAACAGCATCATGTATTTAAGCAGTTTTGCAACAAATTTACCTACAATTTTGTTTCGACTTATGCATTGCTATTCTGCTTATTCAGTTCTGACACTCTACAAGTGTTAATATTCATTTGTCCTTCCATTTCAGAGCTTTGCTTTTATGGATATTGTCATCCTTGTTTTGAAAATATCTTAATAGCTTTAGGAAAAATTCTATATAGGAGGTGTGACTCCTTGTTACCTTATAGGGCGAGGCTAGGGGCGAAGCCGCCAGTATAATGATTATTGAGTTACTACGCTTTCTAAATTATACTTAACGGTTATTTGAAACATTGGGCACAGCTATAACAGCTATCCCGTAACTTTGTCATGGAAGGAAAACTTTTAAATGTAGAAACACTGTTAAAAATTGATTTAAATAAACCTTACCTTTGTTGTGGATTAAAACTTAGGGCAAATACATTTACAGAACAAAAAGACAGAGTCAAACCCAATAGGTTTTTCATTTTAAATTTTATAATCTAGGAATACAAGCAGGATTATGTCAAAACAAAGAGTAGGGTCGGCAGATTGAAAAGAAAACATATATATTAAGATATATAAGTTGGAACGAATTTTATTGTTAGAAGGAGATTCGAAATCTGGGGTATAGTCCTTTCCACGACATCCCTCCATAAGGAGCGGTTCTTCGTATTTTTCACAGTAGCTTTTCTCCTATTGCTAGCCCCTGCGGGGCCAATTACCTAATCCTGTGGGGCAATCACCTAACACAATATAACCTAACCTAACCTAAAATAACCTATAAAAAGCCATTTTAAAAATTCGAAGAATCGCTCCTTATGGAGGGATGTCGTGGAAAGGACTATACCCGAAATCTGCATAAAATTTTAAGGATTTTTTTTAAAAATTCGTTTTTTGTATAATTCTTTATCTAAAAGCGTAAATACAACTTAGGTTAATTAATTTTGACATCCGTGATAGGTGGATTGAAAACTACCTGCGTTCTAATTGGTTGAATGATGTACGACACTTAAGCTTCTCCAATGAGAGCGCGGATAGTTTTCAATCCATCACAGATGTCAAAATTAATTAATTTAAATTGTATTTCCGCTTTTAGATAAAGAATTATACAAAAAACGAATTTTATAAAAAAAATCCTTAAAATTTGATGCAGATTACAAATCTCCCTATAACAATAAAATTCTTTCCAACTTATATATCTTAAAATATATATATCAGGGAAGAAGGGGATATTGGACTTTAACTTTAATATACTGGTTTTCAAGCTTTATAGAATTTGTTGACTTTTCAAAATCATGAATGGGTACTCAAACTAATTGTGTTTATCATAAATTAGTATACCTAAATTTTTCTTCTATTATCTTCTCCCTTATAATCCCTGAGGTATGTTTAAAAACACAAATACCATTGCGTTAAATAATAGTGCGACTATTTGAAATGAGAAGCAGAGAAACAAACTACTTACTTCAAATAATTACATGTAAGAAATTTACAGTTAATTAATTCGAGAGAGAACAGAATAACAGACAGATCGAGTTAAAGACAGACGATCACGGACACTTGTACTGAAGATTCTCTTCTTTAAAAAAGACCAGGTTACACAGGTTGCTTATAGAGTAGCCCGCTACACTTGGACGATGACAATCACTTATTATTCTTCTGTATAATACAATATTGCCCTAATGATATGTTAACCATTTCAGTGGTTAGACCTAACTATTGTGGGTCAATACTTTTAAAGGGTTAAGACATCGAAAATTTTTAGTCAAAATTTTAGATAAATTTTGTTTTTAACTTTTTTCTCATTGAACTCATTAATTAATATTTTATCTGTCGACTAAATATTACGTTTCAATGTGTTTTTTATTGTAATAAAAAAAATTTCTAGTTATTAAATCAAAATGTTGATAATATGTATTCATTAATGAAAAAAATATAAAAATTCCATATAAGTAAACTTTTTATGATATTTAAAGACATACCATCCAAAATCCTAGATTTTTTAACAAAAATTTTCACACATTGGTGAAAGTTATTTGTTATCGCCTTGTCATTGCGCCTTGGTTATCTAGCTATCTCCTGAATCTCAAGGAATAAGACAATAGATAATGAATTGGTGCACATCCCTAAAATTAATGGTGCATAAGGTTGGACACTATTGGTTTGTACCAACCAACAAAGATGAAAGGTTTTTAAGCCAGAGTATGAGTAAGTGTATATAAAACTTCGAGTAGCATGATAATTTACAGCCCAATGTCCCATCCCTCTATTTATCAATCATATTAGATATCTATCTATCTATCATTTTTATTTGTCCTGTTATCGAATAACCTCAACTCTTCTGTAGTGCTTGGTTTGGGGTCAATATTTGCAAAAGGAAAACAGTGTTGTTATGTTGAGATCAAGTAATTCTACATTTTATCTGGAATAGTCATTATATCCTTATACTAAAGTAACAGGATGTCTGTGTGTTTGTGTGTTTGTCTGTGTGTTTGTACCAAAGGATCTCGCTAACCGCTGAACCGATCGGGTTCTCCTTAACAGGGTAGCTTCTCATAAGTCCCGGGAAGGTTTATAACTATTTTGGGGGAGGGTACCACCACCCTCCCAAGAGAAATGACAAAAAAATCGAAATTTTTAAAAATTTATGGGAGACTTCACCGTCAAATAAAGAGGTATCGTACATAAAAAATTAACTTTAACAAACAAAAACATTTAAAGTGCCACTAGAGGCCTCTAGGGGCGTAGCCGCTAGTACTTAATAATGCAATTATCTCACAGTGCATATATTTTTGGAGATAAAAGTTACCATGAAAATTTTATTGTGAACTGCACTAGATCCAAAATATTTTTTCAATTTCTAAATTGAGAATTCAGAATATTTTTTGAATTTACCTATTACTGAATATTTTGATAATATAAAGAATCACATAAAAACTACAGTAAACTGATATCTACATTAATGTGCGAATTGTATATACTTAATTTCGGCGTAGATTTTGATATGTGGTGTACTTTTTATGTGATTCAACTATTATTCATGTCCATAGTTAGGTCAATGAAATAAAAACTAATCTTATCAATAGAACAACATTATCACAATGAATATATTGAAAATATTAGAGTAAGAATAGTTTATCTTTAAAGGACGCCTGCAAGAAATAACACGCTTTAACTGCTGAAAGACTGCCACAAGAAGAGCCAATACCCCAAATTTAAAGCCTTCAGCTTCAATAACAAAAAAGTTCTAGGCATTTCAAAATAGCATTTTATGTACAATGGAATTTTTGAAAGATTTCCAATGCTCATAAAAGAAAAAACAATATTAAATTACGTCGCCTAGACACAAAATTATAACCTTAACTTTGTCAGAATCTTAGATTGCCTGTAACTGATTACATTTTTACAATAAAAACACCACCTTTTATAGTCAAAATCTATGAAAAAAATTCGATTTAAATTGCATTTTTAAAAGAAAATCATAACGGAAACAAAGGGGTAAATTAATACAAGCTAAGCTGTGATTGGTTGTTAAGCTGATTCAGCCTTCTGATTGGCTACAGTACATTCGGTACAAAGCAAGTAAAACTTATTTTGGATCAAGTCAAGCTGAGTATGCCAATAGCCTGTTTTGGCACACGCTACTTGACTTGGGGGAATATTGGCATACTCTACTTGACTAGGGGGAATATTGGCACACTCTGCTTTACTTGGCGTAATATTGGCATACTCTGCTTTACTTGTCAATATATGCTTTTCCTAAAATTTTGAAATAATTTATGTATATATACTAGCGGCTCCACCCCCGGCCGTTCTCGATGTCTCTAGGGGCATTTGAGGGAAGGAGAGGGCTGAAAATCTCCTTTACATTTAAGTTTTAAAAAGAAAAACTATTGTAACAAAATCATGGTATTTTGAAGGACCAATAAGAAGCTTCATTGAAAGAAGAATCATAAAAGTCCATCGATCAGTGAGATCTTTTTTTTGAAATTTTAAAGGTTTTGGCTAATTTTCGTAACTTTTCTACTACTTGGAATAGAGAGCTCCTAGATGCTAGTTTATATATTTTACGTACATTAAGTAGTAAATTTGCAGGTTGAATTAGATGCTATTAAAAGGTAATGACACATATATAATAAATATTAGACTTGACATGAATTCGGAAAATATGTTAAATTCATCTTTTTTTTATTTTTTGTCATGCTGCTTTGATTGATAAACTATTGGCATACTATGCTTTACTTGATGAAATATTGGCATACTATGTTTTACTTTGGGGAATATTGGCATACTCTACTTGACTAGGGGGAATATTGGCACGCTCTGTTTTACTTGTTGCCATTGGCACACTCAGCTTGACTTGATCCCTTATTTTTTTTAATGATTTTGACTATAAAAATGGGTATTTTTATTGTAAAAATTTAATTAGTTACTGGAAACCTAAATTTATGACAAAAATAAGCTTATAATTTTGTTTCTAGGCCACGTAGTTTAATTTCAAAGTGAGCATTGCAATTCTTTCAAAAATTTCATTGTACATAAAATGTCATTTTAAAATGCCTAGAACTTTTTTGTTATAGAAGCTGAAGGCTTCAAATTTGGGGTATTTGGTCTACTTGTGGCAGTCTTTCAGCAGTTAAAGCGTGGTATTTCTTTCAGGCTTCCTTTAATTGACCTAATGGATCATGGAAAGAAAACGAAGTAACTGGTTTTGTCGTATTTTTACAGTGGCATTTTTCCTATTACTAACTGCTCTAACCATGCAGGGCCAATATTCTAACCCTACGCGGCAATACTTAACATTCACCTAACCAATCAAAAGCTACTGAGAAAATATATAGAAATTTATATTAATGATATATTTTCAGGTTCTTTTCACATCATCCCTATAATAAAGTAAAACGATGTTTGTCTGTCTGTTTGTACCGAAGGTTCTCGCTAGCCGCTGAACCCGCAAGATATGGGAAAATTTATAAAACCTGCTAAATGGCCGTCTGACCGCCATTGTTTCTTTTCTTGAAACGCCAGGAAATTTAATTTTAATATTGATAACTGAAAAAAAATTTAATCGGACCATAAAGTGTGTTACCTTTTTATATGTTTCATCATTATTCGGCCAAAACTCAGTCAAAAATGCTCATAAAATAGACCTTTTAAGACCTAAGATTCTCAAATAGTTCTTTAACAAGAGCCGTCAATCAGTTTTGAGATATCTCCAAATTTCAAGGAAAATTGGCAAAAAAGGCCAATTTTAGTGTTACCAATAAAAAAATACTTATTTATACTTTTCTCGTATTCATTCGAATCTGGTGGATAGGAACCGGTTCTCATCCATACGAAAAAAACTATGTCTAGTATCGTATTATATCCAGTTTTCTACGAATATGGAAATGTACAATCATAAGATTAGAACCAGTTTTTTTAGCCGGTGCTTTCGGCACCTCATGGCTAAAAAAATAGTTTTAATCTTATAATTGTACATTCTATATCCGCGGAAAGCCGTTTATAATACGATACGAGAAATAACTATTCTCTCATTTTTAAAGTTTAATTCTGTTGAATTAAATATTCTTGAAGGGATTTATGCATTGATTATAACATAATATTTGGTGGAAATAAATGATCTTCAAAAGTATTTTTTTTAAATAAGAAATTTATCCCCCATTGCCTTAAAGGACAGCTGATGACCTCCAGTGTTCTTGGTTTTGTCAAATACATGTTAAAGAAAAAAATTAGCCAAAAAAGTACATAAAAAAAATATTTTAATGTGCTAGAAAAATAAGATTGTTTTACTTCAAATTTTGGGATGCTGACCTTAAAGAGGCTCTTACTGGTGGTGATGGTAACCCAGATGGCATTGAAGTACATGAGCATTATGGCAACACTACTATTGATCTATGTTCTTATTTTTATATTTCTAGCAGCCTCCAAAGAAAAAATATAATAAGAACTTTAACTTTCGTTTAAAAACTACATTATTTATCTTATGAATTTGAGTAAAACTCATGAGTGTATATTTAGGGATTTCTCTTGATTGGAGGCTGCTAGGAATTTAAAAATCAGAACAAAGATTAATAGTTGTGTTGTCATAATGCTTATGTACTTCAATGCCATCTTTTTCACTGTCATCACTAGTAAGAGCATCTTTAAGGTCAGCATCCCCAAATATGCAGTTAAAGAATTTATTTTTCTAACACATTAAAATACTTTTTTATTTATTTTTTTGGCTAATTTTTTCTTTTTACATGTATTTGACTAAACTATGATCACTAGAGGTAAGCAGCTGTCCTCATGGGCAATAGGGTATATATTTCTTATTTTCCAATAAAAATACTTTGAAGATCATTTATTTCCACCCAATATTATGTTATAATGTATAATGAATGCATAAATCCATTCAAGAATATTTAATTCGACAGAATCAAACTTTAAAAATAAGAGAAAAGTATAAATAAGTATTTTTTTATTGAATTTATGGTATCTGAGCATATAAAAGGGAGTGGGGACAAAACACCTAATTTAAAAATGCCTAACTAAAAATGCCTAACTAAAAACACCTAAGTTTAAAAATACCTAATATTAAAAACACCTACGTTAAAAACACCTAATTTAAAAACACCTAATTTATAAATGCCTAAATTAAAAACGCCTAACTAAAAATGCCTAACTAAATATACCTAATTTTAAAAATGCCTAATTTTAAAAACGCCTAATTTAAAAATACATAAGTTTAAACTATCTAAACGCCTAATTTAGAAATGCCTAATTCTAAAATATCTATTTTTTTTCACTAAAATACTTAAAATTTTGATAACATTAATCCTATTGGCTTATTGTTCTTGCTGAAGAATCTTGCTAGCCAATGAACCAATATGGTTCATCTTTACAATGAAGCTTCTCGTAGGTCATGGGTAGCTTTATAACGCTTTTGGGGAGGTTACCAACACCTTCCAATGAGAAATCCCCCTTAGAAAAAATCCCCCCCCCACATTTTTTTTTATATTTCTTTAATCTTTTTTTTTTATAAAAATAGAACTAAAATGGGGAATGGTCAACTATCACCCCACAAGAAAAAAAATTAACTTAATCCCACCTTTCCATCTATTATCCCTGACGACAGGCCATCCCCTTGACGATTTTGTAAAGCGACTTAGGTTAGGGAAGAAACCAATAAAAATTAAAATTCATTTGTCTCCATTGTCCTTCAACCTTTGATTTAACTAATTAATTAATTTCTCACGTGAGGTGCCACAAACTAATCATAATTTTTTTTTTTTTTTTCAAAGTCATTTTAGTCAACATAAACATTGAAATTGCAAATTGACATTGGTTTTCAACATTAAAAGCCTTGTTATCTATATTTTTTTAAATACTTCAAATCATTATTTTAGATTTTTCTTTCTGTCTGTTAATTTGTAGGCCCTTCAAAATTCCTTCAATTGTATATGTTGATTCTCACACACTTTAAATTTGTTGTCAGGAAATAAAACATTTTTTCGAGGGAAAACAAGACAGGTTCTTAGAATTATTTGTCTATGACGATAAATGATATAAAGAACTATCTTTTTTTATTTTCATATGTAAAGAAAATTTTACATTATTAGCAGCCTAATGATTAGAAACTATAACAATAATTGATTTTAAAAAATGGACACTTATTAAGTAGCTAATAATTTCTAAAAACATGTATAACTTTAAAAGACCATAGGTCTTGGTAATGTTCATGACTATTTTTGTAGAAATTAACACCACCTTCCTAAAAGAATTTTCTACTTCATTTTTCTTTTTCAAACTATATTTTGAAATTGTGGAGGGGTGGGTCGTAACCCCCCCCCCCCTCAAGACTAAATTGAATTCACCTCTGCACTGCAATTGCCCCTAGAGGCCTCTAGGGGGCGTATCCGCCGGTTTAATATAATTAACAACAGTTTTAAGATATGCTTAGAATTAGGTTTTTTTAATTTAGATATTTTAAAATTAGGCATTTTTAAATTTAGGTATTTATAGCTAGGTGTTTATAAAATTAGGCATTTTTAAAATTAGGTGTTTTGTCACATTAGGCATTTTTAAAATTAGGTATTTTTAAATTAGACATTTTTAAATTAGGTATTTATAAATTAGGTGTTTTGTCACATTAGACATTTATAAAATTAGGCATTTTTAAATTAGGTATTTTTAAATTAGGTGTTTTGTCCCCACTATAAAAGGTAACACCCAAATTTGCCTTTTTTGTCAATTTTTCTTGAAATATGAAGATATCTTAAAACTGATTGATTGGGCTTGTAAAGAAACTATTTGCGTATCTTAGGTCTTAAAAGGTCTATTTTGTAAGCATTTTTGACTAAGTTTTGGCCAAATAATGATGAAACATATAAAAAGGTAACACACTTTAAACCAAAGATTTGGGGAAAATGTGAAATATTTAAAAATAGCCAAAAACTTGCAAAAAGGCAGTCTGACCGTCATTGTTGTTTTCTTCAAACGACAGGAAATTTAAGTTTGATATCTTTAACTAAAAAAACTTGGAGAATCGAACTATAAACACCAAAGATATGGGGAAAATGTTGAAAATATAAAAAAAGCCTAAACCTGCTAAAAAGCAGTCCAACCGCCATTGATGTTCATGGTTAACTGTGCTTCTTAATAATGGAAATGTCGTCAAAAAGTTTCAGTATTCTATCTTTTATAGGAGCCGAGAAAATCACGTTTCCCCCTTTCTGTCTCACACGGACGGACATTTCGAATTATAGAGTAGCTTCGCTAATAAGGACATTTCGAATTATAGAGCAACTTCGCTACTAAAAAATTTACAGACCCGGAGATTTAGATTCTTTGATAAAAATAGCTATAGCTAGGCATTAGTTTAGCAAAACTGTTTCTATCTTCAACACACCCTGCCTTAACCAAATAAAGGCTAAACAAAAATTACCATGAAAACGGACAATGCAGCGTTCAAATAGGACCTAGTGCCAAGTAGAATCCATTGAGAATGAAATCCTAGCTGTTCCTTCTTGGCAGATATTTTGATTTTAAGATTTAAGGTGAAAATCACTAAATTCGTCAAATATACAAGGCAAATCTATCTTCAATACAGGAAGATTAGATACTGTTTTTCTGTAAATCATGCTCCTGAGGACACTTTATAATTCAATTAAAATCTTATTTATGTAAAATCAATGTTTCAGTTGTGATTTAACTCAAATCTGGTTAACTTCTCTTTGTTTTTCACTTGTTTTCTTAATCATCTCAAACATTAGGGCATAGAATTCTTTACACAATGTGTATACACTTATGATAGAGATATCTAGAGACCCCCTCTGTAAATCAGCCAATAGGATAACACTGGAAGAACAATCTAGCTATATTATTGGTAGAGATGTGTATAGACTTTGGCACAAAAGTGCAAAATCCTGTAATTTTGTTTGCATAATGAGTCACCTATAAATAGTTGCATTTCTTAGGACAAAGCTTTGCTTGGGTAAATCATATCTTGTAAAAATGTATAATCTTATATAATGTGAAACAATGATAAAACATATATAGTTAGTAACTATGAATAGTTGAATTTCTTAGGATAAAGTTAGCTTTCTATAAATCATTTTGTGGAAATATTTCGTTGATGTATTATTTGATTGGATTGTACATAACACAAATAAACAAAGGTGTTTGTATGCTAGAACTTTTTTTAGTTTGACAAATTATGGGTCCAGTTTGACCTTCTAGATATATTACGATATCTATTTGATTCCTTGTCTGTATGATAATTTAGGCTTCATTTATTTAATATTTAACAAAATGGAAAACTAATTATGATTGTACCAAAAGTACCTTTGCTTCATATGAATTAAAGTATGTCTATTACTCTGTTGCTGTAAGGTTTCCTTCAAGTTATTGTTTCTTCTTTCATTTTCTCTTCTGCTTTAAGCTGTTGTAAAGCTTTATACTTAAAAAAAACTTTCTGCCATGGTAGAACCTAGGGTTTGTGCTGAGTGGGAATATGATTATATTGATGGAGAAGGATTATTCTTACCTTAGTTCTTCAGACATCCAGAAATCCATTTCCCTGTTTGGTACTAATCAGAGATTTTGAAGATTAACATCTTAAGGTTGTTAATGTAAGCCAAGAACTTTTAGTCTGTTACATTAAGTTCACTAAAGATCTCAAGCTTGCTAAACATAGTGTCAAATCCTAAGCTTCCCTATAAGCAAGGATTAGGACGAGGGGTTTGTACCAAAAAGAAAAGTATATTTAGATGGTCAAACTGAACCCATTATCTGATTTATAGAAAGCTAACTCTGTCCTAAGAAATCCAACAATGATACAATATTCATAGTTGACTTTTTATTATATATCCTTGGTCTATATTATGGGAATAAATTTTACAGATTATGATTTATCCAAGCAAAGCTTTGTCCTAAGAAATGCAACTATTTATAGGTGACTCATTATGCAAACAAAATGGAAACATTTTGCTCTTTTGAGCCAAAATCTGTACACATCTCTATCAATAACATAGCTAGATTGTTCTTCCAGTGTTATCCTATTGGCTGATTTACAGAGGAGTTCTATAGATATCTCTATTTTAAATGTTTACACATTGTGTAAAGAATTCTATGCCCTAATGTTTGAGATGATTAAGAAAACAAGTGAAACACAAAGACAAGTTAACCAGAATTGAGTCAAATCACAAGTGAAACATATATTTTTCATAATAAGATTTTATTTCATTTAAAAAGTGTCCCCATGAGCACGATTTACAGAAAAAAGTACCTAATCTTTCTGTATAAAGGTAGATTTGCCTTGTATATTTGGCAAATTTAGTGATTTTCACCTTAAATCTTAAAATCAAAATATCTGCCAAGAAGGAACAGCTAGGATTTCATTCTCAATGGATTCTACTTGGCACCAGGTCCTATTTGAATGCTACATTGTCCGTTTTCATGGTAATTTTTGTTTATTCTTCATTTGGTTAAGGCAGGGTGTGTCAATAGATTTAAGCTCATCACTTAATTGTCCGTCTGAGGAACTGAATAATAAGCAGAGATAGAATGAACATTCATTTTTGCATAAGTTTTCATGAAAGCTAATCTTATTTAAAAAGCACCTACTCTTCGAACAGGGAATTTTCGGCAAACTAAAATAACTTTCTTTTTATTACTATAAAATATGCATTCAACATACACCTTTACTTATAAAATTATGGCCCAATTATTTACAGGGTGCGGCAGCCCAATTGGCGCGAATTTTTTTCTTTAAAAAACAACACAAATCATACATTTTTAAATATTTTTGTTCAAAATCAAAACTAGGACTAGCGTACATGTGTAAGTTATACATTTATTCGATAAAATTGCCGTTGGCCTCCATGCTGCAGGCTTTTCTTAACATGTCCTTTTCAATGGAGCCGAATTCCTCCTTGATGGAGGTCATGAGGGAGGTCTTGGTGTTATGAGGGAATCTGTTAACATGTCTTTTGACCTAGCCCTAGGCAAAAAAGTCCCATGGATTAAGGTTGGAAGAGTTAGGAGGCTGTAAATCATTATTTTGACGTAATTGACAGTTCTTGTAAAATCAAAAATTTCTCTGTTCTCGCCTAGGGTACCCTGCAATTTGTTTTAGGATACAGGTTCAAATTGTAAAGTTAGTTCTATTCCTACTCCATTTCCAAAATGGTATATAATAACTTTGTAGCTCATCTGTGGCCAGTTTTAGAGATGCTGTGTCAAAGAGTAGGTTAAAGGGCGAATATAGGTTCGATATGATATGAGCTTATATCAAAGGTGCAATTCCATAGATTATAAATAACTTAAAAATATTGACATATTCAATTGTATAAGTCTGTTTATAGCTTAAAACCCGTCAATCTTGAAGAAAATATTTTGTAATAAGTGTGGTTCCCTAAGAACTCAAACACCCTAGCATCACACAAGGCTTCGTGGCAAGGTTGAATTAAAAAGCTTTCGTTAAATGATAGTCGTACTAACGTGGAAACCAATTAATCAGGGGTAAATATACCCTCCTTCTACCTTCATAAAGTAAATTATTTAAAAGTTAAAAAAAAACATCAAATAATGTAAAAAGTAAAAAAAAATAATCGATAAAATTTTCTTGGAGGAAGAATGATTTCAAATCCCTGTTTTTTTGTGGCCGTGTGTGTGTGTGTTGAAAATGCGTACAGAAGGGTTGTTTATATCATCATGAATTAATCAAAGATCTCTGTACAGAAAATAAACTTTAAGACGTATTATTTACCCTATCAATACTCCTGACGCCCTTCTACGCAAATTATTTTAAAAATTAAATAAACTAGTATATAATCTAAAATAATAAACATTTAAATTATCTTTTAAGGTGCGTGCCAATGTAATAGTCAATCAAACTTAAGCAAAATAGTAAAAAAAAAGTCTTGTAAAGGGCTAAAATAAACGATTTTGTCGGCAATCTCATTTATTATATGTTCAATTGAAACAGAAAATTGCAAAATCTACTTAAGGATTTTTTTGAATTTTTAAATTTGGCATAGATATTCTAAAAGTATGTAATGGCACCTTTGATATAAGCTTATATCATATCGAACCTATATTCGCCCTTTAAAGCTTTTCAGTCTTCGGACATGTAAATTTTTCTAACCCTTATACACCATCCCTGAAAAGTAATGTATCATTGTATATCCGATATATTTACTAAGGGAGGAGTAGGTTGGGCTAAAAATCTGGAAAGGTGTGAGTTTTAAGGCTTAAAAATTGTTTTATGGATAGAAATTTAATACTTCAATATAATTCAAATAGCAACATGAAATAAAAAAAATATTTTATTCTTTATACAGTAAAATAATGGGTCTTATCGTTCTGGTCAATGAGAGTTTATTACGGATTATTGGAGCACTATGAGTTTTAAACATTTATCGCTTGGAAAACTTGAGCTCATATATATACATTTATTTCCTATATAGATCTGTCATGGATCTTGATGGAATAAAGCAGGCTGTTTTGTAAATGTTAAAAATTGGAAGATTTCATTAAACAAAAGTTCCCGCAAATATAAGTATTAAATGTTCTAGAAACATACTCTCTAAATCAGACAATAGGAACAAAAATCATAATCTTTTCAGCTAAGCCATGCCCCTTAATGATGAGTTTATGTGAAACGTTTTTTTATGTGAAATGTATTTTTATGTGAAGTGTAACTTGATGTCAAGTGTACCTTTATGACAAGTGTACCTTTATGTCAAATGTACCTTTAAGTCAAATGTACCTTTATGTCAAACATACCTTTATGTGTAAGTACATTTTATGTGAAACATATTTATGTGAAGTGTATCTATATGTGAAGTGTAACTTTATGTCAAGTGTACCTTTATGTCAAGTGTACCTTTATGTCAAGTGTACCTTTATGACAAGTTTACCTTTATGCCAAAGGTACCTTTATGTGAAATGTACCTTTATATCAATTTATGTCAATCATACTTTTATGTGAAATGTACCTTTATGTGAAATGAGTTTATGTGAAACGTTTTATGTGAAGTGTACCTTTATGTCAAATGATTTTTTGTTAAATAATACTTTATGTCAAATGAATTTATGTGAAGTGATTTTACAACACAGTTAGGCTGCACTTACGTGACCGCAACGGCAACTCACATGAATTTGAAGCAGCTGTCAACCCTGGACTTTGAGCCCCCAAAGTGATGCGATCTGTACAGCCGGCCAGAGCGGCCAAGATCTTCAATATGTATGAGGAGGATTTTACTGAGATTACTGAACCGGTTGATGTACTCCTAGGCCACATTAGGCTTGCCATATTCCCTGAGCATGTCAAGACTGTCAATGAATCAAGCCTCTGGAGGACTATTTTTGGTAGCGGTTTCTTTGCTCTTAGAGCTGAAACAGAGTAAAAGACCCAACTGTTCAGAACCAAGAAATATTCAAGATTTTAGACGTTTTTAACATCTAAAAATCTGCCACGTTTCACTTTGTCGGAGTACTACGGCCAAGCCAGCTGGGATGGAAAGCTCTAGTCTTTTCTAGTGTCTTACTTATGTATCTAACAGTAACTCCAGCAAGTTTTATAATTCTATCTCATCTACAGATGGACTGAAGTCAGATTTAGTAGGCCATAGTCGAGAATCCTGGGTATAGTACGGGCGCACTCCGAATCCGCCTTGTTGAACATATACGCGGCCAGCTCGGTGTACATGTAATCCATCGCCCAAAAATTTTTTCACCAAAAAGGTCATTACCTAAGCTTTTTATAGTGGGTTCAAACGTCCTGATTGGTCAAGAAGTGTCTTGGCGGAAGAAAAGCCGTTTGAATAAATCTTATCATGGAATTATATAAAATGTTTAACATGTAAATATTATTGCAAATCTAGTATATATTTGTATAGTTTATGCATGCATGGTTTGGATTTTTTATAATCCCCCATATGTAGCATGTCATTGACCTGGCCTAAGCGGTCATCCTGGACCAATAGGAGCTGTTCGTGGTGAGCAACACATGGGAGCTTCACATGAAAGCATTTTTGTTCCCTTCCTTTTTTCTTGGCGCTCGCAATGGAGCTTCCCCATAAAGCAAAAGTCTAGCACCAGAAAACATAGCAATTTTTGATTCATGGTTATTTGAAAAGACCACCTATTTTTCTTTTGTTGAATGTATATTGAAAGAAATCAGACTTCACTTAACTTTGACTCATGGACTGAGATGGTCTAAACTTTCACTCTTTCTTGTTTATTGAAAAGACAAGGTGAATATTTCTATTTTAACATTTAAAAGCTTCTTTAATTTAGCAGATTTGAAATTGATATATATATCCTATATTGCTTTATATGTGAATCCAAAAATGAGTCTATTTTTTTTATATTCGTTGAATTAACAATGTGAAGTCATATCAAAGTATTTAATTTGGAGTTTGATAATGATTTTTTATTATATATATTGTTGTAAACACAAATACTTGTAGAGATGCAGCGCGTTTCAAATTACACATGGAGCGTAGCGTCCTTATAAGTTGAAATTTCATAACAATTTTCTGCATTAGAATGTATAGGTAATATTTTTGATGATTTATTAATTCTGTTTTTACATGTTTAACTCATGATTAAATTGTTAACACTATTTCAATAAAGTAATTCATAAGAATCTGGGTAAATTGTTTTTATTGATAATAGATCAGGTCCTTCATAGTTTTGTCATCGGAGCTGATCCGACAAAGCCTGTCAGCCTTGACACTGATTTCAATGTTTTAAAAGGACTCTCCACAAGAAAATCAACTTTGGATTTTTGAAAATCTAACCTGAAACTATTATTCTCTGTTAAATTTTAGGCATTTCGAAGCCCTTTGAAAATTTTGTCCGCCGCCTATTTGTACTCCCGCTATAACAATATATACTACACTTTACCTCCACTCAATATATGTTGGCCACTAAAGAATTCTTGCTCCATTCCAGAGATTTTCTCTCGTCGCCTCCTATTCATTCTCATAGGCAATATTCTCTCCCCGCGTTACAATTCATAAACTCGTATAAAAATTTCAAACATTTTCTCTCCCCTCATTACAATTCATGCTCCAAATGAAAAATAATACAACGTAGCTTGGAGAAGCAGAGAAAAGGCCTAGAACCTGTAAGAAGATTAACTGCAAAGGGTAGCCATATTAGTTTAATTATTAGTAAGATAATGTATTACACATGCACAGACAAACAACCTGCTACTTTTATATAAGGATAGAAGTTTAAAATGCTATTAAATCTACTCATCTATCAAGGATGACAACATCCATAAAAGTGAATATCTAAAAGCAAAAGGATGGAAGGACAAAAGAGCAATAACTCATGTAAAGTGTTAGAACTTGAACAGCAGGACATCAATTTCTAAGTCTAAACATAATTGTACATAAATTTGTTGCAAAACCGCATAAATATTGGATACAGTATGGACATTCTTTCATTTATAGGATTTGATTATAGAGATACTTAGCTTATAATACTGTGCCTTGTTGTCATTATTCCAATAATCAGATGAATAAGATAATCATATAAAAAATGCCAAAATGTTAAAAATCAGCAGATTTTAAATGGACTTACAGACTTTCTGATTATCGAGTTTCTATGCTTTCTAAATGGTACCCAACTGTTAGAGGAATCACCAAAATCGATAGGACTATTCTAACATGTCTTTTTTAATAATTAAATAATATCCAACAATGACTAAGCAATACTAATATTTTTATAGAAATAAATTGAAGAGTTTAAACAGGGATCTAATGGGATAAGATAATGGACGAAAAATGTATTACATCCCTAATGATAAGAAATAAGATTACTCCTTCCAAAGATTAAAATTATTGGTTGAAAAATTTCTCAGTTCCCTTTTCAATGACAATAAAACAACAAGGATGACAACATCCATAAAAGCGAAGCTCTGAAACGGAAGGACAAACGAACATTAACACTTGTAGAGTGCCATAACTGAATAATCAGAATATAAATGTATAAAATTAGAAACAAAATTTAAGCAAATTTGTTGAAAAACTGCGCTAATACAGGATAATGTTTAAGGACATACTTACATTATTAGGGCTTGAGTAAAAAGATGCTTTCCATATAATATTGTACTTTGTTGTCCTAAGAATCAGTTTTTCAAAAGTCGAATGATTCTATCATATAAAAACTTGTTGTTAAAAAAGTTAAAAATTAACATGTTTAAAATGGACGTACGGACATTCTGGTAACGATCATAGAGTTGCTACGCTTTCTAAATTGTACCTAACTATTACAGGAATTACCATGCAGAGTTTGAGATTGATAGGACAACATGACTAAATTAACGAAAAGAGCTAATTGACTGGCGGACGGACGAACTGACCGACCCTAATTATAGAAAAGCTTCGCTTTAAAAAAATATATTATTAGATTATTTCTAGACTTGTTGCAGGCCAATACAAAATTTGTAAAAAGGGGGGAGGGGGTATCAATGCAACTATCTCGTAATCAATGTGTAAATGGAACTTTTTTGGGAAGAAGGTGTCTTAACTTTTTTGCTTTTTATTTAAGATAGATAGTCGGTGTTTTTAGTAAGTAATAGATGTAAAATTGTCCATAGAATTTAGACATGCAATCGGTTATTTTGTAGACCTCTTATTTTTTAAGTAATTTGAGTTTTTTTTAAAATTTAGGTCGGTTTTAAGGTACTAAAACGGAACAAAAAAAGAGAAAAAAAATAGCCATAATGAACAAAAATAGTAAGATCTTTAATTTGACACCTTACTTTTTTAATTCTGTTGAGTAATTGTTGAAAAAAAATAAATTTTTTTAACCTCGGTGAACAAAAACTTTGAACTGATTTATAACCTAAAATAGGCATAAAAAATATGTATTTATATATACCTTTAGAATTAGAAAAATATTACAAATCCATTCTAAGCAAAATTAAAAAAAGTAATAAAAATAAAAAACTGTATTATATTTAAAATGGTCAAAAATATTACACATTATTCAGCTGTGAATTAATTTAGCCCAATCTCAATTTCTATTTTACATTTGTTTTGTTATGAAATTAATATTTAAAGAAATACTTTTTTATGATTTATTATCTTTATTATTTTTAAATAAAGTATTTGATTTTTGTTCTAAAAGATCATCAATAAGACATCTAAAATGAATGGCCCTCTTTAGATGAAAATGGAAGTTGAAAGCTAGAAAAAAAGTCTATATAAGTTACCTTTACATGGCAGAAAGAATTTGAGACATAGCTTAAGTAAGTGTGGCCAGTAATTTATAATATTTTGGCAATTTTCATATAATTTTATAAAAATACGGCTGGCCAATAATGAAAACAGCTTGCTAATACTGTTCCAATTTGGTTACACTTTTAATCGAAGGTTTATAAATGTCTTAGGGTTGGTTTTTTGGCTTTGTTCCTGACCTCCATCAGACTCTCCAAGAGGATAAGGATCAAACAACTAGTATTCTAATATTAAAGCTTCTAAAATCCTTATTTCTGAACCGATTAAAAAAAATAAAGGTCTAGCAGCACAGTTATGGGACCTGGAAAACAATTAAAGCAATCCTTATATGCATAGATGGAATCATTCAAAGATATTAAAAACCACATGAAGATTTAGGGTTTGCAGAGTTATACAATTTTTTTTTTTTATATCAAGGAAATTTCACAAGCCCTATCTACTCTTCATACTCTTGGCTGCTTCCAGCTGTTTTCAGCAGGTTCTAGCTGTTTAGCAGCAAGTACTAGAAATTTAAAAGTGGTTTTTGCTATCAGTTACCACAAATTAAACCAAAAATATGTTTTTAAAAAGTTGATGTAATTAATGATAAATTTACCCTGAAAATAGGCAAAAAAAGGCTAAACGGCTAAACAGCTGAGCTGCCAGCCTCCGGTCGATACTTTTCCAACTTTTTGTTAAAAAAAAAGAAAATAGGCCTACTAAGGATTACTCATGCAAAATTTCAGATCAAAATTCGAATTCTAAGTGACATTTACTCAATGATTACGAGATGGTTGCATTAAAAAAAAACACCTTTATGCTTCATTTTGTTATTTGTGAAAATTGTCTATAAAACTATATTTGTTTTTTTTTCATTTTTATTTGAGCCATTTTTAATACTGAAGAAATTACTTCAATTCGATGCCATACTGGAATAGATATTTATTGCATTGTATCATAGACAGCTTTCCGTGGATTTAAATGAAAAAATATAAGATAAAAACCAGTTTTGCTAGCCCCATGGAAAATTATCTGGAATATTATGATATACATGATTGGATGAGAACCGGTTCTTATCTTACTGATATTAATCGGTGTCAAAGCCATACTGGAAAAATATTTATTTTATAACCCTAGTAACATGAATCATTATGTGTCTGTACTGTCTCACTAACCGCTGAACTTATATGGTTCTCCTTTACAGTGTAGCTTCTCATAAGTCCTAGGACGGTTTATAGCTGTTTTGGGCAAAAGTACCTTTACCCTTCCAAGAGAAATATCCAAAAATATAAAGCGTCGCCTAGCAGATATATTACATGCCTCTAGGGGTGTAGCCGCTAGTATCCCTATAATCGATTAACAGAGTCTGTGTACTTTTGTCTGTCAAAGGACATCGCTAACCGATGAACTGATATGTTTCTCCTTTACAATGAAGTTTTTTCATAAATTCTTGGTATGTCTAAAACTATATTTGGGGAGGATACCAATACCCTACCAAGTAAAATTACCAATAGAAAAAAAACCTCCTCCCCCTTAAATGTCCTTAAAGTTACAACAAGGTGTTCAAGGCTGATATATTATCGACATGCATTTTTCCATGATATTCGAGAATCACTTCAAATACTTTGATTTGGGAATCACAAGGTATAAGAAAATGAATGATGAAAAATAAAAAAAAATAAATTATAAACAAACCAAGAATAAGCTACCTCCATCCCAGCATTCTCAAATTGTATCAAAATATTGGGGTAAGGTAGGGTTTCAGTACTCAACAAGATAAAATGAGTGAAAGTACCAATATTTTTTTTCTCGGCATTGCCTTCTTGGATTCTATGATTCTTTTTTTACTTTCGTTTAGCATTTTAAATCTTTAGGAGTAATAAGACAATGGACAATAAATTTCCTAATTATGACAAAAGAAATAAATCAAAATTATTGATAAAAAAGTTTGGACTTTGATAACGAGGGAGGGGACATTGCGTTGTTTATTACACTAATACCCAAAGTTTGATAACGTTTTCTTATTTGTTAGCTGAACAACTTTAGACTTTGAGAAATTAAATTAAATGTTGAAAGGATAGTTCATTAAGTATACCTAGTGTCAATCAACCACTAACTGTAATCTACAAACGGGCAATTTTGTGTAGAATCAAATGGATGAACATAAATTTATCGGCTATTGTCTTACCTATCCCTTTAGATCCCTGATAGTTAATCAAAATTCAATAACCCAAAGTTTTCAAGATTACCAATTGTTGATATACAACTGTAAAGACTAACAATGTCTCCTCACTCCCTGGGAATAATCGTATTTTACAGTTCAATGTTCCCTCCTCCCTGGGTATAGTAATTTAAAGGCCATTGTAAAATCCCTTTAGATTCCTAAAGAAAATGACATTATTAAAATCAGAGAAAAAAGACAACAATTTTTATGTAATATAATCATCCTATTTATCTGTTTTTTTTAACATCATCTAAATTTTCTATAATATTTTCAGGGAGGGAGGAGACATTTGACTGTAAATTATACTGGTACCCAAAGTTGTATCGCCACATTATCTTATTAATTGGCCCAAAACTTTACCTGAAATTTGATTGGTTGGTTTCATACCAAAAACAGATAAACAGATGGGGTAATTTAGTTGGTAGCAACTGTAATACTGTTACCCTAAGTTTTACAAACACTATTTCTCAAAAACTAAAAAATCATGATTGGTTGGTATAAACTACCACTTAGTTTTCCATGCACTGATGATCTAAATCTCTAGATGGAATAATTTTGTTTCTAACCATGGGGGATAATCAATTTAACCTCCATTGTCAAATCCCTGTATATTTTCTATCTAAAATAGTAAATAAAGTTGGTACAATATTTAGTAGCATCTAGCCCCCAGTGTATGTATATTTCAATTTTGTCGCTTCCGCCTTAACCTCAACAGAATCCTAGGCCAGCCAAGCAGAAACAGCTGCAAATACCTGGTGCCCCCCTCCCCTTCCCTCCCACCTATTACATTCCTGTCTTCCCTTTCCTATGTCAACTTGTATCTTTTCTCCAAAAATACTACACACACACACACAGAATTTATTTTAGTGCGAAAATATTACAAGATTATCGCTAAGTACCATAAACATTTCCGCGGGTAATTTAACCTTGTTAGATAGAGACCCTTTACAATCTAAGGTTTAAAAGTATTGTCTCCACTCTACTCATGCTCCTAAACTGCTGGACAATACTGCTGCCTCTATTTTGTGTTTGCCTTAGCCAAATATAACCATCTTTTGCCGCCGTCGCTGCATTCATCGCCTTTCTCCGCCGCTACTCCGCTATTCATCATGTACATCGCTATACACAACACCCCCAGCCTCCATTTAATTTCTGAACAAGGGAGAGGGGAGCATGTATTAAAAAGCGATGTACAGCGATGAATAGCGGAGTAGCGGCGGAGAAAGCCAATGAATGCGGCAACGGCGGCAAAAATAGAAGCTAAAAATCATTAAAGGAGCACAAATTAAGTGGCGGGAGGATTCACTTAAAGGAGGTCAAAAATTTCAAAAGGGCTTCGATCGCAATGCCACAAAAACAAAAAATGACTAAACTTGAACAGAGAATAATAATTTCAGGTTAGATTTTCAAAAATCCAAAGTTGATTTTCTTGTGGAGAGTCCTATTAAGTATGCCCAGAGGTGGGTTTTTGAACCAAGAATGCAGCATTTTTTAGACCTGTCGTCTTCGCAGTTATGGCTTAGTGGTTTAACGTCCGCTTATCTGTTGGGGAGGTTTTGGGTTCGAGGCCCTAGACTGCATCAATACTAAAGATGTAAAATTAGTACCTACTGCTGCTCTTTTAGACGTTAGAGATTTGGAGTAAGAGTAGGGGGGGGGAAGCCTTAGCCCTAAATCAGTTATTCATGGGTGGTCCTTGGCATGGTGCACTAGTGATCAAAAAACGATGTAAGGTCATAGGTTGATTGAAAAGTCCTTGTGTTCAACAACTAGGAGTCATCCTTGGATCCTAGGTTGCATTAAAAGCCCCTAGGATTTGATGTGGCTTCATTCATTGATGATACAGCGTCATGTTCATGCTTTGGTTGCATTAATTGTTGCAATAATACCGAGACCAAAAATCACGAAACCTTAACTCCACCCATGATGTTGAAGTGTAAATTACCCACAAGTCTTAATTAAAGTGCCAAGGAAATTGATGGGAAGGATGCAACTCAAATCCGCATCATACTAAAGATGTTACTAATGGTACCTAACTGCTTAATTCAGCACAGGACATAAAAAAGTAGAGTAGGGGGAATGCCTTGGCCCCAAACAGGCGCAACTCATTACCATGCACAGTTATGATCTCCAGACAAAGATCATGCAATCAAAGAGTTCGTTGTCTGTTATGTACTGTACCACAGGTATGAGGTGAAGGACCAAGAGTCTGGCCTTGTGTTGACTGTTAGTGTTCAGTCCAGGTGCAAACTCACCCACACGACATTAACATTAACATTAGACCTCTCGTTTACATTCAATCAATCATCATTATGAAAATGCCCTGTAGGACTTAAACAGAGTATACAACTTCAGCCAAATTATTTTAGCCATTTGTATAATGTCTAATAAAGCTAATATACTGCAAAAATGGATCTAAGATTAATTATTATTCTTCTATAAAAAGCCGTACCATCAAAAGTGAAATAATTAAATAAACTGCGAACCAAAAAAATAGGCAAATCTGAATTTGTAGAATAGCAGCTTTAATATTTATTCATTTAGGATGATTTTACTTTAAACTGTTTTTAACCTATTTTTGAATGGGGGGTCAAAAATATACTAGGACACCTATAGAATCAGACTGCAGAGCCCAAATTTGAATTAAGTCCCCAATCAACTTTTTTTGGGGGATTTAAAAATTAATTTTTAGTGTTGCTGTAATCATTTTGACCGAAGCAAAAGTTCTTTTTTTACTTCGGGTAATATTGTGGCTTACAGAACATTTTTATATAATTCACTTCATATTGATACAATAAAAAAAACATTACTCTGTTCATTGGAAATAATTTTTTTTTCCAAAACAATTAATTTCATTGAAAAATCTAACATTTACAATAAAACAAATAATTCTGAAATCTAACCAATAAGAGGTCTTGTTTTATTTCAATTCCTAACAATTCAAAAAAAGAGTGTTTTCACAAAGTGACTTATTTCCAATGTAGTTAAATAATTTTTATTTAATTAAAATGAAAAGAATGAAAACCATACACATAAAAGATACATTCTTTTTAAAATTATTTTAAAAAATAAGTTTGAATAATCTTATTTTATAACGCATTTGTATATGTGACAAAAATAAATTTGTTGTATTGCATAAACATTTGTTGTCATTTAACCCTCTACAGCCATTTTTTAGGTTTTTAAAATAAGTGAGAGAACACAAACATGTTAATGTTAATTTGTTGATATATTATAAAGAATTAACTTTTTTGTGAATTTTCATAGTAAAATCATAAGGCCTAATTTTACTCTATACCAGAATACAATATTTATGAAGCAAAACACTCTAAAAGCTACGAATTTTACCCAAATAAAAAAAAACCTTTTGCTTCGGTCAAAATGATCACGGCAACAGTAAAAATTAATATTTAAATCCCCCCAAAAAAGTTTATTGGGGATTTAATTCAAATTTAGGCTCTGCAGTCTGATTCTACTGGTGTCATAGTATATTTTTTATATACGTTTTAAAAATAGGTTAAAAACAGTTTAAATATAAAATGTAGATGCATCTTTTTGTTACAAGTTTTCACCGTTAATTTTTCATTAATCAGCACCAATGAAGCACAAGATCTCAAAAACAGCATTTTGGGTAAACACTGGTGAACCAAAAAGATAATAATCCAAAACAAATCAATGGAAAAACGATTTTTTTGCACTTTTCTCCTGTTTTAAAGATTGATTCTGATAAATTGACAATTTTATAAAGGATTTATGCATTAATTAGTATGAAATGTAGTATAAGGTAGAAATTAATGATTTTTTAAAATAAGTATATTAGAAAAAAAGAAATTCGACCCCTATCACTTTAGAGGACAGCTGCTGACCTCTAGTCTTATGGATGAAGCTAAATAAATGTTAAAGATAAAAATTACTCCCAAAAGTATACAAAAATGATTTTTAATGTGTTGATAAATCCATTTTAAAATCTTGATTTTGATGATGATGGCCTTTAAAATGCTCCTACGGGTAGTGATGGTGAGCCAAATGTTATCAAAGTGCATGACCATGATGACAACTTATATATTGAACTATGGTCCAATTTTTGTATTCATAGCAGCCTCCAGCCAAGCTGTATAAAAAAAGAAAAAAATTGCAATTTTAATTACTCCAATTCATAAGGTAAATACTGTCATTTTTAGAAGATGTTTATATTTCTTGTCTTGAGGCTCCATTGGAGATTTCTATGACTACAAAAAATGGTACATAGGTTGATAGACAAGTTGTTGTAATGGGCATGTACTTAGATAACATTTAGCTCACCATCATCACCAATAGGAGCATCTGAAAGGTCATCATCCTCAAAGTCAAGATTTTAAAATGTTAATTTTTATCTTTAACATGTATTAGGCTTCATCCATTAAACTAGAGGCCAGCACCTGACCTCTAAAGTGATGGGGGTCGAATTTCTTTTTTTTCTAATATTTCTTATTTAAAAATATCATTAATTTCTACCTTATACTATATTTCATAAAAATTAATGCATAAATCCCTTAAAAAATTGTTAATTTATCATATTCAATCTTTAAAAGAGGAGAAAAATCGTTTTTCCATTGATTTGTTTTGGATTTGCATATCTTTTTGGTTCACCAGTTTTTTAACCAAAATGCTGTTTTTGAGATCTTGTGCTTCATTGGTGCTGATTAAGCAAAAATTAATGGTGGAAACTTGTAACCAAAAGCTGCATCTACATTTTATATTTACAGTAAAATCATCCTAAATGAATATAAAAGCTGCTATTCTACAAATTCAGATTCGCCTATTTTTTTGGTTTGCAGTTTAGATAGTTGTATACTCTGTTTAAATCCTACAGGGCATTTTCATAATAATGATTGATTGAACGAAGACGACATGTTCAAAAAAATGTCGAAAAAACGCGGCATTCTTGGTTCAAAAACCCACCTCTGGTGTCACTTTTTTCCAGATCTCAGCCCGTAGAAGGGCTAGGGACATTTTATACAGCTTTGGCAATAGTATGCAGATTTAAGTCGAGCAAGCAACCCATAGTCTAAAGTGTATTTTAAGAGCCCTTAGCTACACCAAAGCCTCCAGCCAAGATTTCGTGGATTTCTCCCCGTAGAATAAAGCTATGATGCTAACTTAACAAAATATCAAAAGCATATTTAGTACGCAATATTTATTTGATAATGTTGTCTTGGATCTAAATCAATGGTTTTAAAGTTTGCAACAATTTGGCTGCCACACCCTCACTATGTTTTAGCCAGTGACAAAAAATCGTTTTTTACATTTTGGAAAATACACTTTTAAACAATTGTTTAGTAATATACACAAGTTTTTGGAAATAAAGTCGAAAAAATTGGAGCCCGATCTGTAAGGTTTAAAGTAAAATAAAAATTTAGGTCTTACATATCTATGATCTAAAGGGATAAGCCGGTAAATTAATGTACATCCCCAATGCTAATAAACAAAATTGCCCTTTCTATAAATTACAATTAGTTGTTGAAATGTTTGGACACTCAACTAATAAACCAACTAATCAAATTCAATAAAAGTCCCAAAAGTTGTTTTGCCTACAAATAAGAAAACACTATTATAAAACTTTGTGGACCAGTATAATAAACATTGTTTCCTCCCTTCCTGCTCAAAAATACACACAGAAAATAAGTAAGAAATTGACTAATCTGTATGTAAACATTGTATTAGAAATCTCAAAATATAAATTTCAGCGGCGGCAGTCGGCGGGAAAACGGCGGCAGATTTTCATGAAATTTTAGTTGGTCGTGTATTGTTGTTAGAATAGATTAAGTTTAAAATTTAAAGTATCTAAGTAAAAAATTGAGTCGGGGGGTACTCAAATTTTCAAAATTGAAAAAAAAAATTCTAAGAGGATAACGCATTTTTTTATTTCGAAACCATCATAGATCTTGAAATTTAGATTTTTATAAATAATAATTAAATAAAATATATATGAAATGTTGAGACTCAAAAGATTTTTAAGATCCATAATTCTAGGATAGCCAGCATTGCACTGTCATAAAATCCATGTTTTATTGGCAAAACTGGCAGTGGCAGTGGCATCGGCTGCACTAGATTATTTAAAGATCCAGCTCTGATCACAAACAGCTAGAGGGTATCCAGAGAGGCATTCATTGCCCGAGCCCAATATACAAATTACTGTTATCATGCTATTCCACATTGGATAGTTTGGGAATGGGTTCAAATCTCCACTTGTGTTAACACAATATGGCACTTTCTGTAAGATACTCCAGGCAGTCAGATTGGCTAGAGGAGCAAAGCTACTCTGTTTTGGGGCTGTTCCATTACAATTACAAAAAAAAATATTGAAAGAAGAGTGAAGTTTGTATTAGGATATTTAGTGTAATTTTACTTAAAATCTTAAAATGGCAATGTCTGGTAAGAAGGAACGGCTGGGATTTTGTTCTCAACTGATTCTAACTACCATTAGGTCCTATTTGAACGCACAATTGTCCGAATGTTTGGGAGTTTTTTTTAATCTAAAGTTCGGTTAAGGAGGGGTGTGTACTAAGTGCAGTCAATATTTTTTTCCCTTAGAATAATATTGCAGTTACTTTATAAAAGATAGCTAAATAATAATTCATAATTAAAAAAAATCATTTTATTTTATTAAATTGATAGGAATCGCACTTTCTTTTTAATCTTAAGAAAGAATAATACAACTTATAAAGGAAAGCATTTTACTTTTTGTCTGCTATGTTGGGAAACAATGGAATAAAAAATAAAATAACCAGGAATAAATGTATGAAGAAAAAAAAGGATTGAAATATATTTCTATAAAATTACAATATTTGAGAAAAGCTAATTCATACTACAAAATCACTAAAATTAAAAAAAATTAAAGATTTACTTAGTCTTTATTCCTGGATCACCCATAGACAATATTCAATGCTATTTTTAGCGATATTTTTTTTGTATTTAGTATCATTTTTATGAAAGTTGTTGAATATGAGAAAAAATGTAGAACACGTTTTTACCTACATTTATTTTTTTCATTTAAACATTTTTTTCTTTATTGGCGATAATGTCTGTTGAGACATAAAATTTATTTAAATACTTTATCCTGTTTTATGTCTTTAAACGTAGATTTGTTGCAGTTTTAAGTCATTTGTATTCTAATAAGACTTAAAGCTAATGTTTTTTTTTATTAAAACTTATTACAAAAATTATTAAAGGGGCGTCGTAGCTCAGTGGTAACGCACTGAGTTACGGTGATGAGAGTTCAAGTTTTAGTCCCCATGTGGCAACTCGAATTTCTCAGTTGAATATATTCACGCAACTTCCCCTGGTTGTGTAAGAAGGGGATTATTGAGTAAGTTTGGATACTTAATAGTCAAGTACATAATATCAGTACTACCCTTATCCCAAGCTCCTCGGCGGAGAGCGTCATTCATTACGGTGACTTAATTTGAGACACCTGCCATACTCGGCGAGGGTGAGGTAATAATGAGTAGCTCTCATGAGATAGCGGGTCAAGTCAAAATGTGCTTGAACGTGGAGCTTGATAGCTCTAGTGGCTATACAAAAGTGTCACAACCTACTCCATGACTACTTAGGTCCAAACCCTAAGAAACTATGGCTAATCAATCAATCAATCAAACAAAAATTATTAGTTTTAAAAATCCGATGTTTTTAGACGTTTCCTATGGAGAAAATACACTTTTCAGATAAAAGGCAATTAAAATCCTTATCTATATTATAAAAGGTTACAACTGAGCTTATATTCGAAAATTTTTATTGGTTTTGGTGAAAATTGACTGCACTTAGTGTGTACCTTAAACCGGAAATTGACTTTAACTCCTATATTTCATATTGGGATGTAGTAATATAGAATATTTTAGTATTTTGGTAAGATGAAATGTTTATGAAAATACCATAAGGGGAAAGGGGGGGGGGTGCTACCCCCCAGACTGTTAAGGGTTAAGAAAAATTGTTAGTTGGTTGTGTAATATCTTTTGATATGATTTCTGTCAATGTAGCTTAAAAACAAAGGAAGTTACATCTTCTGATATGTGCTTATTAGACTAGACTATCTTTACACCCCCCCTTGACGCCCCTTGTGCTATCATAAGTATTTTCACCATTTTTTAAAAAGATATTATGTATACCTACTTATTGCTATTTAAATAAAATTACAAACATAGAGTAGCTTTAGTGCTAACAATTAAAAAGTCTGTTTGCTATCTGTCTGTATTTGAAACTGTCTTCTAATCCAGCTTTCTGTCTGAATTTAAAACTGTCTGCTAGTCCAACTATCTGTCTGTGTATATCAAACTGTCTTCTAGTCTAGTTGTTTTCTGTTTATCTGTCTGATAGTTCAGCAATTTGTCTATCTTTTAAACTGTGCTAGTTTAGCTATTTGTCTGTCTGTTTAACCGTCTGCAAGTCCAGCTGTCGGTAGTGTTTTACTATAGGTTAGGCTAGGTTATATTGGGTACTAATTTAATTTACAGTAGTGTGAGTGCGATAAACCAAACTTAATAATATATTAAATACATCAAAAATAAAATTTATTTCTAATAATTTATTGTTAATATTATTCCAATACATTAAAACAACAAATCATAACATAAGTAAAATTTTTAAGTAGAAAAGCAACATTTTACCAAAAAAAGTTAATCATCTTCAAAGTAAAGCAAAAATCAAAATATGTAACTAGAATTAAAGCTGAATCTTACTTCAACTTTAAATATTTATAAAATAAATAAAACATGATAAACGTCAATAATACATAATAATTATATAAATGGTCAAAAATGCTTTAAAAATAAGTTCAAATTCACAGTAGATGTTAATATGCTAAAAAGCGTATATTTTTATAATTAATATAGTAAAGGAGATTGTTAGTACCCTTTCACGCAAACAAGCTAGAGCTTACAAACTTTGTATGTGGACCATCTTTGGATATTGCAATTACAATCATTGATTTTTAAATTTAACCGAACAACAAAAATTATTATTTATCAAAAAATTACACTGCCCACCTGCTTTTTTGCAGAAGCCACAACATGTTAAAAAAAAAACCCTATGACAAATTGAAAAGCTCTAGCTTGTATACGGGCTCCAGAGCTCATTGTTTGCGTGAAAGTGCTCAAATTTCACAACCTCCCCGTTAAGATAGCTAAAATTACACATTATTAAAAGCATCAAAAGTTACATTCTAGACTTAAATATCAAATGCTTTGTCTTTCACAAATGTTAATAAGGCTCATAACTAAACAATACAACCTAAAATTTGCTTTAAAAATTTAAATGACTGTAAATTTTCTTTATAAATTACTTTTATGATATTTTAACTAGTTTTAGGATAATTATTAGTTCTGGCACAGTTTACATGATGTTCCAGGGATCAATTATCTCCAAAATCTACAAGTCCTCACATCGTTATAAGAAGGCCAATAAATAATATGAAACAGTCAAGATCTAATGATGCGACGGGAAAAACTTCACTGAAAAAAACACACGCATAAAATAAGTTTTTTTTGCACATTTATGTCCGCTGCGTGATGGCTGTGCATCATTGAGTAATGACTATTTTACATTGTTTTGTTGATTAAAATTTCATACTATCATAATATATGATTATGTATTCCACCGCGCAGCTTAGTCGCAAGCAGCCTTTAAACTTCATCGATTTTTGGTGATGATAATCGATCCAAGAAACAATTTAAACGTAAACCATTTCTTGGAAAGTAAAAAGAACATGATAAACTTTTGCATTAAATAAAATTCGATTAATTGTTCGTTGTTAATATTCCTAAAACAGCTATTGATTTTTAAAAAGTTAATGCTATTAATAGCCTAAATATCTAAAACTTAGAATTAAGTGTTTTCTTTAAGGATGAAAGTCATAATTGGATTTAAGTAGATTGAAGTGAGTGTATAAATTTTTATTTGAAAGCTTTCAAAAAAATAATAAAATACTTATGAGGGTTTATAATACAAAACAAATCATTATTTTTGGACAGTTGTTTAGTAGAATTTTATGTTGAAAACATGTAATTTTTGTTTTGTATTAATAGACTTTTGGAGTTTCTAAAAAAATAATTTAGTGCTTAAATCACCAATACATCAATCCGATAATTTTCTATTTTTTATTTCTTCTATCTTGTATACCTACTTATTATTAATGGGGTGGTATATTCTTTTCTTTAATTTATATAGCGCTTACGATCCATAGACCTTAATTAAAAAATTTACAGTTAGGAGGTTGAATCCATTTTTTAGAAGCAGAAATATAATCTATGATTTCGGTTTTGACCATCTAAAAAACGTTATGCATGATTCAATTTTCCCCTCTCTTGGTAATGATATCATCAAGGCCGATATGATTTTGGTAATCTACAATTCCAATTTTGCCTCTCTGGTGATGAAATCATAGATTACCCTTTCTGAAGGGACAAAATTGTAATCATAGATTATACTTATTTCTGCTTTTATAAATATGAAAATCAAAAACCTCCTAACTGATTTAAATATTATTTTTATAAAAATTGACAATAAACACCTTTTTTTTCATTTGTAATCCATTAAGTGAGCCAACAATATACAATATACGGCTATTGTATCTGTTCAAAGGGGAAATAGTTGATTTGTTCTATCTGCGGTAAATTAAAAAGTCAAATAAATTCATTCTTAAAAAAGCAATACCTATAATTTAAAAAAATCCAAAAGTTGAAAATTCCTAAAATTAACTTACTTATTATAAGGCTCACCGCCGTTTTGTGACCATTCTTTCTCAAATTCTGTGGCCAGGATTTCGGCGCCACGTTTCCTAGTGAGCCCTGTCTCCTCTAAGCTCAGCTCACACATTTGCATATCATCCTGAACAAAAGGGTGCGTAGTGGCTTATTGGTAACGCAACTAGTTATGTTGGTTAGGGTTTTAATGTGATAACTCTTTAATAATAAACATTATCTAAATTGTTCTTATATATTAAAACATAAGAAAAATAAACAGTTAAATTTTTTAGTAACAAGGGCCCTAAAACAATGGTTGTTAAATAAAAGGGCGAAGGAAGCAAAACATGACTTAGACTAAATTTATGAGGAAACTTTGTGTATTATAATTTTGGAGTACAATAATTTATCGTCCATTTCCCCATCCATTAAGATTGATGTGTATCTGATAGGATAAGTACTATATCAATAAAGTTATCCCATTTACAGTAACATGATGTTTATCTGTAATCTCTATGTATCTATGACTATCGATAAAAATCTTGTATTGCAATACAAATTTGCTACCTTTCCAGCGACCAGGAGGACAGGAGCCCTGCCAGGATGGAGCTCCATCTGCCGACAAATCCAGTCTCCATCAAAATGTGCAAACCACCAACCCTAAAATTAATAAATTTACTTCCTATATAAATCACGTTATTATGATTATGTTTTATATATAGAGTTTTTTATGATATTGCTATCTATCGTATATCTATCTTATCATACCTCACACATCTGATACCTTATTCTGTGGGACCGTAGCCCCATCTGGCGAATCATCTTGTTGTTGGCGAATGAAAGGAATTCTAAAGAATCGTTGGGTGCCGACGGGAGCAGCCGTTTTGCGGCTGGCAGTACTCATGGTTGGGCGGCTTGCCTCCTAGATAAAAATTACATTAATATGCTAACATGTTCACTGTTCAGACAAGGGGAAAGGACAGAGGTAGTAGCCTAAATTTTCGAAGTAATAAAGGACAAACAAAATCCTTAACAAAGTTGAAAGTTAAACTGTGAAATTTGAAACATAGATAAATGAAATATCTATACAAACAAGAATATTATATAAGACTCAAGGGCCGAATGCTTGGCTAATTGAAAGTGATTGCGACACACCCCCTAGCTTAAGGTACAAATGTGTTTCTCTATACTTTGGGCGTTGGTTCATTTAAGGGGGAATAGTCACTGTAATGGTTTAAGGCATACACAGACTTGCATGATATTCTAAACAACTATTAATCCGTGCTATTCCAAAAACCACGGAGGGGGGGGGGGGGGTTACCCTGGACACTTAATAAGATCTTTCCATCTCTATTTAGTAATAATGTTTCTTTTGTGATAGTAAAACCTATTTTCTTCTAGGCCTACAAAGTGAGATACCTTCCAGAGTTACACAAGAGTGAAAAAAAACTGTGACTAGTGTATAGAAGTTGAAAACTCTGGCCTATAATTCTGGTATCTTCCTAAACAGGTGAGAGTGCTACTTAAAATGAAAATAATCATCCTTGTCGTTAATAAGAAACTAAGATTTTTTTACAATATATACATAGTTTATTTACATATAGGTAAAAGATTAAATGGATATTATAGTTACATACATTAGATACATAAATAGATTGATAGTGTTTTTTTTATTTTGGTAAAAGGCATATAAACGTTAAATAAATATTATAAGGGGGGGGTTTTTAATGCAACCATCTCGTAATCAATGTATAAATGGCACTTAGAATTCGAATTTTGATCTGAAATTTTGCATGAGTAATCCTTGGTAGGTCTATTTTCCCTAAATCGAACAAAAAGTTGGAAAAGTAACGGCTGGCAGCTGGCGGCTCAGCCGTTTAGCCGTTTTTTGCCTATTTTCAGGGCAAATTCATCATTAATTACGTAGGAATCAACTTTTAAAAACATATTTTTGGTTTAATTCACGTTAAATGATAACAATAACCATTTTTGAAATTTCCAGTACCAGCTGCTAAACGGCTAGAACCGGCTGAAAACGGCTGGAAGCCGCCAAGAGTATGAAGAGTAGATAGGGCATGTGACATGTCTAGGGGTAGGTTTTTATGGTTGCTGAGCTCAAAAATGCTACCAAAAATAGTGGCGGCCCATCCATATGGCAGCTGGGTAACAGCTGCAGCTCAGCTGGGAGCGGCCAAGAGTAGAATCAGTAGATAGGGCTTGTGATGTGTCAAGAGGTAGGTTTTTATGGGTGCTGAGCTCAATTCTACTACAAAAAAATAGAAGCAGCCTATCCATATGGCAGCTGGGTAACGGCTGCAGCTCAGCTGGGAGTGGCCAATAGTATAATGAGTAGGTTTAGCTTGTGACATGTCTAGGGGTAGGTTTTTAGGGGTGCTGAGCTCAAAAATACTGCCAAAAATAGTGGCCGCCCATCCATATGGCAGCTGGGTAACGGCCGCAGCTCACCTTTAAACGGCCAAGAGTAGAATGAGTAGATAGGGCTTGTGACGTGTCTAGGGGTAGGTTTTTATGGATGCTGAGCTCAATACTACTACCAAAAATAGAAGCAGCCCATCCATATGGGAGCTGGGTAACGGCCGCAGCTCACCTTAGAGCGGCCAAGAGTATGAAGAGTAGATAGGGCTTCTGACATGTTTAGGGGTAGGCTTGTGACATGTCTATTGCCTAGGGGTAGGTTTTTATGGGTGCTGAGCTCAAAAATGCTACCAAAATTAGTGGTGGCCCATCCATTTGGCAGCTGGGTAAGAGCTGCAGCTCAGCTGGGAACGGCCAAGAGTAAATTGAGTAGATAGGGCTTGTGACGTGTCTAGGGGTAGGTTTTTATGGGTACTGAGCTTAATACTACTACCAAAAATAGAAGCTGCCCATCCATATAGCAGCTGGGTAACGGCCGTAGCTCACCTAAGAGCGGCCAGGAGTATGAAGAGTAGATAGGGCTTGTGACATGTTTAGGGGTAGGGTTTTATGGTTGCTGAGCTCAAAAATGCTACCAAAAATAGTGGCAGCCCATCCCTATGGCAGCTGGGTAACAGCTGCAGCTCAGCTGGGAGCGGCCAAGAGTAGAATCAGTAGATAGGTCTTGTGCCGTGTCTAGGGGTAGGTTTTTATGTGTGCTGAGCTAAATACTACTACAAAAATTATTGGCAGCCCATCCATATGGCAGCTGGGTAACGGCTGCAGCTCAGCTGAGAGCGGCCAGGAGTATAATGAGTAGATAGGGCTTGTGACGTGTCTAGGGGTAGGTTTTTAGGGGTGCTGAGCCCAAAAATACTATCAAAAATAGGGGCGGCCCATCCACATGGCAGCTGGGTAACAGCTACAGCTCAGCTAGACACGTCACAAGCCCTTTTTACTCATTATACTCTTGGCCGCTGCCAGCTGAGATGCAGCTGTTACCCAGCTGCCATATGGATAGGCCACCACTATTTTTGGTAGTATTTTTGAGCTCAGCACCCCTAAAAACCTACCCCTAGACACCTCACAAGCCCTATGTACTCATTCTACTCTTGGCCGCTCCCAGCTGAGCTGTAGCTGTTACCCAGCTGCCATGTGGATTGGTCGCCACTATTTTTGGTAGCAGTTTTGAGCTCAGCAACCATAAAAACCTACCCCTAAACATGTCACAAGCCCTATCTACTCATTCTACTCTTGGCCACTCCAAGGTGAGCTGCGGCCATTACCCAGCTGCCATATGGATGGGCGGCCACTTTTTTTGGTAGTATTTTTGAGCTCAGCACCCATAAAAACCTACCCCTAGACACGTCACAAGCCCCATCTACTCATTCTACTCTTAGCCGCTCCCAGCTAAGCAGCGGCCGTTACCCAGCTGCCATATGGATGAGCTGCCACTATTTTTTGTAGTATTATTGAGCTCAGCACCCATAAAAACCTACCCCAAGACACGTCACAAGCCCAATCTACTTATTCTACTCTTGGCCGCTCCCAGCTGAGCTGCAGCTGTTACCCAGCTGCCATATGGATGGGCTGCCACTATTTTTGGTAGCATTTTTGAGCTCAGCAACCATAAAAACTTACCCCTAGACATGTCACATGCCCTATCTACTCATCATACTCTTGGCGGCTCTCAGCCGTTTTCAGCCGGTTCTAGCTGTTTAGCAGCTTGCACTAGAAATTTTAAAAATAATTATTGCTATCATTTAACATAAATTAAACCAAAAATATGTTTTTAAAAGTTGATTCCTACGTAATTAATGATGAATTTGCCCTGAAAATAGGCAAAAAACGGCTAAACGGCTGAACCGCCAGCTGCCAGCCGTTACTTTTCCAACTTTTTGTTCGATTTAGGGAAAATAGACCTACCAAGGATTACTCATGCAAAATTTCAGATCAAAATTCGAATTCTAAGTGCCATTTATACATTGATTACGAGATGGTTGCATTAAAAACCCCCCCCTTATATATACATGGAAAAAAAAAAAACATACATAGATTTATAGTGGGTTTTTATTTTTATAAAATGAATAGAGACATTCTGTACATGAGTCTAGCATAAATCTTTGGATCTTAGGATCCGATTTTGATAAAGTTATTAGATATCTGAAATAAGGTCTAAAACCTGTAAATTTATTCTGGGTTTCAACTATTTCCTGGACCTTTATCAATCTTTTTGCAAAGAAAGTTTTCCTGCTTGCCTTAGGCCTAATTGTTGACTTAAATAAAATAATAAAATCTACTGTTACCAATAGATTAGTTAGGTTCGAGTCTATAAAGCAATTACCCTCACTAGAGTGAGCCAAATCCTGGGGAGGGATAATTTCATTAGGTAGTTCTAAAAAGGCTGCCAGTTCGGCATCGGTCCAATCTAAAATACCTTCCATTTTTTTATATATATATTTTTGCCTAGATTATATGTTGAGAGGAGACTGAGATGTGAATCTCGTTAGTGTTCAAATAGAACTGCTTTACTCAAGGTGAGGTTTCCTTTATATAGTAAAATTTTAAGGCCTAAAAAGAGAAGTGGGTAAAGGAGGGGGGTTGTGTATTTTTATTAGAAATGAAAATTCCAGTTTTTCCTAACTAAGTACTTTACATAATACTAGAATTCAATTCTTCCAATTAGGGTTACAAAAGGGAAGTGAGAGAAGGTTAGAGATATCTTTTATATTGATGAATCATAAAAGTTGAATAAACTATTTAAATAAAAGACATATCTAGATTTCCCTTGTTTAACCAAAAAGGGGGGCGTGGGGAATGTCAATCTACTTAAATAACAAAATAAATCTTATTCTGAATTTTCAAATAAACAAATTTTTAGATAAGTGGATTTTACTTTTATCATTGCACCATCTTGTGCAAATAAACGTATACTGTTTTTTTATATAAAAAAATTATGATTTATGGATCATATCATAATCAAAAGAACCTATTCTAATCAAGCGCAAATTAATCGGAATCCAAATAACTTCTAACAGTTAAACGAAACATAAAAGATTATTCATTGTTACATTCAAATTCTATATTTCTGTTAACAATTAAATCAAAGCAAACTCATTTAATTAACTGTTTTCATAATATTATTTATACTAAATCTAAATCCGTAGTTAGAATGAATAGATTTAGGAAATCTCATCAATAATATTTTCATGAAAATGCATCTATATCTAATCAAAAAGAGATTTACATAAATAAATAAATATGCATTTGAAAAACAACATATACTTTTTATAAAATGTTATTGACAGGATTGAACTAAACCATGAATATAAAAAAGGTTAAAGCCCAAAGGGGGTAAAAAAGAATAATCATTAAAAGTGTCAGCACTGGGATTAGGGAATAGATGTTGTACATGTTCAAGAGAACTTTAGGATATATAGCCGTTGGCAGCTTTGAAAGTTTAAATCCACTGCCGTTTCTACATATTCTACATATTGTACACGGAAATTCTTTGCATTTTGTGTTTATTTTAAAAAAATGCCTTATCCTTTCATTGTTTAATTTTTACATTTTTATTCATGAAGCAGATTCTTTTCAAAATCACTTAAATCTTCTAAATACTCTTACATAGACAAACTACGTGTTTACAAAATAACATTAAAAGGGGGGAGGCGGATGTGCCGATTTTTGAAACCAAAAGTAAAACGTGCATGATCTCAGCCCATAAAAGAGTTACAGCTTTAAAATTCTGCACAGCAGTTGCTTTTGTGGAGAACAATATGGAACTGTGAAGAAAACCGTCATTTCCAGCCGAATTGTTTTTGCTTTTTTTAGCCAAATTAGACAGTTTTCAATCATCTGAGATAAACTTTTTTTCTAATAAAAATTTCCCTTATATTTTCACATGACACTTGTAATATTTCAAAAAATTAAATATTATAAAAAAGTGTAAAATCTTACAAGTGTCAAGTGAAAATATAAGGGAAATTTTTATATAAAAAAAAGTTTATCTAAGATGATTGAAAATTGTCTATTATGGCGAGAAAAGACAAAAAAAATTCGGCGGGAGCGGCGGTTCTGCCGCCGTTTCTTCACAGTTCCATATTGTTCTCCACAAAAGCAACTGCTGTGCCGAATTATAGAGCTGTAACTCTTTTATGGGCTGAGATCATGCACGTTTTACTTTTGGTTTCAAAAAGTGGCACATCCGCCTCCCCCCTTTTAATGTATACAATAAATATCCCTGGGTAATAAAGGCAATCGTGATTAATAAAAGGGAACCAAAAGTTTTGTACATTAAGAAAATTCCTTGAAATATAATGTCAATTTAAAAAAAGCAATAGTACAACAATAGGAGAAAAAGAAAACATTGCTATTCATAAGCCACTCATACATTTTCTAAGAAATGTAAGTTTATAATGGTGAAAAAAACTTAAGTGACAGCCGGGAAGTAAGGGACTATACTGTAAAATAAACTTTTCCACCAATTATCTTACTCTTTAGAATGGGTAATATTGTCAATCGTAATTTGAATAGAACACAAGGAGCTTTAAGTAACCCCAATGATGATCAACAAAACTACTCCTTTTGTCGATTGAAATATTCAGTTGACAAGTTTGGACTCTGCTAATTAAAATTCAGTAAAAGTTCCCAATGTTCGATAAGTACATTAATTACATTTCTCGTATCCATTCGAATCCGGTGGATAGGAACCGGTTCTCATCCATACGAAAAAACTATGTCTAGCATCGTATTATATCCAGTTTTCTGCGAATATAGAAATGTACAATCATAAGATTAAAACCAGTTTTTTTAGCCCGTGCCTTCGGCATCTCGGGGCTAAAAAAACTAGTTTTAATTTTATAATTGTACATTCTATATCCGCGGAAAGCCGTTTATAATACGATGAAAGAAATAACTATTACATTGTTTTATACCTGAATATCCCTGAGTAAGATCCTAAGAGTGAATGAATTTAAGTTTTTGTTTCAATAACTTAATAGTAATCGTATCTTTATAACTCAAATCTGTAATAGAAGTAGTAATTGTTTTCCCTCCAAGTGGCAAGCTAGCACAGAACCCTATCCCACCTAATATTTAAAATATGTAGATAGAAAATAAGGTGAGTGGGTAGTTTTTTGTCAATCCTACCCTGAGGTGGGCCCTATAGTGGACAGCTGCCGACATCCTGTTTTTTTAGATTTAATGTCTTTTAATAAGTTTTAAAGTTTCAATGAGATTTTTAATATGCTAAAAATAGTTTTATTTATTTCAAAACTACCAATTTCAATACATGAACAATAACATGAAAGAACATGAAAGAACATGAAAGATAGGAAATTACATAAGTGAAGGAAAAAAAACAAAAAACACATACCTGCTATGTTTTCAAAGTAAAGTTTTATCAAAGACTTCACCCCCTCATGTATTAAAATTGAAAAGAGAATTTTTATTAAAGTGGTGTACCCCAATTTTCTAACAATCAAAGGTATAATAATACTTTCAAAGTATTTAAAGCAATGAATGAGAAAACGTGTTAATAAAAGTTTTAGTATTATTATAATCAACAGTCTTATGTCAACAGCTATTTGCCTGTTTTTTCCTTATCTTAAACTACTGAAAAAAAGTATTTAAAGTCCCTACTGTGGGGCACTAGCCCTGTGGGTTTTTATGATACGTATTACCTGACATTAACGTAGAGACCATGTATATCATTTATAGAAAATTCTTTTAGTGGCCAACTTTCATTTGGAGGGAAATCGGCATAATTAAAATCTACCTTAAGAATAGAGGAAGGTGCCCTCATATTTTCATCAAAAGTTGAATCCTTCCTCTTATTTCTTGCTTTCCAAGCGTGATAAACCTAAACAAACAAGTTTAGCTTTTATGAAAACAGACCCGTTTGGATACAAAGTATCCTTCCATGAACGGACATAAAACCTTAAACGTCTAGAATAGTTATTTAATTCTCGCATCGTATTATAAACAGCTTTCCGCGGAAATAACATGTACAATTTGTAGCCCTGAGATGCCTAAGGCACGGGCTAAAACACTGGTTTTAATCTTATATTTGTACATTTTTTAACCGCGGAAAACTGTTTATAATACGATGCGAGAAATAACAATTCTGATATATATTTTCTAAAAAAAAATTAAAATACAAGGCAAAGCAAAAATTTGTTTACTTTACACAGACACTTATTTAGCACAGATATTTTCAACTAACTACTGAAAGAAAGATTAAAAATTACTTAATAGTGCCAAAAATAGCCAAGTTACGCCAAATTTTATTGAAATAGACAAACATACATCCCACTACTTTTCCAGATAAGACATCTAATAACTAAATGACCGGTTTTTAAAATGGTCTAGTCCTCCCTGTAATGAAGTTGTAACCCTATTTTTTGTATGTGTGATCTTTATATACATGTATAATGGTGTTTGTTGCGGTAAATTAGTTCAAAGAACATTTTCCGACATTCAGCAGGCTATGAAAGAAAATATTCAAAATGAAAAATTCAGACCCTTATGTATTTTAGGTGAAATTTGGTTAAGCCGAAAAATCATAGATTTTGATGTCGTGATACATACTTTTCGGGCTCAAACGACTTGGTATGAGAGCTAGGAAGTCGGGTAAGGTGTCTATGGAAGCAGAATTTTATGCTGAAGATAAAACTCGACACAACCACTATGTTTAATTCAATTTTACTATGTGCTTTTTCGACTTAAATAAAATTTACTTTAAAAAATAAGGGTCTGAATTTTTTCATTTTGAATTTCTTCTTTTATAGCCTGCTGAATGTCGGAAAATGTTCTTTTATCTAATTTACCGCAACAAACACCATTATACATGTATATAAAGATCACACATACAAAAAAAAATAGGGTTATAACTTCATTACAGGGGGGGGGGGGATAGACCATTTTAATGACCGGTCATTTTTAGTAACGTATACTGTAGAACCACAAAAATAATTATTTTCTTATACGTTTAGCGGAAAAACTATTTGCAGAACAATGGGCTATACAAATAAGGAAAGATTGTAACTGGTAAAAGTAAAAACTATAAGCAAAAATATTGTTCAATATGAAAAAAAATCCGTGAAAATAAAGTTGATTTATGTATAAAAATTTAAGACACAGAAGACGCATAAAGACACAAACAACGAGAGTGAAAAAAAGAAAAACAATAAATAGTTTGTTTTAAAATTGATTATACATAAATAATAATATATCCACCTTCAGACGTCTGTGAAATTCTTCCTTGCAAGCCTGAAAATACAACTAATTTTAATAAAACGAAAAATCTTCTCAAAATATAATTATAACAAATTTAATCATAGTCATTAATCATATTTTTGTAATATTAATCTTGCTGGAATGTACAGTATGTATAAAAAAGGCATATTGAAATATATACATTATAGTTATATTAATTTCTCTACAACTAGCCTTTACTTGCCGTTTATTATTGACCAACTTTCTTATTCATTTTTTTAACCCTTAACAGTCGGGCCCCTTGCCGCACCTAACGGTCGGGGAGGGAATCGTTCAACGCAACCCCCCCTCCTCCCCTATCATCTCAGCTCCTGTTTTGTTTTGTGCAAGTTCCCTGTTTCATAATGAATTTCCGACTTCCAGTTAGTCAAACACAAATTTCGTTTCCTTCACACTTTTTTTAACAAACTTTGTTTAATTGCAGCTAATCATTAATTAGATTTTCCATTAGGACTTCAAAACTGATTTATATCCGCTGGATTAGAACCGGTTCTGGGAAATACTAAAAACTCATGTATAGCTCATGTATAACTCATGTAAGACAATTTTCCACGAATATCAAAATAAAAATCATCAAATCAATACTTGTTTTAATTTATTTTAACATTCGGGGAAAGGTGTCTATAATACGATGCAAAAAATAACTAATATATCACTCTAAAATAATTTAAAAGTAGGTCTCTCTCTCTCTCTGTACGCTAACTAATATAACGATCCATATATGTATAATATTTCATATCGAAATTCAAATTCTAATTGCCATTTATACATTGATTATGAGATGGTTGCATTACCCCCCCCCCCCCCCCCCCCCACCCACCCCCCTTATTAAGTGCTGTAGGGGGGTGGCGAGGGGTGTCCATATTCTCTATCAAAAATAAATTAGGAAGGCCTGCTTTCCCCTTTTTGACCCCAAGAGATTAGTTTAAATTGTGTTTGTCGCACTTTAAAAATTCTACTGTTTGTCGCGAAATTGAAAATTCCAGCGTTTGTCGTAGTCAAGGGTTTGTCGGAGCTATTGTTTGTCTGTCTAGTGTTTGACGCATCTACTGTTTGTCTGTCTAGCGTTTGTCACATCTACTTATTAACTAACGTATCTAGGGTTTGACGTAGTACCTAATATTGTTAAATGTTGCTGCGCTTCTAAAGGCTAAAATTATCCATATATTATTTAGTAATTAGTGTCCATTACAGTAATATTCTCTTGCTGCACACTTTTCCAAGAAAAATATAATAAACTTTCCTATTAGAGTCAATTAATAGGATCATGTCAGATTTACAACACAAGATGAGAATGGAAAGTAAAGCTCAACAAATATTGAGTGACGGTGTTTTTGATAGGTATTCAATATGAATGAGACGTCCCAACAAAAAATCTATCCCCTAATTATCAAAAACAAAAAAAAACCTTTGTAGATTCAAATTACTACTGAAAAAGTTTTAGACACTGGCCAAAACTCTTGATCCAAATTAACCCCCCCCCCCTTCCCCTCCCAAAAAAATAAAATAATCGCTAACAGAACGAAATTTATACTTAGTGGAGTAGTCTTATTACCAGTCCACTTTCTTTCTAAACTTGATCCTCTTATTCCCTACCTATCCTTTTCTAGGTAAACAATAAATAAATATCTCATATTCTCATTCATTTTTCTCATATACAGGGAAGAATATTCCAATTGTGTAATCAAATAAAATCTTGTAGGTATATTTGAGGCAAATTTTAGTTTAGATTTTTGTATTTCATTAGATGTACCTTGTAGGTGAGAAATACAAAGAATTAAGACAGTAACGATCAAATTAATCTACAAACATTAGAACCCTCGGTCATAGTAACAGCTATCCGATCAAAATTCTCACATACACATTATAGAAAAGGAAATACAATTTCCGTAACTTCCTGTGATTTTTGTTCTATTAGTCAAGATTTTTTTTACAATCTACACATTATGTGGAAAAATGAAGAATTATTTTACCTCTAGAAGCTCAATATCACAACTTGTATTGATTGTGTCCCTTAACTCTGCATACTTCCACTTGGAGAGATCATACTTCTTATTAGCTGCTGCTTCCCTAACATTAACAAAAATTAAATCATCTGCCATAATTACTATCTTGTGTAACAAAACAGATTATGATTTCCTAACGAGCACGGCTACCCAGTACTCAATATAGCCTAACCTAACCTGACCTAAATTTTTTAATAAACAATCGAAGACTACCCCTCCACCTTTATTTTTAATCTATTTTTTAAATAAATGGTGTAGAGTGTGGGTGATTACTATGTAAATGATGAAATTACACCTGTTATAAAACCAAACATGTCATCTTTTCCAAGGAATTTACATTCAATAATATGCGGGTTCCTTATTAAAACTTAAACTTACTACAAGGACAAAAATATTTAAAGAAACCAATTTTCAAACGGACAATTTTAAAATGATTTTTAAAATTCACTGGAGTGAAAAAAAGTACTTTTCTTCATAGCATTTATTAAGAAATATAATTTGATGAGCATAGCATCCTCTACAGTCTATTGCAAATAAAGAAAAGTGTATTATACCTGTGTGCTGTAACTAAGCTACTTCTCTTAAGAACTGGCATATCCTCGACCCCAGAGCCAGTTTCTGTAGCCAGCCTTAGCGCAAGCTCATGATCACGACGTTCTTGTTCCATCTAAATAAATATTTTTATGCTTAAAGTTACAACTAAAATTGCAACGGCTATTTACTTTTTTTTACTTTCAAATCTAATTCTAGTTTCTTTCTGAATTTTTACCTGTTGTTGAATCCTAAGATTGGCATTATCAAGCTCCGCCTGCATTTTCTCCGCCTGTTGCCTATCTCTCTCCTCCTGACGGCGCTGCCGTTCATCCTCCTCTTTACGCCGAGCCTCCATCTCCGCCTTCATCCGCCGTTCGTCTGCCAGTCGGCGGAGCTCTGACTCTTCAGCTTCTTTGCGCTTTCTTTCTCGCTCCATTTCCTCCTAGATATAAAAAAGATTAAAAAAATTAAACATCCTGAAAACTTATGTCTTATTTAAAAGATTACAGTCCTTTTTGTGTATTGGAGTTAAAATCCTGATAAAATACCAGCAAATTACTTTCCAATTAAAATCTGCATGATACTTTAACTCTTACAGATCAGGCCCCAATTCGCACCTTAATAGAGGGGGGGGGGGGGGGGGGGTCTATCCCCTCTCTATCTTGGCTCCTGTTACAGATAGAGACAAAAAAATTTCTGGTGGTTCATTTGCATTTTTAGGGAAAATTACTTTTTCTAGTCCTAGCGGTCAGACCTCTCCTTAGCCGCTTTTTAGCAGCCAGCTGTAGAGCGGCCAATTTTAAAGCTATTATTACAAAATTTTAGGTGAAACTTTTATTTTTCATAACAAAAAATAACTTTTTCTGACCATCGCCAAAAAACGGCAAAAAATGGAAACCGCCATTTTCGGCGGTTGGCGGCGCCAATTAATATTTTAATCTGTTTCTGATCACAATAAAGACTACATAAAAAATTGGCTGGTCTAGGGCTGATTTAAAATTCGGCAACTGGCAGCTTAAAAACGACAAAATTACAGGTAGGAAATAGAAAATCGGTCAAAATACGGTCAAGGAGTGGTCAAACGGTTATGACCTTACTATTCACGGAAGTTCGTTATTGCTTAAGGATTTACCTAACACATTTTATTATAGGTCTCTAGCTGTAATAGAAGCCACGATATTTATGATATATGTCTATCAAACTACTATTGTAGAAAGACATCAAATAACTGCAAACAACAACTGAAAATCTTTTCAATGGAAGGTTTTATGATGTTATGCCTTACCCGTCCTAGGAGAAATAGTTCCTTGAAAGAATACCAACCCCAAAAATCGTTTTAGCCGCTAGTTTTTTTTAAAATGAAGCTACTCTTTGAAAATATTTGACTAACCTGAAGTTTCTTGAGTTTCAGCTGTTCCTCAGCAGCCTTCTGTTTCTCAATCTTCTTCTTTACAGATGATATCTCATTGTTTATCTCATCTACCAAGCCTTAAAAAACAAAAATGTTAATATAAAAGTTTCGACATATTTGTATTTAAAACTTGATCATAGAGATGCTTCGCTTAAACTATTGCACCTTGTTGTCCTAGGAATCATTATTACAAAAATCAGATGAATACAATAGGATATGAATGTAGTAAAATAAAAAAAATTGCTGTCAAAAATTAAAAATTAGTGTGTGTAATAGAAAAGCTTCGCTTTTATAACTCTTATCTTACTCTTAGTAGAGATATTTTTTGTTTTCCCTAAAACTCTCGCTCAGCACTAATCCTAAGTAAATACATCGTTTTTAATGAATTTTTTATTTACCTTGATATAATTTATCCATTTCTTTCTTCTTAATATTCTTGTCGTGTTTAATTGTATGAATAACCTAAAATAAGAATAGGTAATATTTTATATATATTTATGATCAAGGACGGTTACGTATAATAGTAATAAAGCTGGGCATATTATACAGGCAACCATTGAGAGTGTATGTATATATCATTTTGCTATATTATTTTATTTTCCAACAAGAAAAAATAGATGTCAAATACCTTTTCAATATTGGTATTTAATTTTTGAACAGCCTTCATGACAGAATCCTTATCTGACTTGAGTCCACTTGCCATTGATGCAATCTGCTGTACTTGACCTAAAATATCTCTATTAGTAGGGATCTTAAGGAGTGAGGGGCGATATATTGATGTGTAACCCAAAATAATTTGTTTCGTCCAATTAAGATTTATCTTACGTCCTTAAGTATTTAACCTACGATTGTGAGAATGTGTTTATAAAACTTGCGAGACCAGTAAATTTTACTGTGCTGTGTCCTCTCCCTCCTAGGAGCTCCTCCCTCTCTGAATTTTGTTGAAAGCAGCAATCTAGGCTGCTACTCATGACACTTTAATGTCAGGTCTAACAACGAAAACTATGGGGAAACACAAGTTTAATGCGGTTACTTACCGCTGCTAAGTCCTATAATATCTCGTCTGTATAGATTTCTTAGGGAATGATTCATTTCCATAAACAACCACTAAAGGCAGAATCCCACACATATAGTGTGGGATATAATTGATAGTCCAATTTTCTATCCCAGAATAAAATTAAAAAAAATATTTACCTGAGAGAGACTTGATATGAACCAACGCCTTGATTCTGGGTCTGTGCTTCTTCTTAGCCAAGTGCATTCGAACAGTCTTCTGCATTATCAAAAGAGCCGCTCTCCTAATGAAATACTTGGTGAGTAAGAGTGAATCTTGATTGAGTTTTCAAAAATTTTCCACCATGGTACATTAATGCACCGCCCATTCATTGCCCCATCTAATAAGAACCCTGTATAATAGATAAATTTACCAACCTGTATTCGATTTTATTCTTAAGCTTGATAACAGAAAGAGCACACCACTGGGCCTTTCTCCACTGAGAACAGACCAACCATTTCTTTACCTAATAAAAAATCGTACAATGTAACGCAACCACCACTTTTTAGATTAAAGAGTTCTTCTAAGAGGAAAGATGAAATGTAAGCGAAAATTCATGAGCGCAACAAATCGACAGATAAACATAGGATTACTGTAACAGTTTTGATTTCTTGAAAAATTACCAACGATAAATCTAGGTAAATCTGAGCAAAGCTATTGAAAAAAACAACATAAAATAAGCATACAGTGTTTTCGTTAGTGTTAAGACAAATAGTTAATTTCTCCAGAAACTTTGATAATTATTACTCCTCAATGATGCTTGACTCTCTAAAACTTCTGAAAGTAAGTTCAAAAAACTGCATTTACCTTGCTAATCAGTACTCTCAAATTTTCAGGATCCGCCTTCATAAGCTGATCAAACTCCGCAAACTTTCCAGGGCGGAAGAAAACCTTGGTCATACCAAACTTGAAATCGTGGTCATTCAGTCCCAAAGCCTAAAAAATCAATTTAATTATTTACAGACAAACAATAAAATTGAATATGGATAGAAACTAAGGGAATAATATTTATAATATATCAGGGAATATCAATTATGTTTAGTCTAAAAAGATAAAGGGTTAAATATTAAAATTTAGTCTTTCAAATGCAAAGTTTACCTTGAAAAGCGCCTTACAGAAGAGCCTGGGATCAAGCCTTGCCAACTCTGGAGGCAGATATTGCTTATACATAGTGTACAGCTCTCCAAACTGTGTCCTGCTGGGGTAGCCCTGCTGCATCAGCTCCAGAACACTCGTCATGCCTGCACATTGCAACTGAGAGAGAATACTGCCGCCTTCAAACTTCTTGGCTACCATTGATACGTTGGGCTTGATACACCTTAACATATAAAATAGTTTTAATCAGTGATAAATTTAATAACAATGCCTCAACTTGGCGTCCGTGGTCTTTGCTTTGAATAACGTTGACAGGACGACAGACTATTAAAGTACGAAAAGATAAATTAAAAGCTTACATAAACAACCATATCTTACCAGTAATAAGTAATATATTTTACTTCTTAAAATATTTTATCTTGTTTCTAAAGTGCAATAAAACATGTTTCCAAATACTAAAAAATAATAAAATAATCCTTTCTAATTGAAAAACACTTCCAAACGTATTAGAAGTGACAAGGATAATTGTATTCAAAGACTTGAAAAAATATAAAATGGGGAGATTATTGTAGATGTCTCGTAATCTAGGCCATAAAAAATCCTTATAGTTATCAATAAAATAAACCTAATATTTTACTTTCCCTTACCTAGAGTTTTGAAAGCGTGTAATTATATCTAATCTTTTTTTGTTTTACAAAGGGGGGGGGGGGGGGAGGGTTTAATGCAACCATCTCGTAATCAATGTATAAATGGCACTTAGAATTCAAAGTTAGATCTGAAATTTTGCATGATTATTCCTTGGTAGGTGTATTTTCCCTAAATCGAATAAAAAGTTGAAAAAGTAACGGCTAACGGCTCATCCGTTTAGCCGTTTTTTTGGCTATTTTTAGGGCAAATCTGTCATAAATTAAGTAGGAATCAACTTTTTGAAACATATTTTTGCTTTAAATCATGTGAAATGATAATTTTTTAATAAGATTTCTAGTACCAGCAACTACCGGCTAGGACCGTTTGAAAACGTTTTGGAGCAGCAACGAGTATTATGTGGAGATAGATTTCGTGATGATTTGCCTTGAAAATAGCCTAAAAATAGCTAAACGGCTGAGCCGCCAGCCGTTAACCTTTATTTTTCCAACTTTTTGTTCGATTTAGGGAAAATAGACCTACCAAGGATTACTCATGCAAAATTCCAGATCGAAATTCGAATTCTTTATACATTGATTACGAGATGGTTGCATTGAGACCCAATTATCAATACTGTTTAAACATGTAACTCAATTTAATATTCAAACTTATTATCCATCTCAAATCCATACAATAATCAATTATCCTGTTAAAAAATACAAAACAAGTTAATTAAAATTTGTAATAATTTTTAGTTACAACCATAACATGTAACAAAAAAATATCATTAATAGACCCTTTTGCTTTTATTTAAAATTCAATTAAAAAACAAAATTGACCTTGTAATGAAAAACAAACAAAATAAAAAATCGAGTCGCTGCGTTTACATCAAAACAAGAATCCTTAGAATCAATTAGGCTCCACTAATTACCACTTTAGTTGTATAAAACAACAGAAGCCATAATATAGTGTAGATGAAAAAAATATATTTTCAAAAATAGAAAATTAATATCCATAGCATTTATAAATTGGCTTAATGAAAGATTCATAAAATTGGGACAGTTATTATCTAAATTATTTGTCCTCTAAAAAAAGCTTATCATTGATGTATTGATATCATAGTAAAATACAAAGTTAATAGTTTACCTACAGCACCTATTTATTTCTGATGTATTTTCTTGCCAGAAAGAAACTTTTTAAATACAGACTTAAGATATACAGAAAAAGGTTTGTTTTTATGGACCTCAAGAAGTCTTAAAGAATAAGACAATGCGCGATGAATTTATTTACAGTCCCAGTGATGACAAACACAAAACCCCTTCTGTAAACTTCGGGTCCAAGAGTAATTTGCAGTCCAATGTCCCTGTCCTCCCTGGAAGACATTACTACATATTATTTTAAATTTTAGTTCCCTGACCTGATAAAGTTTGTTCCAGTGCTTTCAAGCTTGTCCATTAATTCTCCTAGCTGGCTCTTAAACTTACTTCCAACACTAAAATAAATAAACAAAAATTTAAATCTAATATTTTTCTATTTGAACGAATAAAATATGTAAATAACTTGGATATACGGAATATATTTAGAGGCTTTACAGATTGTATGCAGATACGTAAATAGAAAATATTAGAACCTATTCGTCTTATTAAAGTGTCTGAAGAATTTATATAATTTAACGGAAGACCTTTTCCTGCACTGTATAGAATCCGTTTATTCTGATTAAAAAGGATCAGATAAACACTAATCAAAGTCTATGGGAAAGACGCATTTTGAAATTTCAATTATATTTACCTAATAAAGTTTAGTTTTCCTCTAGAATTAGCCGTGTCCGCAGATCCCATGTTAAACAAGGCCATTATGAATCTATTATTGCACTCCTAAATAAACAAATAGAATACAGTATTAAATATACAGATACCATAGTTGTGATATTTTCATGGTATGACAATAATTTTAATAATTTTCTTACAAACCGTTTGACCTCTCTATTGTCTGAACTGTATGATTGGTGCTATACTAGGATGACAACGCTCGTAGGAAGTGATGCAAAATGAGAATCATTAGAAAATATTAACTAGTTATCTATATATGATCGAAGCTGAAAAAAAATATTAATTTGATTTTTCAAGAGCATTACAGACAGTATCTTCAATAGCAGACAAAAAATGCACTCCCCACCCCCCTCCCCCCCCAAAAAAGTCTCTACGTACATTATGAAATATAGAGTAGTTCCGTTACTAAATATATTTCATACAAATATTTGAAATTGAACAAATCAAATTAAAAAAAATAATACAAGTTAGGTCATGTATTAAAGATCTAATGTACATATGAGTTTGTAAATTTACCTGGACTAATCCTTCTAGAGAAGCATGGAGAGCGTCATTATTCTTCTCAATAAACTCCATGGTTTGATAGCACACAGCTCCGGCAAAGTGACGAATAAGGAATCCGTCATCGTCCCTGGAATTAATAAAAAAGATTTAGATTATCATATTATATAAAGTAATAAGCTTTTTTCTGTCTGTAGCGAAGGATCTCGCTAACTAACTAACAGATATGGTTCTCCTTTACAGTGAAGCTTCCTAAAGGTCCTAAGGTGGTTTTAGGCTATTATTTGCCCATCCATATCCCTTTGATTATAGAGCCCTTAGAAGCTAGGGGCGCAGCCACTAGTGAATAATACGTATTCTCTTCTTAAACCATTCTGTTAATTTTAAAACTCGAAATAATTTATTGGGAAATAAACAGGGGATATGAACGAACGACAGCAAGTAATGCTCAGCAGCTTCCTGCGTTGATGTTAAGCATTTTTTGGTGAATATACAAGATTTCTGTTAATTACAGTTATAGTTATATCGATAGGCAAGAAATAATAAGCGATTTTTGTCTGATTAGTATCAAATGATTTGTTGAGTTCAAAGTGTACATTTATCACACTATTTATTAATTACTTCGTCCTTTTGGCTAAATATATTACATTAGCCATAAAAGTTTGCTTTTGTGATTGTTTGATGATTTATAATCATGATGCTAAATAAAAGAAAGATAAATTAAAGAAACCAAATATATTCACAAATATGTCTAGGAAGGTGTGCTTAACATAACTTGATCTTGTACCTTTTAATAATTTTTAGATTTAGTAATCTGGGTGAAAGTAATGTGAATGGATGATGAATTAATATTTCTTTCAAATACTTCAAAAAATGTGGAAATATTTCAAGACGAACTTTTTCGTCTACTTTAATACTACCCTCTTACTCCCTCCAAGAATATTGTAATCTCTAAGTATCCTTGTGCATGCCTGGATGATTCATAAAGATCTTTCTTTAATTATGTATATATTTAAGCCACACCCAGTTAATATATCACATCATGTAGACGAAAGTATTTATAATTTATTTCCATAAGAAAGTACCAAGCATTCTTAACAATTAGTTCGTGCCTTAACAGTGATAAACAATAACATGAACCTATTTAAGAATTTTTACACTAAAATGAATATTTCTCACTTTTCACAAAGAATGTTATTGCATCATTTTTAGTAGCTATTTAATGTTAGACTTGTTGTATCGACATACCTAGTAGCTATGCTATTATAAATAAAGAAAAAATCCGTAAAAGCGAAGCAGACCAATCCAATTGTTGTTACCTGATTTCACGATGTTCTTTCAGCTTAGATTTTCTTGCCAGGTCTAACCTAAAACACAACACATGATATGGATGTGTGGCTAAAGGAATTCTGACTTTCTCTATATTCTAGAGAACTCTAGGTATTATTTTTTATTCTGATGTAATTCTGTATACTGAGTTATTATTTTTTGACATTATTAATATGTTTAGTAAGAAAAAAGGAAAGAAGAATTATCGTGTCGCTAATATTATGACGAATAGGAAAATAAGTTTGTCCTATAAAGGATTATTTGTATTTGTGTAATTCCAAGTTAAACACAAATATGTTAACTACCAAATGAAAGTCGTTGTCGCGAAAGGTTTGAATCTCGGCCCAACACCGTGTCATAAACAAAGACGTTTAAAGTGGTACTACGGATATCAGGTGAGTTAAGTCCAGGTGCAACTCACCCATACGACATTAGCACATTACCATGGACAATTTAACTACCAGACAAAGTTCATGCAATCAAAGGGTTGGTTATCTAAAGGGCGTGTGGCCATATACATCATGCACAGCAATTAAGCAAGATTTGGTTGTTTATCCCGTCCACATAGACTATCTTGGATCAGACCGATATTGGTCCTGGTAATAAAAAGGCCATGACATAAAGGTAACAGGATGTCTGTCTGTGCGTATCGAAGGATATTCAATCCCCCAAAGAGAAATAGCCCGTAAAAATAAAATAAAAGTAATACATCTATTTCCTAACCTGAATTGGTTCTTGTTTCTTGAATGAACCTCATTCGTAAATTGCTAAAAAAAAATTTGATTAGGTACATTTTCTTTGAAATTATTTTGAAATACTATCAAAACAAAAACGGCAGGGTGAATGACATGAAGAATAATAAAAAAAATGACTTGACCTACAAACAAAAGTCTGTTTTTACCAAGCATATAAAAAAGTCCTCGTGCTATCAGAGTTGATTGTCTGTAATAGAACATAATGAATTGCGCCACAAAACCAATGGATTATGCAACTATTTGCTCACTATGTGAGTTATTGCCAGACAAATTTATTTCCTATATTCTTTAATTCGGCTTATGGACAATGAGTATTGAGTAGTTGTGCTACTTGGGAACATCTTATACCTGATAACTTGGTTTTGGAAGCTTGGAGACCTCGTCAAGAATACTGAAAATACCATCAACCTTTCTCTCATATAGATCAATACAATCCTAATATATTTTAATTTATTAATAAGAAAAAAATATTTAACGCGTTTAACTTTCAAAACTTTATGGATTTATGAAAGTTTGGGGAGGGAGGGGGGTAAGGGGAAGAAAATGTAACATTTAACAACTAACACTAAGAAGATGTAAAACATGTGACAACATAGGTATAGAAACACAAAAGATCTTGACTGAACATACAAAATTGTAAAGAAAATGTTAAGAGGTAAATTGTTTACCTACTGAATACTTCAAAAAATATGTGAAAAATCAAAATTAAAGTTGTTTGTCCTTTCATCTATGAACACAAAAGTCCATTAGAACGAAGAGAAATAAGCTAATGTTGGTACAATTACTAACAAAAACTTTAAAAATCGGACCAAATACACTATGATAAGTAAAGATCAGTAAAAAAGAAAAAAACAGGTAAATAGCTTTTCATCCGTCGGACTGCCATGGATGTTAAATATGCATATTAATGATGGGAATGTTGACAAGAAAAATGAGAGGTCTAGCTTAAATAAAAGCTGAGTAAATCCCATTTTCTCAAAGTGTTACAGACAGACAAAGTGAACTATAGAGTAGCCTCACTACTAAAAAAGTTGCAACACTGTCATTCTTATGACACAATTTGTTACTTTAATGTATTTAAATGAATTGTACATCTATATAAATAAAAATCTATGCCTCGCACCATAATACAAGGACACAACTGGTTGAACCTATCTTTTACAATCTGATAGTGATTCTTAAGCCATATATTTTACTTTAGCTATTAATATGTATAGTTTAGAATGTTTATAAAATATTTAAGATTGATTTCTATTTCTAAAAATTCCATTGACGTTTGAAATATAAATACAAAAAACTTTTATATAATTTCGTATTAAAGGAAGCCTGTAAGAAATATACCGATATTTGCTTCAATTACAAAAAAAGTTGTAGTCATTTTAAAATAACATTTTAGGTAGATGAAAATTTTGAAAGTATTGTCTACTTTTGGCTGTCTTTCAGAAAATAAAGTGGTGTATTTCTTACAGGCTTCCTTTAAGTTAATTTTTATTAAATATCAAAAAATGATATCACTAAAAATACTAAATTATTTATATCTAAAAAAGATAATAAAGTTTTTATAAAGAAAATATCAAAAGACCAAAATTTAATAAAAAAATACCTTTTAATATTTATTGGTCAAAGAAAAAGAATCCAATATTAACTATATTTGAATTTACTTACATCATTTCTATTTTGAATTTTATCATTTTTCTTTTGTCATAATGTTAGTAAGCGGCTAATAGACAAAACCCCGCAATGACTCAGATACATATACGAAAGTTTCTAGGTCTTTCTGAATATAGACAACGAACTTAATTGATATCATTCTTAACATATGTATCAATGTAGAGGATAAATTTAGACATTAAAATAGATTTATAGCCATTTGGTAATGCCAATTTTTACAGTTAAAAAATTTAAGACAACATTGTAAAAAATATGCAAAACTAGTTCAAAACAAGGATGACAACATCCATAAAAGCAAGGCTCTAAAACGGTAGGACAAAAGAACATTAAGACTTGTAGAGTGTTAGAACTAAATAACCATAATATAAATGCTTGAATACAGGATACTATTTACGGACGTACTTACTTTTTTAGAACTTGATTATAGAGATGCTTTGCTTATAACAGTGTACTTTGTTGTCCTAGGAATCAGTATTATAAAAATCAGATAAATCGTATACTTTTATCACATAGAAATTTGTTTGTAAAAAAATCGTTTAAATCGTACCTACTTCAGAAATCACCATGCACAATTTGGATAGGACAATTCTAACCTGTTTAAATTAACTACAATTACTAACTATCCGTGACCTACGGACCGACCGACCCTAATCATAAAAAAGCTTCGCTTTTACTATTAGAACTTTTTTTCAGAGACGTCTACCTATACATCCCTCTCCCCCACAAATTAAAGGATGCCGTTGTCAGTAAAATAACATTTTTTAAATAGTTTTTTTTATAGAATAGATAAGAATGTTTGAATCACGTTCTTTCTAAACACTTTTATCTGACCTATACCTAAAGGTTGTGTAATTAATTCTTCACTGAAGTTTCAGACAAAAGTTTACCTGATTATCAACAAATTTAACATTTTTCACACCCAATCCTTCTTTCTGATAAAGCTCTTGTTCGTCCTGAATTATTTTAAGAAGATATTTTTAAATATCAATTTGTAGATTTTTACAGAGTTTGACTTGAAAACCGATTAATAACCGCGCAATGGATAAGAACCGGTCCCGAGCAATACTGACAAGGTAAATTTTTTTTGTATAATAGTCAATTTTTTCACGAATAAAAAATAAAAATCATAACATTATTATTAGCAATTGGTAAGCCCAAGGAAATAAGGAGAGAACATTAAAAAACAAGGTTGTTTTTTTTCATTTCATTGCGAAAGTTATTAAGGATTACAGAACAACAAACTGTCAGGTGTGACTTGTAGAGTAGCTTAAAATAATTATTTTACCTTCAAAATTCTCTGGTTGAAAAACTGCTGTAGTTTTTCATTACAATAGTTGATACAAAACTGTTCATAGGAATTGACAGCAAAATATTCAAAACCAGCTATGTCTAATACACCTAAAAATAATACATAAATGGAATAGTAGCTTTTATTAGGGATGGCAATCCGGATCCAGGATCCGGAATCCGCCCAATTTTTGGGCAAATTTTGGAATCCGAATCCGGAATCCGTTTTTATAATAGGCTAAAATTACAAATACAAATAACAGTTTTTTTTCAGACAAAACTTATTTAAAATGTGGCAGACATATGCCTAAAAAGTATTTTATTGTTTCTTCTTAACTACAGGTATAATGGTAGCTAGCATCCAAAGTTGCGTTTTTTTTTGTAAGTATTTATTTTCATTTCATAGCTTTTCATGCTTCATTTATTTTTTTAAAAAGCCTTTTCAAATACTGCTAGAATCCGGAATCAGACTCTTTTTTTGACGGATTCTTTCAAGAATCCGGAATCCGAATCCGGCCCAAAAATTAGACGGATTGCCATCACTAGCTTTTATATTATTCCATAAAATTGTAAGCTAGCTTTCAGTCAAAAATTAAGTCTAACTGTTCTTAATGTTGACCAAACACATACTTAAAAACAGTTTGACCTAAAAAGCGCATTTTACTGGAATCTTACTCACAACTTTACTGAATTTTGCGAAAGCTACTATTCCATTAGTTAGGACATCTGTAGGACTTTACTTTTGACTGTTTGTCATAATGTATGTATGTATTGTTTGTTGGTCTAATTACTATTTTTCATTTTAGATGCACACGAAGATATGACGTGAGAATCTTTTGGTGAATCTTAGATTGGTAAGCTTCGCGGGCGCACACAGCTGAGTATATTCTAAATTACACTATAAGCTGACCCGCAATTCTCATGGAAGCTATTACATCACCCTGGCCTATAGTTTTGGAAAGTGGTCAATATTAAGTCACCCTAATTAATTGCACTCTAATATGAATGAGAGCATGGATCAAGGAAAGAATGATTTGCTTTATAAGTAGAATTCTAACTTCCTACAAACCTCCCTCCTTACAACTTAAGAGCACCTCGGGAAGGTTTTGTATTTACAATTCGACAATTACGATAGCACTCATAGCCGTAATTAAAACATTGTCATTATTATGAAAAGTTACCCAATTTTTAAAACAAAATCTTCCTTATGATTTTAAAATGAGGTTCAGGTAATAAATAAATAATGTTAAAAATGAAACTTATTATCATTACTCGAAAGCCCATACACTCTTTTAAATATGAAATTATACAGTTTAAAAAAACACGATTCCTTGGACAATAAGGCATGAGATTTAAAAAATCATCTATAAAGGCATCCATTTCAGTCGATTTTTGCGAAATTGCTGAAAAACTTACCAATATAGTAGCTCGAAGATTTGAATGGAATACTTTCGTTGATCTTCATAACAATGTAGTCAAACAAACGGCTGTACAAAGATTTGGCCAAAGCATCCCTTAAAATTATAGTTTTAAAATCAAAGTTACTTTAGTCTATATTTTTTATTTCAATCCTCGCGTTATTCTAAACAGCGTCAACAATAGCCTATCGCAATTATTTTGGTCAAGCTACAACAGAAGAATAGCCGTTAAATAATAGCTCAAAAAACCACTGCATTTAACATTAGTACCGGAGCTGAGCATCCCTTTACTGAATAATCCGTAGCTAAGCGATATTTTAACAAAATAGTCGGCTGCAAAACCTTCTTTCTGAAAAAAGAATGGTATAATTAATTCAGTAAGATAACTGAAATAATTGAAATAAGATATTATGTGGGTAGTGAGGAGGGAGATATAATACAAGAATTTTACATTATTTTCTCAAAAGTAGCGCATCAATAAAATAATAAATACTAGATTAAACGTAGGTAGTTAAATGAATACTAAATATTATTTGTTTCAATATATTAGGTTTAAATCACAAGTTTTATATGAATAAAAATAGGTCTAACAAAGAGAGTAAATTAAGAGCAGTTACTTAACAATAATTATAAATTACCTAGCACTGTTGGCCTCGTGAACTTTCAAAGGAACCATAATAACTGTCCCTTTAAATCCACCCTGAAACATACAAGTATTATTTGACTTTAACATTTTTTTCATTGAAAGAGATACTTCTATTTATTAAAGAATATTATAATATAGATTATAAGATATAACGATTATGTAACTTATAAAAAAAGCAGAAGGTACCAAAATATTAATATTTATTTATGTATGACTAACAAATAGAAAACATCTAATCGAAATTTTTGCAGTCGTTTTTTTGGCTATTTTTTGGGCAAATTCATCATTAATTATGTAGAGAAGAGATCAACTTTGATACATATTTTTTCCTAGTTAAATTTTTAAATTAAAAACCATTTTTAGATATCTAGTACCTGCCGCTAAAAACGGCTCGGAGTGACCAATAGCATGATGTGTAGATAGGGCTTTTAACGGATTTGCCCTGAAATAGCAAAGAAAAAAATGGCTGAACAGCTGAGCTACCAGCCGTTAGACGTTATATTTAAACTTTTTGTTATGGAAAATAGACTTACCAAGGATTACTCAACCCAAGTTTCATAATAAAATTGGATTTTAAGTGCCATTTGCACACTGATTATGAAATAGTTGCAATAACCCCCAACTCCCCTTATCTATATTTAAATAAAAACCATATTGTGAAAATAAAAAAACCCTTTTTTATATCAATGAAAATACCTTAACAGCCTGCATAACCCTGGCAGTCAAAGCTCTGCGCAGCTCGTCAGGATCCAGTCCTAACAACTGGCTGGTCACCTGCAGACTGGATTCAGAACTAAAATAAAAAGAAAATGAGATTAGTCAACTTATTAAATAGAAATAGGGATTACTGCCTATTATTAGAACTTTTAGATGTGAATTTCTGAAATCAACGAACTATAACATTTCCAAATCCGAAGAATAAAGACGAAGATACGCAAATTTTTGATCAGAAAGACACACGTACATCCTACTACTTAACCAGATAATCTTCCATTTACACATAGAACGATTGGAAATTATTTTCTAATGCTTTTAGCCGAAAAAAACGAAAATTATGTTAAATGGTCAAGTATCGCAAAATTTCATAAACAAAATACAAAATCTATCCTTCAATAAACTTCTTTATCAAAAAATCGAACCTTTGAGTGACAGTACACCCTCCTTTATTGTCCTCTGGATCTTCCTGTAAACAGACAAATATTAACAAGGACAATCATTTAGTAAATATTTCAAGTTTAACTACCTGCGTCATCAATTTCTCATTTCTTTTTATTTCTAAAATCTTTTAAAATTATACTTTAGTAACCATTCTTAATAAAAATGTATTTAGATAGTTGTTGCCACGATACTTTTGGATCTATTTATCCTTAGGTGGGAAAATAAATGCACTCTTTTTAAAACAAAAATAGAATATCAATATTTTCACGCAAGTTTTAATTTTCAACCATCAAGACATTTATCAATATAACACAAATATTATATTTATATTTCTAAAAAATGGAGCTCAGAGCGGTTCGAACGGTATGGCATGGTATTTTTCTACTATTAACACTAGCCGCGCAACGTATTTTAAATAAGAGTAAATTTTTTGCACACCAAATCGCCAATTGACACACAAAAATTATAGACTTACCTCAAATGCAATATTTCCAATATGCAAAACAGCGGCAATAGTTGTAAATACTTCAAATCTCTCTTGATCATTCAATCCAATATTTCCTAAAATAACATAAAGTTCAGAAATAAAACCACAACAATTATGTCCCTAATGGTTCCATTGGAATTTAACTTACTCGAAATTGTCTAGTGCCTGTGTGTGCCTATACATTACTCTAAGCTAACAACGGTTTGGGTTTAATATAACCTAAACCATCTAAACCTGCACCAGTACACACACACACACAGATCATGTTACTTTTATATGAAAATTTAATGACTTATTAAAATGCACTGTACTAATTATACAGAATTAATTTCTGCACCTTCACTTTAAGATATTATCACATTCGGTATAGAAGTTTTAATAATTACAAGAGAAATCAATATAGAAATTAGTCAGGGTGTTTCAGGATAAAAAAAAACAAGCAGAATAAAAGGTTTATAATAGTATGTGCTGTTGTAATAATATACAATTCTGGCACGCCATTGTGGTAAGATATTGAGCGACAGAGAAGGCACACCTATATTAATACTCAGAAAATTTTATGCATGAGAGGATCAAATATCTCAAATATAAAAAGATATTTAACACTTCTAAGTAGCGCAGCTACTCTTTGTATACTGAAACTATACTAGAGTAATACGATCACTATCTGTGTCCAGTCGCGTGTTGTATAATGCACTAGAGACGTTAAAAAATATAACAAATGCCGTAACGTAACTTGGTCATTTTTTACTCAATGTTATTTTATGCGTTGCTACTTATGGAAGTTGTCATCTTTGTTAAATATTACCTAAATTTCTGTTCAAGTTATTGAATCCTTTGATGTCATCAATAATGTCATCCGACAAGCTGCCCTTCTTCTTGTGGTTGGCGGACAGACGGTCCTGCGGGATACTGGATTGAGACTCTTTAGACAGGAAGTATTGGGTGCAACCATGAGCCAGATACCTACAATTAAAAAAACATTTACTCCAATCAAACAAGATAAGTTTGCATATCTTAAACCTTGAACAAAGATGACAAAATCCATAAAAGCAACACTCTAGAATCAAACAGTAAAACAACCGAAAATAAATACTTGTAAAGTGTAAATACTTTTTAAGCAGAATATTAATCTAGAAGTCTGAATAAATTTTTCTATAAACTTGTTGCAAAATTGCAATATATAGGAACGTTACAGGATTCACTATTTAAAGTTTGGCAAGTTTGACATGCCTAAATTAACAAAAAGAGATAATCGTTATGTACAGAAGGACGTACATATCCTAATTATTGCAAAGCTCCGCATAAAAAAATTAATATAACTGTATCTTACTTGTTATGTATTAGCACAAGACAATGAACAATAAATTGATGATAAAACAAGAAAAGTTTTCATGAAAAATCATGCTATTTTAGATTGCTGTCCTTTCCTGTAAAGCCAAAACAACCTTCAACAATTTTAATATCAATATATAAAACCCTTGCCATCTAAAATGACCTCAAATTATTAAAAACTAAGGTAAAGTTTTTTTTGTTTACTTATTAGAGACGGACATATGAATGCGGACATCCTTTGTGTCAAACCTACATAGATTATGTTGGGTAGACAATTTCAATACCGAAAAAAACGTTCTTCTAGCTTCCCCCCTGGCAAAACACAACACGCAACTATTTCAATGTCCATTACCGCAATGATTTTAATGAAAGGTTTAGTGAATAATCTCCATAAATAATAATTTCTAATATTGACCTAGATCTAATATATTCAAGGATGACTACATTTGAAAACATACAGTAACAATGATTCTAATAGAAAATAAATCTTATTTCAAATCAGAACAATACATATAGAGATAAATTAGCATAAATGAATGTAGAATATACGTGGATGATAACAGGTAAAAAAATGTTGTCAATTTAGGTTGTAATTTCCCCCCACATTTAAATTGGTCGGGCCGTTTATCGAGTAGGGGGAAGGAGGATGTTGTAAAGTAGGGGGATGGGGGAAATCGTTATTTTAGCCCACTTTTAAGAGTTAACTTAATTATAGAACATGAAAATCTGATGTAAGGTCCAAGTAATTATACATACATCCATTTAGCATAACATAATGTGCCTAATATTCGTAGGTATCACAATTCCAAAAATCAAGGTAATACAATAAAAGTACAAATAGGTAAATTCGTAACAGACTGACACTAAAAATAAATCCAACAAATGGTGCTAAAAATGAAAGTTAAGCTCACCTGAACTGATCAGGGTTGCCCAATTTCAACTTCTTTCTCAAAGAATCATCAGCACCTAAACATAAAATTAATTTTAAGTCTTTTTTTATCTACTTTATTTTTTTTTCAGACGATCTCTATTTTATCTATCAATACTAGGGAAATTTTAAGGGCAACACAGCACGATAAATGTGGGGATCCGGTAATTCTTATTAATTCTTTTGGAAACAACCTAGAGAGTAAAATATTAATTAATTTATCTAAATCTTAATCTTGAAGAAAAAAAGTTTATTTTATCCATTTATGAACATTAATTAAAAACACTTTGTATAAACGTATAATTCACAGATATTTTCCTCAAAATATATCCGGCAATTTTTCTTATTGTACCTGCACAGAGCTGATAGAAAACATGGTAGTTTCGTTCCATGGGAGATTGACTTATTACACGGGCACGTTCCAACAAATAATGGCTGATGTATCCACCAGCAACCTATAAACAAAAACAAGATTAGTTTTCATGAAAACTGATGCCTTTTTGAAATATAAAATATTATTATCTTTTCATGTAGACATAAAATCCTTAAACATTTAGAAATTGTTTCCTGGAACTTACAAGCTAAACAAGGATGACAACATCCATAAGTAGCGAAGCTTAAATATCATGGAAGAACATCCAGAATGAACTATAGAGTATTTAAATACAAAATGAAAATTTATATAAAATCACGAAACCTTTCATGATTTATAATGTGGAAATCTAGGAATCGATCTAGCACCACAACCAATTAGTAAATCTTAATGTAACTTTATGGAATTATGTAAAATGTAAACTTGTTCAATCCCTAAAAATTTCAGCTATCTGTCTGGACTAGGAGTTAAAAAAAAGCTTGAACACTTTAAAAACTAGGAATCTAGCACCCCAACCAATAAGCAAATCTTACCAAAACTTTATAGAAGTGTGCAGAATATAAATTTATTTTATCCTTGAAAATTTTAGACTTCTATCTTTAATAAGAATCGAGAAAATCATAAAAACTTAAAAATCTAGGAATCGATCTAGCACCCCAATTAATTGACATATATCAATGAAACTTGGTAAAAATATGAAGAATGATAACTTAATTAATCCCTAAAAATTTCAGCTGTCTATCTTTTATAGGAGCCGAGTAAATCACGTTTCCCCCAAAACGTTTCAGACATACATACAGACGGACATTTCAAATTATAAAGAAGCTTTGCTACTAAAAATAAAAACAATTATACTAACTCTTTTATTTACTATTTAGGGAAAATAGACCTCCCAAGGATTACTCATGCCAAGTTTTTAACGAAATTCGGATTCTATGTGCATATGGTTGCATTAAAATACCCCCCTTATGGAGTAGCAGAGCTGTGCTATTATTAATTTACCTGGCATTTTGAATCAAAATGGATCTCAATAAACTTGCCAAATCTAAAAAAACAACGTTGTATTACTATTCGAAATAAAGGGGGGAGGCGGATGTGCCACTTTTTGAATCCAAAAGTAAAATGTGCGTGCATGATATCAGCCCATAAAAGAGTTATAACTCTAAAATTCAGTTGCAGTTGCTTTTGTGGAGAACAATATGGAACTTTGTAGAAACAGCGGCGGAAAACCGCCGTTTCCCGCCGAATTTTTTTTGCCTTTTTTTCGCTAAATTAGACAGTTCTGAGATAAACTTTTTTTTCATGAAAATTTCCTTTATATTTTCACGTGACACTTGTAATAATACCTATTTCAAACCTGTCAATATTTAAAAAAATTGCAAGTGTAATTTTACAAGTGTCAAGAGAAAATATAAGCGAAATTTTTATGAAAAAAAAGTTTATCTCAGATGATTAAAAATTGTCTATTATGGCGAGAAAAGGCAAAAAAAAAATCGGCGGTTTTCGGCGGGAGCGGCGGTTCTGCCGCTGTTTCTTTACAGTTCCATATTGTTCATCACAAAAGTAACTGCTGTGCAGAAAAGCTGTAACTCTTTTATGGGCTGAGATCATGCACGTTTTACTTTTGGTTTCAAAAAGTGGCACATCCGCCTCCCTCCTTTAAAAAAATAATGAATATTGTATGATTATTACATTTTAACGAATATTAAGGTTATATGAGAGATATCAATAATACAACCTTCCCCCTCCCCCTCATAACATTGCCAAAGAATCCTACCTGGAGCTATTATTATTTCTGGTGGTTTTGGCATTACCAAACGCCTCCAGAATTGGATTTGCGTTCAGAATCTTACTCTCCAAGCTACCAGCGCTCTGCAATTACAGAATGTATTATCTTGATTTTGTGAATTGGCAGATATGTCATAATAATAATGTTAAAATATAATAACTTCTATCCTAGGCTCATTAATTTTAATAATTTTACCTGTCCAAAATTGGTGCAGAGATAGTTGAGAATATACTTGGTTGACTCTGTTTTACCTGCTCCGGATTCACCTAAATTAATAGATAAACAATTTTCAAACTTGGAGAAAAAAAAATAGGATAACGCCGAAAATCATAATCTAGATTTCTTTTATGTCTCCTTTGTAATAGGATAAACATTTAAGTTAACATATTCTTTTAAAATAACTCTTCTTCTTAAGATTAAGTTGTCTGCTCCAAGTCTTGTATGGTGGGTAGACTGTTCAAACTTATGAAAAAACGTTTCTGCACTGACATTGCCCCTACTTGAATTATGTCTTCATTTGTGAAGAGAAACTTAAGTTCATCTCGTGTCACTATCAAATAGAAATAAGTGTTAAGAAAAACTAGCCAAAAAATATTTATAAGGTTTTTTAGATACGTTTAAAACTGGTGAAAAATCCATATAGTATATATTCCATGTACAAAATCTGTCCCTGAATATTATATACATACATAGATCACAGGCGCGTGAGAGACATTGAACTTTTTACTTTGCACAACTTAAACTTTCAAATAAATGTCGCGCAATTAAAGTTTGTGTTACCTATATAACACTTCCACCTAAATAGATCATTAGAAATTTAAGTATAAAGTCATAGAATAATAAAATAAATGCTTAAGATGTAAGTTACCCCAACAAGTCATAGCTTCATACCTCAATATAACATAAAAGATGAAGGCATTATTTTTTACATGGCATGAACATTACTATGGTGCTGATTGGTTGACAATTACCTGACACAATGATTGATTGAGATTGTTTCATTACTTTCATGTCCCTAAAATGTAATAATTAAATTACTAAAGTAGTTCTTATTGCTTCAAGGTACTTTAAAGAAATAATAATTAATGCTATGTAAAGAATTATAAGTTATAAAAATAATTTTTGAAAGGTTTTAGGCTACAAAATTTACTAAAAATTAGCAGCGCTTTAATATCAACAAACTAGGATGACAACATCCATAAAGCGAAGCTTAATAAATCAAATGGTCAGTTAAACGAACATGAAGAAATAAGGATAACAACGCAGGGAATAATCATCATCAATTCCGTATTTGACTATCCTAAAATTACTTGAATATCATATAACAAAAACAATATAAAGTTCCTGGAAACTTTCTAACATCGATAAGGGGCTAACACAACCGGACTAGCTTTAATGTAGAAACGTTTTTCTAACTAACCTGAAGGCTTTATCTGCAATAGCAAAAACATGGGGAGGAAGGGTTCCCAAACTTTTACCCATATATTTTCTGCACAATAATATACATATTATTATCATTATCGAGACGGTTTTAGTATCGTAGCCACTTTGAAAAGCCCGGCTTTTTTTAAATAACAGTTTTGTACGTCCAAGATACTGTTAACTTGCAATGCTGCACTACTCATGGAAATAAATGTTTTTTTTAAGTAGGGATTTGCTTAAATTTTTACTTAGCCTATCCATTTATTTCAATCAATCTTTTACTCAGATTGAAAGTTAATTTAAGTCGGTCTGTAAAATAAATAGGTATGTATAAAATTCCTGATGGTGTTTGTAGAATAGAGATCTGGAATATTGTAATAAGGATTTACAGCTATCAAAATATTCGCCACATAAGTGTAAATTTTACCCTGAAAAATAACATTAAATAAAAATGTCATAACAAAAGAGATAGGTTTGTTTGTCTATAACAAAATATCTTACTAACCGCTAAACAGATTTAGTTTAACAAAAAATGTCCAGGTTAGTGCTCAACCGGCCACTTGGGGAAAGTACCATAGAACAAAATATTTAAATGAACATGAAAATAGATTAAACATGCCAAGTAAAAATGTGCTTTATGCATTAGATCATGCACAATATCACTATCCTCAAAAGGAAAAAGCAATTTAAACTTAGCGTTCCTTAGAACTTAACAAAGCGTTTGATAACTATGAAATAACATTTAAATGTACGTGACTTTTCAAGATATCTTGTAGATCAGGTAGAGGTTAAGAGAATAACCATATTTTACAATAATTATACCAATTGTTGTTACCTTTTGATATCTGAGTTTAACATTGTTTAGCAAAGTTGCCTCATTTAAATACATCAATCCACAATTGTCATCCACTTCCTAGAAATAACTAAAATTAAGTACCTAGTAATTTAGTTTTCAAAATTAAGAAAAATAAGGATAGACTAAAATAATTGGTTTCGTAAGAATATTCAATTCTATCAGATTCTTTTTTATTGTCTAAGCTTGTAAAAAAGTTGATGTAAATTGTAAATTAAATTATCAAAAAAGACTTTTAAAACAAGATTTTACAATAACAAGGATGACAACATCCATAAAAGCGAAGCACTGAAACGGTAGGACAAACGGACGTTAACACTTGTATAGTTTCAGAACTGAATAATCCTAATATAAATGTATAAGAGTCAAAGCAAAATTGTGAGAAAATTTGTTAAAAAACTGCTTGATACAGGATAATGTTTATGGACATACTTACATTTTTAGGACTTGATTTTAGAGTTGCTTCGTTTATTACATTATACTTTGTTGTCCCAGGAATCAATATACCAAAAATCAGATCAATCGGATAATTAGATCACTTAAAATTTGATGTTAAAAAAGTAAAAAAATCATCATGTTTAAAATGGACGTACGGACATTTTGGTAATGATTATAGAGTTGCTACGCTTTCTAAATCGTACCTAACTGCTAAAGGAATCACCATGCAAAATTTGAAATCGATAGGACAATTCTAACATGCCTAAATTAACGAAAAAAGCTATCCGTTACGGACGGACGGACGGACGGACCGACCCTAATTATAGAAAAGCATCGCTTTTAAAAAGTGCTAATTACAGTGGCGTGACGAGGGTTTGTGTATCCAACTCCTGACAAAAAGTCGATACTAACTTGAAAGCTTTCTACACCTCTCTTACATAGCAAAGGGTGGGGGGGGGGGGGGTGTTGTCACTGTCAAGTTAAAAAGTCATACCCCCTTAAAATTAAGGAAAGTGAGAAAATCCTTATACTAAAGTAACAGGATGTCTGTTTGTCTGTGTGTTTGTGTGTCTGTGTGTTTGTACCGAAGGATCTCGCTAACCACTGAACCGATCGGGTTCTCCTTAACAGGGTAGTTTTTCATAGGTCCCGGGAAGGTTTATAACTATTTTGGGGGAGGGTACCACCACCCTTCCAATAGAAATCACAATAAATCGAAATTTTTTTCCTCGAATAGAGACTCCTACGTAACATTGCAAAGTATCGTAGCAATTTGATAGAGACTCCTTCGCAACATTGCAATGTATCGTATTCTTTTTTTAAAACACCAAACATTTAAAGTGCCACTAGAGGCCTCTAGGGGCGTAGCCGCTAGTAACAAATAAAAGAATATAGAATAACCTTATTATCATCATCCTCGGCTGGATATAGACGGTCAAACACACTTGTGATTGGCTTCTGATTCCTAAATTAAATATTTTTTTTTTCATTAGCATCTGCTTAAACATAAGTTAATAAATGCATTAAAAATGGTGAAAAAAAACTTTTATGTTGAATATGATGATAAGCTGAACAGTTATTTAAAATTAAATGTTATACTAAAGCTTAAATAAATGACTAACAAAGTAAGTTATTGAAAAGATACACATTTACATGAAAATCTTCAGAAACGATTTCAGACATTTATGTCTAACAACAGCCGAGAAAGTCAAGTTTTTCTTTCTAACAGACGTTTATCTGGAAATATAATGAAATTCAGGCATTTTCTTAACAAATGATTAACCTGTCAACGGGTTGAACAACGGCCCCATCGATGGCAAAATCGATGATAGTCCCTAGAAGAAACCCCTCCGTGGGGTGTGGCAACCACACCTTCTCTTTAGCCACCATCTTCAAACCATTCACGTTCTGAAAAAAAGTATACAATATAAGTATACAGTTAGAAAGCTGCTATTTAGTTTAGAGGACTTTCATCTTACCAATTAGCACCTACTTAATCTACCTTGTCAGCTCATACGTCCACCAATAATGTTACTGAGGAAATTTTATTTTTATGAATAATTTTCATATACAAATACCTAATAAGTGTATCTTATATCTTCATGTTGTACTTCTCTTTTGAAAGATTCATTTTTAAAACTGTTTAGACTTTTTTACTTATATGGTTTTATTACTGATACAACTAAAAATCTAAATTGAAATATAAAATGATTTATTACAAATGTATTGTACATTTTGATATAAGGTGGGGGGGAAGTTTTGACACATTTGCGTAAACCTGGCACCAAGGCTTTATCCTTGATATAAGGGGGGGGGGGAAGTTTTGACACATTTGCGTAAACCTGGCACCAAGGCTTTATCTTTGGACTGAGAGGGTAGGTTATTAGGGATAAAATCATTCTTATATGATGAATTTCACGAAGTTTTAAGATTTTTTGGATAGGCCTCCAGGTTTCAGAGCTCCAGGCCTCTTTTAATATATTATTTACATATTTGAAGAAAAAATTAGGATCGGCCTCCAGGTTCAGGTGCTGCAGGCCTCCAGGTGGCCTCTGGACAGGTAAAAAATCAAAATTTCTAATTTGAACAGTTAGAGGTAAGTTTATAAAACAACATTACCTTCTTTTAATATATTATTTAAATATTTGAAGATAAAAATTACAATCGGCCTCCAGGTTCAGGTGCTGCAGGCCTCCAGATGGCCTCTGGACAGGTAAAAAATCTAAATTTCTTATTAAAACAGTTAGAGGTAAGTTTATAAAACAACATAACCTTATTTTAATATATTATTTACATATTTGAAGAAAAATTTAGGATTCAGCCTCCAGGTTCAGGTGCTGGAGGCCTCCAGGTGGCCTCTGGACAGGTAAAAAATCAAAATTTCTTATTAAAACAGTTAGAGGTAAGTTTATTAAACAACATAACCTTCTTTTAATATATTATTTACATATTTGGAGAAAAAATTAGGATCGGCCTCCAGGTTCAGGCCTCCAGGTCGCCTCTGGACAGGTAAAAAATCAAAATTTCTTATTTGAACAGTTAGAGGTAAGTTTATTAAACAACATAATCTACTTTTAATATATTATTTACATATTTGAAGAAAAAATTACAATCGGCCTCCAGGTTAAGGTGCTGCAGGCCTCCAGATGGCCTCTGGACAGGTAAAAAATCAAAATTTCTTATTAAAACAGTTAGAGGTAAGTTTATAAAACAACATAACCTTCTTTTAATATATTACTTACATATTTGGAGAAAAAATTACAATCGGCCTCCAGGTTCAGCTGCTGCAGGCCTCCAGGTGGCCTCTGGACAGGTAAAAAATCTAAATTTCTTATTTGAACAGTTAGAGGTAAGTTTATAAAAGAACATAACCTTCTTTTAATATGTTACTTAAATATTTGAAGAAAAAATTACTATTGGCCTTTAGGTTCAGGTGCTGCAGGCCTCCAGGTGGCCTCTGGACAGGTAAAAAATCAAAAATTCTTGTTTGAACAGTTAGAGGTAAACTTGTAAAACAAAGTAAGCATATTTTCAAATGTTAATTACCTATGTATTTTAAAATTTTAAAATTGTTTTATAGTTTAGTCAGGGGGTACCAGAAATTTTCAAAATTGAAAAAAAAATTTAGAGGATAACGCCAACATATGATATTATTAGATCCTACACATTGAGACTACAAAGGTTTCAATTGTAGGAATTTTGGATATTATCTTTTTTAAATTTTTACCTGTCCAAAGGCTGAAGCTCCTGAGCCTGGAGGCCCATAGTAATTTAAAAATGTATTTTTCTAAAATTTTCTAGTTTATCCCTAGCTCATTCAAATAAAATAAAATATTTTTTTACATTTCTTTAATTAGTTTGAAAGCCATTTGTAATATTGTCTTCAAATATGTAAACAACATACATGTATAAGCTAATTTTGTTTCATACGTTTACCGCCATCTGTTTAGAAGAAAGCTTGATTTTTACCTGCCCAGAGACCACCTGGAGGCCTGCAGCACCTGAACCTGAAGGCTGATTGTAATTTATTCTTCAAATATCTTTAAAAGATCTAAAAATAAGCACATTTTGATTTATAAGTTGACCTCTAACTGTTCAAAAATTTTTTTTTGATTTTTTACCTGTCCAGAGGCCACCTGGAGGCCTCCAGCACCTGAACCTGGAGGCCTCCAGCACCTGAACCTGGAGGCCAATTGTAATTTTTTCTTCAAATATTTAAATAATATATTAAAAGAAGGTTATGTTGTTTTGTAAACTTACCTCTAACTGTTCAAATAAGAAATTTAGATTTTTTACCTGTCCAGAGGCCACCTGGAGGCCTCCAGCACCTGAACCTGGAGGCCAATTGTAATATTTTCTTCAAATATTTAAAAAATATATTAAAAGAAGGTTATGTTGTTTTAAAAACTTACCTCTAACTGTTCATATAAGAAATTTTGATTTTTTACCTGTCCAGAGGCCACCTGGAGGCCTCCAGCACCGAACCTGGAGGCTGATCCTAATTTTTTCTTCAAATATTTAAATAATATATTAAAAGAAGGTTATGTTGTTTTGTAAACTTACCTCTAACTGTTCAAATAAGAAATTTTGATTTATTACCTGTCCAGAGGCCACCTGGAGGCCTCCAGCACCTGAACCTGGAGGCCAATTGTAATTTTTTCTTCAAATATTTAAATAATATATTAAAAGAAGGTTATGTTGTTTTATAAACTTACCTCTAACTGTTCAAATAAGAAATTTTGATTTTTTACCTGTCCAGAGGCCACCTGGAGGCCTCCAGCACCTGAACCTGGAGGCCGATCCTAATTTTTTCTTCAAATATGTAAATAATATAATAAAAGTAGGTTATGTTGTTTTATGAACTTACCTCCAACTGTTCAAATAAAATTTTTTTTTTTTTTTACCTGTCCAGAGACCACCTGGAGGCCTGGAGCTCCGGAACCTGGAGGCCTATCCAAAAATTTTAAAAACTTCGTGAAATTCATCATATAAGAATGATTTTATCCCTAATAACCTACCCTCTCAGTCCAAAGATAAAGCCTTGGTGCCAGGTTTACGCAAATGTGTCAAAACTTCCCCCCCCCCCTTATTTGATTTAAAGATTAGGTAGGTATTTTACTTATATCTGCAGTCAAATGTCTAAAAAACCATGCTAAGAATATATAATCGAAACTAAAAGGTGTTTATAGATCTGTTTCACAACTAGAAATTGAAATCTTAAGGACTTTTATTAGCTCAGGTAACAATATATCTGTATATAGAAAGCTCCCCCTCAATGAACAAAATTATCATTCATTGTCAATTCATATTTATTATCAAATCAATAATTCATTTTTAAAATTAATTTTGAAATAATTTTTATTCAACGAGGATGATTAAAAGGATTAATGAATCTACTATTGAGAATTTAAACTTTATTCGTTATTTGCACAAGCTATTTTATAACTCCGGTAAGTCCGTCTGAGTATGTTAGTAATTAGATTTTATTGCAGACTATTACAGATAGAGATTAATTTTTATAGTGTAGATTCCTCTAAATATACTTCACGTTTGCCCAATTAATTACGATGGCAGCTTAACCGCCTCTTAGATACTTTTTAGTCGCTTTTATAATTTCCATTTTATACTAATGCTTAGCTAAGTGATATGTTGTGTGTTTTAAGAACCCACAATGAGTTTCATCAATAATTGAGTTATTTCAAAATACAAAAATGTCTAATCAAATTATTTATTGAAGTGGTTAGTATTATGTCGGAAACAAATTATGCCCTAAAAACCGGTTTTTCCTCAGTTTAATACATGTATAAAAGTGATTATTTACAATTAATTTTGTAAGGCATCCTAATATATAAAGTAATAAGCTTTTTTTGTCTGTAGCAAAGGATCTCGCTGACCGCTCAACCGATATAGTCCTCCTTTACCGTGTAGCTACATATTGGTTTTGGGATGGTTTTAGGCTATTTTATTTTTGTAAAATGGCTGGGTAGGTACGGTTTTAGGCTATTTTCCTGTCTTCCACCTTTCTTCGAATATAGAGTCCCTAGATGCTAGGGGAGCATTCGCTAGTATAAAATGAAGAGTTAAACATTAAAAATTCAAATACTTTATGCCTACTTTAATTGAATAGGTATATTCCTCTAGATTTTTGTATTTTTAAAACTTTATTGGTTTATCTCAACTTTTTAATAAAATTATCTGGTACTTTTAGTATTATCCTCTTAGAATTTTTTTTTTCAGTTTTGAAAACTTGAGTACCCCCCCCTCCCGACAGCGAACTATGAACTCTGGCCGCAGCGCTCGGCTCCCTAGCCTGCCTAGCCGCAGCGCTCGGCCCCCTTGCCTGCCTAGCCGCAGCGCTCGGCCCCCTTGCCTAAAACCTAACCTAACCTAAAATAGTTGTTCGTTGTTGTCGGGGGGGGGGGGGGGGGGGGGGATGGTGAGGTACTCAAATTTTCAAAATTGAAAAAAAAATTTCTAAGAGGATAACGCCAATTATCTTATTAGGTATATAGATTTGGTTGGAATGATATTTTACGAGTAACTTCATGAAGGTTTATGCCAATTAACAAACCGTAAAAAGTGCAAAGTGTTCATATAAATCAGCGAATCTTGGCAAGGCACAAAAAAAGGTTACCAACAATCCCTCCTTTCAAATAAAAATCTTTTGGTCATGTTAAAATTAAATATGAAGCAAGAATTGGTAAGACTATAATGACAAAGAGAAGAGAAAATACCTACACTGCATATAAACAAAAACAAAAGGAATTAATTAACAGAAATGATAATGCAGAAAGATAAAATCTCTTATTCTTGAATACTAAAAAATTAAGACGAATGTTTAGAGAATTTTCGTATAGGTGCGCGCGGTTGATGTATTGACACCCCCCAGTAGGAAAACAAGTTGAGTGGGTTGGTATACACACTGCCTACACAAAATTCACCTACATCTTTGTAAAATTGTAGCTAATTCAATGTTGAACATAATATTTTCAAGTGAATTAAAAATATTTTGACTGTAGAGTGTTATTTTTTCTTTTTAATTATCATGTTATTTCACAAAATTTAGTATTTTATTTTTTTTAGCAAATAGATACTTAAAATCTTAAAAGTCGTTGGGTTACCAATCTTTATATCTAATTTAATAAATTTTCTTTTAGAGAAACCGTTATAGTGTGGAATTTTTCATTACTAGCGAAGAGTTATTTAACCGACTATTAAGAAAAGAGAGTAAATCTTTCTTGCTTATAAAAGGATTCCTTAATCAACTAATAATCAACGTCTAGGTGAATCTTGATTTGTGTGAGTTTTGCAGTAAATTAAATCTATATTTAACTACCAAGCAAAAAAATCCTAAGAATTTTTTAAACTTTATTAGCATATATTTTAAACTACTTATGGACATCATTGTACATTTAATCCAAATAAGAAGGATATTTATAGAAGAAATGTATGAATATAATTAGGTAAGGTTTTCTTCAACGTTTCATTTAGAGAAAATCTCGAAATGAATGGAAAAATAACGTTTTTGTTTATAAAAATTCAAGGTGAAATAAGTTAGATGATTGCATGTAACATTTGTTTCAGGAGTTTTTTCATACTTATTGAAAAAGTGTGAAAATGTCTGTTTCTATAGGATCTCTAAAACGATTGGTGTGATTGCTCTGCATTTTTATCGGGTATTTAATTTAGGCAAGGTGTGGATGAGTAGTTGGGGTCCAGTTAGGATTAACTTTTAAGTAAATTGTTATTAATAAAGATTATCATTATTTTATATCAAATATGTCAAAAATTAATAAAATACAATATTTTTAGAGTTAATTTTACAGTTTATGCAATTTTTAAAATTTAAACTGTTCTGGTGAAATGCATTAAACTTAAAATGTGTTTTCACAAACTAGCAAATGTTTTTCATAATATTTAAAATCATTTGTTTGTGATGTAAATTGGAATGGTGGTACCCAAAGTTTTATAATCCCACTTAAAGCTTTAAGTACCTTTATCAAAGCTTTATTAGTTGGATCAAACCAGCAGAGTCCCAAATTTCCAATCAATAGTTTGTATCAACAGAAGGGTTATTTTTGTTCATCATCAATGTGGATGTACTTCAATTTATCGTCTATTCTCTAATCCCTCTAGATCCCTGTTTTTTCCTCAATACCATATTCTTTCATTTCATATAATATAACTATTACCAACTAAAAAAAAATAAAACCTTAACAATATAAAAGTCAAAGACACAAAAATAGAAGCAAACGGTTTCAGAGATCTTACTAGAGACCTGCAAACTTATATCATATCCATCTCCTAAATGTAAATCCTACTGCTTTGTACTTTATCATGAAACGCACATTTTAAGCTCAAATTGAGAAATTATTTAGATCACAGAACTATTTAAATTTGAATTTCATGGATAATTTTAGTGAATTTAAATCAATTCTTACAATATTTAAAAATAATGAACTAAGTAGGTATCATAGGATTCAAAGTGAAAATTACTAAATTATTTGGTTGCATCAAAGTTGATGAAAATAAATATTATATTATTTTCACTAACATATTCTAACTTGTTATTGCTTCGCTATTTGAGGACAAAATCGTACTTGTATTAGTAACTTTAAAGCAGGATTTTAATTTTAAACTACTTATTGTATATTATTAAAAGATAAGGACTTAATTCTAAGCTTTACGGATATGTCAATAAGTAATGATTAATTTACATTTGAAAATATGAATTTCTACTTCCAAATCTTAGAAGTTTAGAAAGCGTAGCAACTCTAGGTATAATCATTACCAGAATGTCCGTACGTCCATTTTAAACATGTTGATTTTTTTACTTTTTTAACAACAAATTTTTAAGTGATCTAATAATCCGATTGGTCTGATTTTTGATATACTGATTCCTGGGACAACAAAGTACAATATGATAAGAGAAGCAACTCTATAATCAAGTCCTAAAAATGTAAGTATGTCCATAAACATTATTCTGTATCAAGCAGTTTTTCAACAATTTTACTTACAATTTTGCTTCGACATTTATACATTTATATTCTGATTATTCAGTTCTGGCACTATACAAGTGTTAGTGTCCGTTTGTCCTACCGTTTCAGTGCTTCGCTTTTATGGATGTTTTCATCATTGTTTTAATTTGGGTGGGGGGGGGGGGGTAAAAATTGAAAATTCAAAATTTTCGTCGGGGGGGGGGGGGGGGTAATCAACCCTTTACCCCCCCCTTGGACGTCTATGACTCCATGTCAATATAATTTTAAAATTTTTGCGTTGTACTTCTGTATAAAAGTCTTAAAACATATACCTACCCGTACAGAAAATAAGCAGAAAAAAATGACTCCCTTTATATTTGTGCAGAAGTGAATGCACCCTTTCCCCTCTAAATCTAATGTTTGTTAAAGTCAACACATGTAGGGATGTTTATTTATTCATAAAACAAGGTTGACAAATCCCTAATTAGCGAAGCACATAAAATTGGAAAAATCAAATGTTCGGTGTTTTTAAATAGGTAATATATATTATATATTGAAAATTACACAACCTTTAAGTATGCTTGTGTGTATCTATTGAACCATAACGGACAAGCCAATTGACCCCAAGGGCCCAAATGCGAACATTTCGAATTATAGAGTTGATTCGCTTCTAAAATGGGGGACACGTTTCATGTTTTGTGTTGACAATAGAAAAGCAAAAATAATATAATTGTAGAATATATAATATATTTGTATATTTCAATTTTACTGAAAATTAGTGTAGTAACAACAATCTTAAAAAAATACTAAAAAGCTTGATTGTCCTTGAGAGTTGTCTATAAAATTTTTATCTAACTGCAAATTTTTATTCACCTTAAAACAATTCTTTCCATGCCTAACTTTGCTCGCTCAATAATAAAATATTTTCCATCTTATGTGAACACAAAGTACGAGAAAATAAAATTAATGAAGAATTTTGTATGCAGTAGGGTTAGTCTATGGAAAAGTGTGCAATCACAATTGTTCTTATATAGCAAAAAACCCGTAATGCATAAAAAATGTGTGGATGCTATGCTTATTATAAAGTAATGGCCAAATGGTTGTTTTTACTATACAAATAATAAAATGTTCTGATGGTTTGATAATATTGACGGAAATGAAAGCACACTGTTTGGAATAAATTAGCTTTTAAAGGGGTCACTTTTCAATAAGTCTCTTGTTTTATAACTGGGGGGAAGGATAGCTCATCTGAAGATAAACTATTTCTATTTCCTATTCCGCTAAATAAAAGCAACAATTTTAATAAATATCCATTTTAAAGATATACAAAGCAATAGGTATAACTAAAGCTTGTGGTCATATAAAAATGCTGAGCTTGATCTATAAATTCTCTAGGCAGTTTCTTTAGATAAAATACTCAACGAGTTTCTTGATTTATCATAATATGTTAATTTTAAATGACATACATTTGTAAATATTCAATTCCATTTGTGTTTAAGGACAAAAAGTTAGACATAGAATGGAATAAGTCATATATTAGACCAGGGTTTCGGATCCGCATTGATTTTTTGCGGATCCGGATCCGGATCCTCCAAATTGGGTCAGTGCGGATCCGGATCCGGATCCTTGACAATAAAAATAAAATCACCAAATTTTTCAAAAATATTTATTCTTTAATTCGAAGTCAAAATTACTTTTAATTTTCAAGTCTGACCCTAAACCTTAAAGATTGGCTCTCATTAAGAGAATGTCTGAGATTTTATATAAATTTAGGTAGATTTTTCCATTTTTTCCGCATTTTTTTGAGTCCAAGGATCCGGATCCGCATTTTTTTGCGGATCCGGATCCTTGGACCCAAAAATATGCGGATTAGGGTGGGTTCATATCGGAATTAGACAAAGCGGGGATATGCAACAGATAAAATTAACCTTAAAAACATTTCTGACCGAAAAAGAATTTTAAAAAATTGAGTTTTAGAACACGACCACTTAAAAATATAATTCATTACTTATTAGTATGCAACGACGACATTCAAAATTTATTTTGAATCAGAACTATGGCTTCATGGTGCTCCCTGGAAAGGCCTTGAGAAGCTGAATCAGGAACTTTTGTCCGTTTCAAAATATCTCGTTCCTAGCCTTAGAAATCACTAAAAAACTAAAAAAAATTAAGGTTTATTGAGAATTGTCCAATTTGTAGAGGTTTTTTAGATTTTCTCAGGCTAGGAACGAGATTTTTTGAAACGGACAAAAGTTCCTGACTCAGCTCCTCAAGGCATTTCCAAGGAGCACCATGAAGCAATAGTTCTGATTCAATAAATTTTTGACTCCCATTTACAAATAGCTATACAATTGAATGTCTGGTCGTCAGCGGTTTTAAGACTTAGGATAAATTTTAAATCATCCAGAGGTGTATTATATCTATATAAATTGAGTGCAGATCCCCGCTTTGGCCTCAGAAAAAAAATGTCCAAAATCGACCCACCCTAATGCGGATCCTTGCGGATCCGGATCCAGATCCGGATCCGAAACCCTGTATTAGACAAAGGACAGATAAAATATCTCATATTCGCTTTCAAAAGTTGTTCCGCTGTCAAAAAATGTCCTAACTGTCAAAGAAATCCTCATTCAAGTTTTGAATCGATAGGTATAAATTGTAGAAAGGGTTCGCTTTTAAACTATGCACCATAATCTTTAAAGAAAACTAGATGTAATATTATACATACTTGCAAAGGATTAAAATATTTTTAAAATGAAATTGAATTTCTGTGATGAAAGATACATGCTTCATCTATCAATAAAAAACAACGAAGATTACATCCATAAAAGTGAAGCTCCGAAATACGTCAAAACAAAATTGTAAGCAAAACTGCTTTAACACAGGACACTGTTTGAGGACATGCTTACATATTTCTGGCTTAATTATGTCACATAAAAAAATTAATGCCGAAAAGTTTAAAAATTAACATGATTTAAATGGACGTTATTCTAGAAACGATTATCGAGTTGCTACTCTTCCTAAATCGTACATGACTGTTAAAGGAATCATCATGAAATGATTAAAATCGAAAGTCAAACATATCTTAAATTAACGAAAAGAGCTAACTATCCCTTATAGACGGACCTACCCTAATTTTGCTTCGCTTTTAAAAACTATTTGTCTGTCTGTTTAAGAGAGGGGAAAAGGGACTGAATATTATAATGGTCCCAAAGTAAATAAGTTAAAATAATAATTTCAATCACAAAATCAACTAATCGTACATTGTCTTATTCATGCTCTATTTTCTTTTGGACAAAACAATGAAAATTATGTAAACTATATAAAAGTAGAAAAGTCAAAGGGGACTGAGGTCTAAAGAATCCTAAAAAATATCTTTTTTATAAATGGTAAAAAAGGGAGTAACTCAAATGTTACCTAGATTTTTATTGACACGATTTAATTCTAAAATTAATTTATATAAAATGATTTGCTATAGAAGTTCTAAAAAGTACCTTGGTATTATGAACATTAAAGTTCAAAATGAGTAAAAGAAAATTATTTAAAAGAAAAAAATATTTCACTGTTATACCATAAAATCTTGGACATGTGACTAATATTAAAGAAAAGCAGCACACTACAATTGTTTAGCAGATGCCATACTATTTAAATGACGGTTGCATCATGCCAGAAATTTAATTCCAAATATAATCTCAAACTTGAACAAACATTTTTAAATAAAAACTTGAAGTACAGGACAGAATAAGACTTCAAATATAAATCACTAGCGGTTTTACCCCTAGAAGCCTCTTGGGGCTCTGAAAGTGGGAGGCGGAAACTCGACCACCTCCCCATTTTCAATTTGACTTTTTTTAAAGTAAAAATAAAAATTATTTCTTTTTTTGGAGGGGGGAGGGGGCATTTTTTATTGGGAGTGTGGGGATACCCTCACTTAAAATAGTTAAATTAAACCTTTCCTGGAACTATAAGAAGCTTTACTGTAAAGGAGAACCATATCGGTTTAGCGGTTAGCGAGAGCTTTCGGAACAGACAAACATACAAACATCTTGTAATTTTTATAAAGATAACTTAACAAAAAAATTATGTCCTAAAGTAGTTTCTAAGGGAAATGCCATCCTTAATATATTGGAAAATAATTACAATTGAAAGAAGTTATAAGGGGAATATACACAATAAAATGTGTTGATAATGACAAACCAACATACGGACATAATGACAAAATTTTTTTTGCAAGTTTAAAAAAAACAATTTAATATTTTTTTCATCAACAAGGGGGGGGGGGAGTTTTGACAAATTTGCGTAAACAGGAAGCATAGGCTTTATCTTTGGACTGAGAGGATAGGTTATTAGCAATAAAATCATCCTTATATAATGAATTTTTCCAAGTTTTAAGATTTTTTGGATAGGCCTCCAGGTTCCGGAGCTCCAGGCCTCCAGGTGGTCTCTCTACAGGTAAAAATGAAAAAAAAAATTTTTTTAAGAGTTAGATGTCAGCTTATGAGACAAAATATGTATGTTTTTTCTTCAAATATGTGAATAACAATCAAAAAGAAGCATATTTTGTTTTATAAGTTAACCTCTAACTCTTCAAAAAAAAAATCTTATTTTTAATTTTTACCTGTACAGAGACCACCTGGAGGCCTGGAGCTCCGGAACCTGGAGGCCTATCCAAAAAAGCCTTAATCTGGGGGAAATTTATCATATTAGAATGATTTTATCCCTAATAACCTATCCCCTCAGTCCAAAGATAAAGCCTATACACCAGGTTTACGCAAATGTGTCAGAACTTCCCCCCCCCCCCCTTGTAAGGAGTTATAAGGGGAATATACACAATAAAATGTGTTAATAATGACAAACCAACATACGGACATATTGACAAAAATTAAAGTCTAATTTTTTTGCAAGTTTAAAAAAAAACAATTTAATATTTTTTTCATCAATTACTTTGTCCCATTTGATGATTTTTATAAGCTAATAATTTATAGGTGGGCGGATTAAAATGATTATGTATGCGAATTATAGGATTATTTTTAGTAACAGATAAAAAGTTTCCATTTGGGAAGATCTGAATGGAATTTTACGTTACAGTTTTTTCAATGAGTGCGTGTTTTTTACTTGAAATTGTACTATACTAAAGTAACAGGATGTAATTTTTGACACTTCTCTTTATTTTTGAACTAATATGTTAGCTTTTTGCAGCGCTACTTATAAATATTGTCCTTTTTACTGCAAAGATTTTCTCCAAGAAAGTAAAAGTGAAGAATGTGGATGTTATAAAAGTTAAAAATAATGAAATGCAGTTTAAATGGATTTCAACAGGCACGTTCTAGTTTAATGCTTTACAATTTCAGGAAATTAAAATTTTTAAAATAAATTTGGAAGGAAAGTAAATATTGAACAAGACTTATGACGTCCAAATTACAAAACTATTAATAACCTTATATTTCGGCAAGTTAACATTGTCGCATCCATTTCAAACCTTGCACGTTTAATTTAAAACCTTGCAAGTTTACTTTTACAAAAATCAAGGCAGCGTAGCAAATCTTTCAATAAACTTATTTAAAATTTAAGACTGTTATTTTTAAAATAATAAGGCACAATAGTATAAGCAGAACACAGCATAAAAACCGAGATTAAAATGTTTGTGTCGTACATACGTCTAAAAGTATCTTATATCTTAAGACATTTTAGCAAAAAGATCTGTGTCCTCTAAAGATTTTATTCGCTTCATCAATATTAGAAGCGGTTCTACTTTGTAATGATTGTCTGATTACTTGAAAATATGTCATTTGATGTAACATTATGACTTTAGTAGCAGGGATATATGGATTTTAAGGGATCTTGGACAAAGTAGCTTCGGACAAAGTAGCTTCAGGACAAAGTAGCTTCAGGACAAAGTAGCTTCGAACAAAGTAGCTTTGGGCAAAGTAGCATCCACTGTTAATAAAGGTCATGGCCGCAGCGCTCGGCCCCCTGGCCTATAAGTTTATAACCTAACCTAACCTAACCTAAAATTTGTAAAAACATCATTTTAAAAATTGTAAAAATCTATCAACCACTTTTTGTAAAATCCACGAAATTCCAAACCACCTATGTAATAACAGTTGAGGATATTTTACTTAAATAAATGTCATGAGGCTAACATAGATTATGTTAGGTTAGGTTATAGGCTAGGCAGGCCAGGGGGTCGAGCGCTGCGGCCATGACCTTTATTACTATTAGAGAATAATTTTTCTTAAGAAGCTACTTTTCTTAAGTAAATGTCCTGAATTAAGCTACATTGTCCTGAAGCTACTTTGTCCGAAGCTACTTTGTCCGAAGCTACTTTGTCCAATAGACGATTTAACCTTTTCTCCAACCGTTTTTTTTGTATTTTGTAGCTAGGTAGTAAATGTTGGGAGTTGTGTAGATGCATCTAACCCCCAGAGTCCTCTACTTATACTATGTAATCTATGTTCTTTTTCACAAGAAAATTAAATATTTTCTTATGTTTCATAGATTTCATGAGATTTATGAAAATTTCTTACTTTTCTTGCGAAACAGAATATTTGGAAAAAAAGGGTGAAAAGTTTTATCTAGTTAATGAAAGTAGCTGGGTGTTGGTTTGTGTGTGTTACATTAAGATATTGGCAGGTTTTTTACTGTAGAATATGTGCTGTACTAATATAAGTAAAATCAAATGAAAATAAATTCTAGCTATTATTAATATTAGTAAAAATGCAAATTTTGTAAGTCTTCTAATTTGCTTAGACACACACACACACACACAACCACACTAATATTGATTTTTATTTCAGTTCATAATAAACAAGGATAAAACATCCATTGAATTGCTTCACTTTAAGATTTCATAGAAATCAAGGTGCAAGGTTTAAAATAGATAGAAAGGCTCTAACTTGCCTTAAAATATGTCATTTCTAATTTAAATGTTTAAATCCCAAAATTAATGGTAGTATTTCGTGTTAATTACATATTACTGACCAACTCCCTTTAATCGATTTCATGACATGTTCGCTTTAAAATCAATGTAAAACTAAATTTACAAGTAAGGCTTTCATTTTAGTTATAATCTTAATATGATATGAAATAAGATAATTTATACCTAATATCTATTTTACAAGGATAATAGCATCCATAAAAGCGAAGCTGACAAGTCAAGAAAGAAAAAAAGATCATTTACACATACAGAAGAATTAATTTCTAGAAATAAAGTGATTAGGTATATCATTATGTAACCTACAGTACACAATATTATTTTTATGAAGCAAAATTCTAGTAAAGCTTCCGCTTTAAATACTAAGCTAGTATAAAAAAAATAATTTCGAGTTTCTAAAGATAGTTATGTAATATCCTTAAAAAACAATTCAAACAGATTTAGTCTAAAATTAAGTATATTCTTACATTATACTTTTAGAAACTAAAGGTAGCAGGTAACAAATTTAAACTGAAGTAAATGCAAAACCTTCAATCTAACCCAAAATAGCGATAACATACATACCTCATTTCCATCGTTACTAACTTTAGGCGGTGACGGTGAGCCGTTTTTAACGGGTTCGTCCGTCCGCTTAGCAGGTGGTTTCCACGGCATCTCTTAACGATTTTAACCTTATTCAGTGACTTATTAAATTTTTCACAATATTCAACACAGCATCATATTAATTGAAACTCAATTCTTATTTTATTGACACACACGACAAAGCAGTTTGGCTTGCTTGTGCTTTTATTCTATTTCTAACTGCTTGTTGAAAAGCAGAAAAGGATCTTTCCTTTTAGGAACCAAAAAAGGGGTGGGGAGGATAAATGCAAGATGAATAATAACGGAATTTAACTTTTTATACCTTTTGTAAACATTACAGTAATTGATAAAACCTACTTTACTATTTAATTTTTGACTGATTTCAATCTAAACGTACAGTAACGCAAATTAAACCTTCATCATCAAAGACAACCTAATTTTCTTCTTTAAAAATATTTTTAAAAATTTTTATTTTGCTTTGGTAAAATGATTATGTTAGGTTAGGTTAAGCTGCGTTAATAGTTACCCTGCATGATTAAAGTTTAGCAGCTAAGGGTAAGGCGCAGGTTAGGAACCCACAGGATAAGATTAACATAATTAATACTTTTAGTTTCATAATTAACAATTGGCTAATAGCGTAAAGAACAAAAAGTAAATGTATAAAGAGAAGGTTTAAAATTGCTAATTAAGGGGTAAAAATCTCAAATCAAGGGGTAAAAGTTGTGTACAAGAGATCAAATATAATATGTTACGAAAGAAAAGTAGCAATAAAAAATAGTAAATAGATTGCAAATATCTTGTAGACAATAAGTTGTATAAAACACTCAATAGAGTGTTGTTCCACATTGGAAAAAGCTGCCTTTCCCCATACTTCCCTTTACATAGAGGAGAAATCCACTACAAAGGGAAAAGTGGGGGAAGATGAAAAGGGAAACACCGCCTCCGCAATAATTGTTTACTGGGATTATAGTAAACCAGTAAAAAAAGTTAAAGAAAATAATTAATAATATAACAATTAAAAATATAACTATAAACAGGTATTGTAAGTTAAATGAGAAAAAAACACTAAATATTCTCTGATGTTCTTTTTAATTCTTTTCTTGTAGTGTTTGATTTTTTATTATTCAAAATTATTTCTTTTAAGCCCTTGATGAGTCATAAAAGTCATGACAATTATGAATTATTGGAACAAATACAAATGTTTGAAACTTTTTTTTCAATTATTTGCTTCCGTTTTACGCTTAAATCTAAATATACTTCATAAATGTGTTTAATTTTTTTGTTTTTGAACTAAAATTAGATATTTCTTTTTGTTATTATAAGATCAGCTGATCTTTAAGCATTGGTAGCAGACGGATTTTTAGAAAATACTTTCTGCTAATAAAATGTAAACAATTCAAGATATGAAGACAATACCTTTAAAATAGAATCTTTTATATTTCGGTCGTGTCTGTAAGTACTAAATGGATAGATCTGATGGGTTCAATTGAGACATGTTAGAAAATCCGAACGTTTAGTTTGATCACATGGATTATATATCCTTTTTGACTTTTAGAAAATAAAATTACTTTAATTTTGGCATGGTGATTCCCTGGACAAATACAAACATTATAGTAGGTTTAACATTGGCAATTAAATATTTTCATTGTTAATATGTTATAACTGTCCTATAAAATTTTTTTGAAAGGTCGATTTTCAAGACAAAAAGAAAAATCTAGTTTTATTGATTGTTCAAGTTATTTTCTCTAAATAATAGGATCATTCAACTTTTGCACAGACTTCTCCCCCTTCTTGTGTAAACACAATACGACATTCAATAAAAACTGTATTTTAAATTGGCTATTTTTTCATGAAGCAGAAATAGTAAAGGACAATAAATAGCTCTGGACCAAAACTTTCATTTACTTGTTATTTTTGTACTTTGTGTCAGGTTATGTTGGGTTATAATGGATACTGTGCAGCCCCACATGCATAGGAAGCGTAGGAATAGGAATAGATAAAACCATCCACATACACGTTCCTTATTTTCAATTAATTCCAAAATTAAGGTGCTGTCTATCAATGCTTTAACAGGCACTTAGCTTAAAAGCACCCAGGGAGAAGTTATAAAAATGATAAAATTTTTTATTAATTTTCCTTTTCTAAATTTTGGGATTTAATTTACATACATAAGGGGTAATTTTGTTTATCATAATTGTAAAGAATATTTTATTAATGCCTCGTTCCTTTCTCTAACTATCGCCGAAAATTTAACACTTTTTTAGTAGCGAAGCTACTATATAATATAATTCATTTTGTATCCATCATTCCTAATATCTTCTATTTTATGTTTTTTTCATCATTCTTAATATCTTCTATTTTTATGTCCTTCTTTCTCTTTCTTTTTGGATACTTAGCTAGTATGTCCTTGATTCACTTTGTATTATAAATCAATTTTTTTTGTTCTTTGCTACTTATGGATGCTTTCATCCTTGTTATATGTGGAAAATGCTTAAAATAAGAATGAAGCCATATTCATTTATTTTTTTACTGGGTCAAACTTTTGTAAGGTTTCTTAACATTTACAAGAAAATTAACTTTTATAATTTTAAAGTGGTAAAAGGTTTTTTTCAATAAAAGGTAAATAAAATAAGCATTTAATGTAGTGATATTTAGATTAAAAGAAGGACGATTTTTTTCAATGCTAGAGAATCCTTTTAGATATAAACAAACCTAGTACCTACTTAAGATCAAAACCAAAATAATATTATGTTTAATAAAAAAATGTTTTTTAAAACAAACACTTTCAAAGACTTCACATTTAAATGATCAAGCTAAAGCATGATTGTGTTTGGCTATTTGTTATCCAACCCATTTCATTATATTAATAAGCTTTTCCTCGTTAAACCTAAACAGCTCGCTGTTGCTGCGTTACCTTAATACATAATTGTCCTGTTAATACTTCTAAGTTCTGTTTAAATATTTAAAGTACTTTTAGTTTTGGTAATGTTAATTTTAATCAGTTGAAATGCTTTATATTTAAAGTAAGGATTGTATTATAATGACTAGGTGTGCATTCACTTCAGTATATTATCGAATCACTAGAACTACATATTCTTCAATGACAAAAATTGTCTTACTACTATTCTTATTTATTTTCTATTTAGTCTTCTTGTGAATATGAAACACTTTGCGAATGTGTTAATTTGTGCAGAAATGAATTTACACCTTATGACTCACTACGTATACAGAACACGGACAATGACATGCTTTAGGTTAATAATCGCAAGGATACAACCATAGGTCATTGAAAGATATATTAAACTTTGCATAATATTTGTATTGAATATTCCTTTTCTAAAATTAAATTAAGCTCCATTATAAATCAAACATTTAGTACTGTTTGAATTAGAGAAAGGTTAATAATTTGTATATATATCTTTACCTTAATCCTTGTAGAAATAGCATATACAAATTTAATTGTTACATTGTTATTAAACAAGGACATGCTCCATCAAAGAAGCACACTTGTTTTTGCAAGATTTACACCCCATTAAAATAAAATATTCAAGAACCTAAAAGAATCTTCCCTCTAAATCCGTCCAGCGGATGGGTACAGACTCAGATATCCTACGCTCTATAACTTTCATATTCGTAAAGAGCTGTAGTGATATATAACTTACATTAAATACCTAAATGTCAAATATTTAAAGTTTGAATCACTAAAATGAAATATGATATATTACGACAAGGTGATAAAGGTATCTGTAATACTAATGATAAAATAATTTATTTATTACTTTAAGTATAAAGCTGATAAATGGATAACATTATATATTGCTGCCTCTTATCTCTTATTTCATACATTACATTGTTTTATTGGATAGTTTTAATTATGGATACAGCTTTTTTTTTTAAAGCCAATTATGTGCTGAAATAGGGCAGCAATAATAAGATAACTATTTCACCAGCAAACTATAATGTATAGGAACTTACTTGAGACCGTCAGATGTAGAGACTAAGTGAAATATGGACATACCTTAGATGTATCTGTAACAATATTTGCATCACTTTATCCATATATAATCATCTAATTTAAAATTACAACGATTCAAACTCAATATTTGCTTGAATTTTATTTTTAAATAGTATTTTACACTTTAAATGTTATCTTTTCAATCACAAAACCTTAAGCTATCAAAAACGCAAAGCATGTGGACTAAAATTACTATATGCTTGATTATTTCTTCATAAAACTATGATTTTTTAAGATTCAATATTTATGGCAAAGCTAACTTTGGACATATTTGTCCTTTTTTTTATTACATTCTCTGCATTTTTTGAAATATTAGTTTTGCACTTCACAAGATAAAAATTTACAACTCCTTTATCGCATAATCATGACAAGAAAAGCAAAGATTATTTATTTAAAATTTTGACCAAGTTTGCTTTTATAAAGTTTTTCATAAACCACTACTGAAGTGAGTTGATTCATGGCTATTTTTATCATTTGCTTTGCTAAGGTCACGGAAATTCAGTCTTAAATAAATCATATGTAGAGAGGTTTTATGAAAGACTTCATAAAAGCAAACTTGTTCAAAATTTTAAATAGATTATCTTTGATTTTCTTGTCATGTCATGCGGTAACTCCTAGGGGATGAAAATTGAATTTGAAAGTAGGGTTGGGCCCGATATCCGATCTGGCCGGTTATCCGGCCGGATACCGGATATTAAAACTATCCGGTTACATGATATCTGGCTGATTTTTTAAGCCGGATATCCGGTTATCTCGTAAATTGCCGGATATCGAACGTTGGCCAGATATCCGGCCCAACCCTACTTGAAAGTTTCAAATCTAATTTTCTCAGTTTAGATTTTATTAAAAAATAAAATTAAGTTACTTAACCTAGGGTAATGAGATGCACTATGTCCCAATTTAGGTTCTGACACAAAAGTCATAGCACCTTCGAACGCACTGTGCCTGACTATACTAAAATACAATTATTTAGAGCAATAATTTAAGTAAACTATTATTTCAATAAGAACATTCAAAATTATGAATATATTATTTAACACCACACTACAAATTTTTCACTTAAGTTGGGAGTGTAAAGTCTTTTGGGGGTATTATACCCTCCCCCCCCCCAAAAAAAAAAAACTCGATTACCCCCCTTTCAAATGTTTTAAAGTGATAACATTATTGCATGGGAAAAACGAAAATAAAATTTGCCAAAAAATGCATCTTCTGTAGGTACTTTTGTGGATGTTCAAGTGCCCCCACTACCAGTCATAATTGAATTTTATTATAAGTAATATAAAGGGATGGGACAATGGTCAGTAAATGAGTAAATTGCCTGTAATTATAATAATAATATATAAAAAAAACCTTATGTAGATTACAGTTATTGGTGAAAAAGTTTGCTGCTACTTTGCTTTAACCTTGGTTTTCAGCTAACGCATTAGAGAACGAGTTTACAAATTTTGGGGGACGAAATAATGTAATTGAACAGTATTTATTGTCCTCTCCCTCCATGAAGTCTCTCTTTTTAGGAAATGGGAAAAACATTTTAAAATAGACACAATTGTAAAAGAAACTAGTTAATCTTTACTTCAAATGAAAAGCTTAAGATAGTTCTAACTTGTTCTAAGAAAAATTAGAAGTATTTTAAGCAGAAAAAGAATTATTTAAGATAGATTAAAGTACAAATTTGAGATGAAATGTTTTACTGAAAAAAGTGGCGAAATGATAAATAAAACAAGGATGACAACATCCATAAGTAGCGAAGCTCAAAAATTATGGATAGATATCTGGAAAAAATTAACTTAATTGCAGTTTCATAAAAAAACATTAAACTAAAAAATCACAAAACCTTATAAGATTTATAACGTGAAAATCTAGGAATTGATCTAGCACCTAAGCAAATTAGCAAATCTTAATGAAACTTTGTGGGGATATGTAAATTGTAAACTTTTTTAGTCCTTAAAAATATCAGCCACCTATCTCAAATAGGAGTAAAGAAAATCATGAAAACCTAAAAATCGAGGAATCGAACTATCAACCCATCCAATAAGTAAATCTCGATAAAACTTTATAAAAGTATTCAATCCCTGAAAATTTCAGCCATCTGTGTTGAATAGGAGTTGAGAAAATCATGAAAACTTAAAAATGTAGGAATCGATCTAGCACCCCAACCAACTGCCGAATCTTAATAAAACTTGATGAAAATAGGAAAATTGTTAACATAATTAATGCCTGAAAATTTCAGCTCTCTATTTTATAGGAGCCGAGAAAATCACGTTTCTCCCTTTCTGTTTCAGACGGACGGACGGACATTTCGAATTATAGAGTAGCTTCGCAACTAAAAACAATTCGTAACTTTAATTGCAGTGCAGTGGTCGAAAACGGATTAAAATTTTCCTCACATTTGTAAAAATTTCAGTATTAATGGAATAGTAATTAATAAGTGCTCTACTTCAGAGGCTACGACCCTCGAGGCCTTAAGGGGCACTTTAAGTTTTAGTTAATTTAAGTTATTATTTAATTAACATTTAATCATTTTTGAAACATAATTCTATGATTATTCAGTTTGGATACGGTTGGATGGATGGAAATCATGTCATACACAATTTTTATTATATTGTCATCCTAATTTCTTAGACAGATAAAATCTAGAGTCTAGCTTTTTATAAATAATGATACATGTATATTTTTAGGACAGGTTAATTTTGGGTAGGTTAATAGAATTAATATTGCAAAATATTTTTTCAATTTTGAAAATTTGAGTACCCCCCCCCCGCCCCCCCCCCCCCTCCAGACAGAACAACTATTTTAGGTTAGGTACTCAAATTTTCAAAATTGAAAAAAATATTTCTAAGAGGATATTACCGAAATGAATAATAGAAAGTTTGGCTTGGTTTATCTTTAATTATTCTTCCCCGACCCCTGTATTATAAATTTTATATAAAATGTCAGGTTCAAAAGATAGGATTAACAATGATGATCATTCTAATATATATCAATTATTATAACACTGCGACTCTGATAGGAAATTGACAACATATTCATATGTGCTGTACTAAATCAATCATTACTTGGACTAATTTAACCAAATTAGTTTTTTTTAGGTTTTTGATAATTCATACAACACCCTTAAGTTTTTCATTACAATAAAATACAATTTTAAAATTTATTTACTGTGTAAATATGCATAAATATGACGTTTTTACTGACAATTAGGTTGATTTTTACTCAACGCATATTTCTTGTAGACAATAAAATGATTATAACTTTCGTTCTATTTAAGATAAATTGATGAAATAAAAAGTATATTAAATTTTATTATGCTGAGAAGTCACTTATTGATTTTAAGAATTAATAAACCCCTTTGAGTGGGGGAGGGGGGGGGGCGTTGAGTATCGAAAAAAGAAACTAATGTAAATTTCTTTTCTATTGTGGGTTTTAATGATTCATATAGCAGCCAAACTGTTTTTAGGCAATACCCATTTGTCTGTCTGCCTGTCTGTCCCTCTGTCTGTCTGTCCTTTTGTCTGTCTGTCCCACCACTTGTCTGTCTATCTGTCTAACTGCCTTTTTTTTGGATTTCAATGAATCATCTAGCATAGCCTAATTGTAATTTGTTACTATTTACCTGTCCCTCTGTCTATCCCTCCGTCTGTCTGATCTTTCACAGGTTCCTATTGGATTTTATCTAATTAATTGTCTATGATAGTCAAACTTTGATAATTCTTCTTGCCTGTCTGTCTGTCTATCTGCTGAGTTTCTACCTTTGGTCTAACAGACTTATTCACTTAATTTATAAAAAATTAGATTTAACTAATAATATGGTGGTATCTTGTACCAAGAGATACACAAATAACCTTGTGTTGAAAAAAAGCAAATAAAAATTATTCAATTTCTTCTATTAAAAAAGTGTAATACATGTTCCTTAAATCTCTTTGTACATCAAAAATATGTTTCAAATTTATAACATCAGGTTATATTCCATTAATTTATTAACAACTAAATTTTTTGACACATCACTTATGACTTTTAACAGTCCCCTTAAACTAAAATCAAGGGTTATTTTATTAAGGTTTTACCAAAACTACTTTACATAAGAAATTTATTACATTTCAAATTTTTTTTATAAAAATAGGATTGGAATATATCTCCCTCCCAACAATAACTTTGAGCACTATTGTAAAATATATTAAAAGTTATAAACATATATCTATCAAGATCATTAAAGGAATTAATTCAAGTTTAAGGGGGGGGGGGGGTTAATGCAACCATCTCGTAATCAATGCGCAAATTGCACTTAGAATTCGAATTTTGTTACAAAACTTGGCATGAGTAATCCTTGGTATATCTATTTTCCCAAAATGAAACAAAAAGTTGGAAAAGTGACGGCTAACAGCTGGCGGCTTAGTCGTTTAGCCGTTTTTGGGCTATATTCAGGGCAAAACTATCATTAATTACATAGGAATCAACTTTTTAAAATATATTTTTGCTTTAAATATCCATTTTTAAAATTTCTTGTACCAGCTGATAAATGGCTAGAACTGGCTGAAAATGGCTGGGAGCAGCTAAAAGTATGAAGAGTAGATAGGGCTTGTGACATGTCTAGGGGTAGGTTTTTATTGGTATCGAGCTCAAAAATACTACTATAAATAGTGGGGGTCCATCCATTTGGCAGCTGGGGCTGTTACACAGACTGTTAAAAACCTACCTAGAGACACGTCACAAGCCCTATCTACTCATTCTACTCTTGGCCGCTCTCAGCTGAGCTGCGGCCATTAGCAAGCTGCCATATGGATGTTGTGTGGTATTTTTGAGCTCAGCACCCATAAAAACCTACCCCTAGACACATCAAAAGCCCTATCTACTCATCATACTCTTGACCACTCCCAGCTGTTTCCAGCCAGTTCTAGCTGTTAAGTGGGTGGTATATGGTTATTGGTATAATTTAACATACATTAAATCAAAAGTATGTTTTTAAAAAAAACCTACCCTAGACATGTCACATCTTCCAAAGTCAAAATTGCATACATATATAATACAATTTTTGAGGTCATAATTTACTATAAATACTAACACTATCTGTGTAAAAACTTTGAGGGAAACCCCCAAAAAATTAATGGTCTTCTTATCAATAAAGGGGGGGGGGGTTTAGTGCTGGAAGGTGAGCAAAATTGATTGAATATTGAGCTAAAATTTTGAAACTGCCTGGTCCAGTAGTTACTGCATCTAAATGAAAAACAAAATTAAAATTTTTATTTTTAAGTTATGTAAGAAAAACTCTGCAAAAATGGAATTTGACTTTGCAGATTACTTGCTACACCTTCATATGTTATAATTGAGACTGCTCCAATTTTTTTGGTAAATTTCAGGTTTTTATTGACATACTAGAATCAAAATTTTGTAAAAATCTTTAAAATTGAGATCACACAAAAGAACTAAAATAACATTTTTTTTGCAGATTTCAAAAACTTTGCAGTGCTCATGAGGTCACAATTATTGCATCACAGAAAAAATATTTAGCATGGGGCATTTTTTTGCTTAAATCAACCAATTTTTACTGGGGGCAAAACTTTTATCAAAATTTTTCCAGGGCAGGATGATTTAATCTACAATATATACTTTTGGCTGTTGACAGCTGTTCTCAGCCATTTTTAGCAGTTTTTAGCTGTTATGACAGCGAAATCTAGAAATTAAAAAAAGTTCTTTTAGTAATATGTCAATGAGTTATAATGTTAATTAAGAAAAGTTTAATTCCATAGAAATATTCAATTTTTTTATATCCTTATAAGCCATTACCCAGCTGCCACTATTTTTGGTAGTATTTTTCAGCTCAGCACCCATTAAAACCTATCCCTAATGGATGATTCCTACATGATTATTGATGGATTTGCCCTGAAAATAGCCCAAAAACGGCTAAACAGCTGAGCAAACAGCCATTAGCCATTACTTTTCCAAGTTTTTGTTCCATTTTGGAAAAATTGGATTACTCATGCCAAGTTTTGTAATGAAATTTGAATTCTAAGTGCCATTTGTGCATTGATTACGTGATGGTTGCCTTACCCCCCCCCCCTTAAGCTTAACTTTTTGTTAAATTTTGAAAAACAGACCTACCAAGGATTACACATGACAATTTTCATAACAAAATTTGGATTAATTGATTATGGGATGGTTGCATTAACTCCCCCCCCCCCCCCTACATATATATGAGAGCTTCCTCATGTATCAATTTACTAATTAAAAGTTGTACAGTACAGTTGTACAGAATATTGCAAGATTATTTTAGTAAAGTCTGGTAATTAATTTATCTAAAAATAGATAGCATATAATTATCTGAATCTGTGACTTGCTTATATACACCCTCCTTAAACAACCCCAACCCCACTTTATTTTAAGGGGTGTAAATTTATTTCCTTTACACCCCCTTGGAATTTATAGGGGGTGTATCTGAGGGTGTAGGCTCTTGTCAAGAGGGTGGACATGGGTGGACACCTAAGGAGGTGTATCCATCCCCCTTAATTTTACAAGGGTGGTGTAAACAACCCCTATACCAACCTTTTGCACGCCATTGGTCTTAACTATACTTTCAGAGTCCATAAAGTTGAAAATTCTGTAATTATTCTACAAAAATCATCTTCCTAAATTAATATATAATTTTCGGGGTGACGTGGGGTGGACTAAACATTAAAATTTTATGGAAAAAAAGATATTTTTAGAACATTCATGACTTGAAATTATCCCCCCTTTGTACTCAATACGCATTTTTTATTCTAAGTGCGTCAATTTTGCGTCTAAAGATACCCTTAGTTTAAGCATTAATTTCTCCAAAAAATGATGAAAAAAAAAAAATTTTTTTTTGATAAAATGATAAAAGTATATGTAAAATAAAATAAACAGCAAAAAAAATTATAAAATTACGTTAAATAGAACGAAAATTAGAGCGTTTTGTATGCCTTATAAAATGCGTTTTTCTCATAAAAATTGTTACGATTTCGTGTGTTGAGTAAAACTTTAATAAGTTTCCCATTTCTATAAGTGAGCGAGCCGCAGTGATAAACGTATTTGTTAAACATGTGTGTGAAGTGATTGAATGATAGATTTCTAAACTAATTTGTCAAGGGGGAAAATTTGAAATTTCCATTAAACGAGATTTGATTTAAAATTTGTTATGTACATTCGATTTTAATATTTGTAATAATAAAAGACTCAAAGTAATGATATTTTAAATATATTTTTACGTATTTTTTCTTGTTTACTTCAGTCAAGTCGATGTGACGTACTAACGGACAGTTGCTAGTAACAGTTAGGTAATGCTTTAAACAAGGATGACAACATCCATAAAAGCGAAGCTCTGAAACGATATGACAGACGATATAACTATTGTTGAGTGTCAGAACTGAATATACAAAATATGAAAATAAAAGGTTTGACAAAATTACACGTAAATTTGTTGCAAAACTTGTTAAATACAGAATTCTGTTTAAGGACATACTGACATTTTTAATACTTGATTATAGAGATGCTTCGCTCATAATATTGTACCTTATTGTAATAGGAATCAATAATCAAAAAATCAGATCGATCGGATGATTTTATCACATAAAAAATTGTTATTAAAAAAGTACAAAAATCAACATGTTTAAAATGGGCGTACGGACATTCTGGTAACGATTATAGAGTTGCTACGCTTTCTAAGTCGTACCTAGCTACTACAGGAATCACCATGCAAAGTTTGAAATCGATAGGACAATTTTAACATGCCTAAATTAACCAATAAAAGCTAACTATCTCGGACGGACGTACGGACCGACCCTAATTATAGAAAAGCTTCGCTTTAAAAAAAAAAAAATTTTACAATTATGTTAAATGAAAGTTTAAAGCAAGTTTTCCCTTTAATTAACTGTATCGATAAAATATGTAAGAGAAATAAAATAACATATGTTAAGTTAGTCCATTTCTTTCACTAAATATTGGTATAGCATAGCGCACTACCTCATATTTACAAAAATATTAGCTACCAACGGACCATATATAAAACTGGTCTCTTCAAAGTTTATTAACAATCTCTCTTATTCGTTGGCCATTCTAAAACAGTCTTTCTTAGAAAGCCTTTTATGAAACTTTGATGTAAATATGTACTAAATATTTACATTTCACATAGCAATTAAAATCATATTAATGCATGTGTATTTATATGAAACAAAAATCAACTTTTGGCAGTGATAAGTAGATGGATGACAAATTGGTGCACATGTGGTATCCGCCTAGGTTAAATGGCAGACACCCGAGTTCAAATGACTACGGCAGTGCGAACAGACGTGGACACGTATATTATAGAGAAGCTACGCTTCTCTAGCAATCACTAAATAATAAACAGAGTCTATTCAGATGTTCCTTTATTCAGGGTCTAAGGTTTACTAAAGTTATATACAACAAACAATAAATACACAGATTGGAATAAGTAATCATAAAGCAGAATCAATATAAATACATATACAATAATCAGATTGGGCAATAATGATCCCCCATCCCTGGAAAGGGTGGGGGAACCAAACAATACAGCTTAACCATAATAAGGCTGTCAAAATCTATCATTAATTTTAAGGCATAGGGAGGGGTCGGCTGACCCCTTCCCCAGTACTCGGGGGAGGGCCCTCGGCCCTTCTCCGAACCAAGGTCAGGGTTGCCATAGAACATGGCTCACGGCTGCCGAATACCACACACACTCCTTTCTGTTAATTGCAATTATTGTTTTTAAAGTTTGGTCAAACAATCATTTCAAAGCCAACAAATTAGAGAAAGTGTTTTTAAAACTTTGAGTGCCAGTTTATTTTAAAGTCAAATGTCTCCCTTACATTTTGCATTTTAACAATGGAAGGGCTTAAAATACAAGAAAAAGTTGGATTAGAAACAATTCAAGCAATAAACATTACTTGATTAAAATCGCTGACAATCCTTCCAATTACTAGTTGAAAATGGTAAAAATTATTTTGTATGTCGACCATTGGTAGATTTTTTATTCACGCTTCATTTCCCTTTTATCTGCTATTTTCACAATGGCAGGAAGACAACAAGAACGATACTGTTAGAAATAAAAAAGATTTACTGCTAAAATGATTTTAAAAATACACCGTTATAAGAAATATTGATTTATATAAGCAGTATTATGAAGCTGATGTTTTTTCCTCCTATGAGAAAGAGATATTTGAGGCATGTCTTCTTATTAGTCTAAATTAGTTATCAAGACAGTTTTAGAGATACAACGCAACTCTAAAGGACAAAAAAGAGGGAGATGGAAATAGAAAAGAGTGGAAAAGGATGATTTCAAGTTTATGTAACTAACTTTAGAATCAGGGGCAAAGATATAGTAAAAATATTAAAATTTAATGCAGCTAGTAACTCATCCATTTATTTCTTAAAAGCATGAGGCTGTACGTAAGATCTCTTTAACGGCTAGAGTTTAATAATCATCCAAGAATGGTCATCTTTTCTTTGAATTTTAAACTAAAACAAAACGGTGTGGATACTCCTGGATAGGCCTACTCTTTCAGGGGTTTCAAGATAGACTTATGTAAAAAAAAGTTCGTATATTTGTCTGACTGTTTTGTCTCAAAAATATACCCAAACAAATACAGAAATGAAGTACATAAACATTCAAGTAGTTGATATAACAATAAATAACTGTCTATTTATCCTTATGTACAAATGATAGATCTGAGTTTAGCTAGATCAAGTGAAAACACTTTCATCATACCATTATTCTTTTGTGCATCGTCACATTACAGCTAGGTGTTCATTCACTGCCGCATATTATCACATAGGCATAGTCATGTTTCACATATATAATACATAGTAGAACGATGTCTGTCTGTCTGAAGCCTTTTTTAACATGACACCTCTCTTGGCATCGCTACCAAACATAATAAGTTTTCTTAATATCAAAATTAAAAGGCAAAAACGAACACATTACATCCACAAATAACATTCAGTGGATAGTTTCAAAATATCCTGGAATCAATATTCAAGCTTCAAAGATTTGATTCAATTTTATTTTACTGGTAACTAAAACATCGTTAAAATAATTTTTGAGAATGTCTTATTAGAGAAAATGACAACAAAATTCGCAATTTAAAAAAATGTATGATTTTCAAATCCCTTTAATACAATATACATACATATTTGCGTGTAATAAAAAAATTTTACTTTTATAATTGCAAAAATAACAATATTACAAATTAGATATTAGACCCTGTCATAGACGTCCAAGGGGGGGGGGGTAATGGGGCGATTACCCCCCCCAAACGAATTTGGGGGTGCCGTAGGCACCCCCAAAATTTTTTTCATTGTACCCCCCCCCCATTTAAAATTTACCCCTACCCTGGGGATGCCTACGGCACCCCCAACCACTTAGGAGGGGGTATTTACCTCCCCAAATAATTTTGGGGGGGTAAATACCCCCCCCAAAATAAAAAATCTCTAACAAAAAAATTTTTGCGCGCTTCGCGCGCATTTTTAATAAAATTTAAATTACCCCCCGCAAAAATTTTACCCCGGGGGTAAACAAATATTACCCCTGCCAACAGATTTCAGGGGGGATAATTACCCCCCCAAGGCAAATTTTACCCCCGGGGTAAAAATTTTGGGGGGGGGGTAAAAAAAATTCGCGGCGCGCTTCGCGCGCCATTTTACCCCCCCAAAACCGAATTATCCCCCCTTAAAAAAATTTTACCCCCCCCCAAAAAAAAAGCTTGGACGCCCCTGGACCCTGTCACGATGTTAAACAGCCGCCAGCCAGCTGCTTACAGACCGCAAATTTATGGCCGCTTGGATATGTTATTATTTTGTAAAATGAATGTCTTCCTATTCTAAAAAGTAGAAAATAAGGTTTTTAGTCTGAATCTAAAATCTCTGACATTTCTGATCGGAATGAAATGTCCTTTTAGGGGAGCTGTATAAATGAGTTGGGGTTGTTTAAGCTATTTTTCTGAATAAAAACTACCCTCCCCAAAATGTTAGGGGCGAACCAACAAGGATTCTGTAAACATTATATCTATCCCTGCTATGTACAAATTTAACCACCGCGCCGTTTTGTTCAATTTCCGAAAGTAGGCTCTATGCTAATTTTTTAAATCATAAAAAATATCGATTTCATGGCAAATAGATGCTGAGCCCTACTCTGTACTTTAAAAAGTCTTTTCTCCATTTGTCCTAACAATTATAAAGCTTTTGGTTAATTTGCAAATGTATCCTTACTTCAATAAAAAAGAAAAACTTTATTTACTATCGTTTTTTTTAAATAAAATATTTTATATTTGGCAAAACAGTTCAGTTCCCGACAACTTGACCAACACCTTTAAAATAAGTTTTTTTTTATCAATCTCTTCCTATTCTCATGGAAAACATTTCAGTATTCTTCGCTATGGACAGAACTGCCCTTGATTTTTTAGGGAAAAAAGACTGGATTTTTACGCAACTTATAAAATTAAAAGTCAAGGAAAATTGAAATAAAATTGGCAAATATCTGTGAAGAGTTGGCGAGAAATAATGAATGGAGATAATTCAATTGTTTTAAAAGTGTTTCCTCGCTGCCGCAAATGTAACATGTCATCAAATCATCAGAATGGCCATTTATTTCTACACATTTTTGATTGGTTATTGAGTCATATGATGATTTTTATGTCGAGAGGAAATGATTTATTCATACCTTAGTAAACATACACTCTCTTTATATCCATGATACACATAATTAACCCTTCCATTGATTAAAATTAGTAGTTAAAACGTTTGAACATTAAATTTAATGAATTCACTATATAACATTAAGTATTCCTTAAACAGTATCCTGTAAATAAGCAGTTTTACAACAAAGGGGGTTGGGGGATTCATAATAACTCCCAGACTTGGGTACAAGCAATTTTATTTTGGATGGTCCTCTCTTGGTTTTAGGACTAATTTAGTGAAACCTTCCACTACACTGATCACCGCCCTTTTCCGCCGCCACCAAAAACTTTAAATTTTTTTTTCAAAGCCCAACCTTTGTTGTTGTGAATGCCCTTTTATTATATAACAATTTAAGTTCTTAAATTGAAATACCTTACAAAAGAATTTATCTTTTTCTTGCGTCAATTTTTTGTATATCAAATCTGTTAATTATGATTCGTTTCTTTTTTAGAACTTTAGTTAACCTCTGGAAAAGATTCTGTAATGGCAATTTCAAGCTAGATAAAGTTATTTATTACAAAAAAATTAAATAATTATGGAAAAATATATAGGCATACATATATTACTTTGAAGCCGGCTGTGAAAAAAAGTGGCTTCGAAAATGAGAGAATATATGCTATTAAGTAAAATTTCTTAGCATTTATATAGTAAAACTCCATATATAAATTTAAAGCCGGCTGCAAGATTTTTGGAAATTTTGGTGATTTTTTCACATATATATTTCAATAAATTCCTTTGATTAATTACCATTCTCAGATTTCGAGGAAAATAAATTTTTTTTTAAATAAGGGAAAATCAATAAAAATAAATTTTTCAAATTATTAAGTTAAAAAATCACTAAACTTGTCATGATCGCTTCTAGTTTGGTAGTTTACCTAAAATGACTTTTTGAACCATAAAACCTAACTTTCTTGTTTATTGACCAATTTCAACCAATATTTTTTATTTCACCTGGAAATTCATTGGAGATTCCAAATCTGATATCGTATTTTACCTAAAATGACTATTTGAACCATTAAATCCAACTTTCTTGTTTATTGACCAATTTCAACCATTTTTTTCCCTTTCACCAGGAAATTAATTGGAGATTACAAATATAATATCGTAGTTTACCCAAAATGACTATTTGAACCATTAAATCCAACTTTCTTGTTTATTAGCCAATTTCAACAAATTTTTTTTCCTTTCACCAGGAAATTAATTGGAGATTACAAATCTGATATCGTAGTTTACCCAAAATGACTATTTGAACCATTAAATCCAACTTTCTTGTTTATTAGCCAATTTCAACAAAAATTTTTTCCTTTCACATGGAAATTCATTGGAGATTACAAATCTGATATCGTAGTTTACCCAAAATGACTATTTGAACCATTAAATCCAACTTTCTTGTTTATTAGCCAATTTCAACAAAAAAATTTTCCTTTCACATGGAAATTCATTAGAGATTACAAATCTGATATCGTAGTTTACCTAAAATGACTCCCTGAACCACTAAACCCTACTTCTTTGTTTATGGACTGATTTCAACCATTTTTTTTTCTTTTACCTGGAAATACATTGGAGATTACAAATCTGATATCGTAGTTTACCTAGATTGACTCTCTGAACCACTAAACTCAACTTCCTTGTTTATGGACTGATTTCAACAAATAAAAATTTCTTTCACCAAGAAAATCTTCTAATTCTGATACCATAGTTTACCAAAAATGATTTTCGAAACCACTTAACACAATTTCCTTTTTTTATGGACTAATTTCAAGGATAGGTTAGGTTAGGTAAAGATAAGATTTATCACGCAGTGTTAGGAAAGAGGTTTGGTTAGTGCCCTGTAGAGTTAACCCCTCCATGTAGGGGCTATAAATAAGAAAAATTACTATTTTGGACAAAGAATGTTGTCATCCTTGTTTAAAAATAACTGACCCTTCCCTTCTTTCTTTTGTTAAATTAGGACAGTAATGCCAATAAAAGCAAAGCTCAAAAAATCAGGTTGCCTAACAAACAACATTTTTGTATTTTTAGCAGGAAAGCTACTGTATAAATCCAAAACTCAATCTCCAACGTGATTTTTTCTCGGCTCCTATTCCAAAAAACAAGGACAATGGCAGACCAAACGAACATTAACACTTGTAGAGGCCAGAACTGAATATTCAGATCATAAATGTATAAAAGTCAATGCATAATTGCAAGTATTTTTTTTTAAAACTACTTAAATACAGGAAAATGTTTAAGTAATTAAGTAATAATTAAACTAAAAAAAGTCAATCATTTTGTTGCCCTTAAAACCCGCCTTAAAAAAAAGAAGAATGTAAATATGTTTAATAAAGAATTTGTTCAATGCTTTGATTAATTGCTTAACAGTTACTTGTGATGTAGGTTGTAAAAAGATGTCACTTAATTCCCAAGAGGGTAACTTTTAAAAGATTTTTTTCTCAAAAGATATCCATGGATATAGAGAAGAGTAAATGGACAAGGAATAATTGCATAATATTTAATAACTTGAATATATTTACATTGTTCATAATATAACCTAATTGGCATCTCATTTAACTCTTAACCGACGGGTCCCTTGTCCCATCTTAATCGGTCATTGGGGGGGGGGGGGGGGGGGTTGAATGCCCCCTCCCCCTATCATCTCAGTTCATTTCAGACCCACAGTACGTCAAAGTCAAATTTTGCTTCCTTCACCCTTTTATTTAACAACCTTTGTTTTAAATATTATAATTACTTTATTTACATACCTATAAATCTCCCCTTTTCTCTTTTTATTGCTTATCATTTTTTTCCTGAAAAATAAACCCTTTCCACTAAAAATCCTCAGAAAAAATCTGTTAAAAAATACAAATTACAATTTTCTTGGGGCAAATACAAATATGTAGTAGCAAAGCTTACTGTTGACTTTTTTCATTGATATAAACAGAATAAAAATCTAATGTTGATGGGCAGGCAGTTTTTAAAAGCGAAGCTTTTCTATAATTAGGGTCGGTCCGTCCGTCCGTCTTTTTTCGTTAAGTTAGGCATGTTAGAATTGTCCTATCGATTTCAAACTTTGTATGGTGATTTCTTTAGTAGTTAGGTACGATCTAGAAAGCGTAGCAACTCTATAATCATTACCAAAAATGTCCGTACGTTCATTTTAAACATGTTGATTTTTTAAAAGTGAAGCTTTTCTACATTTTTGGTCAGTCCGTCCGTCCGTAACGGATAGCTTTTTTCATTAATTTAGGCATGTTAGAATTGTCCTATCGATATCAAACTTTGCATGGTGATTTTTGTAGTAGTTAGGTACGATCTAGAAAGCGTAGCAACTCTATAATCATTACCAAAATATCCGTACGTTCATGTTGATTTTTTACTTTTTTTAACAACAAATTTTTATGTGATCTAATTATCCGATTGATCTGATTTTTTGTATACTAATTCCTGGCACAACAAAGTACAATATTATAAGCGAAGCAACTCTATAATTAAGTCCTAAAAATGTAAGTATGTCCATAAACAGAAGTTTTGCAACAAATTTACGTATTATTTTGTCAAAACTTATCGTTTTAAAACATACAGGTTTTTCACTGTTTTTGAAAACATTTTTGTATGATATAATTATTGAAATATACATGTTAGAATTATCTTATCGATTTCAAACTTTGCATGGCGATTCCTGTAGTAGTTAGGTACGATTTAGAAAGCAACTCTATGCTCGTTACCAGAATGTCCGTACGTCCATTTTAAACATGTAGATTTTTTAACATTTTTAACAACAATTTTTTATGTGATAAAATCATCCGATTAATCTAATTTTTGAATTACTGGTGCCTATTACAATAAGGTACAATATTTTGAGCGAAGCATCTTTATAATCAAGTCTCAAAAATGTCAGTATGTCCTTAAACAGAAGTTTTGTAACAAATTTTTGTATAATTTTGTCAAAACTTATATATTAATATTTTGTATATTCAGTTCTGACACTCTACAAGAGGTAATGTTCGTCTATCATACTGTTTCAGAGCTTCGCTTTTATGAATGTTGTCATCCTTGTTCATTAAATATTAATGTGTTGGGATTCATATATCCCAATCCAATAGATTCAAATCAATTCGTAAAAATTAGTAAAACCAACTTTGATGTCAAATAACATATCTTAAAAGCTTTGATAATATATTTCTTATTTTTAACATTATGTGTAAATGATTTTTGTTTTCTGTTCCATTTTATGTTTCTAAAGAGATAATTTTTCAATATGATTGTTCTTGATATTTATTTAATTTATGTTATTTGTTAAATTTAAATATCTTGTCACCAATTTTTTCCCATGTTTTTATCTTTAAACAAGGATGACAACATCCTTAAAAGTAAAGCTAATAAATGACAAACGAGCTTAACGAAATCAACGTATTTCACAATCAACTTTGTTTAGAACCAAAAAGCTGTATAAAATAAACCAAAATTTATGTGTTTTTCTAGTTAGAATGATCTCGAAATTCACTGCATCGATTTTTCTTCAGCTTTCATGGAAGGTTCAAGTTGATTTATACTGGATCATATTGGTTAAACTGTAGTACCCCTCACAACACAAATAAATACTTTTTTAATTCCAAATTTCAAATTTATAGATTTTATCTTTAAAAGGAAAATAAAATGATGAGTGCTAAATATGGCATTTAAATTTTCTTTTAAAAATATTGATAATCTCTAACAAAATTGTCCTTGTTATTTTAAATGACCGACAAAACAAATGCTAAAGTAGCTGAACACCAATTTTGAAAAATAAAAAACTGAAACCATTGCAAAAATTTGACATATTTACTTTAATAAATTGACAAACTGATAGAGTCTATATCTATAATACAAAGTAGAACGATGTCTGTAGGTTTGTTTGTCTGTCTGTTTGGCTGCCTGTTTGTTTGTAGCGAAGGATCTCGCTAACCGCTGAACAAATCGGGTTCTCCTTTACAGGGTAGCTTCTCATAGGTCCCGAAAAAGTTTATAACTATTTTCTTGATGGGTGGGACACACCTAACCCCCTCTAAAAATGAAAAATACCCCCCCAAAAAAAAAAAAAAAAATTTAAATTTTCTTTAAAATCTAAAACACGAAAAATTAGTTTGATAAAACCTCTTGGGGCATAGCCCCTCGAGGCTAGGGGCGAAGTCGCTAGTTTATTTAAACTCTATAAACTTACTTACTTGTAGGTTTTGTCACTCTGTTAAGGTATTTAGAAAAAAGTATTTACTCGGCTAATATATAAGGTAGACATCTGAAATTGGGCACAGGCCAAAGGTCATCTTCAACCAAATTTGTTTGCTTTACTATAAAGATTTGGATCAAGGAAAGAAAAGAAGTAGCGGGTTTTGTCGTATTTTCACAATAGCTTTTGATAGGTTTTTTTGGTTAGGTAAATGTTAATGATTGCCCATCAGGGTTACAACCCTCCGCCATGGCTAGAATTAAGAGAAAAGCTACAGTGAAAATACGACGTAACCCGCTACTTCGTTTTCTTTCTATGATCGAAAGATTTTTGTATTCATGTTCATGTTGTCATCCTTTTTTTGTTTTATTACTAAGCAAATAATTTATCATAATTGTAAGATAAAGCCTTCTTTTTAATTTTAAATACATTGATATTTAAACAAATAATAAATAATTAAAACAGTTAATTTTAAGATTTTATGTTTTATGTTAAAGATTAAATGTATACTTATTTGAGTTTTATAAGAAAAGTAAACAAGGATGCCAACATTCATAAGCAGCAAAGCACAAAAAAACATGGATTTACAACTGAAAAGGTAAAGCTTATAAATATTCAGATACTAGTGATGCTATATTATTAAATGTGCCCCACAGTGATAAAATTGTTTATTAGCCGCTGTGTAAATCCAATGTCCAAGATTTACAGTCGATCAGACAAAATGATTGAGTAAAACAGGTATTATAAAGAAAAAGCATGTAAGAGACCGAAAAGTGGATATAAATTACGTTGCAATTTAGACTGCGTCAATTCTGAGGTTTCTTGACTGTCAATGTATGTATTCTTAATGAATGTAGACTGATGGTTGTATTGATAATCTCTTACTATAGAGTAGCTACGCTACTGAAAGTAGAACAATTACTAAAATGCGGGAAAGAAAAAAATATTTTGCTACTTTGTTATCTTATTTGTTTCTCATTTCTTATGCTAAGCTAAACTATTTGTATATTTTTCATTCATTCAATTAATAATTATTCCTTTATGTAGTTAATACTAATAGTAGGGTTTTAATTTCAATCCATATGTTTATAGTTGTGTCAGTTGGCAGAGAGGGAGGGGACATTGGGTGGTTTAAAACAATAGTCCCCAAAGGTTTGTAATAACGTTCATATTTGTTGTCTTTGGGGACTTTAATTTTGATTGTTTGTTTCATTAAGTTAAGTGTTTAAACTTTCAACCAATAATTGTTATCTACAGAAGGGGAAAATTATTAACCATTATTCTGGATGTACATCAATTTATCAGCCATTGTCTTATTCCTTAAGAACAAGTAACAATATTTAAAAGTATCGCAGCAATTACAAGAAAATATAAAAAAAGCAGTAAATTGTTAGTCATCAAGTAAGGCATATTTAGAAAACGTTTACTTGTTATATTAAAGATATTAAACATTTCGTGACAACGCCTCTTAATGAGAACCGGTTTTAATCCAGCGGATTATAATCGGTTTCTAAGTCATATTTGAATATCTAATCCTAACTATAATCAAACTTTAATCAAATTTGAAAATTAATGTTAATTTTTACTCTTAAACATCAAGATTGAACACATTCAAAAGTAGCAAAGCATTTAAAACAAATAAGTAAATTTTTAAACAATCATATCTTCTTAAATTTAATTCTATAAAATAAATGACAAGACCAATTGATTAATATAGTAACCAACAAATAAGACCTGAAAAAAAGCTTTGCTTTGTTAATGGTTTTATATTTTTAGGTATTTTTTTGTAATTGAGGGTTTCCGTCTAAGCGTTAAAAGTTAAAATCTTTTTAAAAATTAGTATTTTCTTACAATACAGATGGTTGAGGTGCAATTAAAAATGTCCTGTGATCGATTACCTCCAAAAACCCATTTTATGTGTGTTTTCTTTTGTCAAACTTTCCATGTGCATTATTGGATTTTGACTGTATTAGATTATTCATAGGCCTTGCAGGCATAATTTGTTCAGCTGTTTGGCAGCTAGAGGCCTTTAAAGGTTCATAGATTTTTAAAGAGAAAATTGATTCTAGGAACATTTCATCGTGAAATGCACTAAATCCATACATACACTATTACGCATTAGCATTTTAATCAGCCAGCTATGAGAAGAAAGACAACTTTAAAAATGTATCTTATTTTCAGAATGAAAGATTAATAGTTTGTTGTTAAGCTTTGAAGCTCACAAACGGCTGTAACTTTGAATCTACAATTCATAGGGAAGCTTTAGATTAGTCCAGGTCATATTTCAAGTAATTCATATTCAAGGGGCAAATGAAAAAACTAAAAAACACCCTTCACTTCCTAAAGATTTATCCAAAGCCTTTTAAAACTAGATTTTTTGAAAAATCTAAGATTGTGTCCTAACTTTTCAATCAATTGAGCTAGAATTTAAGTTTTCTTCACCCTTTCTCAACGGATTGAGCTAGAATTGATGTTAAGGTGTCTAAATGAGCGTATTAATGAGCACGGCATATTCTCTTTAGCAAAGTTCTCTCTTAGATATTCCGAAACGATTGTCGCGGTAAGGCACACTTTGTACTTTAAAGACGAAATTTGACTTTTGGAAATTCATTATCAAACAGGGGGCTTGCAGAATTTTTTTTTAGCCCTCTAGCTCTAATGGAGCTGAGATAATAAGGGGGGGGGGGCCTCTCTTCCCCCCCCCCCCCCCGACCAATAGACCGATAAAGGTGTAGCAAGGAGCTCGACTGTTTGGACACTAGTAATTTGTAATCAACCAATAAAAATTGAATAAAAGTACCCAAATAATGTATTACAAGTTTTCTCATCCATTGGATTGAATAATTTGGGCATATTTGTTGAACCTTCATTAGTTGGTTCCAACTAGCAGGGTCATAATTTTGATATGAAATCTTAGTTGGTTTTAACTTACAGTTTCTACTAATTTGGGGATTACTGAGGATGTATATCAAATTATCTCACGTTGTCTTATCTTATCCTTTTATCTCCCTGAATTTAAATACAACCCCCCTTATTCATTTGCTATTTTGAAATAATTGAAATTTATTAATCACCTAATCTTAAGGGATAAGACAATGGACGCAAAAATAACATTCATTACAATCTTAAAAACCCCTTTTGTAGATGAAAATATAAGGTTGAAAAGATTGGATTCAAAATTTAACAATGATGACAACATCCATAAGTAGCGAAGACGGACAAAGTGAGTTATAGAGCAAATTAACTGTTATCTTAAAAAAACAAAAAATTAGATATATTCAAATAAATATGCAATAACTTATGAATCTTAATGCAAAAACTCATGAAATCTTAAAAATTTGCAAAAAATTTTAAAATCGGACCATAAACACCAAAGATATGTGGAGAAATGTGACTAATATAAAAATAGCCAATATCCTGCTAAACAGCGGTCCGACTGCCATGGATGTTTTTCGGAAAACGAGGGGAAATTTTGAATATTTTACTATAAACACCAAAGATATGGAAAAATATTGTGGTTATAATAATTAGTGGTTATAATACTTTGGGGACCATTTCATGTTTCTACTATACCTTCCCTGTGAATCTTATAGATTATTAGCATAGATAAGTTGCCGAATTTACAGAGAGATTACAAAGGACTGTAAGTTACACAGGTACCCAAAGTTTTATAACCAAGTTTTCTTATTTGGTGGGTACTTATAAGTTTTCCATTTGTTGATATCAACAAGTAGTGTCCAAACTTCTAACCAATAATTTTAATCTAAAACGATTGGGTATTTTTTTATTTTTGGATATGTATTATGTACATCAATTATCGTCCCTTGTCTTATCCCTTAAGCCAGTGTTGATATATATAACTAATTAATAAAAATTATTAAAATGATAGAAATTATTAAAATGCATGTATGCCTTTTACTTATCAAATCGTCTATTTTTAAAACTAAATAAAATATTATTGAAAATGCAATTTTGTTTAATTTCAAAAGCTTGTAATAAGTCAATAACTACAATAACCTATGCTAGGGGCGCAGCTGTAAGATTTTAATAGTGAAGCATATTTCAATAGTCTACATGTGAAAAACAGTTAAAATAGTTGAGATTAATTAGCTGTGCTTTAAAAAAGAAAACAAATAATAAAACTTGACACCTTTTGGACAGGAATATAAAATCTAAAAATTGATCAATGCTGTATGCGTGTTTTTAAAGAGAGTTGTTAAAGTAATTATAGGGTAGCTTCCTTTCTAAACTAGAAGATAATTCCTGATAAAAAGAAGTGCCAACAATGTGTGATCATTTGGTATTTTATTTACATTTAATTTCTTAAGTAAAACTGTGATATTAATTCATTGCTTTTTCTTTCATTATTCGTTTCTCTCCACATACACACACACATAGACCTCCTTTGCTTTTAGAATTTAAGCCTTGAGAAAAAAAGGAGTGATAAACAAGTATGACAACATTCATAAAACAAAGCTAGTTAATAGTTAGATTAAAAGCTATAATTATTTTATTTCTTTCTTAAACGTCTAAAGAGAGAGAGAGAGAGAGAGAGAGAGAGAGAGAGAGAGAGAGAGAGAGAGAGAGAGAGAGAGAGAGAGAGAGAGAGAGAGAGAGAGAGAGAGAGAGAGAGAGAGAGAGGGAGAGAGACAGAGAGAGGGAGAGAGACAGAGAGAGAGAGAGAGAGAGAGAGAGAGAGAGAGAGAGAGAGAGAGAGAGAGAGAGAGAGAGAGAGAGAAAGAGAGAAAGAGAGAGAAAGAGAGAGAAAGAGACAGAGAGAGAGAAAGAGAGAAAGAGAGAGAAAGAGACAGAGAGAGAGAAGAGAGAGAAGAGAGACAGAGAGAGAGACAGAGAGAGACAGAGAGAGGGAGAGAGACAGAGAGAGAGATAAAAGGAGATGGAAAGAAAGAGAGAAGGAGATAATTATAAAAAGAAAGAAAGATATTTTTTTTTGATAGAATAATATATAGTATAATATCCTTATAATAAAGTAACAAGCTAGATGTTTGTCTGTTTGTCTATCTGTTTTTCTGTCTGTTTGCCTGTTTGTCCGTCTGTACAAAAGGATAGTGCTAACCACCGAACCGTTATGGTTCTCCTTTACAGGTAAGTTTTACATAAGTCCTGAGAATGAAAATATATTAAGAATTAACTAAACAAAGATGATAAAAGGCATAAATACAGAGCTCAATACAATGACGGGAATATGAACAAACATAGTAAAGTGACATAGGGAGGGATGGAGGAGACATTCGGCTAAAAATTGCACTTGTACTGAAAGTTCTCTAACCAAGTAATCTTATTCGTTGGCACAAAAGCTTTAGGTACTGTTATAAATTCTGTTTGGTTGGTTTTAATTACTATTACTGTCCAAACTTTTAGATCAATACTTTTAATATACCTTTACAGGAAAATCTTATTCATAATGATTATTGAAAAAAGCTTATCTCTTTGATAGTCGCTCATTCGCTGATTTAAAAACTATTGTGACTTTCTTCATACATAGATACGGTGCACATCAATTTACTTCATTTACTCCCTTCGAATCCTTGTTTTATCATTTTTCAAAATTGTCTTAGGGTCTATAAGTAAGATTTAAATACGTAAAAACTAGCAGATATCATATAGTTGCTATTATGCCTATCTGCTACAGGCATGGATATAGAATATGTGTATATTGTGACATATGAATTTTGTCGTCAATTTAGGTAGCTAATGTGTATAGTCCTCAGATATAAGTTAAAATCTTAAATAAACAAGGATGACAACATCTATAAAAGCAAAGCTCTCAAATCAGAAGGAAGGACAAACGAACAGTGACTCTTGTAAAGTGTCAGAACTTAATAAGCAGAACATTAAATAAGCAGAAAATAAAAATAAAAAAAACGCTACCTGTCCTATTATCTTTGATTACAAAAATCCCGTAGAACAACATGGAAAATTCAATTTTAAACTCTTATCTACAAAAATTTTGAAAAAAGGACCTAAAAACGCCTAATATATGTAGAAAAATGTGAAAAATATAGAAATAGCAACAAAAAAACTGCCAAAAAGCCCCCTTAATGATAGAAATGTTGACAAAAAGTTAAATTTTTTCAGTTTTTTTGTTTTCATGTAAACATAATTGTCAATAAAGTCTGTAAGTTTTTATGTGTTCGATCATGTATATAGCCATAACTCTGTGAAAAATGCTTACAAAACAGACCTTTTTCGACCTAAGATACTGAACCAGCTTATTTACAAGCCTAAGTAATCAGTTTAGAAATATCTTTCTATTTCATGGAAAATTATTGATTATGCTAAAGATATGCAAATTTGGGTGTAAGTTTTTATATGTATTGTTACCATAAAATCATTGGAAAAATCTATTTTTTTATACTTTTCTCTAATTTTTAAAGTTTGATTCTGTTCAATTAACTTTTTTAAAGGGATTTATGCAATTATTATTATATAATAAAAATAATATTAGGTGGATATCAACTGTAATTCAAGAAAAGAAAATTTGGAAAATAAGAAATTTGACCTCTATCACTTCAGAGGACAGCTGCCAACCTCCAGTTTACAGGATGTTGTTAAATACTTGTTAAAAATAATAATTAGCCCAAAAAGTAAAACCAAAAGTTTTTTGATATGGTAAAAAAATGATTATCTAAATCTTAATTTTGGAGATGATGATCCTAAAAACACTCTTACTAGAGGTGATGATGACCCAGATGGTATCAAAGTACATGGGCATTATTACAACTCATCTATTGAACTATGGTTAAATTTTTGTATTTGTAGCAGCCTACAGTTAAAAGTTGTAACAAAAAATATAATCATCTTTAAAAATTAAAGTATTTACCTTATAAATTGGAAAATTTAAAATCCATGATTGTATGATTTGGGATTTCTCTTGATTGGAGAATGTTACAAATTTAAAAATCAGACCACAATTTAATAGATAAGTTGTCATAATGCTCATGTATTTTGATACCATTTGGATCATACCATCACAAATAAGAGGGTCTTTAAGATCATCATCCCCAAAATCAAGATTTAGATAATCATTTTTTAACCAAATAAAACTTTTTTAAAAACTTTTTTAGCTAATTATTGTATCTCACAAGTATTTAACTACATCCTGTAAACTGGAGGTTGGCACATGTCATCTGAAGTGGTAGAGGTCAAATTTCTTATTTTCCAAATTTTATTTCTTTGAAATAAAATTAATATCTAGGTTCTTAATATTGTTTTATATAATAATTATTGAATAAATCATTCCAAAAACAGTTAATTGAACAGAATCAAACTTTAAAAATAAGAAAAAAGTATAAAAAATTTATTTTTTAATGATTTAATGGTAACCATACATATAAAACCTACACCCAAATTTGCATATTTTTTTGCTATTTTTAATAATTTTCCATGAAATAAAAAGATATTTATAAACTGATTACTTGGGCTTGTAAATAAGTTGTTTTAGTAGCTTGGGTTGAAAAAGATGTTTTGTAAGCATTTTTCACAGTGTTATGGCTATATATATACACGATGGAACATATAAAAAACTTACAGACTTTTTTATGTCAGCCACATTTTTTTAATAAAGCTATAAAGTAAATATACACTTTTGAAATTGCATATCTATAGATTGTCAACAAGAATGGCTGGGTATATAGATCCAGGTTCTTTATACTTTGTAAGTCCGTCCATTCCTTAACTTTATAGTCGAAATGTGACTTTCTTGGCTGCTATTGAAGATAGACCGCTAAAATTTAAAGTGCAGATTTCTATGGCATATGAACATCTAATATCTATACATTGTTTTGTCCGTCTGTCTGTCATTAGTTTTTGAAGTTTCATCATTTACTTGGTTTTATGCATATAGTCTTTCTTTTTTTCATTTTTATAAGAACTGAATATCTACTTCTTAAAGGAACCCTGCAAGTAATACAACTCTTTAACTGCTAAAAGACTGCCTTAAGTAGACCCAATAACCCAAACTTGAAGCCTTCAGCTTCAATAAAAAAAAGTTCTAGGCATTTCAAAATTACATTTTATCTACAATGAAAATTTTGAAAGATTTCTATTGCTCATAACAGAAATTGCAATATTAAATTACATCATCTAGACACAAAATTATAACCTTATCTTTGTCAGAAACTAATGCTGGTAACTGATTACTTTTTTACAATAAAAACACCACTTTTCATAGTCAAAATATCTGGAAATTATTCGGTTTAAATTGCGTTTGTAGGCCTAAAATTATAGCGGAAAAAATGAACTAAAATAAGCTCAGCTGTGATTGGCTGTTGAGCTGATTCAGCCTTTTGATTGGCTGGAAATACTATAGTACTCTTGGTACGAAGTAAATTAAACTTAATTTTTTTAATGATTTTGACTATAAAATGGGTATTTTTTTATTTTAAAAATATAATTAGTTACTGGCAACCTAAATTTATGACAAAAATAAGCCTATAATTTTGTTTCTAGGTTACATAGTTTAATTTCAAAGTTTTTAACATGAGCAATGAAAATCTTTCAAAATTTTCATTGTACATAAAATGTCATTTTAAAATGGTTACAACTTTTTTGTTATTAAAGCTGAAGGCTTCAAATTTGGGGTATTGAATCTACTTGTGGCAGTCTTTCAGCATTTAGATCGGAGTATTTTTTGCAAGTTTCCTTTAAGTCCTTGTCTGTTTATCAATATAATTATATTGTTCTGCGTATTAAGCCAGTTTTTATCTTAATTCAATAATTCAATTCAATAATAAAGAATTTGAATTTGTTATAGTGTTTTAACTCTTAACAGTCGGGCCCCTTGCAGTACCTTTAACAGTCGGGGGAGGGGAAGGGGGGATAAACTCAGCTTCTATTAGAGCTAGAGGGCTAAAAATTATTGTGCAAGTCTCTTGTTTGATAATGAATATCCAACTATAAGTGGGTCAAGTTAAATATCGCCTTCTTCACCCTTTTATTTAACAACCTTTGTTTTTATGTATTTTTTTACTTAAAAATTTCAAACGGCTCTAATTTTTTTTATTTTGGAATCTAGAAAAACAAATTTTTCCAAAAAATGTTTATCTTTATGTATATTAGAAATCTCAAAACATAAATTTCAACGGTGGCAGCTGAAATTTTTATATGGTATGTAGACATGTAAGAAAAGCTTACCCCTCGACTGTTAAGGGTTGAAATTTGTATTTTTTTATACCTATCTACCTAGTAAAAAGTATGACAACATCTCTAAAAGTGAAGCTCTAAAACCAGAAGGAAGGACAAACGAACAATAACCCTTAGAGTGTCAAAACTTAATAAGTCAAAACATTATTGTCTTTAATTTTGTTCCAAAATTGCATAAATACAGGATACTTTATAAGAAATTATATTCAATTTTAGGACTTGATTATAGAGTTGCCTTGCTTATGATATAATACTTTGTTGTCATAAACATCTTTTTTTAAAAAAGCAAATTAATAGGATAATATTTTTCTCTTACAAAAAGTTGTTGTCCAAAAAATTGTAATCTACAGAAGAAGTAATTTTGTTTATTATCATCATTGGGGATGTACATCAATTTATTCGCCATTGTCTTATCCCTTTAGATCCCTAAAAGCTTAATCTTTTCATTTATTTGATTTTTTTGTATGTTTTCTCTTTCTCTTTTTCTAACACACTCTCTCTTTATCTCTCTTACTTTTTATCTCTCTTTTTATTTCTCTTTCTCTCTCTCTTCTTTATCTCTCACTTTATTCTCTCTTTCTCTTTTTCTCACATTCTCACTCTTTCTTTCATTATCTTTTCTTCCTCTCATTTCTCTCTCTTTCTGTCCTTTTCTTTCTCTCCCTTTCCTTTTCTTTCTCTCCCTTTCCTTTTCTTTCTCTCTTCCTCTCTCTAACAACATTATATTTATCTCTCTTTCTCTCTGTTATGGTTTTATGACGTCACCGAAACTGTCCCAATTTTGTATAACTTTTGCGGAACAAGTTCCAATTACGTCATATTTTTCTTTCCCGAAAAAGAGAAGGGGGAAAGAAAAAAAAGGGAAGGGGGGAAGAAAAAAGAGATAGGAGAAAAGGGGGTTTTCCCCATCTCTTTTGAAGAGATTTTCTTCCCTCCTTCCCTTTTTCGGGAAAGAAAAATATGACGTAATTGGAACTTGTTCCGCAAAAGTTATACAAAATTGGGACAGTTTCGGTGACGTCTGGTTTTATACATTAATTAAAGCGAAGCTCTGAAAACAGGAGGACAAACGAACACTAACAGAACTGAATAATCAGAATATAAGTGTATAAAAGTGAACACACAATTGTAAGTAAATTTGTTAAAATACTGGATAATGCTTGAGGACATACTTGATTAAAGAGAATGATGCTTCGCTTATAATATTGTACTTTGTTGTCCTAGGAATCAGTATTCAAAATAATCTGATCAATCGGATAATTATGTCATTTCATATAAAGCTATCTGGACGGACAGACCAACCCTAATCATAGAAAAGCTACGCTTTTAAAAATCTTAGCTAATTGTGTCAATAGATGTAAAAAATGCATCAATGTTTGAATTACAAAATTACAGCACAATTATCCAGAATTTATCATTAACACCAATTTCTTGGCAGGTTTTTTTTGTCTGAAGCTTACGATTTCAACAACTAATTAAGTTTTCCCTTTTAGGATAGCTTCACATGGGTTTGGGGTGATTTAGGCTATTTTATTTTTAAATCCGAAGCTTTTCTATAATTAGGGTTGATCCGTACGTCCGGAATAGATAGCTTTTTTTTATTATTTAGGCATATTAGCATTGTCCTATCAATTGCATGGTGATTCCTGTAGTGGTCAGGTACAATTTAGAAAGCTTAGCAACTCCTTAATTGTTACCAAAATGTCCGTACTGATTACTAGGACAATAAAGTACAAGTTAATTTTCAATTTTTTAACAAAAAATTTTTATGTTATATGATTATCCGATTTTTGGGATACTGATTACTAGGATAACAAAGTACAATGTAAATTTTTTGAAAAAAATGCTTAAATACGGGATAATGTTTATAGACATACTTACTTTTTTACTTGATTATAGAGATGCTTTGCTTATAACATTATACGTACTATGTTGTCCTAGTAATCCGAAAAATCAGATCAATTGGATAATCATATCACATAAAAATGTGTTGTTAAAAAAGTTAAAAATCAACATGTTTAAAATGGACGTAAAGACAATCTGGTAACAATTCAGGAGTTGCTACGCTTTCTCTATCGTACCTAACTACTACAGGAATCACCATGCAAAGTTTTAAATCGATAAGATAATTCTTACATGTCTATTTCAATAATTATATCATACGAAAATATTTTCGAAAAAAGTAAAAATCCTGCATGTTTTAAATGGATGTACGGACTTTCTGGTAACGATTATATAGTTGCTACACTTTCTAAATTGTACATAAATGTTAAATCATCATGCAAGGTTTGAAATCGATAGGACAATTCTAACATGACCAAATTAACACAATAAAGACCTAACCGTTACCGACATACGGATGGATCAACCCTAATTATAGAAAAGCTTCACTTTTAAAAGGATGATAAATTCCATATCTAGCGCAGAACAATCTTAAAATGCTCTTCGTACAAAAGTACAAAAAGTTTAAACTTAACATTATTGGGTAATTTATCCATAGAATAAGGAGAAATAGAAATGAAAACCCTAAATATTTCTGGGAAATTTGAAGGAATCTTTGACTTGCGCAGTAAAGACAATAATGATAAAGTACAAATCACAATGACTAGTTGGACAAAACTAGAAAGTTTAATTTGTATCAACATCTAATATAAGAAACATAAGAGCGCAACCTAGTTTTATAATATAAATACTGAGACCAATATTTTTTTTGTAAATTTTCTTACATAATTATTTTTTTAAGGCTTAATATGCACATTAAATTCATTTTTAATCCATTGTGAATAGGGAAGGGGAAGCTGGATTCTTGGCTACATGGCTTTTAGTAAATCATTGGAAAAGAAATTTATTTTGAATATTTTTTCTGAATAATTACTGAAATCATGTTATTTACTAACAGCCTTGTAGCCGTTTTGGTCTTTCAAAAGTTCCAATTTTACTTCAGGCTAGCCAGGCAGAATCTTCTACCTGGATTCTATTCTATACTTTATCTTCTTTGAATTTATCACATCGTATTATGCTGATAATAAATGATTAATAAAAGAATAATTCCAGTTCTGTTGGCCCCAAGAAGTTTTTAGGATTTTGATTTTATTATTCTTATTCTTATTATAAACTTAAGCTTTTCTCACACTTTGAAATTTTTAAGTAAAAAAGGACCTAAAAACAAAGGTTGTTAATTATAAAGGTGAAGGAAGCGAGATTTGACTTTGATTTACAGGGGACTTTTTTAGCCCTCTAGCTCTAATAGGAGCTGAGAAAAAGGGGGGGGAGGCATTGAACGTCCCCCCTCCTCCCCCCGACCGGCAAGAGGCCCGACTGTTAAGGGCTACATTACCAAGAAGAATATAAGGACAGACGGTCCGACCCTAATTGTAGAAAAGTTGATTTTCAAATAGAAAGTTTAGTGATTTTTTTCCTTATTAATTTATTTATCTCAAGTATTAAATTGATAGATATAACTTGAAGCCAAATTACATATATTCTGAGTTTTTTATGTAGAGGTTAATTTTAGAAGAAAAAAGGGTTTTAGGAGTTTATTTTTAGTAAAAAAGGGTCGCAAGCTGTCAACATATATTTTTTTCTTTTTTCGGCTTTGAAAGTGATTTTTACAGCCGGCTGCGAAATAATATATATATACAACGTATATGATATATACATATATATATATAGCTTTTCTAAATACTCTATTTAGGTCTACAAATAAATAAAATATATAATTGGTAACTAGTTGTTTACTCTTATCCTCTAAATGAAGGCCTAAAATAAAATAAAAATAGCTTCAAACCACGTGATCTTTGTAAATGTCAGTGTGGTTTTAGGCTATTTCCCAGGCCTCCTTAAACCTCCACTAGAGTCTAAGTTTGAAGCAGCTAGTAAACAAATAGTCAATATTGTTTTCTGCGCTTTTTTGTTAGTCTAATCTATAATACAAAGTAGAACGATGTCTGTCTGTTTGTGTGTTTGTCTGTTTGTAACGAAGGATCTCGCTAACCGCTGAACCGATCGGATTCTCCTTAACAGGGTAGCTTCTCATAGGTCCCAGGAAGGTTTATAACTATTTTGGGGGAGGGTACCACCACCCTCCCATGAGAAATGACAAAAAAATCAAAAAAAAAATTAATTTAGGGGGGGGGGAGACTTCAACGTCAAATAAGGTGGTATCGTACATAAAAAATTAACTTTAACAAACAACAACATTTAAAGTGCCACTAGAGGCCTCTAGGGGCATAGCCGCTAGTATACAATATAGTACCTACATAATAATGAAATAAAAGTCCTGACATAATAAAACACCAAAATCACAATTTTCATGGCAAAAATTTCACTTTATTTATTAAAATATTAATAAAGTTGTAATTTCAAAGTTACTGAAGAATGAACTTCACATACGGATTCTGCCCTTCCCACCCCTGGCCCTCTTCTATCTGCACTTCCTACCCCATGTGGATTCTGCCTTCCGATCCTGGTGCCATAACCCCCTTCCTGAACCAACCTTTTTAGTCCACCTTCCAACCCTCTATTGTCATTTTACCGGAGTAAAGAGGCACATTGGAATAAAAATATTAAAAGTAGAATTTTAAAACACAAAAACATATATTTATTGGGTCTTTGGTACTTACCTCACTCGATACTCACACCAATATATTCAGTTGTAACAATATCAATAATGATTGTTTTTCCAGTATAGCTTCGAAACCGATTTATATCTGCTGGATTAGAACCGGTTCAAACCACAAAGATAGGACTTTAAGAGCTTGTAAATATATCTTTTAAAGAATGATTTCAATAAATAGTGAACTTTTTAAACAAAAACAAATAACATTATTAATCTTTAAAATCAAAGATATTAGATTTTTTAAAACAGAGTTAGAGTAAAAAAATATATATTATTTTCCCTATTTTTTCACTGTGAAAGAAATGAGGGCGCAATGTAGACGCGTAAAGCAGGGAAGTGGGGGAAGGATACAGGTGGAAATTACAGTTTTTCACGGGATCAAGTAGAAAGTGTGTGTGTGTGTAAATTTTACCGTCAGGTGGACATAAGGCTTAGTTGTGGTGTGGGATTTGACCATCAAATTAATAAGAATGAATAAAATATTCAACTTTATAAAAGATTTTGTCTACAGTTTTAAATATATATTTACCAAAAAGAACACAATAAAAGAAAAACTTAGTTTTTAATGTCATCTGAATTAGTGGCAAGAGAAAATAAATTTAAAAAAAACAGAATGTTATGCTTTTTATTGCTCTTTAATATTTTGCTACGATATCCCACCTCCTAAATTTTGCTTGGACGCAAGAGACGCTCAGCTACTCGCTCAGAGCCTTATTAACAAAGATGTTCATTTGTTATAGCTAATAAAAATATTGGTTTTAGATAAATTAAGTTTTAATAAATCCCCCTTTTCTGATTCAATTAAGAAATAGGAATTAAGCGAAACATGATTAGAGCCATTATTTTTCAAATTTTGAAAATAAAGGGTGTTGGATGTTCATTGGTCCAATTTTGTGAATTAAATCAACATTATTATTTCTGGGCCACAAAAATTCAGCATTTAATAAAACATATGCAGAAAAAATTCTTAAAAAATACTTGGTCTTTTAAATGAACTTATATTTCAAATAAAAAAGTTACTTTATAAAAACGCCTTCATACTTGAAAAATCAAACTGTATTAACAATCCCAGGGAGTGAAGGGACAATTTAGAAACCCGACCCCGCCCTAACATTTACAAGCTGCTGAAAAAAAAAAAAAAAAAAAATTTTAGAAAGATTAATTTCTGCTATACTTTCCCCTCATTCTTGAACATTGTAGAAATTTGATAGAGACTACTTCGCAAAATTCGCACAAGGTATCGTATTTTTTTTAAACATTAAACATTTAAAGGCCCTTAGGGGCGTAGCCGCTAGTACGTGGATATTTTAAAAGGGGGATTGTGTCGTGCGTCAAGGGTCGGACTGTTAAGGGTTAAAAGGGGTTATATATGCCAGCTTGGACAACATATAATCAGGGTATGCGTTAATATCTCACGATATCTACGATTTCTATTAAGCCTAAAAATTCTTTTAAAAAATAATTTAGCAATCCCAGGACCTAAATGAAGCTTCCTTCAATTAAAGATCTAAATTGGTTCATAGATTAACGATATCTTAATGGACAAGTTTTTTGCAACAATACATTAAACAATTAAGACATTTTTCTTAATTTAGAATTGTTAAATTCTGCCTGTGGTATCTATCTTGTAACAAAATAAATGGGAAAGTTTTGGGTGTATGCTAATTTATATGCCACTGTCCCTAGATCATTTCAGATAGAAAGCGAAAAGATGAATTTTATATTTGTTTCGTTATAGAAAGATTAATCTGTACCCTAAAGGCCAAAGCAATCTTTTCGTCTGCATAAACTAACTGTATAATAAGACAAGAAAACAATATTAAACAAGGATGAAAACATCCATAAGAGCTAAGCTCTGGAACGGTATACCAAACGAAAATTAACACTTGTCGAGTGTTAGAACTAAATATAAATGTATGAGTCCAAACAAAGTTCTAAGTAATTTTTTTGGCAAAACTGTTTAACTTTCATTTTCAGGACTTAATTATAGAGATGCTTTGCTTATAACAATATACCTTAATGTAGTAGGAATCATTGTTCCAAAAATCAGACGTAAAATAGGGACGTACGGAATTTCTGGAAACGCTTGGAAAAACACACCTTGGGATAATATTGAAATAAAATTAAATCTTGTAAGAAATGTATTTTTAAAAAAATATTGCCAGAAATATTAAAATTTAACTTTAAATAATAATAAAATATTTAACATAAATAACAATTTTTGGATAAAAAAAGAAATTCAAAGTTAGTTTTTTGTTGGATCTTTGTATGCAGATTACTGGTAAGCGGATATCCGCACAACTTAAGTTCACACTGAATAGAATCATTACAAACCAGCCTTTAAATAATCAGAAAAGGCCAAATCCCAATTGTATACATCGAGGACAGTACTGCACGGAGAAACAGAACATAAAACAGTGTTTTTTAAGGCTAAATCTTATTAGGATCGTTTACGGTTTTCCAAATTAAATGATGAGTTACCAAACGTCTGGAAGTAAGTAACCATTACAATTCTATAAAATATCTTCCTTCGTTTTTCAAATTTCATCCAAATTGTTTTACAATATTATGCTTTTTATGCCGATACATTTCTACCTTTTCTAAATAAGCTACAAATAAAAAAAAACAATATCATTTAATAACAAACAATATCTTTAAAGTTCATGTAAAATTCTGATTTTCTTAGGTATATCAATTTTTTTGTAATATTTGGAAAAATCTGAAATTTACAACAAAAAGTATTAAAATAACTTACTTATGAGAGTAATTTACTTCAAATCACAACCTAATCAATGAAAATCATATAACTAATAGAATTTTACCATGAGAATTTCTTATGAAGCATACAAAATTACGCATGCTTCGCGCTATTCTGCATATTTGTAAACTATAGCACCAAAACCAAAATATTAGGAATCTTAAACAAAAAAAATTACAGACTAGAATATAACTTAATGCGTCTAAAATTAAGGAAAATTTGAAGAAAAAAAAACTTTGCTTCTTGGAAAAATGTAAAATATTTTAACTCAAATAATTTTTGTTTAAATAAAAAAACAATCTAGCACTTTTTTAAACACCAGAAATAGTCTGAACAGCCACGGGTTCTAGGGAAGCCAGTGATTCTAAATTCACTAGGAAAACAAGAAAAAATTATTTACAGAATAAAAAATTAATTTTGTTTAAAAAACAAAGCTCGAATCAGATCTTATAAAAACTTTAATAGACGTTTTGATTTTTATATATTGAGAATAATTTTAGTTCAAATAGCATTTGCCGCATTTTTGTACAAAGCTTACAATTTTGTATAAACTTTTTACCAGAAATAAACAATTCATAATATGACTTTAATAACACTAGAAATATGTTCTTTTCTGTCATTTTTGAATCTGTAGGTGGTAAATTAACTTTGATTGAGTGTCGTCCTTGTTGAGTCTTCAATCATAAAAAATCTAAAATAATTTCTAGTTATTTCAGAAATTACTAGGTATAAATATTTTAATTTTGTGACTATTGAAATTATAACTTCTTCCCCCCCCCCCCCCCGAAAAATATCCTAAAATCATGGTAAGTATAATTCATAAGAAATGAAAACCAAACCCAATTTGTCAAGCATTTAGTGAGATCTTATGTTCAGATCAATAATAAAAGGAAATCTAAGGAAGGGGGTTAAAAAAATTTAAGTTACTCCACTAACACATACACACAAACATCTGTCTACTTTGTATTACAGCATTTAACATACCTTTGAATTAAACTAAATGCTTATAATCCACCAGAGCCCCCCTCAATACCGAGGACATGCTTCTTGTACGCAATATTCATCTGCTCCAGGATTATAAAGGTGATCACGGTGTGAGGACCCAATCTGAAATAATATATTCAAGAATTGCTGCAGTAAAAAGTGAATATTGTATTGGTGTCTAATTTTGATTACAAGACACGTTGTTTAGTTAGAGTTGTTACATCATATAGTGAGACAGTTATGAAGGCGGTTTCCCTTATACTGCATCTGGAGCACAAACTAACTTTACTGACCTCCACTGCCCTTCAAGAGAGGAAAAGCAATGTTAATTTAAAAGAAAGGTTTTTAATCTTTTAAAAATTACCGCACCTGAAGTAGTAAGGAGTGAATCCTTTCCACAGAGAGAAAAATCCTTCATTTTTAACAACTTTGGTCAACACGTCGACGGCTCCTTTATATTCAGGCTTGCCTTAAAAATAAAATATAATAATTAAAATCATTTAATATATATATATTAACCCTAATTTTAGATGCTCTCCATGATATTCAAGGTTTTTCTAGCAATAAGCATCTACTTAAAATAACATAAAATATGCCTTATACCTTATACAAACATTTAGTTCAATCATGGAACAAGACGCAAACGAAATTTAGATCTAATTTTAAATTTTTATCATTACAAAATTCTTATCTATTTTAAATATTGAAGATTTAGACCTTGAGTAGTATAATTCAACATAATAAACAAATTAAATAAAGTCAAATAGGTTTTAGTAGAACACATGAAAAAAATTAAAGTTAAATGAAGTCAAATTGACAACAATTATTTTAAAATCTTAATTTTGAATTATTGAATAATACTATGTTATGGTGGCTACGGCTCTATCTATATGTAAATTGTATGTGCTTTGACAAGCTTTATTTTTAATATATTCAATGCTTTGTCTAGGTCAAACAGTAATAAGGCATGTAGGATGGGATGGGAGATTTTCTCATACTAACTCTGTTAGAGAAATGATTGACTCCATGGCTCACAGCAAAGTTTTGAATGCTCCCCCACCAAAAATAAGTGACTCTGAAAAGGACCTTCCCAGAGCCGCCAGAACAACTCTTGCACAACTTCGTTCTGGTTACAGTACTTTCCTCAACAGTTACAAGGCAAGAATTGACAATAATGCCACAGATCAATGCCCATCTTGCCCAGCCGCACACACTACAGATCACCTTTTCAATCGTCCTGCTAACCCGACCAACCTGACCGCCAGAGACCTCTGGACAGCACCACTGGCAGTGGCCAGATTTTTAAATCTGGCAACAGATGATAATGAACATGGATGAGCAGGAGTACTGGGCTAACAGAAGAAGAAGAATAAGGCATGTACTATGTTCATGCAATGCTAATATGGCAAAATGTAAGTTACAAATGGCAATGGGAAGTAGTAAATTTAGAGCAAACGGATTTTATGCTTTGTACCTAAGTCTTGGCAAATATTAACTAGTATTTAGTTACTAATAACGTTGCTCTTCAATGTTAATACAAGATACTTTGCAATATATTGCCTTCTTTCCTAATGCCTAAATAATAATTATCGCTTAATCAACTGGCAATTGGGAAAAGAAAACTTACCATCAACATATTTCATGCTTTGTAGTCTGGTCTTGGCAATATCTACTGGCATGGATGCAATTGTAGTTACCAGTCCAGAGATCATAGAAGCAACAAAGTGGCAGAAAATACCATCCTAAAACAAAAGTACCATTTTATACACAGCAAAACAAAAAGTTTAGAAAAAAAGTTTTTCTCTTTTCTCAATTTAGGTGGAATAAAAATTTTCACATAATGTTTATTAAAAAATTAGTAAGATGAGGTTAATTGTGGTTTTATATTTTAGTTTACTAGAAAACTTTTACTTTGAAAAAAATATGAATATTTTTCACATAATAGGAAACTTTGTTAAAGTAAGTCTAATAAATGATGGAAAGAAGAATATTAAACTAAAGTTTATGAGAACTGTGAAGAATAAATTCATTATTCAATTTTTCTTCAAGCAAAGAAGAATCGACCATTGAAAAACTTCTTGGATATATTATGTTAGAAAAAGGAAAAATAAAACATTCACATTGCTGATTTGAGCCATTACAAACTCTTTTTTTGGTCTATCATTTTCATAAATGGTGTTATTGGTAACCTACTTGGAATATTAATTATTTTTACCTTAATATGACCTGTACCCAAAATAAACTGTTTAGCCTGACTGTATGTGGCCAACTGGGCAGCATTTACTACCATAGCTCTAAATAAAGTTATTGTTAGATAAACATGAAATAATAATATGAAAATTTATACATAAAGCAATCTATTTAGGATAGATAATGCCAATATTAAAGTGAATTGTGAAGTTTATAAGCTATAATTTTTAAAAATTGATTAAAACTAAAATCAAATATTTAGAGTATGGCTGGGGCCGAAGCAACCATCAATAATAAAATAATATCGTTAGTGTTACCTGCCCATAGTGGGTGTAGCTCCCCTCCATAATGTGGTCAAACCCTCCTCTCTAAAAAAATAAAATATATTTTTTAAAAATAAAATAAAGCACCTACACTGCTACAGTTTCCTGCATTAGTATCTGCAGAAGGGGTGTACCCAGGCCACTTGCTTGGAATAATAATAGGGGTGTGTCCAACCCCTGTCAAAATTCATGTGGATGGGGGGGTGTACAGTGTATACACCCCAATATGTGTCCACACCCCCTTGACAAGTATCTGCACCTCCTGATACACCCCTTTAGTACAGACAAGGGGGTTGTTAAGTAAAAAAAGTCACAAACTCTGCGCGCGTCAATCACAAGACGATTGTTTGACTTGGAATATGTTATTTGTAGAGGGTTGAACATATAGGGGTGTGGATACAATTATTTCTATGCTATGTTATCGTTATTATTTTATATATCCCCCTCGATATCGGGTACAACTCGCGAACCTCCATGGAAAAACCCTGTGCACGCAACTGACAGAGACAGCCAAGGAGGTATTAGGATGTAGCTGCGCTATAAAACTCCACTTACTTGTAAATTCTAAGAAGAGCATCTACAACAGATTTGTAGTTTCTCTGCATTTCTTTGGGCAAGGATCCATCTGATGTCATTCTGGTTGTAAAACATATAAAGATATGGATAGTAGTGACCCTCCCCCCACAAAAAATTACATAAGTATGAGTCTGTGGTAATTTTAAGATATTCACATAAAATATCATATTACCTATCTGAATTAGGTACAAAATTTAACCTTTTCATAAGTCCCAAAAACTCGCAAAACCCCACTAATAATTGTAAAAATGACTTACATATCAGTCATTCATTATTCTATCCCTCCTCCACACTAGTAATTTGATCTTTCCTAATATATTAATTTTTCACATCTTATCCTTATTTGTATATACTATTTTCCTGATAAGCGCGACTTCAGCAGGTGTGCCCACAAAAGCTCCAGAAGCGCCAGCTGCCATGCCCATACCTGCCTAGAAACATACATACATGGTTACACACATATATATATAAAATAATGGTTAGTGTCTGTGGCATGCAGAGTGTTTTGCCAGCGGGTACGCGAAGCGAACCAAAATATGTTGACACCCCCCTTAAACCAAAATCGAAGAGTGTGTGCGCTATAGGGAGGTATTACAGACAACAAGAGGGGTGTATTTTAATATGTGATTGGATACACACCCCCCCCTAGTTGCCAAACATTTACTCGAGTTAAAAGAATGTCTCAGGTTATGTAATTTACCTTCATTAGGAATCCAGGAGGCTTGCCATCAGGGCTGGAGAACTTTTCAAAGAGCCAGGTATAAATTCCCAACCTTGTGGTGGTGTAGGTGGCCTGTCTAAAAAAACAAGAATAGTAAAGTTAATATCTACCTATTTAAGTGACTCAGAGGTGCCAAAGGCTAGAACCAATAAAACAAGATTATACCTCATTTTTACGGACCTACTACTACACACCTAATCAGATTGGAAATTATTTTTCAATGATTTTAGATGTAAAAAAATTTTAAATAAAAAATAGCCAAGTTACACAAAATTTCATATATATGTAAGTATACAGACAAACGAACAAACATCCTTTTTACTTCAGATTATCAGATAAACATCATAAAGCACTACATGGAATAAAATAGAAAATAATTTACCTTAACAAACCAGCAGAGAGACCATTGTACAAAGTTGCAATACCTTCATTTCTGGATAATAAACATATTTTGATAACAATTATAAATTAGTACTTAGAGTAGAGCTATTACTCAATAATTAGATAATATCAGTCAGAATGTCAATCAGTCAGTGTAAGTTTAGTTATTGACATATCTTCCTTCTTCTGAAAGTAGTTCCAAACATCCATAAATGTTTAATAATAACACATTCACTAACACACATACATACACAAATAAGTTTATAGATTTTATGCAGTAATTTGCCTAATTGTAGCAATTGTAATATAGTATTCCTTATTTTTAGTTTGCTGTTCAGAGTTAACTTTTCTATGTTATTTCTAATTTAAAAAGCTTGGGGTTGTTAGTTTTTGTGAATATTCCTATCTATTTCATTTTAGATTTTAGTTTCATTCATTTTAACTTTGATTCTTTTAGACAGGCATACGTAAATAAATTGGCAGACATGTTTTTAATTAATCAAACGAATTGTTGGCAGCTGCCTATAAGATGTATGCTTGCTTACTTTGCAACTCCCATGAGAACTGAGATTGAGCTAACTCTGGCACCTCCATCACTTTTGGCAACCTAAATAAAATTAACAAATGGGTGTTAACATTTATACAAGTGGTAGACGACAACATATTCAGTTATCATAATAAAATACAAAACGAAGTAGAATGTTGTCGATATGTTCGCCCTTAAAAATCTCGACGAATGATTTAAAACATATTTCTTAAGTATTTAAAAAGGCCAAATATTTCATTGTCCAGTTTTTCATAAGCAACATTCTTTGACCAACGAGTTAAGATAGTTTCATAATTGAAAGTAAACGTGATTTTAAAAGCAGCAATAACTTCGTTTAGTTCAGTACATTTGCATAATGGGGTTTCCTGATTTCTTTTCTTTCTTAAAAATCGAATTCACAATTTCTTTTAAAATGTAAACAAAACAATACAATTATGATTTAATGATAACTAATATTTATAAGCTTACATAAATATGTATTAAAATTGAAAAATGTGTTGTACATATATGACGCACAGATCGACTAGACCTACGAATATTTTGAAGGTCGACTAAAAGTGACGATTACGTATCAAGAAATTATTTGTATGTTCATGAAGTATAATAATATCTTACAGTTTCATTTTTAATGCAAAATAATATAAAAGTGAGAACCAATATTCACAAAAAAGGAATAACAAGACTGTTAAACGTTTATTTTAAAGCTTTAATAAGTCGCAGCGGTACAAACCAGCGCGGCTTAGATGAAGCCGCAGCCAAATCAAGTTTATGTTCTATTCTATTAGCCTTTCTTTGCGGCCGCAGCTTGAATTCATCAATTGTGAAAAGTATCATTACTGACGGACGTCTTTTGGTAAAAGAAATATTAAAGAGAAGTTTGGCTATAGGTAAATAATGTACATATATTAACCTGCATCCTAGTTTTAACGAGGTCCAGGGGTTGTACAAAACAGGTTGCTCCCATCCCAGACAACCCTCCAAACAAGAACTTCACTGAAAAGAAAAATTAAAATCAAATCAAAATTATCAAAAACATATCATTTAGAACTATCGGCTTCGTCCGTATCAAGGGGCTCTGAGTTTGTAAAAGGAGGGAGGGAACAGAAAAATAGACTAAAACCATCTCGAGACAATTATTTAAAAAAATAAAAACCTTCAACCATCCCTAACGCTAGGTGAACCTTCCATTCAATGGAGGTAACAAGCAACATGGAGATAAATATAGTTTATCGTACTTTTTATATAGTCATTATCTCACTTCATTGTAACCAATCAAAAAATATAAAGGTACATCATATACAGAAGTTAGTATTAACCAACTAAGCTGGAGGATATTTGTTTTTTCTTCATGTGGCTTATCGCTAATGGTATATGTATGTAAATATATAACATCTTTATTTCTTTATTAAGATAACATTCCAATTCACAAAAATTCACAGATTTATAGGGAGATATAATTATAAATCCAACTAACCTGGCTTTGGGATGGTGGCAGGTTCTCCCATCTTTTCTGAAATGGTTAGGTTATGTTAAGTAAGCCCTGTAGGGTTAACCCTTACAGATCGGGGGGGGGGGCTCAAAGAGCCCCCCCCCTCTAGTTTTTTCAATCTCATTTTTTTTGTAGGTAAGATGGAGAGGTGTCACTTCATGACTTTTTAAGTTTAGTAATTATACGTCGGCAAGAGTTGATTTTATTAGGATATCTGGTCTGTGTCGGTCGTGGTGTCCGGTCAAAGTAGGTTGGGTAGCAAAAAAAATTAGAAAAAATTCTAAATAAATCTTAATTTCTACATTATGACTTTTGTGTATAAGGTAGAAACCTAAAATTTTTTTGGTGAATACTTAGATATCAATGACCTTCTGAGAAAAGTGGTGTTATGACCGTTTGACCGCTCCCTGACCGACTTTATGACCGATTTTTGTCCGGCTTTTTCTACAGACATATATCATGAATATCGTGGCTTCTATTACAGCTAGAGACCTATAATTTTTTTTGGTAAATCCTTGAGCAATAATAAACAGATAAAATATTAATTTGCGCCGCCAACCGCCGTTTAACCGCCGAAAATGGCGGTTTCCGTTATTTTCCGTTTTTCGGCGATGATCAGAAAAAATTATTTTTTTGTTATGAAAAATAAAAGTTCGTCCTAAAATTTGGTCATCCTAGCTGCAAAATTGGCCGCTCTACAGCTGTTTTAAAATTTAGCGGCTGGCCGCTAAAAAGCGGCTAAGGAGCGGTCTGGCCGCTATGACTAGAAAAAGTAATTTTCTCTTAAAATACACAGCCTATTTATAACACAAAGTATTACGAGGTTATCTTTTAAGATGGTGATGGTGAACTGATTGCAGGGTTTGACGGAAATATGTACCTATTGGCCATACCAAGGTTTTAGGCTGTTTTCTTATTGGAGGGGGGTGCTAAGTACAAAAACTTTCTCCCAAATATTTTCCCTTTATTTTATTGATAAAAATAAAATAAAATTTTATATTATTTATAGAACTTATTGCTTTTGACAGTAGATTTTATTATTTTTTACTTAAATTTTTCCTCTAAGAAACGTCAAAGTTTAGGATAGTACAATTTTAAACTGCTAGAATCATTTTTAGATGAAATTATATTTGAAAGAAGATGAAAGATGTAAATTTAAGTAACATTGAAATGCATCTTTTTGTTGTAATAAGGTTGTACTATCAAGCCTAGAATCATGTATCTGGTAAATTTCTGCCTATTCATAACAAATCTACATATTAAATGTTACAAGATTATTTCGATTTCAAAGTTGTTGAAAATAAAATTTAATTATCCTTGAAAGAAAGTAGGTAATTAGGTAATAATATCATTTCTTTTGTTTGTCGGGGAGTTATATATCAAAAAAAATATTCTACAGTTTTCAATACATTATCATTTCAAAAGCATGTTCTTTCAAAGTATGTGATTTTTGAAACAAGATAAATTTACAAGGTTATTTTAACGATAAAAAATGCAGCTACGGTTATTTTGTTGAGACAAATTTGGTCCTTCTCCATTAATATTATAAAAACAAGTTTTGAAGACAAAATTGGTTTAAAACCATGAAGTTTTTTCTAATATAGAACTTCCAAAGCCAAAAAAATATCAAAGGCAAGTGGGTTAAATCAAGCAACTTTTTGATCTAAAAACGCAATGTATATATGGATTTTAATAGTAAGTAGGTAATTCAATTTAATTAATGAATATCATACACCTCTTTCCGATCATTTGGTTTTACTTAAGTATTGTAAAAATCAATAAAAAGAAATAAATTTGACGACAAAATATTACGAAAAATTAAAAACAAATCCTGATTACAAACAAAAACTGAATAAATTAACAAAATCAAAGATTTTGAAATATTGTTTTCTTAAAAATAAAGATTGCATAAGTAACACGTTTGGGAGCCTGAAAACACGTATATGCGCCCAGAGAAAGCATTTTCACACAACTAGAGTGTGTTTAACTTAACTAAAGGTACATTTTCTTACTTATTTCATGTTGCTACGTGGAACAAGAATAAGGGATAATTACAATTGCATTTTCTCTAACTTGATTAAGATAGAATGAGAAATTATTCTTCCGTCAAATCAACCCTACCAAATTTAGAAGCATTGTATCTAGATGCAACTGCATTGTTTTATGTTGACTTGATACCTTTTTTTGTATTTATGAAACGTCATTATAAAAGACAAAAAGACCGAAGCTAACCATTGTTTCAAAGTCCTATTTCTACTTTATAACAGTAGTCTATAATGACATTATCATTATAGTCCTATATTGACATAATAACAACACATAAAACCCACAAGGAATACATACTTTAAAAAATAAACGTCTTGTATTTCTCCAAATATTAAAATATCTGATCTACTGTCATATTATTATCTATAGAATCCCTGACGCTAACGCAAACATGGGTTAAAAACAGGTCAGTTTAGTGCAGGTCGTTGCGGAAAGATTAACGATAACATTAATATCTTAAAATATAAAGAAAAACAGGAAAAAGTCACATCTGAACGAATACGAAGCTTAATGGATTAAGAAAGTATCTGTCTTACTTGATACTTAGGAAATCTTACTTAACAGAAAATAAACAATTTAATTGTTTTTTGTCCCTATGGAATGGGCATTAGCGAAGCCCCCTCCAAATAGAACCAAAGTTGCCCTGGACCAGTATTAAACTTTCCTGAAAATTGAGGATCGATCGACCACTTAATTATGTAGGATAGATTATAAGGACAATCTGGCTTGAAGTTATGTTTTCTCAACCGATATAAAATATTTTCTCTTAATTCTTCTGTTTAACAATCTTATTTCAGTGACACTTGAGCCCAATCTACAATCATTATTTTCCCAATTAGGGAAATAATGATTGTAGATTAATTCTCTCGCTCTATCTGACAGCAAATCTTTTAATCAAGTTTGCTTAATTTTTATGTAAATATAAACAATACATACGAGTGTTATTTTTATACAAAATATCAATAATGCAAGTGACAAAATTTGAAAGAGCGGAGGTCAAAGTTCACCAAGCAAAAATGGTTAAAATGTAGCTTTTTTTTACATGAACTCGGAAAACAAACCGTACTTATAATAAAATTATTTAGCTGTCAAAAACAACTGCCCTTCAAAAAAGGATATTATACAAAACAAAAATTACAAATAGAAAAAATCCACGTTTGAAAAAGAGAAAATTCATCACAGTAACTTCGTGATTTCTATATATATACTAAAATGTATGTGTGTGTGTAAGTTGAATGTATGTGTATAAGTAATCAGCTGATCGAAAAATGTTCGCGTGACTGACGTAATGTTACGTCAAAAAAGAGACTAACATACACAGAATACATTCAATACTTTACACACAATTAACATCTTAATTCGACTGGCTTTAAATATAGAAATACTGCAATTAATTCAATAAACAATTAATTCAAACAAATACTATAAAATTTTATAGGAATTCATATTGTATATTATTTTACTTGTCTAAAATTAACTCAAAAATAAATAACTTCAGATTCAACGTTGATATAATTTTCTGAAGAACAGATTACAGAAGCAATGTAAAGTTCTTCTACGGAGTCCGGAGAAAACTGGTATACCATATTTGGCAGGGTTTCCATTCAATTCAGCAAAATATTATATCTGCAAATACTTATTTTCGCAAAATGAAACAATAGCAAACAAATAAGAGTGTTTAGAATTTAAGAATTAACGGGAAAGGGGAATTTTGTAATGTTGTAATAATATTTGGTTTAAGAGTTGATTATTGGTGGAAGTAAGTGGACACAATTGTGAGGATTCATTCAGAATTGTGTCTCTGTTGCTACAACCAGGATTATATAATAATATAGGCAGACAGAAAATAATACTGCAAATTAAGACCGAAGCTTCTCTTTACATTTGTTTAATAACATTGTAATAGATGCTGTAGTAGTTCACTAGCGGCTACTAGAGGCCTCTAGGGACCCTTGAGGGGAGGAAGGGGGGAACTCCTCCCCCATTAAGTTCAATTGTAGGTTTTAAAACAAAAGTAAAAAAAAAACTTTTTGTAGGAGTCATTTTTCTAGAAACGATTTCTCTTAGTAGGGTGGCGGTACCCCCCTCCAACATAGTTATAAATCTTCCCAGGATCTATGAGAAGCTACACTGTAAAGGAGAACCACTTAATATTAATGATGTCCTTCTTCCCTCTCACAGTTTAATGTAAGAAACTTTTCATGTATGTACATTTTTTCTGGAAAATAACTATTCAGAAAAGGAAAGTCAGACGTATATTATATTTTTCACCTTTCTTAGGCGTGATTTAAAGCACGTAAACATTTCTAGAGTAAAAACAAGGGGATTATTTTTCTCGTGGCTATAAGTCTTAGAGATGAAAATACGATTAATTGAACAAAAATAATAAAAATAAATTTTTTTTTATATATTATTCGAAGTAAATAAATTACAATTCTAATCCTTAAATGTATTTAATTTAAATATTGCCAATTGACTAAAGGTTTGAAAAAATAATAACTTGTAGACTTTAACAAAATATTTAAAACTAGCGGCTACGCCCCCTAGAAGCCTCTAGGGGCACTTAAGGTAGGAGGGGGAAAAGTCGACCTCATCCCATTTTAAATTTGAGCTTTAAAAGAGTTAAAACAAATTTTTTTGGGGGAGGGGGTGAAGACACCCTCCCCAAAAATAGTTTAAAACCTTCCCAGGACCTATAAGAAGCTTCACTGTAAAGGAGAACAATATCAGTTCAGCGGTTAGCGATCGATCATTCGGGACAGACAAAAAACGCTTACTACTTTATATAATAGGATATATATTCTCCAAAACATTAATAGTGGATTTACTTAAGTTAAAGCCTAATACAGCTAGCTAGTTACGTTATAAGGGTTTCATTATGTTCCCATAACTGTTTAGTATTTAGTTGCAGACCAAGGCAAAAAAAAATATAGAGTAACTTTGCCATGCATATATGAATAAGTTAGTTAATATTTCAATTTGGACATTATAACGTCACCATTTTTAATTATCTGAAATATTTATTTTTAATCATGTTTAGAATAATTGGCTAAATAACAAGATTCAAAATATTAAAAATGATAATACGAACATTGTTAATTTATATAGGTACAATATTTTAAGTGTTTGCTATGTAAATTTTTGTAATTAAAAATATACAGTAAAAATAAACTAATAATTTTTTTTACAAAAATCTTCTAAAAATCAAATGTAAAAAGTTTGATATAAAACTAAACATTTTAATCTTATAAAGCATATTGTATTGTGTAAAAGCTAAAAAAAAGTATAATACTGACAACTAAATATTTTGGAATGTTATTTTAGGAAAAGGGTCTAAACCAATTTGGCATCCTTTTTCCTTGCTGTTGAATATACATAAATACAAATATTTTAATGAATTTACAATTTGAACTTTAAGATTATGGTTTAAGTAGGTATATGAAAACATATTTCATCCGAAGGAGAAATAATTTTGCCACAAAATTTTCGCCACCCAGTACAAATTACGTACTACATTGAGGAGAAATGTAAATGTTTTTTGCATATTGTATAAAAAATACAGTTGTAAGAATAAAATTATGTTTCGATTTAAAGAGAAATTTATAATTCTTATTGGTGAAAAAATTGAGCCAAATAGTTAGGTATTGTAAGATAAAAATACTGTATTTTCAAACATTTTGCTTAATTCGAAGCACAAATAAATTTATAAATTAAAGCACTTAAAACAATCTTTAATAAGTAGACATAGAGCATTTTTATTTATCTTAGAATTCAGAAAAAAATAAATGATATCGACATTTAAACACTTTTGATTTTAAAAACCAGGATGTCGGAGCCGTTTAATTTTGATGCGGCTCCGGCTCCGCGGAGCCGTATCTGGAAATACGGCTCCAGCTCCTGCTCCGGCTCCAACTCCTACCTTAAAATTAATATATCAATTTTTGTTCATTATTGAATTTGATAAAATAAAATAAATAATATAAAATATTTTGCTTTTATTTGATTAAAGTATATAAAAGTAGAAGGATGTGTGTCTATTTGTTAAGTAACAATAGTTTTTCAGTTTATTATATGGAAATAGACCGTTGCCAAATTATAATATTACTTTAAAAAATCATTTTTAGCTAATTCTGGAGCCGGAGCCGTTTTTAACAAAAAATACGGCTCCGGATCCGGCTCCAACAAAAATGTTGCTGCTCCCGGCTCCGGCTCCGAAACACTGTTAAAAACAATATTATTTTTCATGGGCTGATTAGAAGAATTTGGAAACTAATAACGAGCATTTAATTATATTTTTGTTAACATTAATTTTGTAATAGAGTCATATTTAATTGTATGATGTTTGTGTAATAAATGCAAACAGTTTTAATAAAAAATATGATTTGATCCATCTTTGGCAAGTAAAAGTTTTAAAATGTGCTTAGTTTTTTGTAATTTTTGTCATACAGCTGTTCTGAGTGTCATATTTGAGTACATTCCAGTAATAGGATGGTTAATCCTGCCAGCACCACTTGTCAACCTTCCCAAGGATCCTCCATAACCAAGTCTTTGAAGGTTTGTGTCCCGAGCCTAAATATTAAAAAGTAAATGTATTTGTATGAAATGAAATCTACTTAAACAAGCCAATGGTGAGATCTTCTGACCCTTTTTAAATTGTGTTTTCAAGTGCCCTTGAATTCTGGATTATACAAAAATTTAAATATTTTGATCAAGCCATCCTTTCAACGTACTTGAAATACATATTAATTTTGTTTATCTATCTATTTACCTTTACTTTACCTGTGAATGAGCAACTGCAACAGACAAACATTGGACCCATTCTTGTGCATTCGAAGAATCCTTGGCCTTCAAAATATAAGTCTTGTCCGCTGTAAATATTTCAAATGCCTTTGGAATGTTTCGTCCTCCTTTAGATACCTGAAAAATTTATTTAAGGAGTTGTAATTAAATCGCTTTATTTTTAAGAAAGCGAAGCTTTTTATAGTTCATGTCTGGAAGTCAATTTGTTAAAACAGCTTAGTTTTTAAGCATTTAAAAATCGTCTGACTGTTAAAAAATTTCCTTATTTGTTTATTTTTATTAGGTTCTCATTTAGCAATGCTTCATATGCTCTTTACTATTATCGACCTAACAGGTAAATAATCAGGATATAACTAGATATCAAAGTAAACACAGCATATACAGAGATGAAAATACGCTAAATCACTCACCTTAACGCTTCTTATGGAGCCCACATCTAATGATTGAATGACTCCGACCCCGTCGGGTTTACTCTCTTTGTACACTAGCTTAGCTCCTAAAAAATAATAAAATATTAATAGTTTTATTAGCGAAGCTTTTATACATGTCTCACGTAACGTATGTATTCAATTGTTATATCTTGAAGTTGATGTCAACAATATTTAATAGGTACACTACTTAATATAATGATAGAATGCATTTAATTACCCCCACAAGGATCAAACTATCAAATCAATACAAATATCTAACCTGAAAGTGTGAAGTATCTACTCTTCCATTTCTTGAATATTTTCCACTTGCCGCCAGATTTTTCTTTCAATTGTCCTTCTATCACGGGCTCCTCTTCTATTAGCAAGAACAATTATGTCAACAATTAGTCAGGGAGAAATTGGACATTGCATTGTATATTATACTGGTATGGTACCAAAAGTTTTAAACACAATCTTCCTTTAGAACCTTTAGGGACTTAGTTGCTTCGTAAAACCTTAAGTTTCCAAATTTTGTACATCGTGTACATTCTTATCCATTTTCTTATCCCTCAAGAACCCTTGGATTAAGTTTTACAGTTTATGAAAGCTGTAGATACTTAATAACTGTAGGTAGAGACTGTTTTCAGTATTTCACTACGTATTTTAGTCTAATTATAGGTTGCGCGATGACGTATAACTAAAGTTGCCCAGTTTTATAGTAGCATTGCTACTAAAACAATATTTAACCTTATACAAAAGTACTAACCCTCCTAGAATGACGCATACCCAGTTTCACAGTATCTGCGCAACTAAAACTAATATCTAACCTTGTATAAATGTACTGGCCCTCTCAGGATGATTGCACAAGAAACATCCCCATTGTAGAAACGGGGCATTGTACTCGAACACGTCAAAAAATCTGGTAATACATTGTTTTTCACTTTTGGTCTTAAAAAATACATAGGCTACCTTTAAAAAGCAAAGATTCCCCAAAAGTTTATGTATCAATTTGTCTGTGAGTTATGAATACAGACATGGGTTTCTACATTTTTTGATGTTATGCTGGCTAATCTCAATTTTTTAAAGCACCATTTGATTGTTTTGGATATAAATATGATATAGGTACTAGGGTGGGTTCATATCGGAATTAGACAAAGCGGGGATATGCAACAGATAAAATTAACCTTAAAAACATTTCTGACCGAAAAAGAATTTTAAAAAATTGAGTTTTAGAACACGACCACTTAAAAATATAATTCATTACTTATTAGTATGCAAAGACGACATTCAAAATTTTTTTTGAATCAGAACTATGGCTTCATGGTGCTCCGTGGAAAGGCCTTGAGGAGCTGAATCAGGAACTTTTGTCCGTTTCAAAATATCTCGTTCCTAGCCTTAGAAATCACTAAAAAACTAAAAAAAATTAAGGTTTATTGAGAATTGTCCAATTTGTAGAGGTTTTTTAGATTTTCTCAGGCTAGGAACGAAATTTTTTGAAACGGACAAAAGTTCCTGACCCAGCTCCTCAAGGCATTTCCAGGGAGCACCATGAAGCCATAGTTCTGATTCAATAAATTTTTGACTCCCATTTACAAATAGCTATACAATTGAATGTCTGGTCGTCAGCGGTTTTAAGACTTAGGATAAATTTTAAATCACCCAGAGGTGTATTATATCTATATAAATTGAGTGCAGATCCCCGCTTTGGCCTCAGAAAAAAAATGTCCAAAATCGACCCACCCTAATAGGTACCTAAGCTTGCTACTATTTGATACAACATCCTTTACCAAATAAATAGAAAACATATATATATTATATATATATCAATGTATTTAAAAACTAAGAAAGAATAAAACATATGTTTTCCTATGCGCATGAAGTTCATGGATTATTGAGTCTTGATCCTTGGCTGGAGGGAAGGCTCCTGAAAAATTTAATATTGAGATTTAAATTTTTTCCATTTAGGTTTTGTTTTCCTAAGACTACAGTGGCGTGCACGGGTTTTACCAAAGGAGGGGTTGTCGTCGAAGTGCATCTAAAAATTTTGACACCATAATTAAGGGGGGTTATTAAAGATTAAGATAAAGGAATTTTAGTGTCAGTGTTACTCAACTTACTCAAAACCCAAAAAGTGTTCTTTGATTAATAAATTGACGCAAATTTTATCACATCCCTTAAATATAAGGGGGATGCGACTTTTTCACCTTGGATGTTTAATCTAATAAATTAAACCTGAATTATTCTTACCTGTAACAAGAGTAGAGAATGTTTTTTCTTCACATTTAATTATCTCCCAACAATTCTTGAGACTCGATACACCTGCGTCCCTGCAATTTGTTATTCTAATATTAATACATATATCTTATTACTTTCTAAATATTTATCTATATATAAATGCACGTAATATCTTTTTGTTAATGGTATCCAAGAAGGAACCTTTAAATAAAATCTACATGTCTATGTAAGCCATTAATGTCTATACACGTATTCGTAACTGTTTGTTACCTTGTAGAAAGTGCACTACTACTCCTTGACTGTAAAGCTAAGAACATGAGATGAATCCAAGTCCTGGGATGTCGTGTCTTCATTGTATAGAATTTAACCTAAGATAAAGATTAAATGTTATTGATATTAAAGATAGACGTCTGAAATTATTGAAAAGATTCTCTTTGCCAATGCGGTTTAACTCGTAATCTTACTTTGACCGTCCGTCTGTCCGTGTCCACTATGACGGAAATGTAACTTCTCTGCTCCTACTAAAGACAGCAAGCAAAATGTTTTTTGTAAAAATTGCTCAGACCAAAGAATATCTATTACACATCTTACCTTATATAAACAATGTTCTCCTCTACCCTGACAAGCAAAATGTAGTTTTGCATGTTTCTTTCCTTTTCTTTCCTCAATGGTACATTTTATTGGAAGTGGAATCTTTACACTCACACTTTCCATGTAAATCTAAAAAATCAAAAAAGGGTTCTTAAATGTCTTTATTTTTAGGTTGTTAGAGGTTCAAATTTACAATTTATCTAGAAAAAATAAACAGTTTGAAACATGAATTTGCACTACAAGCTTTTATTAACAAGGACAATTAGGAATCAAAATAGTATGCAAGTAAATGAAGTAGTGTAGATTTGCTCCACAAATACTTACTTTAATTTTATCTAGATGCTTCTCACAGAAATGCTGTACAGTGTCTCTCATTGGAAAGGGTTCAAAAACAGACATCCTGTTACTAGCCGCTGAAGCTGCCATCCCCTTGCCATCATTGACACCTGCAGATGACGCGGAACTTCGTTTTCTTAGGCTTAAAATAAGAAAATATATTCAGCACATAGACATTTATTTCCGATAATGTTAATGTTAAAGCAGAAGAAAATAAACGTTCACAATTCATAGGTATTCAAGGCTGAACCCCTAAGGGCTTTTTAAATAATGTTGTGGAGGGACATTTTTTAGGGGAGATTTCTCTTGTGAGGGTAGTAGTGCATTTCCTCACAATAGTTAAAAACCTCACCAGGACCTATGAAAGCTACCATGTAAAAAAGAAACATATCGGTTATGCGGTTAGCGAGATCCTTCGGCAAAGACAGACACACTCAGATCCTGTTACTTTATGTTATTGTAACCATGATTATCTGAAGTTAGGACTCAGATGCACACGGAAACTGGAAGTGATAATCCTTTGGCCAATCTTTACCTTTAAAGAGGGAAGGGGTGAAAGAAAAAATTAAGACGCTAATTTTAGCCTAACAATTAAGAATCCGAATCCGCTATTAAAAAACGATTCCGGATTCGGATTCTGGATTCCAAAATTGGCGGATTTCGGATTCGGATTGCCAACCCTAATCAAGATAGCGTGCAATCAAAAATTCCTTAAATCACTCTAAACATACAGTAAATCAAACTTTTCAAAGACAAACATTTTAATCGAAATATTTTCTGTACACAAAGTCAATAATAAAAAAACTGCGTATTAACATTTATGGAAAATAAGTAGGATTGTGTCGATTAATGTTTTTTAATGAGAATTCATTAAAAGTCTACAATAGTTAATCAAATAAACACAACCTAATTATGATAACATTATGTCATTAGTATTTTACTTCTAGGAGACTGTTTATTGGCAATTAAATTGATATAAAAATTGATAATATTAATAATAATATATAAAATAATTTGATTGTACTTTCCTAATACAGAAACATAAACAAATATCCAATAATATTAAAAAATATAAAAAGAATAATAGTTATTTCTCGTATCGTATTATAAACGGCTTTCCGCGGATATAGAATGTACAATTACAAGATTAAAACTAGTTTTTTTAGCCCTGGGGTGCCGGAGGCACCGGCTAAAAAAACTGGTTTTAATCTTATGATTGTACATTTCTATATTCGTAGAAAACTGGATATAGTACGATGCTAGACATAATTTTTTCGTATGGATGAGAACCGGTTCCTATCCACCGGATTCGAATGAATACGAGAAAAATAATTAAGGATAGTTATGTACTGATAAGCAGATAAGCTTAATTACATAAAAATTAGTAGAACAAGGATGACAACATCCATAAAAGTGAAGCTCTGAAACGGTAGGACAAACGGACATTAACACTTGTCTAGTGTCATAACTGAATAATCAGAATATAAATGTATACGAGTCAAAGCAAAATTGTAAGTAAATTTGTTGAAAAACTGCTTGATTCAGGATAATGTTTATGGACATACTTACATTTTTAGGACTTGATTATAGAGTAGCTTCGCTTATAACATTTTACTTTGTTGTCCCGGGAATCAATATACCAAAAATCAGATCAATCGGATGATTAGATCACATAAAAATTTGTTGTTAAAAAAGTGAAAAAAATCAACATGTTTAAAATGGACGTACGGACATTTTGGTGATGATTATAGAGTTGCTACGCTTTCTAAATCGTACCTAACTATTAAAGGAATCACCATGCAAAATTTGAAATCGATAGGACAATTCTAACATGCCTAAATTAACAAAAAAAAGCTATCCGTTACGGACGGACGGACCGACCCTAATTATAGTAAAGCTTCGCTTCTAAAAAGGAGACTATCTGAAAACAAAAGCAAGTTATATTAGGCACCTTACAGCATAGGTGTGATGTCTTTTTGGCTGATATAATTAGGATCTGTAAAAAAGGCCTATATGAATGAAAAAAGAATGGTTCTACCATGGTATTGCCAAAAAAAATTGAAAATGTATAATGAGTAGGTTATAAATCATCGAATGCTTTGATACAAAAGTATAAATTTTCGATGAAAAATGTATATTAAACCAAGGGTTGGTAAATTGTAGACGGTAAGATTAAATTAATTTTCCATTTGATGAATTTTTGCTGTGTTATTCATATTGCACTTTAAACTCCACTAAACATTTGATGATATTTTGTCAAAAATCGATTAACATTTCAAAGTTTTTTTTAATAAACTTCGAACCAAAAAAATAGGCAAGTCTGAATTTTCAGAATATCAGCTTTATTATTCATTTAGGATGATTTTACTGTAAATATGAAATGTAGATGCATCTTTTGGTTACAAGTTTCCACTGTTAATTTTTTATTAATCAGCACCAATGAAGCACAAGATCTCAAAAACAGCATTTGGGGGTGAACCAAAAAGATATGCAAATATAAAAGAAAATTAATGGGAAAACTGTTTATTTTTGCACTTTTCTTCACTTTTTTGGTGAGCCAAATGTTATCTAAGTACATGCCTATTACAACAACTTGTCTATTAACCTATGTACCATTTTTTGTAGTCATAGCATTCTCCAATGGAGCCTACCGACAAGAAATAAAACCATCTTCTAAAAATTACAGAATTTACTTTATAAATTGGATAAAATAAAATTGAAATTTTTTTTTTTAATACTGCTTAGCTCGAGGCTGCTATGAATACAAAAATTGGACCATAGTTCAGTGTATGGGGTGTCATCATGGGCATGCACTTTGATAACATTTGGCTCACCATCACCCCCAGTAGAAGCATCTTAAAGGCCACCATCCTCCAAATCAAGATTTTAAAATGGATTTTTTTAGCACATCAAAAAACATTTTTGTATACTTTTATTTAAGGGTATTTTTTATCTTTAACATGTATTTAGCTTCGTCCATAAGACTGGAGGTCAGCAGCTGTCCTCTAAAGTAATAGGGGTCGAATTTCTTTTTTCCAATATTTCTTATTTGGGAAATTCATTAATTTCTACCTACCTTATACTATATTAAATTTCATAATAATTAATGCATAAATTATTTTAAAAATTATTAATTTATCAGAATCAATCTTTAAAAGAGGAGAAAAGTGCAAAAAAATCGTTTTTCCATTGCTTTGTTTCGGATTTGCATATCTTTTTGGTTCACCAGTATTTCCCCCAAATGCTGTTTTTGAGATCTTGTGGTCATTGGTGCTTATTAATAAAAATAATAACAGTGGAAACTTGTAACCAAAAGATGCATCTACATTTCATGTTTACAGTAAAATCATCCTAAATGAATAATAAAGCTGATATTCTGAAAATTCAGACTTGCCTATTTTTTTGGTTTGCAGTTTATAAAACCATAGTGAAACTTATTTTTGTTGTTGCTGATATAACTTTATTAAACATAAACCTAGTATATTCACAAAACCAAATCTCGAAATCACTGCTGAAAGGTGCTTGTTTTCGAATTTGCATAGTCCCCTATAAACAGATATTGTCATTTAATATGACATTCCAAGCATATTTTCAATCAATCTACATAAGAAAAGAGTATATTAAGAATTCCGTTCAGAAGGATAAAACTTTCTATGATGAAGTAAAGGGCGGATCAAGAGTGCCTGATGTACTAAGAAACATATAACTTACCTTGGTAGTGTATTAGAGAATGAGGATTTCTGAATATTGTGGTGGGATTCTGACGAATATTTTGGAAGTTGGTCCTCTGAGCTTGGATGGGATAGTCCAATATTTTCTAAATATAGGTCAACATTATTTATTCGTTTTGTATAATTATAAACAATCTTAAATGAATCGTCTAAAAAGAGAAGTAATCATAGATTAAAACAGTTAAAAAACACATAATTAAAAAGTATCGTAAGAAAAAAAATATTGTAAATTGAACTTGTAAATATGTAAGACAATATTAATCCTTATACTAAAGTAACAGGATGTCTATTTGTGTGTCTGTGTGTTTGTACTGAAGGATCTCGCTAACCGCTGAACCGATCGGGTTCTCCTTAAAAAATTCCCCCCCTCAAAAAAAATTTCCTTCCCCCCCCAAAATTTTTTTTTACTTTTTCTTTTCAAATCTAAAATAATAAATTGGGTTATCAAATTCGACTCTCCCCTCTTCAAGTGCCCCTAGTGGCCTCAAGGGGCGTATCCGCTAGTTGTGAAACATAAAGAAGAAACCCATAACTGACCTTTAAAATTCTGTTCCAAAGAAGAAGGTTCTGTCTGATGAGGATTGTTATTACTTGATTCTAGAAAAAGCAACATTTTTACAAGTTTAAAATAAAAAAAGTGGAAGCTAATTAAGGAAATGTAAGGAAATAAAGCTTCAATGCAAATTTTATTGCTGCTATAAAATGATATTCAAAAACAATAAAAGAGGAAATGGAAAATGTTTGCGGTTCATCACAGTTTATACCAATACTCACACAATCATCCTACCATTTCCTTCTGCAAATCCTTTCCCTATTCATATCCCTATAATATACCCTTATAAAATGTTTACTTTCTCGTTTTAATAAATAAGATTCATACTTATTTTTCTATGTTATTTGCAAAGGCTATCTAATATCACCTCGAGAGAGATTATTTAGTCCTTTGACACGTATATCAACTTTTTTGTCTTATGTGGATATTATTAACCTTGTTATTATACTGTAATTAATTAATCATGATCAATTTTACTGCTTGTTTGTGATTATTCATGTCATGTACATATATATGTGTGTCTATTTTACTATGTGTCATGAAATAAATATTTAATTTAATTTCATTTCATTTCAAATTAATTCGGGAAAAAAACACGAAACCTATATTTGTTTTTCAGCTGTCGTTGGAGAGCACCACATCATAAAAGTGACGACCTCTCCAGTTCCATTTGCCCCCCAAATATTATTTTAGATTTATTTTGCTTGTTGGTTATACCTTATTCCTGGGTTAATCATATGAAAAACTGTCACAAATCATAAAAATGTTGACTATCTTACCTATAGAAGTAGGCAGTGTAAATGGTTGTGTTGATTGTAGAGCATGGGCAGAGGAACTAAAAACTGACGTGGATCCAGGTTTAGAGGCCAGGCTTAGGCCTCCAGGTTTACCTGAACAAAAGTTAGATACATTTTAGGCATTTGAAATCCGGTATCCGGTATCCGGCCAAAAAAGTATCCGGCCCAACCCTAGTATAAATTACATAAGCTTTATTTTGCGTAAAGGTTATATACAATATATGTACATTAAAGTATTGGTTTAGCAACTACCTTTAAATTCTAAGGTAAAGAGCATAAACACAGCAAGAAATCATCCCAATGGCTATGTAAAGCTTTTCTATATTGGAGAAATCAACCCGATCAGTGACTATCGAGATATTTACAGACAAAAAACCGTTCGACTTTACAAAATAGGATTCATTACAAAGTACACTAATATGGAAGCTGTCCTATACAATATACTAGTTGCTTCGCCCATAGGGAGGGTGGAAGAAGTCAGGAACATAGCCTAAAACCACCCCAAGTTATTTATAAAGCTTTCCCGAAAATTAAAAACCATTGAGACCAAAATTTTCGAGATCTTTAGTTTCAAACAAAAAAAACCTTAGTTCTTTATATTAAAGGATTTCTTCGTACCTGGAATAGGAGAAATCTGGATGGAATGGGAATTGAGGCTGTTAAGCTGCGCCTGGCTGCTTTGCTGGTGACTAACTGCTGTTGAACTATGATGCCCTCCTCCCTGATAACAATATTGCATAAACAAAATTTATAACATGGACACTGAATCATTTTGAGATGAAAATAAAAAAAAAGTACATTTTTCCTATTCGTCCTTGAATCACCATTGCAAAATTCTAGTTGTATGCATCATAAGGAAATAAATCAACATTTTTATAAAAAGTTTTGGTCTAATGTACGTTCCAATAAATGACCATACCATATAAATACTAGCAGAGTAGCTACTTTACCAAAAGTTTGATATTTGACATTAAAAATTTTTTTCTCGATAATGCAATTTTCCTGTTGTCCCGCTGTATAAGGAGGATAATAGTGATGAGAGTAGCCTCCACTTTGAACAGAAGTTCCATAGGGATTCGAACTTGCAGCATAGGGTGTTGATGTAGCTCCATAGGCTGCTGTTGAACCAGCTTGGACATAATGAGTACTTCCGCTTGCTCCTGCTGCACCTATTATATAAATCTATTACCTAAAATTCCAGGAAAAATGCGCAAAATAAAATGATACAAAATCCTTAATGGAAGAAAAATCTAGATAAGTGCTGTGAGTGGTCATATGTATGCGTATTTATTTATAATTACAGCAATTGAAAAATTAAAAACTCCAATATAGTTTTACTTTGATATTCTTAATGAACACAAATCAGAATTTAATTACATATTACCTATATACAGGTTGCGTCACATAAATCGGGACATTTTTTAAATGGCCATTGCGCGAAAACTACTTGACCAATCAGGACATTTAACCCCACTATAGAAAGCTTAGGTAATGACCTTTTAGCACAAAAAAATCTTTGGACGAAGATGGACGTGTACACTGAGCTGGCCGCGCATATGTTCAACAAGGCACATTCCAAATGGGCAGGTGGTTTAATCTGGATTCTCGACTAGGGCCCACTAAATCTGACCTCAGCTCATCTGTAGGTGAGATAGAGTTATGCAACTTGCTGGGGATACTGTTAGATACATAAGTAAGACACTAGAAAAGACTACAGCTCTCTTTCTGAAATGGCTTGGCCGTAGTACTCCAGCAAAGTGGAACGTGGCAGATTTTGAGATGTCAAAAATGTCAAAAATCGTGAAATTTAATGAAAATTTCTCGGTTCTCGATTTCAGGGACCCATATGGAACTTTAAAACTCATTTTAGACTACGGGTTGCGTTAACAACACTAGCTGAAACTTCATGCCATTTCCAAAAAGGTAAAGAACGTCGTTTTAGCTCAACTGTGGTCCTTATGAGAGCATCCGTGTCAATGATAGTTATTTCTCGCATCGTATTATAAACGGCTTTCCGCGGATATAGAAAGTACAAATATGAGATTAAAACTAGTTTTTTTAGCCCCGAGGTGCCGAAGGCACCGGCTAAAAAACTGGTTTTAATCTTATGATTGTACATTTCTATATTCGTAGAAAGCTGGATATAATACGATGCTAGACATAGTTTTTTCGTATGGATAAGAACCGGTTCCTATCCACCGGATTCGAATAAATACGAGAAAATCTTTAAAATTTACGTTTTTATGTTCATTTCTTTAAAAATTACAAAATGTCTTGATTTATGTGACGCACCCTGTATTTACTCTTATTCAAAACAAAGTTTTAATTGCATAAATTAATGAAGCACAAAAAGGATTTTGAAGTTTTATCATTTTTACCTTGATGTGGGAGCCCACTACTTGGTTGAGTATGACTTGATGCTAAAGAACCTAACAAAAAAATTTATCAATAACTTTTTTCCCCTTAATCTTAATCAGCTACCAAAAACAGTAGGTAAATTATCGTTTGTCCATCTATTCTTCTAACCTAGTAAATATTTAAATAAATGCTGTTTCAAGAAAAAGAAGCATAACAATAAAAAAAGACAATATGGACGGACGAACATTTAAAGTTTATGAGATTGAGTTGTGTGTACCTGGAAAAGGATAAGTCTGTCCAGGACCAAGTGGGATTGAGCCGCTAAGCGGCCGTTGAAGCTGCTGCTGAACTAAGGAATCTGAATAGGCTGGTGGCTGCTGAGAAGATGCCACGTGCACAGCGGCCACAGGAGGAAGCTGGGAGCCACCAGTAAAGCTGTGTGGTTGTTGGCCAGCGGCTGAGCTGCTGCTAGCTGTTCCAGCCGCCATAAGCTGCCCAGAACTATACATTCTATAAATAAAGAAATGCATGATATTATGAGTTTACCACAAATATTCCTTCCAGGTTCCTGATTCTTTTTATTTGATTTTATAACAAATATTGTCAAATGGGAATAACTTCGAACAAAAGCAAGTAATGTTAATTTACTGGCGAGTATACTGTTTAATGTAGTTTAATTGACGAATAAAATGAAGTTGCATCTCGACGCTATTAGAAGTTAAAACTTTTAAATGTTGAACAATTTTTAAGGAATTATCTTCATAATCTTTAAAAGCAAAAGTTATATTATTTTAACGTAATTACAAATTACCACCCCATTTGTTAAAAGTATGCTTTCGTGTCAATGAATCATTTTATGATCATATATAATCGCAATTTGTTTTACATTTTTTATTTTTTTTTTAAGGCCGTTGTAAACATTATTTTTTAAATTTCATTTAGTCTAAGAAGATAAGTATATCTACTAAAAAATACCTAACATCACAATCTACTTTGAATACTAGAACACTACTATCCTTTTTATTATGTACCTGGTTGGACTATAAATAGGACCAGAGCTGTGAGCTGTAATTCTTTTCTGACCAGCCAAAGACATATTCTAGATAATATAATCTATAATTTAGATAGTTTTCTAACACAAGTGCTCTAATAATATAACATTTTTCTGCATCAAATAGAAATTAGTACTTAGTACCTCTTTGTGATAAATTATCAATAATTCATAGGCAATAAAAAATAATGACGTATAATAAAAAAGGACCACAAATGAAATACCTGGTAGCTGTTGATAGAATGTGGTTGCTGGTTATGATGTAGGTCTCGCCCTGATCCGGTTTGTCTGCCATAATCTCCAGTTATACTAGATGTATACATTATTATATAGAATAAAATATACTATAAAATACACAATTCCACCATCATAGTTCACAAAAATACTTCTGAATTTTGTGTTATGATATTCAAAGGTAAAGAAGCTACTATTTTTGAAACAAAGTTACCTTTTATAATCAGGAGGCATTTTGTACTCTGCTGATATTCGTGAATATTCAGGAGGAGGTTTCTCATATTCTTCAATAATAATTCATTAATATTTTTAAAGTCGTGATTTTAAAATGAACAAGTACAATAAAGTTCATTAGAAGAAGATTAGTGATAAACAAAAGATCACAAAAGCGAAAAAATTGAAAACAAAATGAAACAAGGATGACAACATCCATAAAAGCAAAGCTCTAAAATCAGATGGGGCGACAAACAAACAATAACTCTCTATGAGTGTCAGAACTTAAAAAGCAGAACATTAATTTGTAAACTTTGCTGCTAAATATTATTAGGATGAAAATTCATGGGACTGTGTAAAGAAATATTATTTTTACTTTAAATAAATCCACAAACTCTTAAACATTATTCTAATTATGAAAGTAGAATTATATTAATGGATTAATTCCTGGGCTCTTTGCATAATCAAGAGCTGTTGGACTCTTCGCATAATCTTGGGATAAAACTGTAGAAAGCCGGGAGGATTGCCGCGCTAAAATAAAAATTTATTTCTTCTTTTTTTCATTTTTTTGGCAATAACATGTGGTTGAACTTCATAGATATTTCATTAAAAAAATGTCTTTTTTACTAGAGTTATATGTATGTTACGAATAAAGTCAAAAAACTTTATGAATGAATGAATGTACTAAGAAAATAAGAAATAATAATTTTGATTAATATTTGTATTTCCGTTTTGTTATTCATTTAACAGATAATGAAAAATCGAAAAAAATATATTTTTATAAAACATAATTTCCTTCTAAATATCCAAAAATAAACTTCAGCTGAAATATTTTATAAGTAAACAAGGATGGCAACATTTATGAATACATCATAAACTATAATACATTTTTCTAAAATTACAAGAACAGACAAACTTTTAGATAGAAAAAGGATTAGATAATTATATGCTAATTGAAGAATCCACAACCAACAAATAAATCAGTCGAGAAAAGACTCCATTAAAATCCCATGACTGCATTGGAATATAGTAAAGTAAAATATAACATTTTCTGATTTATTTTTTATCTTCGATACTAAATTCACAGAAACATGAATGGTTATTGGTTATTAAACAAGGATGACAACATTCATAAGTAGCGAAGCACAAAAAATATTTATGAGAATTTAAAGATTAGTTGTCAAAAACATGTATATTAGGAAAAAAATCACAAAACCTTTTCAACATTTATTTTTAATATCTCAATATTTATATTTCAGTACTATGACTAACAGACTGACGGTCAAAGTAAAAAACATACTGGATGCTTAAAACAACGTGAAAGGGGGGGGGGGGGTTAAAATGTGGTGACTCGTGCCACGACATACCAGCAATTTTATTTTGGATGCTACTCCCTTAGTTTTAGAGTTAATTGGGTAAAATCTTTTGGGCTGGGTCACTAATTACCCCAAGTTTTGGTATCTTTAAAAAAAACGGCGGCGGGACCGCCGCTCCCGCCGTTCACCGCCATTTTCCGCCGCCACCGCCAAATTTTTTTTAGGCAATTTGGAATTATTTGAGACTATGTTATTTTTTTCAAAAATTTTTTCCCTTATAACCAACCCTGCGGGGGGACTTAGTCATTTTTTCCAAATTCTCGTTTATCAAGATATATCTTAATTTCAGTGCTTCTCCTGTGCTTTTAAAGATTTTGAAATAAAATCTTTTAAGGTAGGTCAGTAAAAAATATTTGAATAAAAAATGGCGGCAGTACCGCCGCTCCCGCCTTCCGCCGCCATTTTTCGCCGCCACCGCCAAATTTTTTTTTTTGCATTTCTCGCCGAATTAGACAATTTGGAATTATTTGAGACCATGTTATAAGGGTTGGTTATAAGGGGATAATTTTTGAAAAAAATAACATGGTCTCAAATGATTCCAAATTGCCTAATTCGGCGAGAAGTGCAATAAAAAATTTTTTTTTGGCGGCGGCGGAAAATGGCGGTGAACGGCGGGAGCGGCGGTCCCGCCGACTTTTTTTTTAAAGATACCAAAACTTGGGGTAATTAGTGACCCAGCCCAAAAGATTTTACCCAATTATCTCTAAAACTAAGGGAGTAGCATCCAAAATAAAATTGCTGGTATGTCGTGGCACGAATCACCACATTTTACCCCCCCTTTAATTTGATAAACTACAAAAATTTTAAAAATCGGACCATAAACACCAAAGTTATGGAGAAAAATGTGAAAAATACAAAAATAGCCTAAAACCTGCTTAAAGACAGTCTGACCGTCATAGTTGTTTTCTTGAAACGAAATGAAATTTAATTTTGATACTATAACTGAAAAATTTTTGGAAATCGGACCATAAACACCAAAGATATGGAGAAAAATGTAAAAAATACAAAAATAGCCTAAAACCTGCTAAAAAGGGGTCCTATCGCCATTGATGTTTCATAGTTAATAGTGCTCCTTTATAATGGGAATGTTGTCAAAAAAGTTCAGCCTTTTATCTTCTATAGGAGCTGAGAAAATCACGTTTCCCCCAAACTAAGACATACGAACAGACGGACAGACAGACAGACAGACGGACATTTCAAATTATAGAGTAGCTTCGCTACTAAAAACTAACAAAAACATTAGATAAATCTTTCATCAATAATAATAAGAAATCGTTTAGGTATATAAAATTTAACTTACCCTTTCCAAAAAGCTGCAAAAAAAAGCAAAAAATATAAAAAATACAAAGAATTGAACATAAAAACACTTCTAATAGATCCGTTTTTTTACTAATACATTAAAACGAAGAATAGAGAAACACAGTATGTAGAAAACAATTTATAGAATTGTTAGAAATAATGTATAAAGTTGTTACTGCACTAAAGAAGAAAAAATTCTCACCTATATCTGTAGTTATCTTATTAATACTCAAAGTTAACTTGTCTCTGCTATTGAATCTTGGATCTAATGGATCTCGACTGTTTAACCTAAAAATAATAATAAATTAAAAACCCTAATTAAAAGCGAAACTCTCTAAGTGATCATTGTTTTCATCAGTGAGACATTTAATGGATTTTGATATTTTTTAGATGAAATGGAGATTCCTAGGAAGACTAGACATAAAGTTTAAAGCGTACGTTTTCATGAGCAACTTAACTACCTACAGATTTACTTCAAACTTTGGGTTATGAAAACATAGTTTCTTTGGCAAGAATTTCGTTTTATGGATATTGTCACCCTTGTTGTCTTGTATTGAATACTAGTAGTGTACTGTCTGTTAAATACCAAGGGATAGCTTGGATTTTGGTAAGGAAAGCCAAAGGGTGATAGCATACAATGTACTAAACTTCAAATGAGTAAATAGTGCAAACACATTCTGCTTAAAAGGATATAAAAAAGTTGATTGATAATTTCAGCGCAATTTCGCAGAGAGAGAGAGAGAGAGGGGACAATGGGCTGTTTATTACACTAGTGTCAAAAGTTTTATGATGTTTTTTAATCGTTGGCTTAACAACTTTTGGGACTTTTGATTGGTCGGTTTATTAAGTTGAATGTTCAAACTTTTCAACCACTTATTTTACGCTACAGAAGGGGTATTTTTGTGTATCATCATTAGGGATATACATCAATTTATTGGCCATTGTCTTATCCCTTTAGATCCTAGGCAATTTCGACTTTAGCAAGTAGATATAAAATAAATATATTCTGGTTCATTAAAGTAAATGTTTACCTTGGATCTGGAAGACGTTGTTCAAGCTGATCTCTACTTCCCACTCTGGGTGGTATAAACACATCTTTATCCCTGCTTCCTCCTTTCATATAGTCACTAAAAATTACAAATTTCATAAAATATCAAAACTTTAAATTTTCATTATTGTGTTGGAAAAAAATTAGGAATTTGATTTTCTTCCGTTGCAATGTTCATAAAAGCTACTCACCCAACCTCCCTGTTATCTCGATCCCAAGCTGAAGTTGGTGCCGAGACACCAGTTCCTTCTGGGGCAACTCTTGAATTCCAACCTCCTCCAGTAACATCCACACCTCCCCCGCGGGTAGATCTGCCCCCAGCTCCATCAACGCGTTGTCCCCAGCCCCCAACTTCAATCCCCCTAGCCCAGCTGGCTCCGGTTGGTTCAAATCCAGAGGCACGGTTATAATCCAAACCTTAAATTCGTTTTATTAAAGTGTATCTTTTACTTTCTTGTGGTTGAATATCAATTTGTCGTCAATTATCTTATCACTTAAGAACCCTGTTTAAATGTAATTTGCAAAGAAGTACAAAAACTTTAGGTAAAGACAATATATTATTATATTTTATTGCGGAAATATACAGGAATTTTTTTCTATCATATATAAAATATCTGTTTTTTGTCTTTATATAAGTAAATATTTGAATAAATTTCCAGAATAAAGTACCTGTGACACTGCCACTAGACATGGATTTAACAGGAGAAATTACAGGCGGCGGACTTCCGGCTTGTACTACAATAATAATTCAATAGTAAAGAAAATTTTTATAAGGATTGGTTGAAAATAATGTTTGATGATAATGAATAGGTATTACGTACAACAAAAGGCAGGATATTCTGAGTAGTATTCATGTTTACCTTATGTTCGTTTAATTTCTTTTTAATTAGTTTTAATTTTAAGTGAATAAAGATAAATGAAAGGATCTTTCTGCGCATTGATTAAATTGATTATTTCCAATTAATGGTAACCTTTAAACGGCCTCTTGACATTAATTACCTTTTAAGTAGGTAACGAAGCTACTCTACAAGTCTTATTGATTAGTCGATTTGTTCCCAAAGCTGTTATAAGCAATCATATCGTTGATTTTTTTAGAAAAAGAATATTTAAAAAAAGAAAACATGGATGGCGAAGCTAAATAAATCATACGGAAATATCAAATGTAGAGTAACTAAGCATTATTTAACATTATTTAGAAGTCTGAAAAAAAATTACATACAAATCTATCTCAAAATTACTTAAACATAATTGTCCTTGTTAATTTTTTTGTTTAAGTTCATATGAAACCTATACAGAAAACTGAAAAGATTCTAAATTAGATAATTTTTAAAAATAATAAATGAAGATTGTTTTGCAATAGATTTTCTCAATTAAAAAGAAAGTTAAGATGAAAGTTTTATAAATGGTGTAATATGTATGACACAAAGCTACATTTAATTTTATTTTCATAATTTTTTGTTGCTTATAAATCAGTAATTTATTGTCATTTGATTATTTTTTTAGTAAATACCAGGGACAAGGGACCAGGATTCTGACAAACAATTAAAAGTCAAAATTTCCCCACAACCAATTTCCTTATTTTCATCCCTTTTTTCTCACTTTCCTTTAAAAAAACAAGTTTTACGCCAAAATTACCACACAAAAATATCAAAATTTCAGCAATTTCAAATGATATTAATTTGCTGAAACAGGGTCCCTGGTAATTACAAATATGTAAATTTTTAGCAATGCTTTAAATAAATCATTGTCGTAGTTAAAACGTTAATATTTTACCTAATGATAAATGGTTGTTTTGAGCGGGTACAAGTTGATTTGGAAAGTATCTAAAAATAAAGTATAAAAAAAGTGTGAAATTTTTTTTTCACTTCTTATTTCTGTTATATTTAGTTTATGACACTAATGAATTTACTTATCTTAATATATGTATAGTTTTCGACTCAGTAATTTTTGTCATAAAAACATATGGTAGACAATAGACATGCCGGCTCAGTAATTTTTGTCATAAGTACACTAGTCATAAGTACACTTGTCATAAATACACTTGTCATAAATATATATTTGTCATAAATACATTTGTCATAAAGGTATATTTGTTACAAAGGTACATTTGTCATAAAGGTTCATTTGTCATAAAGGTACGTTTGTCATAAAGGTACATTTGTTATAAATGTACGTTTGTCATAAAGGTACATTTGTCATTAAGGAACGTTTGTCATAAATTACATTTGTCATAAATTACAAGTACCCAAAGTTTTATACTGGTATCCAATGTTTTATTCTGGTACCCAATGTTTTATTCTGGTACCCAAAGTTTTATACTAATACCCAAAGTTTTATAATGGTAACCAAAATTTTATTCTGGTACCCAAAGTTTTATTCTGGTACCCAAAGTTATATACTGGTACCTAAAGTTTTATTATGGTACCCAAAGTTTAATACTGGTACCCAAAGTTTAATACTGGTACCCAAAGTTTTATACTGGTACCCAAAGTTTTATACTGGTACCCAAAGTTTTATACTGGTACCAAAAGTTTTATACTAGTACCCAAAGTTTTATACTGGTACCCAAAGTTTTATAATGGTACCCAAAATTTTATTATGGTACCCAAAGTTTTAGACTGGTACCCATGACAAATGTTTTCATGGTAAATGTAATTTATGACAAACGTACCTTTATGACAAATGTATTTTATGACGAACGTACCTTTATGACAAATGTAATTTATGACAAATGTACCTTGTTGACAAATGAACCTTTATGACAAATGTACCTTTATGACAAATGTACCTTTGTAACAAATATACCTTTATGACAAATAAATATTTATGACAAGTCACAGTGCATTTATGACAAGTGTACTTATGACAAAAATTACTGAGCCATAGTTTTCATGTCTATCTACCAATCTACATAACTATCATGATCAATTTTTACTGTGAGTGTAAATCTTTCTCATATAAAATTTGTCTACCCATGTCCTTAAAATTATAGGTATGTTTGTTTAAATAAGAAAACATGATCATTTACTACATGGCTATTATTCTAACCATCTATAATACAAAGTAAAACGATGTTTGTCTGTACTTCTGTCTGAAGCTTAAGATCTCTGTAACCGCTGATCTAATGGGTTCTACTTTTCAGGGATTATACCTACTGGTCCTGTGGTGGTTTTAGACAAATTTCTTAGGGGATGGTACACCCTTAACCCCCCCCCGGACCCCTATTTTTGGTGAAAAAATCCCCCCCCCCCTTTTTTTTTTACAAATTACGAACGAACGATATATATTGGAAGGGGACTTCCCAATACCTCATGGGGCGATGCCGGTAGTAATTGTATAAGGGGGGAGTTTTTAATGCAACCATCTCGTAATCAATGTATAAATGGCACTTAAAATTCGTTATTCCATCTGAAATTTTGAGTAATCCCTGGTAGGTCTATTTTCCCTAAACCGAACAAAAAGTTGGAAAAGTAACGGCTAACGGCTGCCGCCTAAGCCGTTTAGCCGTTTTGGAGCTTTTTTAGGACAAAATTATCGATAATAACAACAACAAACTTTTTAAAACTGTATAGTACAAGCTGTTTAACAGCTATAATCAACTAAAAAAGGCTAGTAGAAGCTATAAAATGCCAAGAGTATCATTTTTAGACCGAATAATGTAAAAATTATCATTCAAAAAGTTGATTCCTCTGTAATTACTGATGGATTTGCCCTGAAATAGCCAAAAACCGGCTTAATGGCTGAGCCTTCAGCTGCTACTATTTCCAACTTTTAATTCGATTTAGGGAAAATAGACCTACCAAGGATTACTCATGCAAAATTTCAGATGGAAATTCGAATTCTAAGTGCCATTTATACATTGATTACGAGATGGTTGCATTATAATCCCCCCCCCCCCCCCTTTGATTATCTAGCATTTGTATTTTACCTGTGATCTAGTCTTGTCATAGACTTGTGTGTCAAACGGTTGTCTAATCTGCCCGCATTGTGGATATTTAACCTTGTCATAGATCTAAATCATACAATACAAAAATAAGTACAGTATAGATTAATACAATTGTAAAAAAAATATTTAGACAATTCATTCATAGATTGGTTAATGAATCATTAGATTTATAACTAAAAAAAGTAATTTATCCTATTAATTTATTTTTTCAAATGTCCTTTAAATTTAAAATTAAGCAATTGGCATTTTATCACTTAAAAGCTCAAGTTTTTAGTAGGTTTTTTTAACATTTATTATCGAATTAATTCCAACATAGAAAAAATCCACAGAAAAATGTTAGTTTTGAAGATTTAAAAAAAACTTGCCTGTGTGTAGAAAATCTGTCAATTTGTTTACTATCTCTATTTCTTGAATCAGGTATTCCTAAACATATTAAAACGTTGACTTACGGTTTTTTCTAACATAAATGAAACATTACTTCGTTAAGATATAAATAAAAGAGACGTCTCTCTCACGTATACACCATACAATAATATACTCTAATAGAAAATACGCTAAGGGTACTCTAATATCAGTATACAATATTTCTGTTGGATGGGGTGAGTGAGTCGTAAAGTCAGTCAGTAAGGGAAGCAGATAGTTTTAGAGATGCTACGCACCTAAAAACATATGTCAGACCCAACTTACAAGTTAAAGTATACCTTTGATTGAAATTAAAGTTGCGCCATGCTTTGGATTTATCTTGTCCTTGATGCTTAACTTCTCCAAAGATCTAAATAAAGTGAACTGCAATTAGTGGAGTAAATAAAAGATTTAACTATGTACTTTTCAAAGCGGTGCACTATCATTAAATTATCAATCACTAAATCTCTTTGTTTGGTAAAATAATGGTAGTTATAAAGTCCGTTAATTTATTTTTATGATTTATCATTATTTGGCCATAACTCTGTCAAAAAAGCTTAAAAACTGACCCATTATTGCCAGAGTTAAGTTGTGGAAGGTGTGAAAACTATATGCCTTTTTCCTAAAGAAGCTTAAAAAAATATTTACCTGTCTAATCTTCTGATATTATATTCATTCTTAATTTCATCAATCATAGCTTTAGACGAGTCGTCTGCTTGATCTTCCAAACCTATTAATATAAAAAATATCAATTTTATTACAAAAGATTTTTATTTTGTCTTCTTATGATTTCAAAAACTAAGGAATGCGATGTAAAAGAAAGGTAGAAAACAGTGATTTTGTTTTTGACAAACTTATCATTCGGTTAGATATAGGCTTGGAATAAGGTACAATAATTTTAAAATATTTTATCGGATTATTTAAAGATCTACTAACAGATGCACCCATAGCATGTCCAAAAAAACTTCCTTTTTTCTTCTTTTTACATTTGAAATATAGTTAACCCCAAGTTTGCATTGACAAAATAACCTTATTTTAGGTGAGTAAAATTGCTGATAGACAGCATCTAGCCCCGGTATTATAATTAGAGATATTTATTTACTAATGTTTTGTTAAAACTGCAGGGATATTAGGATGAATCCTTGTTGCACGACGATAAAAAGAGAAGTATAAGAATAAAAATATGATCTCTCGAAATATTTATATTCCCACATTTGCTTTGTTCATTTACCTGTCAACTGATTGATTAAGTTTGTGTTTAATAGACTTGGATATCTACTTGTTATTGAATACAACTCCTAAAAGTAGTTAAATTTAATTAATTCAGGCAAACTATTTAAAGTAAAATATGTGTTCTACTTCCTTTGTCATTCTCCCTCTCATAAGGTCATATCAACTTTCCCTTGGTTACATCCTAAAACCAGTTGTACCCTGAGATTACCACCAGAAATTATATAAAGTTTTTGCAATAGTAAGTTAAATAAAGTTACTGAATTTTATTATTGTTACCTTTAAAACTACAGTTTGTTTCTCAGGTTCTACAAAATCTATCTTCTCTAACACATAGCTAATATGTTGTCTAAAAAATACACTTATTAGTTATTAGGTAGAAAAAGGGAGTAAAGATTCCATTAAATATACATATTTTCATTTAATCATAATTTTGAAAACGTTTTTCCAAAAATTTGTTCTATTCTAACATTTAAGTAAAAAAGTTGCTTGATCTCGGTCCCTACCTGCTTTTATCTAGAGATGAGAGACAGACAACCGTCAACAGTTGGATGATGTCTAATGTAGTAGATGGAAAAGTTTCGGCCGTAGATTTGAACAGGGGTATATGATCATACAGGCTCTGAGATTTTGCAGTGCCTACTTGCTTTAATACCTAAATTATTTATTTGATATTAAAAAATAAATATGTAATCTCATGAATCAGTTGAACTCTTCTTTTGTAGGTCGGTAGGTTTTAATTTATTTTATTTTCATATTGAAAAAACGTCTAAGTAGAGTCGCAAACGCTAGTTAGAAATAAAGAAAGGCAATAATATAAACTGTATAACTGAAAGATGTCTAAATAATATGCATTAATAATGACAATTCATAGATGTGCCCTAGCCTCTAGGATAATTACCAATCCCGTATTTAACCATGTTATAACAAAACTAGAAAAAATAGGGGAAACCATGCCCTTTGGAGGTATTGAAATAGATGAGGGCTGTTTATTAAACTAGTCCCCAAAGTTTTATGATAAAGTTTTCTTATTCGTCGGCTTAACGACTTTGGGGACTAATTAAACTTTGATTGGTAGATTCATAAAGTTGAGTGTCCAAACGTTTCAACCATCAGTTGTTATATACAAAAGGGAAAATTTGTGTATCATCATTGAAAAGGTACATCAATTTATCAGCCATTTATCCCTTTAAATCCCTGTATTGAAATACACCCAAAGTACTGAGGTGGATTCTTTAAAAAAATTGGCCTCACTAATCGCTTAGTGGGGCAAAATTGTTTTCGTGAAAAATCCTCTAAAATCACATGAAAAAATTTACAAAAATTAGATAAAATCATATGTTAATAACCCTTCTATGATTTTGTTTAATTTTTGTAGATTTTTAATGTGATTTTAGTGGATTTTTCACGAAAACAATTTTACCCCACTAAGCGATTAGTGGGGACAATTTTTTTTAAAGAATCCACCTCAGATAGCTTCGACTATTTATGAGATCTTACTAGACACGTATCAAGTATACAACCATACATCAAAGAAACTAGGGGATGTTTTTTTTTAAAGTTAAAAACACCATACAATTTGTTTTCACATTTAAGAGGAATTGGTTTTAATATTTCTATATTTGAAAGATTTTTTGTTAATTAAATATTAAAAACAAAATATATAATGTTAATGATTTACACGCGTAGGTTCACTTTGAGAAAACATTAAGTTAAAACAGAAAAGATCCAGGTAAAGAAGCAGTAAAAGGACTTTTTTTCACTGATTAGAAGAAGTTAATTAATTTTCCATTAAGTATAACAAGGACAATTATGTCAATAGGATATAATTTATTTTTATAAATGACAGCAAACTGTATTACACTTGATCATTATGTGAACAGTAAACTTTAATAGGTACAGAAATTAAATAATCTAATTAATTTAAAAAAAGAAATATTTAAGTGAAAAAATAAGAAAGACATAGTTCGATCATATAGCCCCAACGGACAATCAACCCTTTAATTGCACGTTTTTTGTCCTGAAGAATAGTATTTACACTTAAGCCGCAAGTCGAGAACAAGAGTTAGAAACTTAGTCAGATGAACAGAACCAAATTAAATTGTAGCTTGACTGTACTATTGAAAATAAATAACTTACTAAACTTACTTATTTCACATTTACGTGTTTTCCCTGAGCATATTGGGAAAAATACATTAAAATCTCATTAGGTAAAGCATTCTTTCTCATTTTTACTACACTTAATTCGAAATGTCCGTCTGTAGGTTTGTATAAAACTTTTTGGGGTAATGTGATTTTCTAGGTTTTTACTAAAGTTACGTAGAGGCAAAAGAAATAGATACACGAATATTTATAAATTAAGGTTTTGTGATTTTTTACTTATTACTTCATCTCTCTTTTTCTATCTTTCCTTTTTTATTATCACCGATTATATGCTCTATAACTTATATGTCCGTTTGTTCATCGAAGACTTTATTCGTGTTCTTCACTACCTATCGATGTTGTCATCCCTGTTATGAGTATTGTATACTGTATCCATGGTATTACTGATAAGAAAATAAATATGACAGACAGTTAATCCCTTAAGATTCGTATTTTTAAATTTTTAAAAATCCGTCAAAATCTAGGAAGATACAATCGCTTGAGTGTTATTGCGGGTGGATATAGACAGACATACAATAGTTCTAGAGTAGCTGCACTATTAAAAGTCAATTAGTAGCATAAATTGAGTATTATCTATTTATTTCTACAAATTGTGTACTAGGTAAATTTTCATTTTCCTTATAACATCTTTAAATTATTCTAACTCTTTGATTGTACGACCTTTTTCTAATAGGCCTGGTAATGAGTTGCGTACGTGGCTGTTTCTAGACAAAAATATTTTACTTGATCTTACTTTTAATTTCGGTCAATGCAGTAACATATTTCGATTCTAGATTTAGTTTGCTAGCAGTGATTTGTATCATTTATGCTTTCTATTGTCTTCAAAACCGTAGATTCAAATTTTTGATGGGTCATTGGTAATGGTGTAATAATAAATGAAATTAATCATAATGTTTACAATTAGACACGTTCTAGACAGCATATGTAGGTACCTTATAAAGATAAAGGGATCATTTTTTTCACGTATTTTCCGTAAAGTTGGGTGTTAGCATTTGGTCAAACGCGCTTATTTAGCCAAACTTTTCTTTATTAAAAAATTCATATATACCATTACCCATACATTTGGTAAAAATTAAGAACAGTTTGACATTTGAAAAAACTTTACGGAAAAATACGTTAAAAAAATTGTCCCTATTTATCTTTAATTGATCAATCACTTAGGGTAGTGCGGGGTTAATGCGGTAGGGGGGTCTAATTCCGGTCACTCGACCAACTTTTTTAAAACCGTTTTTTAACGGTGTTATAAACGTTTGCGAGAGATCTTCAGAAAAGCAAAGTTGTAGTTTATTGCCTATACTTTCATTTCTTACTTCAGCAAATTTTTGTCAGATCACTCCTTCTATGATTTTTTTGCCCTAAAAACGTTGCAAAAAATTTGCAAAAAAAAAATTTCAAAATAGGCCATGTTCAATCTAAAATTGTGAAAAATGGTAAGTCCTATTGACCCCCGGGTTTTTGTAAAATGAAAGATATGGCATTCATTTATCGTTTGCAATTGGAGGAGTTGTTCTAACTTGATTTTTTCATAATTTTTTTTTCGTCTCAAAAAAAGGGTCTATTCCGGTCACTTTTTTTACTTTTTTTTATTACTGTATTTATAAATTTATAATACCCTAATTTTTTTTTCAGGTGATCTGGAAGCATGAACAACCCAAATGCATGACCTAAGCTTTAATCATTGCCTTGCCTGTTGTTAGATGTACATTATTAGTCATTTTACTGCTTGTATTATACATGTTTTGTTGCCTAAGCTTTTCAATTTGTAAAGACATTAAAAAATTTTCAGATACATTTTTATAGTAATGGGAAGAGTATATCACCCAAAGGAACGCCATAAATATTTGCCTGAAGATGTATCAGCTGCATTGGCTCATGTAAGAAGGGGTATGTCTATTAGAAAGACCGCTAGAAGATTTAAAATTCCATATGAAACCCTTGCATCTTTTTCGTATTAGAGGGTGTTCGCGATTTTTGCGCGGTTTGGATTTTTTATGTCAAATTGGCTAGGATTAAGCTAGAAAGGTGTTTAAGGTGTCTATAGAAAGCTCTTTGCATGTCCTAACAAAAACTCCCCAAGATTTAGAGTACATATTCAAGATTTTGTAATTTCAAAATTCCTGTTGCATAAAATGTGTTAAAATATTAGAGTTAGACCCCATATCATTTGGAGTTAATTGTCAGGCATGTAATTCTGCATCTTTAGACACCTTAACCACCCTTGTAGGTCAATCCTAGCCAATTTGAGACAAGAAAAAATGTATCAAAAACTGCTGTCAAAACTGGCAGGATTTTTTAAATTAAAATTTTTTTTGGAAAAAATCACTTTTTTCAAGAAATTCCAAGACCTGCGAATCAGAAATTGCCTCTAATTTATGTATAAAGCTTAAAAAAACCAAATCATATAATAAAAAGTATGATTTTTTTTTAAAAGTTTGCATGAAAAAAATCGATGTTTTTTTTTTGCGATTTTACCGACTTTTTTAAAATGGGCAAAATGTGGTCAAAAAATTTTCTGATCTGCATGCGACTAGTACCGTTAGAAAGCTAATGACCTCAGCTTTCTACTTATAGTTTAAAATGTTAAAAAAAAATATTTTAAGGGGGTTTTCCACCCCCCCAAAGTCAACTGACCGAAATAGCCCCACCGGTGGGGTTATTCCGGTATAGGCCAACCGCCGCCCTTAAAACCGATTTTTGACCGACTTCTAGTTGCGAGATCTTAACGGGACCAAGACAGGCTTCTTCGTTATTGCCATATCTTTCATTTGCACTCTTAAAAACCGGTAAAAGTTTTTGGGAAGTATTTTTTTTTTTTTTAAGTTGAAGCAAAAAATTGACCGGAATAACCCCGCACTACCCTAGTTGATAAATAACAAGAATAAAAGCCAAACTTACTTGAATAGTAGCAGTGGTTAGTGCAGGTTGTGTTAAACACTCACAAAGCTGGGGTATGGAGGGCTCTAACAGTTGCGGGAAGTCCTTACTCAGAAGATGGAATAGGGTTAACAAAGCTAAAATAGAGGTTAAAACACACTGGTTAGTTTCAAAGGATAAAAAACATACATATTTGATACATCTTGCATCTTACAACCCCGTTTTGAATTTAACATGTTTAAAAAAAACGACCTTTTAAATATGTTATTTAAAATTCTTTATTAACAACAACTTTTTAATGATTTCAAATTTGAAAAATTGAGAAAATTTTTAAAGTTAGTAAGTTGATAATGCTTTTTCTAATGGCAAAAACACTTGCTGATATTTCCCCTGAAATGTCATAAAATCCATATAACCCACACAAGATAAAATACAATATCATGTTGAAAAAACAAACAAAAAACAATTAAGTTGCAGTTAATTTTATATAAATAAAAAAGTTAAAGTATATAAAAATATAGCAATGTAAAACATTACAAAAAGATTGTTATGTACAAAAAAATATTATTTTACCAATAAACTCTTCCCCGATTTTATGTTAGAATGGGTAGGTAAGCAAGGTTAAAGGAAATTATTTTTAAATGTTATATGTAGCAGGGAGTAAGGGAGGGGACAATGGATCGAATATTCAATTTTTAGGAGTCTTAGACTTTGGGGACTGGCTTAAAGGGAACATGCAAGAATTTAGCAGTTTCTAACCAATCTTGGGGACCAATTATGAATGACGTCACGCAAAATCATGCATAATCTCGCGGCAAACTAGCGCGTCAACAAAAAGATAAACAATAACAAGCAGACAGAATATTTTGATTTTGAAAATTATTTTGTAAATTGAATCATTACATTTTTTATATCTAATTCTTGTTTAATGTTAATTCATTCCGATTAGTTCGTTGTAGAAAGAAATTATATTAAGATTATTAGTTATTATGAGCAAAGCCTTCCTATAATTAGGTCCCGCACATTTGTACGTCCGTAACGATTAGCTCTTTTCGTTACTTTAGACATGTTAGATGTTTCTTATTGATTTAATGTAAAGGCAAAAGTTTTTTGTCTTTAGCTTAATATTTCTGTAATTAATGATCCGATTAATTTCAAAATTTTAGGGTAAAATTCACGAAGTCCTGAGTTGTTCAAGGTTTGTTTATCATTAAAATCTCTGATGGTGTTATTTTATTTTTCTGTCCTGGATGCTAGGAGCGCAGCTACCAGTTATCCTAAGATATGTTACTTAAACCTTAAGATCTTTAAAATTAAGATGTACTTATGTTCTCAACTATTTTATTTATGTAGTATGAAATTTTGACGCAAGGTATCTCATTTTTATTTCGTTAAATGAAATAACTTGAGTTAAAAGTTCTGTAGGAAGGTAATTGTTTTAGTAAGTTTTGTAATATAATTATTTAAAGGCTTTTTCATGTCTAAGCTTTTTAATAAATACAATAAAAAAAATTGGGTAAAAGAAGTTGTAAAAGTAAAATGGTCTGTTTCCTTAATTTTCCGAAGTTTAAATAATAACAATTATGGAAATGAATTGTAAACAAGGGTTTTTATCTCTAGAATCAAAGGCTTGTGGTATAGCATCAGTTTAAGGATGGTGCATTTCGAATTAAAAACAATTCAAAAAGTCAAAAACTTCCACTAAAGGTTGCTATATTGCAAATACTTGTTATATCTGGGTTTTCAACCTTAAAGGGTCACAACTATAAAATTGAATTAACTGCCCATTGTCCCCTCCCTTACTCCCTGTATATGTAGAGTCCACTGTTGAAAATTAAAGTGGATACTAACCTAAGCTATCCGTATCAGAGCAATTGGGTAGAATAGAGACCAAAGTCATGACATGATTTTTAATCAACTGACAATCTACATTGTAAATTGCAGGTAGCACTCGCGACAAACTGTAATTTCCTATAAATAAATATTTCATTTTCATGCACAAGTGAAATAAAAGTGACACAGTTAAAACACTAAGTTTACTAACAAAATAATTTCGACCAAGTTTATTCTAATTGCATAGGGTCAAGCGGGGCATAGACCGGTAATTTTTTACCCACCTTCATAAAATAATCTTTATCTCTATGTTCCTTTCAAATGACAGAAAAAAAACATAAAGTATGAAATGAAAATTTTGTGAGATGAATTTTAAGGGTAGTTTTGGGTCTCAAAAACGGACGATAAAAATTTTTTGTCAAAAAATTTTTCACCTAGATGTGTAAAGATCGACCTACACAAAAATTGGTAAGACCTAAAACTGATCCGTAAAAACCTTTTGAACAAAAAATTGCCCGCTCTTTCCAAATCCGTTGAGAGCTTAAAATTCATATTCGATTTTTATGATCAATTTTCAGGTTTTCTTTGGTAAAATCTAAAATTCAATATGGGCTTTTTGAAAATTAGGCCAAAAAGTGAAAAGAACAAGTTTTTTTTTATAAAAAAAATTCAATTTTATTTTTTAAGAAACTTTTTGTGAGAAAAAAATCGAAATTTCTCGTCTTTAAAAAAATAATTTTTGACATAGAAGGAATAGTCCGATCCTTTGAAAATATTAATATTTACCCCATTTAAAAAAAAAAAATACCGGTTTAGCCCCGCTTCACCCTATGACAATGGAATAAAAATTTATGTAAATCCAAATAATGATAAACACAATTACTTCTTCTGTAGGTTAATATCGTTGGTTGAAAGTTGTAAACATTGTTAGTTTCAAACCAACCAATTAATTACATTACAATTTAAGTACCCAAAGTTTAAAGAGAACGAATATAAATAACAGGTTTATATAACATTAGGTAGTGTAGGTAATTTATAATTCAATGTTCCCTTACGTCTGGAGAAGATCTAAATAAAGTGGGGACGCTAACCTGATATAACAGAATCCAGGATAGGTTGGCAGTGGATAGCGAGCATGTCAGCATTTTCTATAGCTGCCAGGGATAGATAGGAGGCCATATTTCTTGACAGTTCCTAAATAGATGAAAAAATAATAAATGGCCTACAAGATAATAATTTTTGTGGCTGATGGAGCTGAAGTCACCCCCCCCCCCCTCATAATGGTAAAAATATATATTAGGTAAGGGATTTCTAGTTTTTTTTCGGGTTTGGGATACAACATCTTGCTAGATAGATAATTGACACGTAGATAGATAAATATCCACCTACCTTATTTCCCTTGTGTAGAAACTTGACAGCCACAGGTATAGCAAGTATCATGATGCTCTTCTTGTTGTAGTTTAGGAACAAGCAGGACATCAGGTCACTTGCCATCTAAATAAAAAATAATGCTAAAATGGTGTGCATCCAAGGATAACAACATCCATAAGTAGCGAAGCTAAAAAATTATGAATGAATATCCGGAAAAAATTATATTTTCTCAGGCTAGGAACGAGATTTTTTGAAACGTTGCTATTTATACAAAATTTGATAAAAAATAGATAAATAAATGTGCTGTACACATTTGTTTACAAATGGAACCAGTTCTAGTCTGAAAGATTTACTATAAAAGCATAGAACATTCGGATTAGAATGGTAGTCTGACCAGTAACACTAGGAACAAACCCTCAGCTACCAAGTTCAAAAGCTTGGTTAGGTAAGTCCTTTCATAATAAAGGCGTGGAAGCCAGCTTTATTTTGTTGTACTTTTATTACTTTTACTCTTGTCCATAGAGTGTTTAAGTAATAGATATTACTTTTACTTGTATTTTACAGCTCTAATTCATACATTATTTAAGTGATTTCGTTAAAGCTTAGATCTTATTTGTTTTAGTAGCTTTAAGAACCAACCCCTTTTGTGTTTTATGGTTGGGTATATCAAATGTAGTAGTTGATATACCTAATCTATGTTTTTAATTTTAGATGTTTAGATTTTATACAGCATTAGAAGATTCAACTGATGATTTGTTAACTTCTATATTCTACCTTTCAGCTGGATAGCTCAATGTTTTATAAGATATTATAACTAATTTTTATTTTATTTTACTTTTATATTCCTACTATTTGACCTGAACTTCTTTTAATGCATATATTCAATCTTAATTAATTCAAGGTCTTCAGCCCAGAATAGAAAAGATTGATCATATTGTAGTTTAATTTTAGTCAAATAGTAGTAAAGTCAAATTAATTTCATGCAATTTAGGTTTATATTATATTTTATTTCAGTAAAACCACGTGTTAAGCTACATGAGATACTAGCTGATATTTATTTTATTAATTTATGTTATTGTAATTATTTATACTTGTAAAATACAAGATTTAAATGTAAAACCCCTCTTATTTGATGTGAGGATTAATAACTAGAAATTTAAATTGTTGACTGAAAATCTAAGGGTTACCAAGCCTTAAAATTCACAAAACAATCACGAAACCTTTCTAACATATTTTTAATTTTTTTTTAAATATTTCTATTTTATATGATGACTGGTTGAGTGATGGTCAAAGTAAATTACATACTGAATGGTCAGAGCACATGAAGTTCAATTTTGATACTATTTTCCACAAAAACCTTGAATATCGGACCAAAACACTAAAGATATGGGAAAAATATATAAAAAAAAAGCTATCTGTCCTTTCATCTTGAAAAACAGAATTTACCACGACAAAAACAGGAAATCTAATTTTGATACTGTCATCCAAAAAAAATTTAAATCGAACCAAAAACACCAGATATGGGGAAATATGTGAAAAATATAAAAGTAGCTAAAAACTTGTCTAAAAGCAGTCTGACCCCGTCCCCCATAGTTTTATACTTAATCAATATCCTGTTTTATGTTGATAGGAATGTTGACAAAAATTTTCAGCTGTCTATTTTTTATAGAAGCCAAGATAATCACATTTTCCCAAAAACATTGAAAACTATAAAAATAGCCAAAACCTGCCTAAAGGCAGTCTGACAAAAAGGGATGTATCATACTTAATTACGCTCCATAATGGTGGGAATGTTAACAAGAAATTTCAGTCTTCTAACTTTTATAGGAGCCGAGAAAATCACGTTTTCCCCACTTTGTCTCTAACAGACGGACAGATGGATATTTCGAATTAGAGTAGCATCGCTACTAAAAAAGGCGGTTGCATATGAATAAGAAAATAAGGTTGGTCCTGGTATGGATTTGAGCTATTTAATGCCCTCACTTCCCTAAATACTAAAATACAATTATAGAGAAAACATTGTCCTTGTTTCACATGGGACCTTGAACTTGAATTCTCACCACCGTAACTCAGTGCGTTAAGACTAACAACTGAGCTACGACGCCCTTTTTTCTTCTTTCTTTTTAATCAAAATTACCTTAGCGTGTGGTGGATCGCCTCTACTTGATGGTCTCAAACTGTGTGCTAAACATGATTGTAACAAGTCTACCATACTCCTGAAATAAATATAGAATAGGAGAGTTACATGAAGTATTAATTTAAGATACTAGAAGCGAACGAGTACTTGAAAAAAAGGTTAAATATATACCTATACTAGGTATCATTCTCATATGCTTTCACTATTATCTTCTTCCAAGATTATCTAAGTTATTTATATATATCTTAAATATTTGATCTTTATACCTGGCATGAAGTTGAATTGAGTTGGTTTCCCTTACGGCTGATATCAACCTGAAATGGAAATAAGGTTAGGCTGAAACTATTATAATTTGCCTATATTTTTAAAATGATGTGGAGGCCCGAGGGGGGGGGGGGGGGGGAGGGTAGAGTCGAAGCTTCCTTTATTATCACTTGACAATATGTCAAACATTAATACTAGTGCAATAAGATGGGAAATAAAAAGAAAAAAAATGTTTCAAAATTGTCTTAAAATAAAAGCGAGAAAAAAAGGGGGGGGGGCGAAAGTGACACTTTTTGTAACCAAAACTATAAGTCAACAAAGGAACTCAACTAAAAAAAGAGTTACAGGTCTGAGATTTTGCATGGCAGTTGCTTTATAGGGGTACAATATGGAACTGTGAAGAAACGGCGGCGCAACCGCCGAAAACCGCCGTTTCCCGCCGAATTTTTTTTTTGCCTTTTCTCGGCGGTTTTCGGCGGTTGCGCCGCCGTTTTTTCACAGTTCCATATTGTACCCCTATAAAGCAACTTCCATGCAAAATGTCAGACCTGTAACTCTTTTTTTAGTTGAGTTCCTTTGACTTTTAGTTTTGGTTTCAAAAAGTGTCACTTTCGCCCCCCCCCTTTAATCGGAAAGGGCGGTTCCGTCACTATTGCTTGACAGTGCAAAATTGAACTACATTAGAAAACTGCCACGCTAAACTTCAGTGCTGTAATTCATTTCTTGGTTGAGTTAAAAGTTTGGTGAGTTTGATTATAAAAGTGGCTAATCCGCCACTCCCTCCAGGCTTTTGTTAGGTTTGTCACAGTCAAGTCATGAATATGTTTTTGTCAATTGTCGCAAGTTGTTCTTAATAAGGTACCTAATGACATATTGTGAATTGAGTCTGACACAACTGGCATATTAATTTTCAATAAGGTACCTAGTAACAACAATTTCCACAAGGCTCTGATCATTATGACTGGATACAAACTCTGGTGCACTTGTTAGCTCCTACAGAAAATAAAAACAGATTACTTAATATTGTTTAACATGCAGTCTTATTTATATCTATGACATTCAGCAATTTTAGAGTTTGCGAACTATATAATACCTTCTTCAAAATTATTTGAGGCCTTTTTAGTCAAAACGGATAAAAAAAGAAGGATTGGATATTGAAAAAAATTACCTAGTCTAGAACTAAAAAAATAACCCACAAGCACTAATTGATTTTCCAGGCTTGTTTACGGACCAGTCAATTCTCTGAAATTACTTTTAAATAAAATTACTATGCCTTTATTTTTTCTACGATTTGATCAAATTCAGAAACTATGAGGGAATCTTCCATAGAGAACAAATCACCAGCCTGAAAAAGCACAAGTTAAATAAAATGATGTTTTTATAAATAACAAGAAATTCTAAAAAATTTATATTATTCCTCAGATTGCCAAAAATGATATTTTGATAAAGTTACAAAGCCCTTTCTCCCCTAAGCCCACTAGTACGCTTAAAAAATAGTAGTTCAACTTACCAAGTAAATACTACCTACTTGTCACTACTGTGATATTATGGGCATTAATGTCCTTAATTACATTCTTACTACTTACCTTAGACAGATCCCCGGATTCAAGAATCCGGAATATTGAGCCGGACATTTTTACAGGATTTTTACTACATTGATTCCTACATTTTAAATAAAAGCATTTTCACCTGAAATTTTAAGTTTATTGTAGTATTACATTTATAGATTGTTAACTCTTATAACTTTTTCTATTCTAAAATGTTGACTAGCAAGCAATACTGTAATTAACAGTTAAATCAAATAAATATCACAGACAAAATCATTGAAAGGATCAAAAATATAATGTAAGCTTTTGTTTTAAAAAGAATATTTTAGCTTATTGACTAAACTTAATTTAAGAATATCATTAAGATTCTGAATTAATCACAATACAATATTACAATACAATACAATACACATTGTCATTATATTAAAGAAGCAATATAATCTAAGTTATTGTATAATTGAGATCTTTTTAATAAACTCTAACTTTAATCTACCTTTCAGTTATACTTCAGTAGCAGAATAAGTTTTCTATTTCAAGCTCTAAGTATGACATATACTTTATTATAGTGCAAAGACACCATTGGAACTGCACCATCTTGTTAGATTAGGTTAAACACTTGGAAGTATTATTATTTCTCTTCAGTTTCATTTTCTTTGGCGTCCACTTCTCTAATGGCTTTACTGTGGAAGGTTTTACCCATCATTTCCATTACAGCCTTAAAAGTAAGAATATAATACAATGGTGTTATAGACAGTTGGACATGGATAGTTCAGTTAAAGACAAGCTGCACTTCTAATAAGAAATACATTAGTATATTTGGTTACTAACAAAAGAGTATGTGTCATATTCCTTTTTTGCACTCATAAATGGTTATAAGTGAATCTACAAAAATTTCGATTGGATTTTGTACCTAATTACTAGTGGCCTTGTTCCTTGCAACCAGGGGCTAGATGAACCCCACATGCATCATGGATACTTTTATCTTGTGATAGCTTATAATCATCCCAAGACCTCCAAGTATATTCACTAAAGAGTAGAGCCAAATTGATTTTGAGCACGCAGTAACTCAAGCCTCAGACAGACAGAGAGGCATTGTTCTACTTTAAATCATATTAAGATATTTAAAAACTATAAACCTGTAACTCTGGATCCATATTAAGAACAGAAGCTCCACCGCCCTCCATGTCGTCAGGTTCGTCGCCTAGCCCCCAGATTTCAAGCTCCACTATTTTACCCTCCTAAACAATGTTGTTGTATTGGCTGCTCATAGTCCATTTTCGTGTCCGGTTCGTCATCAGTAGGTGGGGGAGCTACAAGGGTGGGATTATGCCAGAGGTCAATGGGATTAAGGTTGGTGGGGTTATTAGGGCAGGAAAAGAGGTGTTGGACAGTTTCAGGGGTAGGATTGTTGGGGCAGGATGGGCAGTTGGGTGAAAAAGAAGGGTTGATGGAATGCAGGTAATGATGGAGCTTAGGACAATAGTTGGATCTCAATTGGGAGAGGATGGTTCTGTAGTGCCTAGGAAGTTGGATCTCAGAGGGGTTGATGTTGGGAGCGGCGTGGTTAATGACAGGATTAGGGGGATATGAATTGATGGCTTGGGTAACTGCAGAGGTGTGGAGTCGGGAGATGGTGGATTTATAGTTTGCAGGGAGGAGATTGTTCTCAGGGGTGAGAAATGGTTGGAGAGTTGGGAGGAACATGGATTGGAGGGTGGATTTCTTGGATCTAGGACCAGGAGGGGTTGTGACATTGGGGAAGGATGGGTGGGAAGGACGGAGGGTGGAGGCCAGGTACTGGGAGCATAAAAGGGAGAGGTGATTCCGTACTGGTAGGATTTTAGTTTCTTGGTGGAGGTGGCTAATGGGGGATTTTTTGGTGGAACCAGTACAGATGCGGAGGGCTTGGTTTTGGAGGACTTGGAGTTTATCAATGTTGTTTTTGGAGGTGTTAGGAAACCAGACAAGACAGGCATAGGTGGAGATGGGGCGGAGGAGGGTGTTGTAGGTGGTCACTGGTGAGGAGGGTCTCCTTCTAGTGGCCCCATTTGGTGCCAGCCAGACATTTAAGGATTCTGAGGCGGGAGGAAATTTTAGTAGGAGCAGAAGGCCATCCTGCCACGCAGGTAGCAGGATAGCCATCTGATGATATTTGGATGGAGGTTTGATGAGGAGATTTTTTGGAGAAGGAGATGGATTGGGATGCAATAAAAGGCTTTGGAAAGGTCAATGGATGCTACAGTTGTGCGGCTGGGGGGGGAGGTTTTGGTTGAAACCGTTAGCAATGGAGGTGGAAAGATTAAGGAGTGAGGATGTGGTGGAGTGGAGGGGTTTGAAGCCATGTTGAGTGGGGTGGGTGGAGAGGGATTGTTTAAGGTATGGGAGAAGGAGGCGTTCAAGGACTTTAGCTGCAGGACAGAGGAGGGAGATTGGGCGGTAGGAGGTGGAAAGGTCAGGGGGTTTACCAGGTTTGAGGAGGGCAATAATTTTGGAGAGCTTCCAAATGGCAGGGATATTAGCAGCGGAAATGGAGAGGTTGAAGAGTTTGGTAAGGTAGAAGATGCCATTTGGACCAAGGTGTTTGAGGTGGAGGATGTTGAGGTGATCAGGACCAAGTGCAGATGAGTTTGAGGAATTTTTAATGGCTTCAAGGACGAGGGCAGGGGTGAAAGGTTGGAAATCTCTGTTGAGGCGGTGGCGTTGTCTAATTTTGCGGATAATTTTTCTGGAGAAAGGGTTGGAATACTATAGGAATAACATATAAAAGCAATTACATTTTCAGGGATTTCAAGTGAGAAGCAATTGTAGATTCTATGAACATTTCAAAACCCTTTTACACAAGTAAATGCAATTCAATTTAGAAACATATACTTTGTTTATAAAAAATACAGCATAATTTTAACTAAAATACACGATTTTGTCTGAATAATGATTGCTTCACAGTGCGATCTTTTGCCAAAAAACGGGACATTTAGAGTAGACAAAAGTAAACTTCAATAAATAAGCTTGAATTTGAAGAAATGGTGTAATTTCTTTTGCTTTAACTCGGAAATAACTTAAATTTTGCCTCTGCTAACTTCTAATGTGCATTTGGTAAGTATGTCTTGCTGTTTTGGAGGAGCGAAGCTACCCTATTTTTAAAAAATCTATAAAACTTCATAACTTTAGTTAGGATAGGAATATTTTAACAAAATCAACGTCTATGTAAATATTTCTTCAATGCAAACAATGTTTGTGAACAAGAATATAGCGTCAGGTGCACACATTTCGAGTCCTGGCATTTTTAGGTAGGTCCAGTATAAGTAAAATAAGACACTTATAATAAGGCGGGTTGATTTCCAACTTTCTTGGAATTTCACATTTTCCCACACTGGCAAGGGTTACTGAGCCTATATAAAACCCTGTGAAACTTGAAACAGGTTTTTTAATCCAAAAACAACGGGCGCGCGGGGGGGAATAAAAGTGCCCACCCCCTTATAAAACCAAAAATTGAAATTCCTTCAAACACAGGCATGTTGCATATCAAAATGACCGCATTGAAATGCTGATTATGAATCTGAAAACCGTTTTGAAGAATATTGCTCCTAGTTCGAATAAGAGCCTATTAAGTACCTAAAAAGGCTGATTTAGTCCAAATTGTTCATTTTGGATGGTTATTTGAAAATCATTTCAGACTGAATCAATATTTTTCAAAACGGTTTTCAGATCTGTAATCAGCATTTCAATGCGGTCATTTTGATATGCAACATGCCTGTGTTTGAAGGAATTTCAATTTTTGGTTTTATAAGGGGGCGGGTACATTTTATAACCCCCGCGCGCTCGTTGTTTTTGGATTAAAAAACCTCTTTCAAGTTTCACAGGGTTTTATTTATGCCCAGTAACCCTTGCCAATGTGGGAAAATGTGAAATTCCAAAAAAGTTGGAAATCAACCCGCCTTAACTTATAAGGCATGTTTTCAAATATTTTTTTTACAGATATAAACAACAATAACATAATTTTCAAATCACTTTTGATTTTGTGTTAATACCTTTATTCTAGGTCTAGCTATCTTCATTTAAAGTTTGTATAAGAATATAAGCATAATTACTTAAATTATATTCTCTCTCAAACGTATATTTCTCTCTCTCTCTCTCTGATGTGTATATAATGTTTTTGCAATATTATAATTAATCTCCAAATTTGAATTTCTGCTGGACCAAAACCAGTTAGAACTACAAATTTTTTTAGAACACATGAAATTTAGCAAATTTAATTGCTGAAATAAAAGTATTTTTAAGTCATCTTTATTTAACGACTCCTTTATCCCTTAAATGTCCATTATAACCGCGAGAACGGCGAAAATCGTTAAAAATCACGCCAACGGCGGCAAATAACGGCGAAACGGTTCGCCAGAGGCAAATGATGCATAAGTCAAGAAAGATCCGCCTTAAAAAGTTTGAAAATATTGCAGAGATGACTTTGGGCTCTAAAATGACTCCTTTCCCCTCTAACGGGGGAAAATTTGAAATTAACAAGAACGAAATTGTTCAAACCATGCAATGTAAAATGCTCAATTACTCAAAAACGGACAAGAGGCCCCAGGTTGTGAAAACTGTTTTATACACAATACATGTTGTATATTGATATTATTATTGCAAAACCCGGGGCCTCCTGTCCGTTTTTGGGTAAAATGGAGAAAACTGATTTTTTGGGGTTAAAAATCTTAATATTTTGGGTGAAATTTTCTCACAAAATGTCAATTTACACCACCAAAAAAATATTTTTTTTAAAATTTTTTCTTTAATTAGACATTGGTACAGGTATCTGAAAAGTACCTCAATAAATTTTTTTTTTCATAAGATGAACATAAATGTATTTTTTGTTGCTTTGAAAAAATTGTGTAAAAAAATCTGGAAAATCATCAAAACTGAAAAGAAATTTTTCACTACCCTTTTTAAAAATGGCATAAACCCGCCAAAAATTAATATTTTTTAAAAATTTCTTTTCTAGCTGTCCACTTACAGCCATTATTAGGTCCTAGGATAGATAAAAGTCGATTTTAGATTTTTTGGATGTCCCGATTTTTTTCAAAAGATCCCACTGTGTGCTTGTGATGCTAATAATACCTGTACACCCAGTTGTGGTGAATAATAAGTTGTGCACGATGGAGATGTAACTACTTTTCCAAACTCGCTGAACAACATTGTTTTAAGTTTATTTTCATGTATTGCCTACAAAAATCAATAATTCCCCCTGTTTCCCTCAGTAGTTTACTTTCAATTTAGACCATTTCTAGAGGAAGAGCTAAGCTACTAATCGAATATTAGGTATAATTCAAATATCTTAAAACTTAAAACCAACTGTATCCCTGTCGATCCAGTATCCAAAGTATTCAAGCTGTCCCCCTTGTCCCAGGCCATTTGGCATGGTCTTCTGTTTCATATTGAAATACTAAATAATTAGGCTTTTGGTGATTTTTATTTTCGAATATTTTTATCGATAAATAATAATGTGTACCTAATGAATAAGTCATATGTAAACAAATGATAAGTATTTGTACTTCATTAAAGTTTGTATTTCCTAGGTAAATATAGAAATTCTAGATAATCAATTCCTTAATTGGGCATTTAGGTATAAGCATGAGTCTTTCTGCCAGAAATTCCTTATTGTGGGATTATTGTGTCTGAATGACAATCTGTGGTAATGAATTTGTTTGTTTGTGTAGCCACAGAAGGTCACACCAAGAACCGCTAACATGTTGGTATCTCTTCAGGTGATTCCATCGTCGAGTTTTAAAAAGTTAGCGGCCTGATGTGGCGTTGTCCAAAGGCTAATTGGAGTTAAGTCAGTAGGATTTTGTTTACAGTTGAAGAGGTGAGGGGTGTCGTGGGGGGAACTTCCGCATTTGGGGCACTTATCCTCGATGGTGCCAGTGGTGTCAATTCTGCTTTTATATGAGTATAATAAGCTGCTGTAGCCGGATCTTAATTGTGATAGAAGACATCTTTCTTTTCTGATAAGCTTTTCTTCTTCACTGCTTATGTCTGGTGGTGTGCCATTTAGGACTTTATTGTTCTCATATTGATTAAGGGTGGACTGTACAGTTTGTGTGTGTACCCTTTTTATTCCTTGTTTTAGTGCTGTTTTGTCGGGTACTGGTAGTAGATGGTTAATTGATGGTTTCAGTCTCAAAAAAGTTGGTTTTCGGGTTGGTCTTGCAGGTACAGGTTGTTCCAGAAGTTTGTTACCTGGGTGGCCAGGGAGGTGACAGTTGAGTAGATGTTGTTTTGTTAGCATCTGTCCGTGTTCTCTCAGAGGTAAAATTTTCGTTTCTCTGTGTAGATGAACAATTGGTGTTATTTGTAGACAGCCTGTAATTACTCTAAGTGCTTGGTTTTGAACAATCTGTAATTTTGACCAACAAGTTTCAGAAATAATGGGGCTCCAGACGGGAATGGCGTATTCCAGGGTGCTTCTAGCTAGAGCTTTGTATGTCATGGTTAACATTTCTTTGTTCTGTCCCCAGTTATTTCCTGCTACACATTTCATCAGGTTAATTTTGGATTTTGCTGTGTTAATTGTGTTATTGACGTGTGGAGTGAAAGTATGCATGGTGTCAAAAGTAACACCTAGAAGCTTGGGGTTTCTTTCCAGCCTGACTAATATGTTGTTGATGATAACTTGAGGGTGGATGTTGAATTCTTTTGTGTCAGGGGTGAATAAGGTGACTGTAGATTTCTCGGCAGAGAGAATCAAGTCTCTTTCTTTCAGATATTTGGCAATAACTTCAGCATATGAGTTAATTAGTTCACTCATGGCAGAGATGTTTGTACCTGTGGTGTAGATTGAAATATCGTCGGCATATTGAACTACATATACTCCTGAGGGTGGTTTTGGGAGTTTTGAAAGGTAGAAATTGAATAGCACTGGGGATGTGACGGCCCCTTGTGGGACTCCTGTACGTACATTTTTGAATTTAGATGTTGAATTGCGGAAATGTACTTGTGCTTGTCTTCCTTTCAAGTAACAACAGAACCATCTCTTTATTGAAGGTGGTAATGTAGACTCGTTCAATTCTGATAGAAGTTTATCAAGATTGACCATATCAAATGCTTTGGAGAGGTCCAACTGCAGAAGAACTGTCCTGTCAGGTGGTCGTTTTTGACTAAATCCATCAGACACTTGTGTGTTGAATTCATTTAGGGCAGTTACAGTTGAATGTAGTTGTCTGAATCCATGTTGAAAGTCAGGAATTGGGAGATTCTCCTGTAGTGTTGGTAGAATCAGTCTTTCGAGGATTTTGATGGCTGGGCATAATAATGAGACTGGCCTGTAGGAATTTGAATCTCCTTTGTCTTTTCCAGGTTTCAGTAAAGGAACTACAAATGACTGTTTCCAGATATCAGGGATTTTGCTGCAGCTGACAGATATGTTGAAGATGGCAGTGAGAAATTCAATTCCTTTCTGCCCAAGGTGTTTAATGTGCAGGTTAGAAATCCCATCAGGGCCTACGGCCTTAGAAGCTTTGCACTTCTTTATGGCCTCTCTTGTTTGTTCAGGGGTGAAAGAGATAGAGTCATCAAGAACATTCTTTTTGATATCTTTCGTGACTTTTCTGGAGTTCTTGGAACTTTTGTGGTGAACAACTGATGTGAATTGTTTCACAAAGCCTGTGGCAATATCTTTCCCAAGGGATAGATATTTGCCTTTAAATCTGATAGCCTGGTTGGGGTTGGCAACGTCTTTATTACTCAGATTTTTTATCAATTTAAATAGTTTTGATGAGCATCCTTTGTCGATGTTATTGACGGTTTCCTTCCATTTCTCTTTTCTGAAGTTGTTTATTTCAGAATTTATTTCAGAATTTAATTGTTGGATTTCAGGAGAGGAAGGGTTATTATCTCTTAATTCATCACGTTTGGTAATTTTATCCATAGCAGAGGTAGGGATTTCAGGTACAGTGTCCTTGATTCTACCTGCAGGTATGGATTTTCTGGCTGCTTTATTGATAATGCGTCTAAAGGTTTTTTCAGCTTCAAAGATGTTGGTGGGGGCTGGTACATTTGAGAAATGATTTTATGTTATTGATGTAAATTTTTCCCAATCTGCTTTTTTGAAATTCACATAGGTTCGTTTGATAGATTTAGATATTTTGAGAGATGTAGAGATGGTTATGATTATGGGGAGGTGATCTGATCCAAGACTTTTCTTGACTTCCCATTTTATATTTGGGACAAGTGATAGTGAGGCAAGTGAGACATCTGGTGAGGTTGGTTGTCCGTGTGATGGTAGTCTTGTTGGATGATCTTCATTTAGTACAGCTAAGTTGGATGGGCTGATCTCATCCGACAAGGTGGATCCTCTAGGGTCTTGGATACTGGAATGCCAAAGTTGGTCATGTGCATTTATATCCCCTAGTACTAAAGAGTCTCTGGATTGGAGGAAGGGGGTAAGAGAGGGGGAGTAATCTGCGGGGCAGCTCGTCACTGGTGGTATATATAAGTTATTGATGTTAATATTACCAACTCTGAATGATTGTGATTCAGTGATGTTGTCATTTGCAGGTACTTGGTTAGGTGTAAAATCCATTGAAGAGTGTACATAGTAGGCGAGGCCTCCTCCCATATCTCTTTCTCTATCTTTTCTTATCAATGTGAAGTTTGGAATTGTTGGAATTTTGGAATTGTTGTTGAGTTTTGTTTCTTGTAAAACAATAATCTTGATGTTGTTGTCATGAACAAATTGTATGAGGTCATGTAATTTGTTTCCAATGCCATTACAGTTCCATTGCATTATCTTCAGGTTGTAATGGTCGAAGTTAGGGGTGGGGAATTGATTATTTGAAGAAGGAGGTGGGGGCGGAGGGGGTGTGGGGGGCGGGGGTGTAGGAGGTTGTGTATGGAAGGGGTCGTGGAGGCAGGCTGGGCAGATGTATGTTGACCATTCTTTCTTTTTGACCAGTCTGCTGCAATTGTTAGTTTTGCGAAAGTGAACCCATTCACTGCATTTTGTACATTGAACTGAAGGAGAGTTGCGATGGAGAACGAGGGAGCAAACAGAGCAGTAATAGGTGATGGGTCCAGGGTTAGGTTCGATGCCAGCCAGGAGTAGCAATAATCTGACCAGACAGGCTGGCATTGGCTGGTCAGTAATTAGAAAAATTCATACTGACTTGGGTTCTGGTGTCCTCCGGCGGAGGGGTAAGTGGAAGACTTTGCAGCTCTGGTGGTGTTGAACTGTTGGATGCACTGCATAAAAGCTCTTCCTCGACATCCTGTGGTAATGAATCTATTATTATGGTAGATCAAAGTGAAACACCTGCCATACTCAGGTTAGGTAAGAGAAGACTCCAAGTATAGTTAACAGAAAATGGAGCTCATAGCAAAAACACTCCTTGTATTCTAGGCAAGATCATCACAGAAACAACAAACTATATATTATATAAATATACTTTAGTAATAGTTAATTGGTTTATGTTATAAGTAAAAGCCATTTGATAATCACAAAATTCCTGAAAGTTTTGATTAAATGGAGTAGTTTCATACACATTCATTTCTGGTCCAACATGAAATAGAAAGCTGTCCGAGCTACCAAAAAAACTTGGACCTAAAGAAAAAAGGAAAAACTTAATTTATTAGGTAAACGTAAGATGAAATATCTGTCTTTAACTTTTAAGTTAATAAAAAGGAAAGTTACCTACTGTAATTGCTTAAATCGTTATTAATATTCTTTTTTGACTGAAGAAAATTTGGCCATTGGTTTCTCTTTCTAAGATAAACCATATCTGTCGGCTCGCTAACCGCTTAGCCTGTAGTTCAATATTTGTAGAAACAAAATTGTAAATATTAAATTAAATAGTTTTTGCTTATTACTTATCGAACTTTTTACCTATTTTCCAGCTTTTGGTATTGTACCCACCAAAAATATTTCCTTCATTGTCTGAAATATAAATTAATTAAAATTATTCGCTAGGTACTTAGCCTAGCCTAGCTAGGTGACTTGACTTAAAAACTTTAAATGTAAAAATTTTGTTCAATTTCCATGGTAAGATTATTTTTTATAGAAGTAGGTAATTTAACATCCGTTATATATCCATTCATGCAAACACCATAATTTGGCAGGTATTATCAATGAATCAAATAAAATATCTTGTATTTGAAACAATTAAGTTTTGGAATACATGCATGACATTGCCCAAAGAAAAAAAGAATATAAAGCCATTTTTCAATACTTTTATGGAAGATTGACGCATATAAATTTATTATATAGTAATGAAATATTTACTACTTTTATAACTTCAAAATATAGGTAATAGGTATGTAATTTAATTTAAATGAAATGACTACCTTTAACAACTATAATAGTAGGTCCTCGATTTATGATAACACCAGCAAGCTTGGAAAAACTTTCTCCGTCCGTTCTTGTGCTAAATATTGGCCTAAAATTGAATAGTAGAACAGGGCCGACAAAAATTACAGATAAGTTTACATTATGCTTTAAACTTAAGCAGCCTTTTACTGCGGGACTCTGTTAATCTTTAACCTTAAGGAACATAACCCAAAATAAGCATCATCAAATATGCGTTTTTATCAATAAGTTCATTTGTGGTCCAAGTGATATAATAGGAATATCACCTAAATATTTTACCCATTTTTTTTTGTATTCTCAAATATTATGATACGAATACGATACAAATATTATTACAAAAACAACTTTAAAAAATTGTAGGTACCTCCAAACATTTTTGTATTTCAAAGCCACATGATGGTTAAGGAAGAGAAGTTGTAGAGAACTTAGAAATGATTCTTCGCTTGGTATACCTAAAACAATTCACTTAATGGGCTTAAACAATAGTGGCTTTACTCCTACCAACTGGAAGCTCTGTATTCAATGGGAAAGAGAGTTGGCAGAAAAAAGTTTAAACCCATCATGGAATCTGAAAGAAGCTTCCTTAAAATTCACCCGTTTGTAGCAAAACCTTATATGACACGATAAACAAGAACAAATTACTACTTTTTATCATAAGAAGAAGATTGCATTGTAATAAAATTACATTGAACACTTGTTTTTAATAATTATTCTTGCGATTACATAAAGATAGCATGACGTGACAGCGTCACATGTTAAGCTAGTAACATTTTTCAGGGGTGTTTATTCTGCAAATTTGACCCGGGTAAAAAAAAAATATGTGGTTGGGGGGAAAAAGTTATGAGGACTGAAAGCATTTTTTTCTATTTTTCTCCCCTCTTTGGTGAAAAAAAAACTAAAAAATATGTGGAAGTGGGCATAATATGAATAAAATAAAGAGTTCTGAAAATATTTTTCCATTTTATCCCCTTCCTTGCTGGAAAAAACTAGAAGGGAAAAAAAAAAAAAAATTTGAAGCAGGGGAAAAAAATGAATCTTGTGCAGAATATACACCGCTGACATTTTTTCTATTCTTTTGGGTCAACAAATCAAGGGTCTAACGAGCGAATTACGCTTAGGTATTAAAGAGATCTGCTCTACTACAACTTACATGCTTTGGGTACATGCTTAGACTTTATATTACAGCAAGCACAAAGAACTTGATGTATGGCATATTCAATCATCTGATTCTCGTGGATTAATTTCTCCAGATCTTCTATCTCCAACTCTTTAGTTAGATCACTTTCTTTTCTGTTTAATAAAAAAAAACATTTTATGGTTAATTGCAATTTCTTTGATCTTGGTTTGGTAGAATAAACAGATATTTAGGTATTAGTTGACAATGGAAAAATCGTGTCAAGGTAGCGCAGAAACATAAAGAAAACAAAAAGAAAAAAACAATAAACAGAAAATAAAGTTTATATAAATATTATCAGAACATAATGAATAGGATGATACCTATACTTCGTTAAGACAAAGCCTTTAATTTCAAACATAATCAGATAGTGTGACATACGGACGACGCCTTAGTTATAGAGTATCTGTGTTACTGAACACCGAGCAAAATTTTTTCATTCCTAAATGTTGCTTTTCGCTTTTGATTCGGAAAAATTACATCGTGAAGTAGAGAAAGGCTCAAAGCAGATACTTGGCGTTTCATTTCCTCATCTGAAAAAAAATAAAGTTAATAACGAACCTACCTAATATTCATAGCAATATCGAAACAAGATGAATTTTTCATAATTAAAAAGGAACAACAAAGTTTTTTTTGGAGTTCAAAAACATTTACATAGGTATACATCACAAATTAAAATTATTTTTATTCGACAATTTATTAAAATAGGCAAACTGAAAATCTTTGAATTTTTACCTGATAATTTATTAGAATAGGTATTAGCAAGAGATGTTAACAAAACTTCAAGAGCAGCTTTAACATCAGATATTTTAACTGGTGGCTTTTTCAGCATTAATATTCCTAGAAATCTAAACAATAATATAAAGTTAAATCACATAAAAGATGGATTTTATATCTAAAGTTCATCATTCATTTGAATAAAAATATTAAACTAGAATTAATCTTACAATTTTTCATTTTACTATTCGCAGAAAGCTTTATATAATACGATGCAATAAATAACTTAACTATCCCAAATGATTTTAACTCAGTCAGCAACAATAAAAGGACCCCATTGGAATGTAACTTATTTTCCATGTAGAATTACCTATCCCTTATCTACTTCCTTAAAATTCAATGTAAGAAAACTTCATTAAAAATAAATAGCTACCTAGCATGATCTTCGATGTCGAGGGTAACATGACGGGCTACGAATCCAATATATTTATTTTCATCAATCGTCCCCTAAAATAATAATTATCCTAAAATAATAATTATAAGATATTGGTAGTTAATATTGTGAAGGGGGGGGGGGGGGGTAAAATGTGGTGACTCGTGCCACGACATACCAGCAATTTTATTTTGGATGCTACTCCCTTAGTTTTAGAGATAATTGGGTAAAATCTTTTGGGCTGGGTCACTTATTACCCCAAGTTTTGGTATCTTTAAAAAAACGGCGGCGGGACCGCCGCTCCCGCCGTTCACCGCCATTTTCCGCCGCCGCCAAAAAATATTTTTTATTGCATTTCTCGCTGAATTAGGTAATTTAAAATCATTTGAGACCATGTTATTTTTTTCAAATTGTGGAGACAAAATGTATTTATCTTTCAATATTATATAGTTACAATTTTTAACAAAATTAATATGATACAGTACAGGTATCAAAACATGTTAACATGTTAAAGACCTTTCTTTTACTTTGGAAGTCAAAATATTTTTCAATGGGTAGGTAGGTATATAATATTCCTAACATTAAGATACCAATATCTGACTAGAGAGGGTCAATAAATCAAATCCTCTATTAGAACTTTTTATAAGCTCCTATCTTACTGAAACTAATATAATCCTAGGGAATTTTTTGTTGTGATCTTTCTCTATTTCTATAATTAAACCTTTGTCTGTCCTGTTTTCTATTAAAAATACTTTACCTGTGCATTTTTGACTTGATTGAAAATATTCAATCTCTGCTGTGGTGGTAAAATATTCCAAGTAGAGGGCAATCTAGATAAAATAAAGATAAATATATTGCATAATTATTTTTATAGTGCAGATAATTTTTTCAACAGTTAGACAAAAAAGAGAGCGCCAAAAAATTATGACATTTATTCTGTATCTAGTATTTTTTTGAAAAACAATAGGTATTTTTTTTGTTTAATAATTTTTCATTTAAAAGTCCTTAAATTGCCGTTACTTATGGACTTCATTGATCTTATTTCAAACAAAAATAACTAGGTAGGCAAGTAGCACTTAACTGATGATAAATAATATATCCTATTATATAAAGCAGTAAGGTTTGTTAGTAGTTTAAGATTTCGATAACTAATGAACCGATGGTGTTCCTAGTTCTAGGGAATCATCACAAAGGTCCTTGGATAGTTTTAGGGCTATTTCAAATTTTAGATTGTAACACGGTATGGATTTAAGCTATTTTTCTAATCCCTTCTGATACAGAGCCCCGAGATACTAGAAGCGTACCCGCTAGTTTCATATAATTTTTGCATGAAAAAAAAAAAAATAACACTAATTTAACAGTTGAAATCTTTTCCCACAAGTTCTTATGAAGTAGAGTTTTAAAATTCCCAGTACAAAGAGATTAAAAGTGCTTGTTTTAGAGTATGTCAGCAGTTTCTTAAAAGTACACTTTATGCAATTTTGTATTTTCCTATAATAGAAAGTACGGACGGTTTTAGTCTCCTCGTTGATAGCTCCCTAACGGGGGAGAGGCGGTTGTGACACTTTTTGAAACCAAAACTAAAAGTCAAAGGAACTCAACTAAGAAAAAGAGTTACAGCACTGAAATTTGGTATGGCAGTTGCTTTAAAGAGGTACAATCGGGAACTGTAAAGAAACGGCGGCGAAACCGCCGCTATGACTGAATTGTTTTTTGGCGGGAAACGGCGGTAACGACTTTCACCAACTTTTCTTCACAGTTCCACATTGTGTCTCTTTAAAGCGGCTGCCATTCCAAATTTCAGTGCTGTAACTCTTTTTATTTAAGTTGAATTCCTGTAGTTTTGGTTGGAAGTGTCACAACCGCCCCATCCCTTTTAAAAAAATTCGCAATTACATGTTTATACGTCTAAAAATCTTTTTAGTTTTGGAAACACAAGTCCTATTATAGAAAGGACAAGGTTTTTTTGAAGCAAGTTCTTAAAAATAACTGGTCATATTGAGAGTTTTAAGTAAAGGGTAAGGTAATTTTTCTTACTCCCAAACCCATACCAAAGCACACAATGTTAAGATTATTTGTAATGAAAATTATGGCATAAAAAGGGTGAATATATTTAAGGTTAATTTATATACAGCAAGTGAATTCTAGACGTTGCAGGATCTTGCTTCAGAGAATTTATAAAGCTCTTTTAACTTCATCACAAATGCACTAATATTAAACGACGCTTACTCTTTGAGCGGCCCATTTTTAAATGACTGTCTTAACGATTGAATGGTAGAATCGTCCAAACTTTTAAAATCCACACGAACACTAGAGGCTTCATTACCCATTTTAAAGTACTTTTTAAAAAGCACCCTTAAAGCATATCTTAAAATCTGAAAACATTTCTTTTAAAAAGAATTATATATTAAAACTTGTAAAAAATATATTTGACATAATAATTCAACAGAAAATTTACAAAAAATGTATGTAGGATAGGTAGATAATTACATAAATAAATGCATATTTTTCTTTCTTGATAAAATGCGTAAATAAATAAAATGTACAACTTGGTAAAAAAAATGCGCAGAAAGTTGCATAACTTAATGTGATGAAAATTTAACAATTGTACACAACATTTTTAGTATCAAAGAAAATATAAAATAAAAATTCGGAAATAAAAATAAAACACTTCTATTTAAAATTTTGTGCAGGGCATTGAAATCCAAACCAATGTAAATTTTTCTCCATGACAGCAAATTATATAAAAAAATCATGATTTAAATTTTAGCTGCAAGCAATTCTTAATTTGGAATACAAATACAGTTGTGCACAGTTTTCAACAACGACGCTCACAAAAAAAAACATTCAGGTTGTCAGTTCGGTAGCAGTTTAAAATTTTTAGGACTTTTCATTATTTTAAGGAAGAACATAAACCAAATGGGGTATCTATATAAAATGGAGTAATCGAATAAGAAAGGAAGAATATTTTGGAATAGGCCACATGTTGGAGGAAGGTATTAAAATAGATTCTAGTATGCCATCCATACAGACTGAATGATTTGAAACACAGCAGAGCCAATCACAACAAAAACAAAGAGAGCAATCATCTCAGGACTCACGGGGTACTGGTTGTCCTGAAAATCAAAAAAAAATAATGTAAGTAACAAGGAACTCCACAGTCAAACAGACTGAAAAGGTACATTTTAGAGTAAAATTGTAGGTCAAAGAAACATTTCATAGTGATCTAGAGATTTAGACCCCATTCACAAGCCAAACGGACAAGCAGAGAAAGCAAATTAGAGTAGCTTTTAGCGACTAAAGATAAATCTTTATTTTAGCTTGTATTGGAGTAAATGATTATTCATTTTAACTATAATAAAACACTAGTGGATTAACTTTGATTCTTTGATAATATGTAAATTGGTAACCAAAAGAAATATGACAAAATTTTGAAATAATTAACGGTGAGACATCACTTCTACAAAAATGTTTATTTTTTACATTAGGAAATTTAATCAAATCGCAGCATAAAAAAAACTTTATTGCTGTACTCCTTTTCATTACTATTTTTAATAGGTATGCTATTCTTATTTTAGCTTTAGAAGCATAACGCTTTCGTGGAAGCAAAGGTACACAAAGGTATTGACAATGCAGAAAAGTGAAAGAACCAAATTATACAAAAGAAAATCTATCATTCAATGAGAATTTTGCTATAGACCTATCCCGGGTTAGGAAGGAGGGGGAAGTTTTGACACATTTGCGTAAACAGTGAGTATAGGCTTTATCTTTGGACTGAGGGGATAGGTTATTAGGGATAAAATCATTCTTATATGATGGATTTTTCCAAGTTTAAAGATTTTTTGGATAGGCCTCAAAGTTCAGGAGCTGCAGGCCTCCAGGTCCTCTCTGTACAGGTAAAAATTAATAAAAAAAAATTTTATTTTAAGAGTTAAAAGTCAACTTATGAAACAAAATATGCATTTTTTTCTTCAAATATGTAAATAACATTCAAAAATATGCATATTTTGTTTCATAGGTTGACTTCTAACTCTACAAAAAAAAATTTTTTTTTTTAATTTTTACCTGTACAGAGAGGACCTGGAGGCCTGCAGCTCCTGAACTTGGAGGCCTATCCAAAAAATCTTAAAACTTGGAAAAATTCATCATATAAGAATGATTTTATCCCTAATAACCTATCCTCTCAGTCCAAAGATAAAGCCTATACTTACTGTTTACGCAAATGTGTCAAAACTTCCCCCCATCCTTGTTTTATAGATTAGACTAATCCTTCATTTGTACAATCCTGTAATTAAAGAGATATTAAACGAGTTATAGATAAGCTTCAGTTCTTATATTATCCAACCTTTTTAGAGGTCAACTTGACATTTCCTCTCTTTGTGATATTCTTGGCGGCCTTATCGTTGGCTTTACGCATCTGTGGGGTGGCGGGCATTGTGAACCAGATGAGGTCTTAGGATCTGAAATAATAGGTTAACAGACTTATTAATAAGTTAAAGTTACATTTTACATCCAAGATCTCAAAATCTTAATTTGTTCATAACTAACTGAATTTTACAAGAAAAATTTAGTTCTTAATTAATAATTATATATTTCTATTAATATCTTAATAGAATACATTAAAATTTTTATTATCTAGAAATAATACACGCACATAATATAAAAATTATGCGAGACCATAAGGGGGGGGGGCGTAATGACATTTATTCGTAATCCGTGAGCAAAATGGTCTTAAAATTTAGCTAGACCCTTCAAACTTGGTATATAAGCCTAGTCCTATAGGTATTACATCTAAATGGCAAAAAAATCCAAAATTTTTTATTTTAAGGTTAGGTTAGGTAAGAAAAACCCTGCGGAAATGGGGTTTTTAGGCTTTTTTTGGTCTATTTTGATGTGGACAATTAACTTAAATTGTTTTTTCTTAGGGTTTTAACTTAAATACACTGTATCTATTCATATGGACTTTATTTAAGATGATTCAGCAAGTCGGGGACCGACCCCAGGGGGCTAGGTGGGTGGCCCGCAGGGGTTAAGTGCCTTGTTCCCAATACATATGTTGTGATACATCTAATTATAGGTTTTTTAGGTCAAGGAACTCAAATTTAGAGCTAAAATAAGCATTAGACTAATCTGAAGCTAGCCTTAGCGGGCTAGGTTGGTGGCCCGCAGGGGTTAAGTGCATTTTTTCCAATATATATCATGTTATATATCAAAATATAGGTTTTTTTGGTTAATAAACTCAAATTCTAAGCGAAAATTAGCATTAGACTAACCTGAAGCTAACCCCCCCGGGCTAGGTTGGTTTTCTGCAGGGCTTAAGAGCATTTACCTAACCTAAACTAGAAACTTACTTATATTTTAACATGTTTTTTTATAAACTTTGTCTATTAATGAGGACTTTATTTAAGATAATCCAGCAAGTCGGGAACCCGACCCCAGAGGGCTAGGTTGGTGGCCCGCATTGGTTAAGTTCATTTTTTCCAATATATATCTTGTTATATATCAAAATATAGGTTTTTTAAGGACAAGAAACTTAAATTCTGAGCGAAAATTACCCTTAGACTAACCTGAAGCTAACCCCCCCGGGCTAGGTTGGTTTTCTGCAGGGCTTAAGAGCATTTACCTAACCTAACCTATAAACTTACTTATATTTTTACAGTTTTTTTTCTTGAATAAACTGTGTCTATTAATGAGGACTTTATTTAAAATGATCCAGCAAGTCGAGGACCAACTAATCTGAAGTTAGCCCCAGCGGGCTAGGTCGGTGGCCTGCAGGGGTTAAGTGCATTATTTTCCAAAATACATCTTGTGATATATCAAAATATAGGTTTTTAAGGTCAAGAACTCAAATTCAGAGCTAAAATAAGCATTAGAATAATCTGAAGCTAACCCCAGCAGGCTAGGTGGGTGGCCTGCAGGGGTTAAGTGCATTTTCCCAATATATATGTTGAGATACAACCAATTATAGGTTTTTTTAGGTCAAAGAACTCAAATTCAGAGCTGAAATAAGCATTAGACTAATCTGAAGCTAACACCAGCGGGCTAGGTGGGTTGCCAACAGGGCTTAAGTACATTTTACCTAACCTAACCTAAAAACTTACATTTAATATTATTTTTTTAGGTTTTGTTTCTCAAATAAACTGTCCATTCATGTGGATTGTGGATTTTATTTCAGATGATCAAGCAAGTCGAAGACTGACCCCAGCGGGCTAGGTGGGTGGCCCGTAGGGGTTAAATGCATTTTTTAGAAAAAGTATGTGTTATCATACATCAAATTATAGGTTTTTTAGGTCAAGAAACTCAAATTTACAGCTAATAAAAGGATCAGACTAATCTGAAGCTAGCCCCAGCGGGCTAGGTGGATTGCCTGCAAGTCCTAAGTGCATTTTACCTAACCTAACCTGGAACCTTACTTTTTTGTTTAGGTTTTTTTCTGGAATAAACTGTGTCTATTTATGAGAACATTATTTAAGATGATCAAGCAAGTTGGGGACCGACCCCAGCAGGCTAGGTGGGTGGCCCGCAGGGGTTAAGTGCATTTTTAAAAAGTATGTGCTGTCATACATAAAATTATAGGTTTTTTAGGTCCAGAAATTCAAATTGAGAGCTAATAATTGAATCAGACTAATCTGAAGCTAGCCCCTGCGGGCTAGGTGGGTTGCCTGCAAGGCTTAAATGCATTTTACCAAACCTAACCTAGAATCTTACTTTTTTGAAGTTTTTTTAATTGAATAAACTGTTCATGAGAACATTATTTAAGATGATCTAGCAAGTCGGGGACTGACCCAGGCTGGCTAGGTTTTACTTAGATACACAGTGTTCAGTCCTAAAGCCATCATTTAAAAGATTCTTCATACAGGAGGCTGACCCAAGGAGGTCCCCAACTTGCTGGATCATCTAAAAAAATTTCCTCATTCATAGACACAGTTCATTCAAGGAAAAAACCAAAAAAATAAGTAAGTTTCTAGGTTAGGTTAGGTAAAATGCACTTAAGCCCTGCAGAAGATATACCTAGCCCGCGGGGGTTAGCTTCAGGTAACACTTATGCTTATTTTAGCTCTGAATTTGAGTTTCTTGACCTTAAAAACCTATATTTTGATATATAACAAGATATATATTGGAAAATAATGCATTTAACCCCTGCGGGCCACCGACCTAGCCCGCTGGGGCTAGCTTCAGATTAGTCTTATGCTAATTCTAGCTCTAAATTTGAGTTAACTGACCTAAAAAAACTTATAATAAGATGTATAACAACATATATATTGGGAAAAATGCACTTAACCCCTGCGGGCCACCAACCTAACCTGCTGGGGTCGGTTCCCGACTAGCTGGATTATCTTAAATAAAGTCCTCATTAATAGACAAAGTTTATTCAAGAAAAAACATGTAAAAATATAAGTAAGTTTATATGATAGGTTATGTAAATGCTCTTAAGCCCTGCAGAAAACCAACCTAGCCCGGGGGGGTTAGCTTCAGGTTAGTCTAATGTTAATTTTTGCTCAGAATTTGAGTTTCTTGACCTAAAAAACCTATATTTTGATATATAACAAGATATATATTAGAAAAAATGAACTTAACCCCTGCGGGCCACCAACCTAGCCCGCTGGGGCTAGCTTCAGATTAGTCTAATGCTTATTTTAGCTCTGAATTTGAGTTCCTTGACCTAAAAAACCTATAATTAGATGTATCACAACATATGTATTGGGAAAAAGGCACTAACCCCTGCGGGCCACCCACCTAGCCCCCTGGGGTCGGTCCCCGACTCGCTGAATCATCTTAAATAATGTCCATATGAATAGATACAGTGTATCTAAGTTAAAACCCTAAAAAAAAACAATTTAGGGTAAGTTTCCACATCAAAATCGACCAAAAAAAGCCTAAAAACCCCATTTCCGCAGGGTTTTTCTTACCTAACCTAACCTTAAAATAAAAATTTTTGGATTTTTTTGCCATTTAGATGTAATACCTATAGGACTAGGCTTATATACCAAGTTTGAAGGGTCTAGCTAAATTTTAAGACCATTTTGCTCACGGATTACGAATAAATGTCATTACGCCCCCCCCCCTTTTTAACTCCTTGAAGTGAAAAACAAAGCTTGAATTTGGATAAACACTAGAAATACATAAATAGATAATTTTAATGTTATCTTTTACCATATGTTGAACTTACTAAAATGGAAAGAATAAATTGTCTTGTGTATTTATAATATAAGTAAAGTTTCTGGTGGATTCTAGAAACCTCTAGAAGCTTATTTCTGAAAACACAGAAAATAGTTGCCCTTAAAACTAACGTGTTTAATATGATATAAGATTACACCTTAAATCTAAAACTGTCATTAAAACACATTTTATAAAGTCAACTTGAAATTCCAACTTCCAAATCTCCAATGTTTTGATGTGTTGGAAGTTTTCAAATAAGGGTTGCCAACTTTTTTTTTTTATCAAAATCAGTGTTAATAAAATTTATTAAAAAGATGATTTTTGTTCACAAAAAAACAAGAAACGAAATCATAAAAGATTTTTATAAAAGAAAATATATTTTTCTAACAATTTATAAATATTTGGTAACCTAAAGATCTACAGGTTCCAAGTTGTCAAGGCTTCTAGTAAACTTGGACATTAAAATGAAAATAATATATTTTACGAACGAATACCGCTTTTAACAATACTAAAAAATATATGATAAATTATTTTTTTTAAATACCCTATTTTTTTATTTTTGAATTGTAAAATTTTTCAATTAAAATAATTTGTAAAATAGTATTGATTATATTACTAAAAGCCATCTAAATTAATAAAAGACGACCTTTTTTCTCGCCTTATATTCAATAGTAATAATATTTTTGTTAAAAATAATAAAGATTTTTAGAAAATAAACTAAAAAATTAACATCCTTTTCCAATTATATCGAAATAAAACTGTTACAAAGCTTTAAATGTTACATTTCAAAATAAAAGACAACAAAAATATCAAAAACCGGTTTTGGTTTCTAAAACTAACCAATAAAATCTCTTATTTACAGCTAGCCGAAACATTTAAACCAATGGCGTTCAAGAAAAAATTAAAACTTACAATTTTACTATTGATAACGGTAATTCTAGCATTTATTGTAATATGAAAGCAAAATTAGGGCTATTTATTATTGAATAAGTATATTATTAAATTTTTGTTAACAAAAAGTTTAAAAAAAGGAAAATTAAATTGACCAATGGGTACAACGCAACAATTGTATAGCCAATGAGAATTAGTTTAACTGTAAACAGTAAAAAAAGGCCTACAGACAGATGTGCTTTGATTTGACTACGATTTGTCTCTGCCTGCAAGTTAGTCTGTTGTTTTTACCTTTACAATTATGTGAAAATTTAAATAAAGTATCTATTAATATATGTAAATATGAGGTCTTAATTGAAGATAAATAAAAGAAATTGTAACGAATCGATATTGGTAAATTAATTGAAGAATTTACCTAACGAATTACACAATTATTTAAAAATTTATAACTCAACTAAATGAAATTAATTAAATCGTGTCACAGAATAAACAAATGTTACTATGAGTGGAAGTAACAATATTGCCAAAAATTGGGCAATTTGTAAATGCTTTTATGAGAAGAACATCTATCTTCATAATTTAGGTAAAAGCATACTTAAAGGCAAGCAAAGAAATCAATAAGCAAAGAAATCAATATAGCATATAATATATAGGAATGCTCACACCAATTTTTAATGTAATTGCTTTAATTATGTGAGATTACACAAATAAAAAACTTTAGACAAATTGAATAGGTCCATACATATCTCTGGTTGTCTGAATCGAGCGCGCTGCCGCTCGTAACTTACATAGAAGTTGTTAAAAGTATGACTGTATTAAAGTTATAGATTACCTGTAAAATTGAAAATAGAAATATAGTCATTTTAAAAAAGATAATGTTTATACCTATTGTTTTTAAAGTTGAGGAAAGCATATATATGTTATTAAAATATTCTGCTGTTAAGGACATATCAAGTTTCAAAACAGGGAACAATTTCTGCAAGACTATGACTCCCAGTTACAAGAATCAAACATAACACAGATTTTAGAAACAATTAATGATGAAATCAATCGCAGACGATCAATTCATCCAACAAAAGTTGAAAACAGACAGATAATTAGAGAAAGTTATGAACCATTACATAAACACTTATTTAACCCTGACAATATTAAACTTAATGAGGTTTCAAAGAATGATATTAAAGAAGAATTACCTGGTGTCTATTCTTTCCCTTTGCTCTCTAAAGCAATATGTCAAGAAATAATGAAGGAGTTTGCTTTTTTCAAGAATCAAGGACTGCCTCATCAGAAGCCTAACTCTATGAACAAAAATGGCATTTTACTAGAGGAGTTTGGCATCCTAGGAAATCTTTGATTTTCTTATATTATGGCTATTTATTTTAACAAAGTAGTTAGACAGGCTTTACTTCCTTCTGATATTTAAATTTTATTGGCTTATGCCCAAAATATCACTGATTTATATGTTTCAGGGTTAAATTCTAGTACAGAAAATAGTACTTTATACAAAGGTTGTATTTAAAATCAAAGGATTTGATGTTGGTATTACTAAAGTCTTTAAAATTGTTTTAATTGAGCAAAAAGTTATAATATACTGGACCTGGTCTTTACTATAAGAATTAAGTCAAACTACACTGAATCCAAGGTTTTGACTATCTTAGGTTTATTCCTACAAAAATAATTTTGGCTATTAAATCATTGATCATTATAAGCAGATGGATTGCTTGAAAAAGTTGTCAGGCACATTGAACCATTATCAAAAGAACTTTACCCTGACCTAATTGAAAATGAAGTTGGTATTAATTCTTTCAAAGCATTTACAGTGGAATATACTGGTAATGAAAATATTGTCAATCCAGACATAGAGCTTGGAACTCATTTTGATAATTGTGAAGTTACTCTCAACTTACCTCTAACCTCTTCAGAAGAAGACTATGAGGGATCAGAGCTTTACTTTGAATACAAAAACGGATTTAAATCCTTGAATATGGAAGTTGGTAGGGGTATTTTACATTCTGGAAGGCATTTACATGGAGTAATGCCAATAGTGGAAGGCTATAGGAATAATATTATTATTTGGATGAGATCATCAGAAGTTAGAAACAAGGTGTGTCCCATGTGCAATGAAGTTCCAGTTTTGGAGGCAGTTCAAGGCACTACAGGAGATGGGTTTACTATGTAAATAATTTCAGCCATAGCTTCACTATGTTGTTCTGTCTTATATTAAGATTCATTTTATTGCTTTTTTATATATAGGTATTTCTAATACTTTATTTGATTTAGTTTACCTACCTAAGGGGTAGTTCAGGGTAGTACAAAAATTATCAAAATTGAATAAAACATATATATTGATTCACATCAAAGATATAAGGAGAAGCATTATAATGAAATATATTTTCAGACAAATAATGTTTAAGTAGTGAGACCTAATTTAAGGACAAACACAAAGATAATTATGAAAGGGAGAAATAATATTGTTAAAAGATGGGCAGTTTGTAAATGCTTTTATGAGAAGAATATCTATATATCTAACTTAGGTAAAAGCATATACAGTAAGAAGCTTAAACTACCAAAAATAGAGCTTTTTAAGGTTGGAGGGGGGGGGGGGGGGGGTTGACTTTTGAAAAATTTGCATAAACCAGGTGTATACCCAGGCTCTATCTGTGGACTGACAGGATAGGTTATCTAAGATAAAATTATTCTTTTATGATGAATTTCACGAAGTTTTAAGTTTTTTTTGGATAGGCCTCCAGGTGGTCTCTGTACAGTTTACAGGTATAAATGAAATACAAAAAATCTCAAAACTTAGTGAAATTCATCATAAAAGAATGATTTTAAGTTTTATAACCTATCCTCTTAGTCCAAAGATAAAGCTTATACTCCAGGTTTACGCAAATGTGTTAAAACTCCTCCCCCCCCCCCCCCGCCCCCCCCCCTAGATATACCACACTTTTCTGGGATCTTGCTGAGTCAAGTATCAACTGTTGGGAATATCAAAGGATGACTCCATGCAAAATTTGAGCCGGATCCGGCCAAAACCGGCCGTGAATTTTATGAAAAACCGGTTTTTTCCGGTTTTTAGGGGGTATCTGTAAATCGATTCAGCTGGAGCAAAACCGGTTAGAGGTACAAAAAATTTTACTTCACATAAAATTTAGCCAATGCAATTGCGTACAAAAATGTACTTCATCATCAACTTGATTGGACAACTCTTTCCCCTCCTAAATGTCCATTAAAACCTCGGAAACGGCAAAAATCGCCAAAAATCACGCCTTCGGCGGCAAATAACGGCTAAACGGTCAGCCGGAGGCGAATGAAACATAAATAAAGAAATGTCTGCCTCAAAAAGTTGTTCAACATCAAAGAGATGCTTGAAGTCTCTAAAACGACTCCTTCCCCTCCTTTAAGGGGAAAAACTGAAAAAACGTGATTTTCAAAAGTATGCCCACTTCGTGGGTGTGGGGGGCACTGAATCCGTCACCCCAGGGTCACCAAATATAAAGTCTAGGCGGCCCACAATGCTGAATTTTCACCAAGTGAAAGTCTTGTGTCATTATCTCTTATGAGAAAAAAGTTATTAATTAATTAAAATTTCAAATTGTGATTTTTTGATGGATTTCTTTGATGAAATGACAGGCTGGTCAATTTTTAGGCCATTTTTTGCTGTTTTCGGCCCGCCACGACCAAACGGTTTGAGATAATCTCACGGGACCTTTTGCCTGACCTTAGCCTGGTTATTTGTAAGGTCTAAGAAAGAAAAAAATCCCGGATTGGATGAAGCACGACGTCGCTGCGTGCCGTCAAAAATCGCTGGTCGGCTCATTTTGCCCCCTCAAACCCTCACCTCGTGCCATTTTTCTGTGTAAAGATTATAATTATAATCTTTTGCGTAAGTCTGTTTTTTTTCCCTAGACCTCACAAATAACCAGACTTAGGTTGGGCAAAAGGTCCCATGAGATTATCTCAAACCGTTTGGGCGTGACGGCCCAAAAACCGCAAAAAATGGCCTAAAAATTGACCGGCCTGTCATTTCATCAAAGAAATCCATCAAAAAATCACAATTTGAAATTTTAATTAATTAATAACTTTTTTCTCATAAGAGATAATGACACAAGACTTTCACTTGGTGAAAATTCAGCATTGTGGGCCGCCTAGACTTTATATTTGGTGACCCTGGGGTGACGGGTTCAGTGCCCCCCACACCCACGAAGTGGGCATACTTTTGAAAATCACGTTTTTTCAGTTTTTCCCCTTAAAGGAGGGGAAGGAGTCGTTTTAGAGACTTCAAGCATCTCTTTGATGTTGAACAACTTTTTGAGGCAGACATTTCTTTATTTATGTTTCATTCGCCTCTGGCTGACCGTTTAGCCGTTATTTGCCGCCGAAGGCGTGATTTTTGGCGATTTTTGCCGTTTCCGAGGTTTTAATGGACATTTAGGAGGGGAAAGAGTTGTCCAATCAAGTTGATGATGAAGTACATTTTTGTACGCAATTGCATTGGCTAAATTTCATGTGAAGTAAAATTTTTTGTACCTCTAACCGGTTTTGCTCCAGCTGAATCGATTTACAGATACCCCCTAAAAACCGGAAAAAACCGGTTTTTCATAAAATTCACGGCCGGTTTTGGCCGGATCCGGCTCAAATTTTGCATGGAGTCATCCTTTGATATTCCCAACAGTTGATACTTGACTCAGCAAGATCCCAGAAAAGTGTGGTATATCTACCCCCCCCCCCCTTGGAAGTATATTAAAAAGTTTTTCTAGTATATGCTTTTGTTATTTAGGACATATAACATTCCCAAACAAGGAACATTTCTTGCAAGAATATAATTCTCAATTGCAAGGAATGAACACTACACAATTATTAGAAACAATAAACAAAGAAATACAACGTAGACGCTCAATCCATCCAACGAAAGTCATTAATAGTCAGAAAATTAAGAAAAGTTATAAACCTTTACATAATCATTTATTTAATCCAAATAATATAAAACTCGATGAGCTTTCAACAAATAATATTAAACAAGAACTACCCGGTGTATTTTCTTTCCCATTACTCTCTGAAATTATGTGTGATGAAATAAGAAAAGAATTTGCACATTTTGAGAATCAGGGCTTAGAACATCAAAGACCTACTTCTATGAGAAAAAATGGACTATTGCTCGAAGAATTTGGTGTCTTAGGGAACTTTTAGTGACTTTAATTTTTTTTTGTTCTTTTCCTATAATTTTATCCCCCTTTTTGTTTGATATTTTCTATTCGGTTCTCTACTAACTTATGTATAAAGTCGAAGACTTCTTCTCAGTACTAACTTTTAATGAAGAAGGGAAAAACTAGACGTCTATTATAAAGTAGGTATCGGTTGAGAACTTCATTTTCATTGTTTTTTTTTATTTTTTATTATTTCATATTTGCTTCTTTTAATTAAATATTTTACTTAAATTTGTTTTCTTACTTTGATATTTTGTTCAGCCATCTCCTTATTATCAATAACTAAATGAATGCCCTTTTGTTTGTTTACTTACTTTGCTACTTTAGGACGCAACTTTCCTTGTTACTAATGAATTCTATGTCCCATGATTACCTTTGTTTTAAAAAATTGAAAGAATAAGTCGGTAACTGTATTTTATTTAGATGGCCTGTTAGAAGAAATTGTTAGTCATATTGAACCTTTAGCCAAAGAAATATTTCCTAATATGGTTGGCAATGAACATGGACTAGATTCGTACAAAGCATTTACCGTTGAATATAATGGTGCTAAAGATGCTGTTAATCCTGATACTGAACTAGATACACATTTTGACAATAGTGAAGTAACCCTTAATATTCCATTAACCTCATCTGTAGAAGATTATGACGGTTCAGAATTATATTTTGAATACAAAAATGGATTCAAATCCGTGAATATGGAAGTTGGTAGGGGTATTTTACATTCTGGAAGGCATTTACACGGTGCAATGCCAATTGAGGAAGGTTATAGGCATAATATTATTATTTGGATGAGATCATCAGAAATTAGAAATATGGTGTGTCCTATGTGTAATGAAGTTCCTGTATTAGAGGCTGTCCAAGGTACTGCAGGCGATGGATTTACTATGTAGACTGATGAGTTTAGCATTGCTTTTAAACATATAAGATATCAATAAACAAGAATAACAACAAACATCAGTACCAAATAAAGTAAAAAATATGTATATTTTTTAAATCTGAAAAGTGGGATAGAGATTAGAGTTTCTATTATACTCATCTATTGGTTTATGGACAGACATTAAAAGGATATATAGTTTAGATTCCCTGCATGGCATTGACAAAAAGAAAATATTTTAAAAATCACCTTTCTATCTTTAATAACAGCTGTTAAGTGTGTTCACCCATAGCCTTAGTGTTAGACAATGTGAGTTTATATAGTAGCTTTGTTACAAAATTATTACATTACCTTAGTTTCATTGATTTATTGTATTTTAAGGGGGGGGGGGCGAAAGTGACACTTTTTGAAACCAAAACTAAAAGTCAAAGGAACTCAACTAAAAAAAGAGGTACAGGTCTGAGATTTTGCATGGCAGTTGCTTTATAGGGGTACAATTTATATGGAACTGTGAAGAAACGGCGGCGCAACCGCCGAAAACCGCCGAGAAAAGGCAAAAAAAATTTCGGCGGGAAACGGCGGTTTTCGGCGGTTGCGCCACCGTTTCTTCACAGTTCCATATTATACCCCTATAAAGCAACTGCCATGCAAAATCTCAGACCTGTAACTCTGTTTTTAGTTGAGTTCCTTTGTTTACTTTTAGTTTTGGTTTCAAAAAGTGTCACTTTCGCCCCCCCCTTTACATACTATGAATTTGATTATTATAGGTATATTAAAACTATTCTTAATCATTTTTATATTTTCAGATTTTAATGTTATATTAGAGAGAAATAAATATTTTTATCTTTTTAATTATTACAAAATAATTGTGTAATTAAATACAAAACAACTTACATTCATACTTAAGGAAAGTTATCATGTCAAGATTAATAAGGTTTAAACTTTTAAAGTTTGTGACTATTAAGGTTACTTTATATGAAGAGGGTAAAAAGCAAAAGATAAAATATACACTGCCTAGTTAATTAAATATAATTGATTTTTTATATAACAGAATAAGATATTTAACCAACTAATTCTTGACCTACTTTTACTCCTTTTTTAATTTAACTTGTGAGTTGGAAGAAATTCAACAAAAAATGAACTATTTTAAGATGATATCTAAACACTAGATGAAAGCTTGTTTGTTATTATCGTATTTGGTGCTTCTGTCCACTGGAGGTTGCCAGGGCAAGTTGGTACAAATTACAGAAGAAAACTGGCGCGAAGTACTCACTGGACAATGGATGGTAGAATTGTAAGTATTTAATCCTTTATTTTAAAGTTAAATTTTTTTTCACATCGAACAAGTAATAAACTTTCAAAATCTTTTATTTTATTTTTGTAAGTTGGCAAGTGGAAGTACAATAATGTTGAAAAATTTTCACTTTCAGTTGTGTCAATAAATAGCTAACAAATTCAGCAGCAGCAGTTGTTTATTGTTTCGCCGTTGTTCCTTCAAAGTTTCACAATATATCCGGCCTAAATCATTTAACCAATTTAATTTCGTGAGAAATCCTAGTTCTGTAACATTTTTGTTTGTTGAATTTATATGTGTGTAATAAGTAGCACATCTGCCCACGTTATAATTAAGAATCAGATATCATTTATGTCAAATTTTAACCAAATCATTTCAATTTACTTGGATTTTGTAACATTTTATATTTTACAATTTTACTTCTATAATTCTTTTCAACTTGGTAAGGAGGTTAGGATAACTTTTAATTTAATAAAAAACTCTTGTTCAAATGTTAGATTTATAATTCTGCTATATAGGCAATTGTAAATAGTAATAGTAAAATGGTAGTTTGTTCAAAAGATATTCTGTGCTTTGAACTTTTAATATATTTGTCCTTGTTTAGTTTTGCGCCTTGGTGTCCTGCGTGCCGTGCCCTCCAACCTTCCTGGGAAGAATTCAGCACTTGGAGCGAAGATCTTGAGATTAATGTTGCTCAGGTAATAAAATAGATAGATACGTATTTAGATAGATTGATAGATAGTAAGGCTGATAGGGCCCCGAAATTGGATACACTAAGGGAGGGGGGGGGGGGGGGAGGTTAATGCAACCATCTCGTAATCAATGCGCAAATGGCACTTATAATCCGAATTTCAGGATTAAATTTGGAATGAGTAATCCTTGGTAGGTCTATTTTCCCCAAATCGAAAAAAAAATTGGAAAGGAAACGGCTGTCGGCTCGGCCGATTAACCGATTTTTGGCTATTTCAGGGCAAATCCGTCAGTAATTACATTATTACGTAGGAATCAACTTTTTGAATGATATTTCTACATTATTTGGTATTAAAATGATACCTACTAGAAATTTTTAAAAAGTTTTTTGATATTATAAATAATTTTGCCCTAACAAAAGTCCAAGTACCCCCTCCCTCTTCCCCTTTGGTTGTGATTACATCCGTCTCTTTAGTAGTTTGTTTTATATTTCTGAATATTACAGGACTTTAGTCTGTCTTTTTAATAACGATTTCTTTTTCTAATAAGGGGGGGGGGGGGTTAATGCAACCATCTCGTAATCAATGTATAATTGGCACTTAGAATTCGAATTTCGATCTGAAATTTTGCATGAGTAATCCTTGGTAGGTCTATTTTCCCTAAATCGAAGAAAAAGTTGGAAAAGTAACGGCTGGCAGCTGGCGGCTCAGCCGTTAGCCGTTTTTTGCCTATTTTCAGGGCAAATTCATCATTAATTACGTAGGAATCAACTTTTAAAAACATATTTTTGGTTTAATTCATGTTAAATGATAACAATAACCATCTTTAAAAATTCTAGTATCAGCTGCTAAACGGCTAGAACCGGCTGAAAACGGCTGGGAGCCGCCAAGAGTATGAAGAGTAGATAGAGCATGTGACATGTCTAGGGGTAGGTTTTTATGGTTGCTGAGCTCAAAAATGCTACCAAAAATAGTGGCGGCCCATCCATATGGCAGCTGGGTAACAGCTGCAGCTCAGCTGGGAGCGGCCAAGAGTAGAATCAGTAGATAGGGCTTGTGACGTGTCTAGGGGTAGGTTTTTAAGGGTGCTGAGCTCAATTCTACTACAAAAATAGAAGCAGCCTATCCATATGGCAGCTGATAAACGGCCGCAGCTCAGCTGGGAGTGTCCAATAGTAGAATGAGTAGGTTTAGCTTGTGACATGTCTAGGGGTAGGTTTTTAAGGGTGCTGAGTTCAAAAATACTGCCAAAAATAGTGGCCGCCCATCCATATGGCAGCTGGGTAACGGCCGCAGCTCACCTTTAAGCGGCATGAGTAGAATGAGTAGATAGGGCTTGTGACGTGTCTAGGGGTAGGTTTTTATGGGTGCTGAGCTCAATACTACTACCAAAAATAGAAGCATCCCATCCATATGGCAGCTGGGTAACGGCCGCAGCTCACCTTAGAGCGGCCAAGAGTATGAAGAGTAGATAGGGCTTGTGACATGTCTATTGCCTAGGGGTAGGTTTTTATGGGTGCTGAGCTCAAAAATGCTACTAAAATTAGTGTGGGCCCATCCATATGGCAGCTGGGTAAGAGCTGCAGCTCAGCTGGGAATGGCCAAGAGTAAATTGAGTAGATAGTGCTTGTGACGTGTCTAGGGGTAGGTTTTTATGGGTGCTGAGCTTAATACTACTACCAAAAATAGAAGCTGCACATCCATATGACAGCTGGGTAACGGCCGGAGCTCACCTAAGAGCGGCCAGGAGTATGAAGAGTAAATAGGGCTTGTGACATGTTTAGGGGTAGGTTTTTATGGTTGCTGAGCTCAAAAATGCTACCAAAAATAGTGGCAGCCCATCCCTATGGCAGCTGGGTAACAGCTGCAGCTCAGCTGGGAGCGGCCAAGAGTAGAATCAGTAGATAGGGCTTGTGACGTGTCTAGGGGTAGGTTTTTATGTTTGCTGAGCTCAATACTACTACAAAAATAGTGGCGACCAATCCACATGGCAGCTGGGTAACGGCTGCAGCTCAGCTGAGAGCGGCCAAGAGTAGAATGAGTAGATAGGGCTTGTGACGTGTCTAGGGGTAGGTTTTTAGGGGTGCTGAGCTCAAAAATACTAACAAAAATAGGGGCGGCCCATCCACATGGCAGCTGGGTAACAGCTACAGCTCAGCTAGACACGTCACAAGCCCTATGTACTCATTATACTCTTGGCCGCTCCCAGCTTTGATGCAGCTGTTACCCAGCTGCCATATGGATGGGCGGCCACTATTTTTGGTAGTATTTTTATTATTTTTTGAGCTCAGCACCCATTAAAACCTAACCCTAGACACCTCACAAGCCCTATGTACTCATTCTACTCTTGGCCGCTCCCAGCTGAGCTGCAGCTGTTACCCAGCTGCCATGTGGATTGGTCGCCACTATTTTTGGTAGCAGTTTTGAGCTCAGCAACCATAAAAACCTACCCCTAAACATGGCACAAGCCTTATCTACTCATTCTACTCTTGGCCACTCCAAGGTGAGCTGCGGCCGTTACCCAACTGCCATATGGATGAGCGCCACTATTTTTGGTAGTATTTTTGAGCTTATCACCCCTAAAAACCTACCCCTAGACAGACAAGTCACAAGCCCCATCTACTCATTCTACTCTTAGCCGCTCCCAGCTGAGCAGCGGCCGTTACCCAGCTGCCAATGGATGAGCTGCCACTATTTTTTGTAGTATTATTGAGCTCAGCACCCATAAAAACCTACCCCAAGACACGTCACAAGCCCTACTACTTATTCTACTCTTGGCCGCTACCAGCTGAGCTGCAGCTGTTACCCAGCTGCCATATGGATGGGCTGCCACTATTTTTGGTAGCATTTTAGAGCTCAGCAACCATGAAAACTTACCCCTAGACATGTCACATGCCCTATCTACTCATCATACTCTTGGCGGCTCCCAGCCGTTTTCAGTCGGTTCTAGCCGTTTAGCAGCTGGCACTAGAAATTTTAAAAATGGTTATTGCTATCATTTAACATGAATTAAACCAAATATATGTTTTTAAAAGTTGATTCCTACGTAATTAATGATGAATTTGCCCTGAAAATAGGCAAAAAACGGCTAAACGGCTGAACCGCCAGCTGCCAGCCGTTACTTTTCCAACTTTTTCTTCGATTTAGGGAAAATAGACCTACCAAGGATTACTCATGCAAAATTTCAGATCAAAATTCGAATTCTAAGTGCCATTTATACATTGATTACTTACGAGATGGTAGCATTAAAAACCCCCCCATTTTTTTAGCTTTTGTACTTATAGGTATATTATTTTCACATTTACTTCATAAAATGTTCTTTTTATGACAATTGTACATTTTCTATTACCTAGTTAAAATGACCGACAGAAACACTCGGACTTCTGTTCTAAAAAAGCCAATCATAGATGAAATATTGTGAACCTAGACAAAAAGATTGATTGATAATAGATAGATAGATAGAAAGATAAACAGTTTATTAGACAGATTGATGAATAATGAATATATGGTTGAAGGACCCATGCACAATTGTACCTAATTTTAGATTGATGTAACAACCAGTCCTGGTCTTTCTGGAAGATTCATGGTCACTGCTCTGCCCACAATTTTCCAGTTAGTATTACAATATTTTAACTTTGATCCATTGATTAAAGTTTAGGAAATCCGCAAAGGGTTAGGGCACTCCACAGTGGAAAGATTTAGGTTCTTAAATGATATGGTGATTTTCCCCAAATTATTGAGTCAAGGACAAAAAACGCGTTGTTTTTTTTTTTTTTTTTTTTTCTTAAGGTCACAATAGGTAAGGTTATATTTGGTACAGGGTAGCACCGCACAGCAGGGTCAAGGTTCCAAAGGTATAGGCCCCCCATGGTGAGTGTTCTCTGCTTGCTAAGCACTTTCAGGAATGAATTAAAAAGGAAAACGATAGATTATTGATGTTTAAAGACGAATAATGTATTCTAGCCCTAAATGATTTCTTTCATCGTCTAAAAAAGATTTCAAAACTCAGAATGAGCGAGAAAAACGTACAAAACTCTACTTAAAACCACCTTCCTTTTTTTTAGTGTTAAAGATGGAATCTTCCGCCAATATCGTGGAGCTCGTGACAAGGACTCTTTCATTGTTTATATTGAGGAGAAGAAATGGCAGAGCGTGGAACCTGTGTCAGACTGGAAGGCTCCAGATTCTCTCCAGATGTCAGCTGTTTCCTATTTCTTCAAGTTATCCATGATTCTTAGGTAGGTAACATTTTCTTAACCGTTACGTTGTAACGCACTTTTTGTAATGTATATTTCAAAATTACCCAAGTTCTTTTCTTAGGTGAAAAAGAAACAATTTATATGTGTAATTCCCATTGAATCACTTTGAACCTTTAAGAGCTTTATTCAACATTTTCAAGGAAAGTTACAAAAATGATTTTGTTTATTTCTATTTTTTAACACTAATAGGTGAGTAGATGATTCCAGTTATCTTGATAATTTACCTACCTTTCGCTCCTTGGAACAAAATTGTTTTGTGAATTATTTCTTAATTTTATCCCAGGGGTGCACAGTGAGCCCAGAAATCCAACTTTGTGGAAAAAATTATTTATGCCCAAAATCGAACTTTAGAAAATCAATTATTTTAAAAGTCCATGTTAAAATTCATCATATTAGAGGAGGTTTGCCATTTTAAATTAATGAAAAATTTAAAAAATTAAAGTTTTTATGGCCTTCTGAAGTTGTTACCCTGGAATTCACGAAATTTAGATACAAAAATCTCCCAAAAAAAATATTTTTAAATTTTTTTTTGTTTTACTTGTCATTTAATCAAATATTAACTTAGGACGTAATGTAATAACATTTTAGAAAGGTTGTGCAATTATCTAACGCTGGATAACAAGAAACTAAATAGTTTTGTATAAAAAAACCTCTTGAATCCATATTAAAGAAAGTTGGTGAAAATGCAAAAAAAAGCACGTTGAATATTTTTTTAAGCTCTGATTCAAATACCTTGATCTTTTTAGCAACGAGGTGAAAATTTTTAGGATGAAGTTCTAGCATTAATTAGGCAATATATAAGAGGATCCCATTGGTCTTATCAACTTTCACTTAGTTGCTTAACCTCTATAGATATTTTTGTAAAGGTCGTTTTAAGCTATTTTTAGTGTATAATCCTTATATAATTTGTTGCCGGATTTCATTATAGAGAAAAATCCTTTTACAGTGTAAAAATCTGGCAAAATGCCTTTCCGAAAAATCATGGCATAAAATTTTCCCACCAGTGGTGGAAAAGTTAGAGCACCTCAAAATAAAATTTTACTATGCCCTTGTGTATTGGACCCTGAGGGCCTCCTGGAGGGGCTACCAGAAATCTAAAGGTATCTTTAGAACCACAATGGCCGGCTCTAACTGCACTCAGAAGAAGTCAGAGATAATTGCCGGCCGCCTTCCGTCCTTTAATTGGCGGCAAAGTTAGCACACCAAAAAAATGACAATTTTTTGTTGTGTTTTTTGCACACAGGGCGGCGTGTGTTTGTGGCGCAGCCACGTGTATTACCACTTTTTGTAGGTCATTCCAAGCCGGATTGGCGGGTGTACGGCCAGAGATGGTCTGACCAGCCGTTTGGCCGACAGCTGCAGTTAAAGGTCGCAAAAATTGTCAAAAATTGAAGTTTTTGAGAATTTTTGGCATGCCAGTGCAGCCAGACTGCTTGGCTGACAGGCCTGGGACACATGTCACCTGACACACTGGGCCATTGCCCATCTTTGCTATTTTGCACAATTTTTTTCCCATCCCTTCCCTGGCCGTGATGGCCATTCAAAGTGGCCTGGGCCAAAATCGACCAAAAACCAATTTTTGGGGGTGATATTTTGACCCCCCAATCATCTAGAGAGGGAGGTAGGGATGATTTTGTTAATTCTGTAAAAGGTACTATAAAAACCTTTTAATTAAAAAAAAAATTGTTTGAATTGGTTGAAAAATAAGGAAGTTATTAATTTTTTCCACAAAATTGGATTCCTGGGCTCACTGTGGGGTGTATATTCTGCACAAGATAATTTTTTTCCCCTGCTACAAAATTCCCCCCCCCCCCCCCTGTTTTATCCACCAAGAATGGGGGAAAATTATAAAATATTTCTCGTATTCATTCGAATCCGGTGGATAGGAACCGGTTCTCCTCCACACGAAAAAACTATGTCTAGCATCGTATTATATCCAGCTTTCTACGAATATAATAATGTACAATCATAAGATTAAAACCAGTTTTTTTTAGCCCGTGCCTTCGGTACCTCGGGGCTAAAAAAAACTGGTTTTAATCTTATAATTGTACATTCTATATTCGCGGAAAGCTAGACAAAGTTTTTATTAAAAATTCTATATTTTATTCATTTCTTCCTCCAATCACATATTTTTATTCTCACCCCCCCCCCCCCCTTTAGCAGGGTTAATTTTGCAGAATATACATTGACAACCCTGATTTATCCTTTTCTCAGGGAATAGCACAATTGACTGCAAATAAATGCACCCTTTTATTGTAATGAATAAAGAAGATTATACTTTATGAAGATACTAGTGGGTACGCCCCTAGGGGCACTTGAGGAGGGGAGAGTCGAATTTAATAACCCAATTCATATATTAGATTTTAAAAGAAAAATTTTTTAAAAATTTGGAGGGGGGATTTTTTTTGGAAGGGGGCCCTCCTTCCATCCCCATTTTAAATTTTAGTTAGAAAAAAAATAGTTATAAACCCTCCCGGGACCTATGTGAAGCTACCCTGTTAAGGAAAACCCGATCGGTTCAGCGGTTAGCCAGATCCTTCGGTACAAACACACAGACAAACAGACATCCTGTTACTTTAGTATAAGAATTAAATATTGGTGGAAAAGTTCGCACCAAAACATGTCTAACTCTATTAGAAAATTAAGACTTATACCTACTCAGAAATTTTTGGAGAATAAATGGCTGGATGAGTTTGTATGTATCATTTATAGTACATTGTCAACCTCTTCCCTGTGCTGGAAGGAAGGAACTTGCTTCTCATTTCTATTGAAATAAGATTTATTCAGAGAAATTAAATTTGCTGTTGTCAACTTCTGAATTTCTCTTTCTCCTAGTAACATCTTAGTAACCTATTGTTAGTTGAGTTCTGATTCTTCTCCCCACCCTCTGCACTTATTTGTTCTAATTAATAAGAATTATTTATCTTTTAAAATATGTTTGCCTGTCTGTATCAAAAGATCTTGCTATCCGTTAGACTTATAAAGTTTCTCTTTTTTGAGAGAAGCTCAAGATAAATTGCCTTAAGTAGAAGGTCAACATATACCCCCTTAAAGATATTTTTTTTATATAAAATTAACTGCGAGAGGAAGGGTTCAAACAGAGTCAAGTCTTTTCGAGACTAGGATCGGCCCGTATAATAATAAATTACCTGTTCATTGGAATTTCTCCTTTTGTTTTTCCTTTCGATTACATTTATATCACATATCTACTTTGGTTTTGTCAATTTACTTGTTTTTAAGTCTGTTATTTTCTAAAAACATTTTTCGACTGGGCCGAGTAGGTATAAGCCACATTTCAAGTTATGATAATTAGGCTTCTTTCTAAATTCTTGCTTGTTTGTAAGAAGGTTTTAGGAAGAAATATATATTTTCATCAACTTTAAAGAGAAATTTACAAGTTCTAAGTGTTCTAGATAATTTTTAATTGCTCATTGTACTTGAGAAATCATTGTTGCAAAAGAACAGCTAAAAAAAACTATATGCTAGGGGCACAACCCCTAGTACCCAAAGAGGACTATCCACGAACAAGAGCAAGTGATTCTATGCATCTTACAGCATTGAGCCATAGTATTTTTAAAAGCGAAGCTTTTCTATAATTAGGGTCGGTCCGTCCGTACGTCCGTAACGGATAGCTTTTTTCGTTAATTTTGGCATGTTAGAATTGTCCTATCGATTTCAAATTTTGCATGGTGATTCCTTTAGTAGTTGGGTACGATTTAGAAAGCGTAGCAACTCTATAATCATCACCAAAATGTCCGTACGTCCATTTTAAACATGTTGATTTTTTACTTTTTTAACAACAAATTTTTATGTGATCTAATCATCCTATTGATCTGATTTTTGGTATATTAATTCCTGGGACAACAAAGGATAATTTAATAAGCGAAGCAACTCTATAACCAAGTCCTAAAAATGTAAGTATGTCCATAAACATTATCCTGAATTAAGCAGTTTTTCAACAAATTTACTTACAATTTTGCTTTGACTCTTATACATTTTTTATATTATGATTATTCAGTTATGACACTATACAAGTGTTAATGTCCGTTTATCTTAACGTTTCAGTGCTTCGCTTTTATGGATGTTGTCATCCTTGTTTTAGTAAATATACTAGGTTTATGTTTAATATTTGCTTTATCGACTAAAAATTTTGGTTTCACCATGGTTTTATATGAAAAAAACTTTTAAATGTTAAGCATTGTTTGGTGCAATATCATCGAATGTTTTGATGAGTTCAAACTGTTAAAAGCTTTGACACAAAATAAATTATTGTGATCAAAAATGTAGTAACTTGTAAACAGTTTAATTAATTTATTTTTGCAATTTACAACATTTGATGCTTTTCTGCAGTGTTATTTTTTTGTCCTTTGAACTCAACAAAGCATTTGATGATATTGCTTAAAAAATTGCTTTACATTTCAAAGTTTTTTTCATATAAAACCATGGTGAAACCTAACTTTTTAGTCGATAAAGCAAATATTAAACATAAACCTAGTATATTCATTAAAAAAATACTATGGGTCAATGCTGGAAGATGCTTAGAATCACTTGCTCTGGTTCGTAGATAGTCATCTTTAAAAAAAAGAAACAGTTATTTATTAAGGTTTTAACATTATGTATTTTTCAATAATACATATTCAAACTCTATTATTGAAAGAGGCAGAGACCAATATTCTTAAATTGATTATGTGTTTTAGTCAAATAGGTATTTAATAGTGAAACAATCCCCCTTTCCCTTCTTCCCTTCTTGAAACTTATTGGATCTAATGAGTAAATTAGTGTTCTATTTACAACCTATTAGGTAAATAGGTATAAAGATTACCTGAACAGCTGTTTGATTTACCATATCTCAACTTTTTCGGAGCTAAGGTTTCATTCGTTTATCTAAATATTAAGGATCAAGTAGCTCTTTTTCAATACTTTGTAAGTTTACAAAGAAATTGTGTCCCTATTCCATTATTTCTCTCACACACTCATCCATATTCACACACGGAAGAAACCCAATACATTTGTCTTATCAACCAATATTCAAACCAATAGTTTCAGTCTGGTTGCATACGCTTACCACAGGACCATTAGACCGGACCAGTTTTCACACGCATGGAAGGGTTGTCCAATTTCACTAGACTGGCCCGGTTTTCACATATAGATGGCTCTTTTTTATTAAAATGGTTCATTAATGATAGTTTCAGTCTGTTTGCATTTGGTTCATTTGAGAGGATTTTATATTTCTATCAGAATGGTTCATCAACAGAAGCTTCAATGTAGCCTTCATGCTTTACCTTAGTAAGGTTTCCAATTTATACCTTGGCTTATTTTTCTATTCATCATTAATCAACATTAATCAACCTAGTATTTTGGTTAAATAATCAGTTTTATTAACACTGTCTTTAGGTGCTTTTGTCATTGCTTTTCTTGAGATTATTATTTCTATTTTTGCTAACAATTAGATTTTGTCCCAAGCTAATTCTATAAATAGGGGTTAGCATCAAACTTTCCTCTCATTATTCAAGTCGAATACGTTTAGAAATTTCAATAATGAGGTATCATTCTACACAAATAAGGTCAAAACAAATGTTTTCCCAGTCAGGCTCAAATTTGCAAAGTGACTGATTTCGACACCCAGTGACCCTGCGGCCAAATAAACAAAAATATATATCATATAATCTTTTATTTTTCTTCTGCTGACAACCTTCTATTATATGATGTGATAGATAAATAATCCAATACGGTCATGAATCCGATTAATTTCCTTTGGATATAAACTTTTTCTGAAATGTTAATTTTTCAAAATACCCACGGAGACATTGCAATTGATAGGATTAATCCTTTTACATGTCTTGAGGTAAATGGTTCGAATCTACCCACATCCTCACTTGAGATTTTCATATCAGCCTTGTCTGTCTCTAGGTTCACATCAGAAATGGAATAAAAGTGGGATATATAGTAATTAATGAATGAATAAAACAATTCTTATTGTATAGACCATTAGACTTGAAAAGGAAAGAAATGAAAATATGAAAGGTTTATTATATAACAGCAATAATTTGTCTATTTTCATATATTTCCGATACAAATTATGTTTTGTCTATAAAAATCGTCTGATGCTAAGATCACAGTCAGCTGACGCTGCAAAATTTTCTTTAAATATTATGAGAAGGCAGAAAAAGAGCCTAAAACCATACTCAGACTTATTATTAGAAATAATATAGCCTAAAACCATCTCAAGACCTATAAGAAGCTTCACTGTAAAGAAGAACCATATCGGTCAGTAGTTAGCGAGATCCTTCACTGTAAAGGAGATCCATATCGGTTCAGTGGTTAGCGAAATCCTCTAGATACAAAAAAGGCTTACTTCTCTATATAATAGTTAATATCACCCAATTAATAGACAGCCCTTCCCTTTTTTTTCAGACCCCCCCCCCCCCCCCCCCCAAACGGGGGTGCCCAAATCTGCCCCAAAAGGACCGATAAAGTTCGGCCCAAAACTGCCCGCCCAAAACGAGTTTTGGGCCGGACCAGCCAATATTATTACTAGTTGCTTCGAACCTAACCTCTACGTGTTCAAATTAGCATACAAATCACCCTAAGATCATTGTAAAGTTTCCTTGAAAAGACCAGTAGTTTTTTTTACATTGTTAGCTTCAGACAAAGAAACCTTACTACTTTATAATATAGGGTGTGATGCGAGTCTAATATTAACTATATCAATTAACATGACGTTATGTTCAGACAAAAACAGATTTATTATTTAAAATGTTCGTATCTCATTCTTACGCATAAAACATTTCATGGTATAGTCAACAAAAATTATCTCTAAATTGAAATTTGGTGTGTAATTTTATTGGCAAAATAAAATAATTTTGAATCCTTCTCTAATTTTTTATATTTATAATGAAATAAGATAGTTTTCAGTCCTCTAATTTTTTATATTTATAATGAAATAAAATAGTTTTCAGTCCTTCTCTAATTTTTTATATTTATAATGAAATAAAATAGTTTTCAGTCCTTCTCTAATTTTTTATATTTATAATGAAATAAAATAGTTTTCAGTCCTTCTCTAATTTTTTATATTTATAATGAAATATAATAGTTTTCAGTCCTTCTCTAATTTTTTAAAAGCGAAGCTTTTCTATAATTAGGGTCGGTCCGTCCGTACGTCCGTAACGGATAGCTTTTTTCGTTAATTTAGGCATGTTAGAATTGTCCACTCGATTTCAAATTTTGCATGGTGATTCCTTTAATAGTTAGGTACGATTTAGAAAGCGTAGCAACTCTATAATCATCACCAAAATGTCCGTACGTCCATTTTAAACATGTTGATTTTTTTACATTTTTAACAACAAATTTTTATGTGATCTAATCCTCGGATTGATCTGATTTTTTGTATATTGATTCCTGGGACAACAAAGTATAATTTAATAAGCGAAGCAACTCTATAATCAAGTCCTAAAAATGTAAGTATGTCCATAAACATTATCCTGAATCAAGCTGTTTTTCAACAAATTTACTTACAATTTTGCTTTGACTCTTATACATTTATATTCTGATTATTCAGTCCTGACACTATACAAGTGTTAATGTCCGTTTGTCCTACCGTTTCAGTGCTTCGCTTTTATGGATGTTGTCATCCTTGTTATATTTATAATTTCAGAAATGTCCACACTACACTAACTGAAGAGTATCAACTTCCATCCTGGGCTTCTTACATTGCTTTTGCCATTGCAACCATTTTGTTAGGTAAAAACAATCATAAAACAATAATTGCATTTTATGCGAAGGTTGATTGTTGTAGAGATCCTGTAAGGTCAAATTTAGAATAATTGTCAGTGGAGGTTTTGGATAGTTGTTGCAAATTTTTACAAAATCAGGAAGCTAATACCTAGTGCTTTTTGTTGTTTTACAGGGATTTAGAGATAGGACTTTTAACTAGAAATTAATATCCTGCCCCCCTTCCCCCGTAATTCCCTTAACGGGATATCCTGAATTTGAGAACTAGCATGTCCTCTATTTGTCCTCTCCCTGCATAATATTTCCTCTAATATCTAACATTTGGGTGGAATCTTTAGATACTTTTTATTACATACAATATTTAGCCCTGTTGTTATATTATTTTGAAAATCTTAGGTGGCATCCTTGGACTGTTGATGGTCTGCTGTATTGATTGTATTTGGCCACCTAGACGTGATGTTGGACCTCCTCCCCAACAACAAAAGAAAAGAGAGGACAAAAAGGTACCTCACAAAATTAAGTTGAAAAAGTAAAAGTTACATGCTTTTTTTTTAGAAAGCCATAAAAAGTCTCGTAACGTTAAAAGATCTATTTCTGATTTGACATAAAAAATCTCGATGACAGATTATAGTAAATTGGTCACTAAAGAAAATTTAATAATTTAGGTTTAGATTATTTCCAAGACGTATTGCACATCACCAGAGGCCCTAAAATAATATATTTGTCAATTTTTTTTATTGAAAGTGTATGTAACTAATGGTGTGTTATTACCATACTATCTCATCTTTTCGACTTTTTTTTTATCTCCTAAATGGATGGTAAATCCCCAAAATATAGAGGCCATTTTAGTGATCAATAGAGCTATAAAGTAACGCTTGTATGTCACATGGAAGATATCTAATTATATACAGGGTGGGGCAAATAAGACCGGACAAACTTTAAACGGCCATAGTGCCAAAACTACTTGACCAATCAGGACGTTTGACCACAATATAAAAAGCTTACGTAATGACCTTTAAGCACAAAAAAAATTTTGGACGAAGATAGACGTGTACACCGAGCTGGCCGCGCATATGTTCAACAAGGCAGATTCCAAATGCGCCGGTAACTAACGCGCAAAATCACATAACGTAGGGTCCGATAGGGAAGGAGTTGGAATCTTAACCCCAAATTTTGTGGGTGTCTTAGGCTCATTGAGACACACATGTTGCTGTGTTTAAATCCATTTTAGCTCAATCCTAGCCGAAATGAGATCGATTTTTCAAGATTTTGAGCCTTAAGAAATCACAAACAGTAGGGCCCGACAGGGAAGGGGTTTGAAATTTGACCCAAAGTTTTTTGTGTGTCTTAAGCTCATCGAGACACGCATTTTGAGTACTTAAAGTCCACTGTAGCTAAATCCTAGCCCAAATGAGAGCAAAAACATGGATTTTGTCAATTTGGTGGTTACTCATGTTCCTAAGGAAATGTGGCCTCCCAGCAGCCTGATCTTAATTCAATGGACTTTTGGGCCTAGGGCTACTTTGAAGCATGCACCAATAGACGTGCCCATACCACAAAGACCTCCCTCATTGCCACTATCAAGGAGAACTACGCCAGCTTGGGCAGGTACATTTTGACCTGGACCTGCCAGCGGTTGAGGAGGCCGGTAGAGGCGGGGATTGAGGCTGGCGACGATTTTGTTGAATTATCTACTAGTCATATACCTATTTTGCTTGCCAGTTTTTAAAATTCAATAAAATCTTTAAAATTAACGATTTTATGTTTATTTGTTTAGAAGTTAGAATTTGTCCGGTCTTATTTGCCCCACCCTGTATATATCTAGGACTCAGATATAGAGGATGAGGATGATAGCCAGGGTGAAGACACTCAGGAGGAGGATTTAGGATCCCAGGACGAAGGGACTGAAGCAGGGATGGAATTTGTCTTGATATTGTTTGCTAGAAGCTAAATAATTTTCGGATCATATGAAGGAAATGAAGTCATTCCTTAAAGGGCGAATATAGGTTGAATATAATATGGGCTCAAAAAAAACGTGCAATTCCATAGATTATTAGTAACTTTAAGATATTGACATATCCAAATGTATAAGTCTGTTATAGCTTAAAACCTGAACATTCTCAGGATAAATTTATGTAATAAGTGTGGTTCCCTAAGAACTCCAAACACCCTAGCATCACACAAGGCTTCGGTTTAAGGTTGAATTAAAAAGCTTTCGTTAAATGATAGTCGTAATAAAAGTGGAAACCAGTTATCAATCTATTTTTTTTGTATTGTGGATTGTTTCTTCCTTGACAATATTCCCCAACAAAGTGTAAAGTATATGAATTTTATTTTTTTTTAAAAACCTTTACAGGAGAAATTTTATTTCATGTAAGTATGAAAATTATATGGTAATTCTTATAATTAATTTAAAGAGGACAAAAATAATAGGTGAATAGTGTTTTTTTTCTTATATTTTTTTCTGGAGAAAATCTGGCGATCGGTGCGTTTGTGTGTGTGTGTGTTGAAAAATGCGTACTAGGGTAATTATATCATCAAGAATTAATCATTGATCTTTATACAGAAAAAAAAACTTAAAAACATATTATTTACCCTAGTAATTACTCCGGACGCAAATTGACGCAAATTATTTTATGCTTTTTAAAAAATCAATAAAATAGTATATAATATAAAAAAAATAAACACTTTAATTATCAATTAAGATGCATGCCAATGTAATAATCAATTAAACTTAAGAAAACTAGTCAAAAAAAAGTCTTGTAAAGGGGTAAAATAAACGATTTTTTTGACTTTCTCATTTATCATATGTTGAAGTAAAAGCAAAAATTGCAAAATCTACTTAAGGATTTTTTTGATTTTTTAAATTTAACATAGATATTTTAAAAGTATGTAATGGCACCTTTCATATAAGCTCATATCATATTGAAACTATATTCGCCCTTTAAAAGGACAGAAATTTCATTCCAATAAGGACAGAAATCATCTTCCTTTTTCTCAGATAAGTGAAATATGGACAAAAATCACTCTCCTTTTTCTCACATATCTGAAAAAGAGAATAAAAATCACCTCCCTAAATCTCACTTAATCTTCCTAATCCTAAGAAAATTAACCTAGTTCCTCCAAATTCTACCTTTTCATAACAATGTCTACCTTTTCCTTACACATTCTCACTTATTCTCAGATAACCTACCTTATTCTAAGAAATTCTTCCTAAATCTAAGAAAATCTACCTGACTCCCACAAATTCTCCCTTAGTCCCCCAAATTCTTCCTTATTCTAGGAAATTCTACCTTATTCTAAGAAATTCTTCCTTATTCTAAGAAAATCTACCTTATTCCCCCAAATTCTTCCTTATTTTCTGGAAATTCTACATTATTCTAAGAAATTCTTCCTTATTCTATGAAAATCTTACTAATTCTCCCAAATTCTTCCTTATTCTAAGAAAATCTACCTTATTCTAAGAAATTCTTCCTTATTCTAAGAAAATCTACCTTACTAAAACAAATTCTTCCTTATTCTAAGAAAATCTACCTTATTTTAAGAAATTCTTCCTTATTCTAAGAAATTCTACCTTATTCTAAGAAAATCTTCCTTATTTTAACAAATTCTTCCTTATTCTAACAAATTCTTCCTTATTCTAAGAAAATCTACCTTATTCTAAGAAATTCTTCCTTATTCTAAGAAATTCTACCTTATTCTAAGAAAATCTACCTTATTCTAAGAAATTCTTCCTTGTTCTAAGAAAATCTACCTTATTCTAAGAAATTCTTCCTTATTCTAAGAAAATCTATATTATTCTCCCTAATTCTTTCTTATTCCCCCAAATTCTACGTTATTCGGCGTTATCCTCTTAGAAAATTTTTTTTAAATTTTTTTCAATTTTGTACCCCCCCCCCCCCCCCCCCCCCCCCGACTACCGACGAACAACTATTTTAGGTTAGGTTAGGTTTTAGGCTAGGGAGCCGAGCGCTGCGGCTAGGCAGGCAAGGGGGCCGAGCGCTGCGGCTAGGCAGGCAAGGGGGCCGAGCGCTGCGGCTAGGCAGGCTAGGGAGCCGAGCGCTGCGGCCAGAGTTCATAGTTCGCTGTTGGGGGGGGAGGGTACTCAAATTTTCAATATTGAAAAAAAAATTTCTAAGAGGATAATACCCGTTATTCTAAGAAAATCTACCTTATTCTAAGACATTCTTCCTTATTCTAAGAAATTCTACCTTATTTTAAGAAAATCTACCTTATTCTACGAAATTCTTCTTTGTTCTAAGAAAATCTACCTTATTCTAAGAAATTCTTCCTTATTTTAAGAAAATCTATATCATTCTCCCTAATTCTTTCTTATTCACCCACATTCTACCTTATTCTAAGAAAATCTACCTTATTCTAAGAAATTCTTCCTTATTCTAAGAAAATCTACCTAATTCTCCTAAATTCTTTCTTATTCTAAGAAAATCTACCTTATTCTAAGAAAAACTTCCTTATTCTAAGAAAATCTACCTTATTGTAACAAATTCTTCCTTATTCTAAGAAATTCTACCTTATTCTAAGAAATTCTTGCAAAACATAGCAAATTCTTTCAATATATAGGGGTCCAAAACTCAAAAACGAATTTTCAGCGCGATCCGACCACCCGTTCTTGAGATACGGTGACCTGGTGTCCTTGGTACTGATGGTAAGATTTGGGAAATGGTTCGAATCCTTAATAAATTTGGCAGTAAAGGCCAAAAATATTTTGGCACTTAGTCAAAATTTTGCAGAAAAAATACCCAGGTGGACAAATAATTTTGATCAAAAATTGAAAAGTGTCAAAATATTTTTGGACTTTATTTACTAAGGATTCGAACCATTTCCCAAATCTTACCATCGGTACCAAGGACACCAGGTCACCATATCTTGACAACGGGTGGTCGGATCGCGCTGAAAATTCGTTTTTGAGTTTGGGACCCCTATATATTGCAAGAATTTGCTATGTTTTGCAAGAATTTGGGAGAAATAGTTAGAATTTCTTAGAATAAGGTAGATTTTCTTAGAATAAGGAAGAATTTCTTAGAATAAGGTAGATTTTCTTAGAATAAGGTAGAATTTCTTAGAATAAGGAAGAATTTCTTAGAATAAGGTAGATTTTCTTAAAATAAGGAAGAATTTGTTAGAAAAAGGAAGAATTTCTTAGAATAAGGAAGAATTTGGGGGAATTTGGGGGAATAAGGCAGATTTTCTTAGAATAAGGAAGGATTTGGGAGAATAAGGTAGATTTTCTAAAATAAGGTAGAATTTCTTAGAATAAGGAAGAATTTCTTAGAATAAGGTAGATTTTCTTAGAATAAGGAAGAATTTGGGAGAATTAGGTAGATTTTCTTAGAATAAGGAAGAATTTCTCAGAATAAGATGGATTTTCTTAGAACAAGTAAGATTTTCTTAGAATAAGGTAGAATTTGGGGGAATAAGAAAGAATTAGGGAGAATAAGGTAGATTTTCTTAGAATAAGGTAGAATTTCTTAGAATAAGGTAGATTTTCTTTGAACAAGGAAGAATTTCTTAGAATAGGTAGATTTTCTTAGGATAAGGAAGAATTTCTTAGAATAAGGTAGAATTTCTTAGAATAAGGTAGATTTTTTTAGAATAAGGAAGAATTTGGGAGAATTAGGTAGATTTTCTTAGAATAAGGAAGAATTTCTAAGAATAAGGTAGATTTTTTTAGAACAAGTAAGAATTTCTTAGAATAAGGTAGAATTTGGGGGAATAAGGAATAATTAGGGAGAATAAGGTTGATTTTCTTAGAATAAGGAAGAATTTCTTAGAATAAGGTAGATTTTCTTAGAACAAGGAAGAATTTCTTAGAATAAGGAAGAATTTGGAAGAATAAGGTAGATTTTCTTAGAATAAGGAAGAATTTCTTAGAATAAGGTAGATTTTCTTAGAATAAGGTAGAATTTCTTATAACAAGGAAGAATTTGAGGGAATAAGGTAGATTTTCTTAGAATAAGGAAGAATATGGGGGAATAAGGTAAATTTTCTTGAAATAAGGAAGAATTTCTTAGAATAAGGTAAGTTATCTGAGAATAAGGGAGAATTTGTGTAATTAAGGTAGAATTTCTGAGAATAAGGAAGAATTTGGTAAAATGAGGTAGATTAATTAAACATGGTTGTAATAGTGAGGAAAAGGAAGAATTTCTAAGAACTAGGAAGAATTTGTAAGATGGTGGACAGAGGTCACCTTCCTTTAGTGATAATTTGTAAGATAGTGGACAGAAATCACCTTCCTTACTGAGAATTTGTAAGAAAAAGGAAAGGAAATATCCTTCCTATACCCAAGGAAGGGGATTTCTGTCCTTTTTAGGAATGACTTCATTTCCTTCATATGATCCTAATTTTCTTTTACTTGCCATTTTTTTTAGGGGTGGAGGTTGAATGATTTCAAGAGATATTTTTTTGTTCTTATCAATGACCTTCCTCGCCTAAGCAAAAATCATGTGCACGCAATTGAATACTCATAGAACCATGTAAAAAATAAAAAAAAAATTTTTTTGTCTTTTAATAATTTTACTCGCAAGAAAGCAGGGGGAGATATTATTACAATTTGAAACACAAATTCCATTAATTAGAAGATGATTATGAGGGGGGGAGTCAAGATGAGGGGGAGGGGAGCCAGGCAGAAGGCGAGGGGAGCCAAGGAGATGGGGAGGGCGAGGAAACAGAAAGTAGCAACAAGTCCAGAAGAAGAAAACCTCGCAAGGCTGACTAGGTGAGAAATTGTTTGTCCTTGTTTTAGAAATCGGGGTGTTCCAAATGCATATGCATATGCTATTATATTTGTCGTAACAATTTACTTCGTTAAAGCAACTGATATGCCTAATTTGAGCGTTCTAATCCTATTTTAAAGTCTTAGAACACATAACTCTACATTTATTTATACTAGGTAAGCTTTTGGTACACTCCCTCTGTTTTAATTTAGCAATGAAATTAAATCCAGCCATTTCAATAGATTAAAAATACAAAGACTACATTTTTGTGTTTAGAGATTGTGACTTTCTGACTAGAAGATCAGAAGAGTGAACAATTTTAGTTATGTTTACTTGTATAATACAAGTTTTATGACCTATCCATTTACAAAGTTCTAGATTTATTATTTACTCATAAAAAAGGGCGCCACTTAATGATAGTATAATAAATGGAAATAAAGCTAGGCTTGACAGCTGTTTCTAAGATCCATAGGGACCAGAATAAATCAGATAAATATATCTATCCAATTGCATAATATTTTTATTATTCATAAATACATCGACATAATTTTGGACAGAGACTAATATGCTGTGATTTTAATAGTACTTGTTTTAATCAAGTAATGTTTGTTAGCAATTCTTGTATTGAATTCTTTTTAGTAGCGAAGCTACTCTATAATTCACTTTGTCTGTCCGTCAGTTAGTCCGTCAGTAAGTCCGTAACGCTATGGGGGAAATGGGATTTACTCAGCTCCTATAAAAGATAGAATGCTGAAATTTTTTGACAACATTCCTATTAGTAAGGAGCACAATTAACTATAAAACATCAATGGCGGTCGGACCGCTTTTTAGCAGGTTTTAGGCTATTTTTGTATTTTTCATATTTTTCTGCATATCTTTGGTGTTTATGGTCCGATTTCAAAATTTTTTTCAGTTATAGAAATCAAAATTAAATTTCCTGTCGTTTAAAGAAAACAACTATGATGGTCAGACTACCTTTAAACAGGTTTTATGCTATTTTTGTATTTTTCACATTTTTCTCTATATCTTTAGTGTTTTTATGGTCCGATTTTCAAAAATTTTCAGTTATAGATATCAAAATTAAATTTTCTGTCATTTAAAGAAAACAACTATGACAGTCAGACTACCTTTAAACAGGTTTTAGGATATTTTTGTATATTTCACATTTTTCTCCATATCTTTGGTGTTTATGGTCCGATTTCAAAAATTTTTCACTTATAGATATCAAAATTAAATTGTCGTTTAAAGAAAACGACCATGACAGTCAAACTGCCTTTTTGCAGGTTTTTGGTTTTTTAAAAAGTTTTTTCCTTATTTTTCCATTTCTCGTCCGATTTTCCAAATTTTTTAAGTTAAGGATATAAAATTGAATTTCCTGTCGTTTTAAGAAAACAACCGTATTCCCATCCATGAATTTTTGGGCTTCGCTACTTATGGATGTTGTCATCCTTGTTTTATACTGGAAATGCATTCTTTTTATCCTTATAAAAAAGTAAAAGGATCTTTGTCTGTCTTTGTGTATGTACCGAAGGATCTTGCTAACCAATGAACCGATATGGTTCTCCTTTACAGGGTAGCTTCTCATAGGTCCTGGAGAAAAAAAAAATTACTTTTGAAAAAAATAAAATTGATAGTGGGGGTGGTGACTTCTCCCCCCCTACCCTCAAGTGCTCCTCGAAGACTCTCTAATGTCCTTCCATCCTTTTAATATGCCCTAAAATTGTTCTCAAATGTCTTCCAAGCACCCCGTTCCAACAAAGTACACTTTAAGTAATGTAAATACTGTTCTGACAAGAGAACTCAAATATTAAATGATTAAGTCAATGTTTATTAGCATATTCTAATATATGAGCATAGTAGCATGGTAATGAATGAAAGTAAGAAATAACTGGTATTCATTATATTGGACATGAACAATGAACATAGATAAAGTTAACTTAAAAACAAACCTTTAAAAAGTTATGCGCATTAATTTGAAATGACTTAATTAAAGTTAAAATCAAGAGGAGCAATATTTAAGTCATATTTTATAACTTCCTCCTGTTTTTAGTAGCGAAACTACCATATAGTTTGCTTTGTCTGTACTGTAACGCTAAAGGAGGAATTTTGTTTTCTCGGCTCCGATTTATTGATTTTTTGTTTGTTATGAAACTCCTTATCAAAGAGCATCCAGTTCACAACTTACTTTGTCTGTCAGTCAGTCGGTCATGCTATAAAGGACATATGTATATATGTATGTAATTTGAAAGATTTTTTATTCTTATTTTCTTTTTTATATAACCACTAATCATATGCTCCATAGCTCACTTTGTCCATTTATCTATTGATTTTGCCATCCTTTTATAAATTTTAACCAGGGTGTATATTTTTCATAATTCCTCCTTTTCCACTCGGGGAATGATATATTTATCTATTCGAGGGAAAAAGGAGGAGAGTGTGGGAAGGGAAACAAATACAACTTGGTTGGGAAATCTACACTCCTCAGTTCTTACGTAAACTTTATAATCACAAATTAACCATTTTCTTTGATAACTTAAAAATCATGTGGTAAACATTTATTAGGGAAGGTTTAAGGAGACCAGAATATTAGAATAATTAAGCTGCTTTGGTTAGGAAAGCTTTCAAGACCATTCTTTTTATTGCTTTTTTCGTCATATTGCTTTTTTATCGTCAATTTGATTTTAATGTTGGATATACCTAACCCTGATATTGAAGTGTTCCTAGGTTATTGGGAAATGTTTGTTATTGGCTTTACTGCTTATGAAATCTCTCACATTGTTCCTATGAAGTAGCTGATAAAATTAATTGCAAACGAAATGATGTAGCAGTACATGTGGTACACAATGATGTTAATATATTTTCAAACAAATTTTGATTCTGGGGATTCTCCTTAAAGCTTGGAGCGAAGCCACTAGTTTACTGAAAGAAAATGAAAAAGTTATAAGATTTAATTTTTATTTTGTCTTTATTTTTACGTTAAGGGTATCATAAGGGGGGGGGGGGGTAATACAACCATCTCAGTTGATCTCAAATAATCGAAATACATTCTTTCATACCAAATTATAAATTAAAGCTAGGTACTAAGTTGCTATTTCTAAACATAAGAATTTTGCAGATGACTAAATTACTTTCCATTGTTCTATCCCTTTGTGCTCTCATTAAAAGGGGGGAGGCGAAAGTGACACTTTTTGAAACCAAAACTAAAAGTAAACAAAGGAACTCAACTAAAAAAAGAGTTACAGGTCTGAGATTTTGCATGGCAGTTGCTTTATAGGGGTAAAATATGGAACTGCGAAGAAACGGCGGCGCCACCGCCAAAAACCGCCGTTTCCCGCCGAATTTTTTTTTGCCTTTTCTCGGCGGTTTTCGGCGGTTGCGACGCCGTTTCTTTACAGTTCCATATTGTACCCCTAAAAAGCAACTGCCATGCAAAATGTCAGACCTGTAACTCTTTTTTTAGTTGAGTTCCTTTAACTTTTAGTTTTGGTTTCAAAAAGTGTCACTTTCGCCCCCTCCCTTTGGAGATTCGCAATTTCTGCATTTAATTATTTTGATCAATTAGCAACCAAATTTTCAATCTTTACTTGTTTTTGTTTGTTCTTATTTTTTATAGCGAAGCTTTTCTATAATTAGGAACGGTCCGTCTGTATTGATTAGTTTAATTTATACATGCTAGAATTGTCCTATCGATTTTTACTTTGCATGATGATTCCTTTAACAGCTAGGTATGATTATGAAAGTGTGTTAACTCTAATCGTTACCAGGATGCTCATACGTTCATTAAAATCATGTTGATTTTTAACTTTTTTGACAACAATTTTTTATGCGATACAATTTTCCTATTTATCTGATTTTTAGAATACTGATTTCCAGGACAACAAAGTATAATATTATCTATAATCAAGTCGTAAAAATGTAAGTATGTAAGTTCAGTTCTTACACTCTATACAAGAGTAAATGTTCGTTTGTCCTACCGTTTCAGAGCTTCTCTTTTATTGATGTTATTATCCTTGTTTCTTATTAAATAGATTTATATCTGTAGGTAGGTATATTTCGAGTTTTGCCCTCTATAATGTTGTCATCCTGTTTTGATTCTATTCTCTTGATAAACTATAAATGCACTCTTACCTATGAACATAAAAAGGTAGTTAACCTCGCTATTTCTTTTCAAAATATTTTTACATTATTTTTATCTCGTTATTCTTCTTTCAATATTGTATCATATAAGATTTAGTTTTAACCATGTAAAAGTACAAAATAATAAATAAGATTTTTAAATTTGATACTTGTGAATTTGAGGCTCAAAATATAGAACGTTTCATTGCCGTATTCAACTATTTTTTTTATAGCGAAGCTACTCTATAATTTGAAATGTCCGTCTGTCCGTAAGAGACACATTGGGGGAAACGTGATTTTCTCGGCTCCTTTTCAAGATAGACAGCTGAAATTTTTAGTGATTCCCAAGACATATGCCCGTCTAATGTATACTTTGTTTGGTCCATCTGTCTGTTTTTTTGCCCCACTAAGCGATTAGTGGGCCAAATTATTTTAAAGAATCCACCTCAGGTTTCGTTATTTCCCTATTTTATGAAGTTTAATGTTTATTAGACTATACAAGTTTTAGAGATTTTTAATCAATATAATAGATTTGAAATCTGCATAAAATTTTAAGGATTTTTTATAAAATTAGTTTTTTATATAATTCTTTATTTAAAGGCGCAAATATAAATTAAGTTAAATAATTTTGAGATCTGTGATTGGTGGATTGAAAACTATCTGCGCTCTGATTGGAGAAGCTTAAGTGACGTACATCATTCAACCAATTAGAGCGTAGGTAGTTTCCAATCCAGCTATCCAATTGGTCAAAATTTATTAACTTAAATCGTATTTGCGCCTTTAAATAAAGAATTATATAAAAAACGAATTTTATAAAAAATCCTTAAAATTTTATGCAGATTTCAAATCTATTATATTGATTAAAAATCTTTAAAACTTTTATAGTAATTTTTTCCCGATATTCATTTATAAATTTCAGCTTGGCTACTTATGGATGTTGCCATCCTTGTTTTAATTAACAAATTAATATTTTAAAGATTATTTCAAAATGTGTATTTTTGACTTTCTAGCTGCGATGTAAATAACAACATTTTATCCTTGTTTAACTAACTTACTTATAATATACAATTTCAGAATGGCTGTCCTCTTGAAAAAACTTGGTGCCAGCCAACGAACTTTATCAAACTTGTCTGCCCCCCTGTCTAACAAAATGTCTGCCCAACAAAATTGAATATATTACTAACAATAAAAATTAAGAATTAAAACAATATCTAAATTTGCTCTAATTTGTATATCCATAAATATTTTGTGATAATTTGTAATTTTTAAACTGATACCTATGGCTTTTCCTGTATGTTTTGTTTTTTTCAAACTATTTTTTTTACACAATAAAGAAATAATACCAGTTATTTAACACAGGGTTTGTTAACTATCAATAGTAAACAGAGCTTAAACAACCAAACATTTTTATAAAAAAAATTAAGTGCTTAGTATGGTCAATAAACCAATATGATTGTCGAATTTAACTTTAACCAGTTATTAGGTATTTAAATTTTAATGATTTACCATTTATTGATAGAGTAACTGTTTAGTAAAAGGGCAGACAAAAGCAGACTATTATTTGAGCTAAAGTGAAAAATATACGCCAAAGCCTAGTGATAATAAAATGAACGAGATATTTTCTGTAGTTACAACAAAAAAACTTTAACAAAGACTATCAGTGGAAAACAGTGAGATTTCTGCTTTTTTTGGTGTTACAAAAAAGCAAATTGTTTGTTATATTTCTAAGATCATGTTTAATATGCAATAGATAGTTATTTAAAGTTTTATTTATATGTAAAAGCTTACTAACATGTTCAATTTTATTGCATTTTTTAATTAATAAGCATACAATAGACAACGAAAATTTTTGATTATTTAAAAATTAAGTTTTATATTATATTCTACGTTGAAAGTCATAATAGGTTTGAATTTAAATGTAATTTTGTAGGGTGATCAATAGAAGAGTTAGGTATTAACTTTTCTGAAAATGTCAAGTTTTTTCAAAAGTTAAATGAAATTGATTATGTTTTATTTATCGTCCATTGTCATCTCCCTGTGGAAAGTTTAGCTTTTATCACAAAATGAATGTAATTTTATTTTTGTGGCACAATGATTCTTACAATTCTACCAGAGAAAGAGATTGCTAACTGTGTTATGGGATAAATATTCCAAGGTTTTTTTTAACTTTGTTTCATTGATTTTCATTTAATGAAGTCAAATTACAAAACTTTTAAGTGAAAATTTAAATAAAAGTTTATATAGATCATTTATGGAAAATGTTTCATTAGAAGACAATTTGATGGTGTTTTATTCATCATAACGTCATTACGGTAACCCTGTATCGTTGTGGTGTCAGCTAAGACTACTTTTATTTTAAGCCCTTTAGTCGACATAAAAAATAGAAAAATTCAAAAACAATAGCCATTGAATCTAAGGCAATATTTACATTTACTAGGCTACATTAAAAACTAAAACTTTTATCCCTTTTCTATGGAAACCTTAACTAGCTTTCTTACTCTTTATTTTATTTTCCCTCTCTCTCTCTTTTTGGTATCTAAATTAGTGAGCATTTATTTTCTATCTTTCAACAACCAGTGGCTTTTTAATAAACATGTAAGAGATAGTTTTCCTTTAAAGAATGACTGCAGGCAAAACGCCCAATCCGATGCAAACTTTACTTTGTGATTACCAAAAACTAAGAATCAACACTAGATCCAGCGATTTTGAAATATCATATTAGTTATTAATTGCATCGTGTTATAAACAGCTTTCCGTGGATAGGTTGATAGTAATATAAATAGTATAAGATTTATTCCAGTATAGTTATCCTCGAGGGGCCAGAGTCCCGAGCAGAATAAATTGGTATTAATTTTATTACTTGAAAATTGTCTATAAAACGATACGATACATCATTTTTTAGTATGGCTCAGAACCAGTTCTAACCTATGATGAATCAGTTTGGAGACCATACTGAAAATATTGTTTCTGATTTAATCTTTTGCCTGCCAGGTGAAAGTTGTAAGTATTTAAAGGTATAAAAATCAAATTTGATTAAGATGTTTATCAAGAAAATTATGTAATTTATGTTAATGTAATTTTAATACTAATTTTGCATATGATTTATAAAAATAAAAAATAATTTAATGACATTCTTTATCACCTTTTTACGCTTTTAAAATATTCTTATTATGAGGCTTTGATTGATTAGCCATAGTGTTAAGGGTTTGGACCTAAGTCGCCATAAGGTAGCCTGAGCCACTAAGGCCAACTCAAGCTCCACGTTCAAGCACATTATGAATTGACCCGCTATATCATTAGATCCCAGCTCATACCAATAACGAAATTAATTCGGAAGAAAATCACGAAATCTATACGTGTTTTTCAGCTGTCGTTGGGGGGCAACACATCGTAAAATTGACGACCTCTCCATTTGCCCCCCAAATATTTTTTTAGATTTATTTTGCTTGTTGGTTATACCTTATTCCTGATTAGATCCTCATTATTACCTCACCATCCCAGGGAGTAAGGGAGGGGACAATGGATCGAATATTCAATCTTTAGGAGTCTCAGACTTTGGGGACTGGCTTAAAGGGAATGTGCAAGAATTTAGCAGTTTCTGCCTAAGTTTGGGGACTTGCGCAAGAAATGCCGTTAATTGCTATGTTAGTTTTGAATATATATAGTTTTGCAGACAGAGAGTAGTTCAAATATAAATACACGGCCCCCCTCCCATACTATATTTCACTCCCTTCATCCCCACCTCCTTTTTAAAAGTAGACGAGAAAGGGAAATGGAGAAGGGAGGTGGGGCAAATAAACAGGATAAAAAGGGGCAGGAAGGCGTGCGGGTCATATACTTGCCCATCCAGCTACACGCCTGCCTGCCCCTTTTTTCCGTGTTCACATCACTTGCCCCCAAATCTCTTTTCTCTTTCCCTGTCATCTGAAGAGATCTAGGGAGATATTTCTAGTAATTAATTACAGAATGGTTATTAAGATATATAAGTTTTCCGGAATTTTAAAGTTAGGGGGAGATTTAATATCTGCATCAAATTTTGAGGATTTTTTATAAAATTCGTTTTTTCTATAATTCTTTATCTAAAAGCGGAAATGCAATTTAAGTTAATTAATTTTGGCATCTGTGATTGGTGGATTTAAAAAATCTGCGCTCTGATTGGATGGCGTACATTATTCAACCAATTAGAGCACAGGTAGTTTAAAATCCACCTATCCTATTGGTCAAAATTAATTAACTTAAAATGCATTTCCGCTTTTAGATAAAGAATTATACAAAACACGAATTTTATAAAAAATCCTTAAAATTTTATGCAGATTTCAAATCTCCCCCTAACATTAAAATTCCGGAAAACTTATATATCTTAATGGTTATGTCAGTCTGTAATACTGGTAATCTTATTTTCAAATGATTGCTTTTTTTCTTGGAACTTTTCTTAGTTTATGGTTTTCTAGATTTAATCAACAATCACTTTACAATTTCCACCATATTTTCGGGATTATTCTGGTTTTCATGGCCTTTCTTCAAAAACTCTTAAATTGAATTAATTGCCCATTGTCCCCTCCCTTACTCCCTGTCACCATCCCCAAATTGATTCATCATAATGAATGACGCTTTCCAAAGATGAGCTTGGAATTATTATGGTAATAGGTAATTGTATTATTTACGTGATTATTGAATAACCAAACATACTCACTAAGGGTAAACTTGCGTCATTATTATTGCGAATAACGAATTCGAGTCAGCATATTGAGATTTGAACTCGAAGCCTCACAATTATAGCCCTGTGTGCTACCACTGAGCCACGACTCCTTATTTTATGAGGCTTAACAGTATTTCTTCTCTTCTCCGCTTTATTAATCTTGGTGTCTTAGTTTTTATTTTTGAGGGGTGTTTTTATACGATTTCTTTTATCACAACACATTTTGTGAAATGATAACATCCAAAATAAGAAACGAAGCACATATTTCAGGCGTTTTTTTTTTTTAACAGAAAACAACAATTACTCTTTTAGGTCTTTAGTAGGATTACGTCTTATGTCCTTCAGGTCTTTTGTATTTAGGCCTTTTGTCGGATTAGGTCTTTTGTATTTATGCCTATTGTCAGAGTAGGTCTTTAAATTTTAGTTTTTAGCAACGCTAATGTTTAAGCAATACAATAGATATCTTCTAATACTAAACGTACTTATGACACTTAAACCTTATTGCACAAAGATGTAAAAATATTGGATGTAACCCAAGTTCTATTTAAATAATCAGATTCTTTGAGATTTTTCCAGAATCCTTTTAATCATTTCCAAAAATTCTTTAAAATTTTAGGTACAATGATTTTGAGAGTTGCGTTACTATACAAAAATCTATTGGTGAATTGGCCCCTAGCCTCAGGGGCCTCGATCCAAGAAGTGCTGAGATTTTCCCTCCGCATTTAATTTTGCGTAAAAAATATTTTAGGATGTTTTTTTTTCAGGGGACCTAAGTTTCTCAAAAAATTTAATTTTGTTTTAATAAATTGTTCAGGTTGGGTGTGTGTCCCATCTTCAAGAATATAGCCACCACAGGACCAGTAGGTATGAATCATCAGTTAGCGAGATTTTTATCTTTAGATAGACATTGTACTGCTTGGTATCATAGGTTGACGTCACCTCACGATACTTATTAGTGGTTTCTTGATGGTTTAAATTGTATTGATATGGGCTTTTACAGGAGGTAAAGCCTTTGATATTAAAAACTATATTTTATCTTATAAGTTTTGACATAATGTGTACTGTATAGTATTTGGTATTTTGTGTAATAGTGTACAGTTTTTTTTATATAACAGGATTTTTAAAAGTTCAAAGGCAAAAAATACCTACCTTACCAATTCTTAAAGTGGTATTGATATTTTAAGGTAGACAAATATTGTTGCAAGAAAGTTAAGAACACCCTCTTCTGTTTATTTTTGGTTACTTCACAAGAACACGTGACTTTCTAGTGAGGGCTGAAATGTTGAAAATCTCTAGGATAATCCAACGTTCATTCAAAATTGTTACAAAAGGGTGTTAATGTTTTGAATATATCGGTTTCTTCATAATTAATTGCTATACAAGCATAAATAGGTGTGTTAAAATTGTCCTGCAGAATTACAGCCTTGAATTGATGGTTGATTGATTACCCACGGCAGCTGAAAAGCACGTATAGGTTTCGTGATTCCCCCCCCCCCCAAAATCTATTTCGTTGTTGGTATAAGCTGTATAGAATCTAAAATTGAAAACAAGTCATTATCTTAGCATCCTTTGATATGAAGTAGTAGTATTTTTGTTTGTGAATTATGATCTGTTGGCCACTAAAGTTTTCTGATTTTAGAGAAGCTTCATATAAGTTTTGTGATAGTTTTATACATTTTTCCTTTTAAATTAAAGTCTAGACATTAGGATTAGGGTTGGGCCGGATATCCGGTGTGGCCGGATATCCGGCCATTTTCAATATCCGGCCGGATATTGAAACTATACGGCCAGATATCCGGCTATAACTTTTTTTATATTATACACCAAAAATCTCTGCTTTTAAAAATTTTAAATGGCTATAATTTTCTTATTATTGAAGCTAGAAGAACATTTTTTGAATATGTTTATCTTTATGTAAATTTTATATATGAAATCTCAAAAGTTTATTAATAAATTTTTTTTGCTACTTTAATATCTGGTAATTTAGCCGGTTATCCGGCCGGATATACGGTAATTTGGCCGGATAACCGGATATTTGCCGGATATCCGGCGTTGGCCGGATATCCGGACGGATACCGGATATCCAATGCCACTGGATCCAAGGGGTGCAGGCCTTATTATGAAATCTAGTAGCAAGTTTTTTTGTTGTTAATCTGTTTGGACCGCAGCGATAGTTTTAAACAATTTTCGGTGACATTGTATTGGGCTTTGCTTTTATGTATGCTGTTGTCATTAATTTAACAAAATAATCAAAACAAACATACTAAAATATTTCCTTAAATGTCAGTCTTTCTCATTTCTTAATATACTTACGTAAATATATCAATTGGAATTTAGATATATAATTACATAGGTTACCTCATTTCAGATAAACATTCTTAATAGGAAAGATATATACCTGTAGTAGGCAAACTTAGATATAGTTGGCTGCATTGTAAAAATACAGGATAATCCATCCTTTATCGGTACTTTCTTCTTAAATATACCTTCAACAATGAACAGGGGTGTCATATCTTTATCATCAACAATTGCGACATATCTTTTTGTAGAGAGTTTTTCCTACCCTCCAAACTCCCAAATTTGACCAGAGAAATGCTCCCCTGAAAAGTTTGTAAGTAAAAACCTTTTGAAAATGTTACTACACTTACATAATCAACAATAGGCATTAAATTACTCATTTTGTCGTTTATTGACTTTTTCAAAGTATTTGATACCCATGGATATTTACACATTAAATGGAGCAAAGGACTGTCCACACACAGTATTTTGTTTCTCAAGATTAGGAAATACTAAAAAATCAGAGAAAACTTAATTTATCTCATCTCCCCTAATGTTAGGACAGACATAAATACAAATTCACAATAACTTAAAAATTAAGTTTAAGATTAAACCTTTGTTTGCCTGTGGAATTTCTAATTCACCCTCTTATGAGAATATTTTGCAAATTTATTAAAAAGATTAATTTATCTAAAATTTTCTTAAGTGTAAAGAAAATTGGAACGTACACTCTTTTGAACCCTTTATGTAAAGTAAATCTTAAAACCTACGCTTTTGGGTCCATATTTCATAAATCTACATATAACATGTAAACTATCTATCTATTATTTTATAATCTGACTCTCTATATATCTTACATTTTATAAAATTAGTGTTATGTATTTAAAAATTCAAGCTACCCAGGACAGAATTTCATATTTAAGGAAGAATGTTAAAAATATAAAAAAAATATTATCAACTTTATTTTTATCTGAAATAATCCATATTTTTTTATCAGGGATCAGGAGCCGAGGAATATTTTGCTTGCGCCGGAGCCGTCATTTTCGTTAGATAACGGCTCTGGGTGAGCTAAAAAAATTTATTAATTACAATTTGGCAACTCTGTTGTGTCGTTTGCAAACGCCCCTTTTAAGTTTTTCAAGTCCATTTTTCCCAAAAATTGAACTTTTAAAACCTTCAAAAGTCAAAAATAGACTTAGAAAAAAATGTTTGTTGAGTTTTTCTTGATTTTTTGTCGGAGCCGGAGCCGTTATTTTCAGAGGCGGATCCGGAGCCGCACCAAAAATCAAATGGATCCGCATCCCTGTTTTTTCTATCTATGTAATTGATTCTAGTTTAAACTAAATCGTTTATTTTATTGACGTAAAATCTCTTCTTTAAAGATCAATCAATAATAAATGTAAAGCCATTATTTTTTTTCTGCTCTAATTACTGGGATGCAATGCTCGTATCAAGTGATTAAATTCTATAATTCGAAATGTCCGTATGTCAGCTACGTTTTAGCATATAATTTTCTTGGCCCGTCAGTCTGTCAGTAATGCTCTACTAGTCGTTTAATTTTTGTATGAAAAATTTTATTAACTCTGCTTCCATTAAAGGTAGGTAGCTGAAATTTAATGTGAAGATTTTCCTGATCAAAGAGCATCCACTCTATAAATCACTTGGTCCGTTAGTCTGTTTGTTATGATGCAAAAGAGGGCATCAAATTTCTATTAGGATTATGTGTTTTTATCTTGTGTTATTTAGAAGACTTTTCATTAGATAAATCGTCATATTTAGTTTTCTATAACTTTCTGTATAAATGTTTTTGCAAACTATTTTTATTTTTAACAAGAAATTTGTTACAAATCTCTTCTACTAGAGAATAGATATTCTTAACTAACAACAATTGTTAAACAAGCAAACATTAACAAATATAGAGCTACATCCGCATAATTTTCATGAAATAAAATATGACTTTTAAGATTGGATGTTGTTATTAAAATGCTTTACAAAATGAAATTATTATAAAATATACACTCCGTCAAATTTGGTGCTATCATAGCAATGATCATGTCCAAAATTGAAGTACGAACTTTCTGGTAATCCTTACAGTATTGCTTTCAATATTATACCTTACTGTTAAAAACTCCTTTCATCTATATGAAATCCTTTGTATGTGACTATGATGAGGGTTTATTCCATATTTTGGTGGGTAGTTATGCTTAGCTTCCCTGAAATGCACAAATGTTACATCCATTTTACAGATATTTGGACAGAAGAGCTGACACTCAACTACAAATTTGATGGTTAATTAAAGGCTGTTCATTATTTATTATAACATAACATCTTCGAAGCATTAAGTTTTTTATCCTTGTTAATTTTCTAATAATAAAAATATAGAGTTTCAACTATTTATTTGTTAAAAATCAACATAGAAAACATCATTATATTGTACCTTCAGAAATTTAAACAAATTCATAAATTATTTCAAATTATTCTTTGATTAATTTTACATAGAATCTTTCAAAAAAATTTGTTATTATATCTTATTTGGCTCTGAGCAAAGATTAGTTTTTTTTTGTATCGTTTATTGTTATGAAAATGTGTATTAAAAGTATATTCTTATTTTTGCAAAAAAAAGTTTAATGTTTATTTTCTTGATTAATTTTAAGATCTATTACTTTAATAATAATAAAACATATTTATTTATAATCTAAGCTTTTTTGATATAACATTTATACATTTATTTTTATTACAGTGTGTTAAGCAAAATGGTTTGTTTAAGAAAATATTTTCTGAGAGTAAACTGTTTTTCTCACCCTGCCGATCTTGACATATTTCATAATCAGTTGTTCCAATAATGACTAGTTTATTACTAATTAACTAATTACTATTAACTAATTCTATAAGTAAAAAATTTATTTTAAGTAAATTTAATTTTTAAATCAATTTTGAAGAAATCATTTGTCTAACACAATGTAATTGTAAAAATTACCTTTATAGATTAATATATTTAAATTTTTTAATTTTATGATTATTTAAAAACTTAATGAATATAATTCTTTTCCCCAAAATCTTGAACAACTTTATGGCTTATTTTATATTAATCTATAAAAGCAACTTTAATAAAAATTCTAAATTTTTTTTTACATTATATAAATTATCACAGCTCTTTATATCACAGGTTTACAGGGGACTTGAAATTAAATAAACTTCTTAAAAGAGTAATTTGATTTTTCCATTTTTATAATATACTAAGTTTATTCGTAACAAAAAATGAAATAAAATCAAAATATTTAGGGTAAGGCGAAGTCGGTAATTTTTGACACACTTTCATTAAATGACATTTTTGTCCGTGTTTTAATCGACTGACAGAAAAAACATAAAATCAAATTTGTTCCTTATTAAATTGCCCATAAAAGAGTATAAAAATTTTGTGAGGTGAAAAAAAATTATTTTCGATTTTTTTGGGGTCGGATGAAGAATAAGTTGTACAAAAACTGGTTAGAGCTAGAGCTTAGACGTCTTTAGAGGACTTAATAAGCATCTAATGGGCTGTCCATTTCCGTTGAAAACTTTAAAAAAAGCTTGTATAGTTTTTTTCACAAATCGACTTTTTCTGAAGTCTGTTTTTGCTTTTTAAATCTTATACAAATTCTATACAAAAATACTTGAAACAAAGTCCAATTTCTCGTACTTCGGAAAAATTATTTATTTCGTTAGATTAAAAATTGACCTATAATCATAAAAATTGTTGTGCATGCTCATTATTACATTTTGCAACTTTTACCTTTTAGGCATGCTGTAATAAAATCAATACGTCATCGATTTTTTGAAGCTTGAAAATTCTATACCGACTTCGCCTCGAGGCGGGACGAAGTCTGTGCCGTTTTTGATGACAAACTTCCCAAAGTCCTGGGATAACGTCCTTTTAGGACCTGTTAGACTTTTCCGAGATCTTGCTAATGGTCTTGGTCCCATTGAAAAATAATAATTTTTACCCCCATTTTTTTTTCAAAAACACCGAATAAACACCCGAGTTCGCCATGCCTTACCCTATGCATTTTGAAAAAAAAAGAATTTTAAAAATTAATAAGTAGAAGAAGCTACTTTTTACTTAGCTAAACTCTTGTTAAACTAATCTTATTGTCATTCCCTTTAAATTTTAGTATTAAACATTTTGCCAAAGTCAAAGTCCCCCAAATACACACTTAAATCAAAAATAATTCTAGTAAATGTAAGTGTGATTTTTGTGGTAAATTATTACTTTTATGTTAAAAACTAAACATTATTTCTCAAATCTAATAAACAACAATTTTCAGTTTTTAAATAAGTTTTAATAATTAGTAACTTTAATTTATATATTAAAACATTGAACTGTATCACTAATTCTCTACACATTGACATCAGTCCTAGCTTGGACCACTTTTATTACTGTTTTAATTATTGCATTTTTAGGTCATTCAATTTAGAGGATTTTTTTTCAATTCTGAATTTGAGGAGTTCAGAGGTTGCGGAGTTTTGTTTATTCAAACTTCTGATTCACTGTCGGGCAAAACATCAGCTGCGAAAGTTATACTTCTTGGCGACCTAAAAAAAAATAATAAATTATAAAGATATATATGTCTTCTGTAGATATAGTAACGACACTAAGGTTAAACAGGGAACATCGAGGAAAGGTTTCATTTTGTACCTTTAATGGAATGCATACAAGATAAGTAAAATATAAATGGCCACAGAATGGTCCACGTTTAAGAATTTTATCATTGATTAATGTTCTTAAAATCCATTGTCACTATGCAGTTTCATATCAATTAATCAATTTTATACAGCAAAGATTTTCTACATTTAGAGAGTGTTAGCAAGTTTTATGTCGTAAAACCTACCAATTTAATAAATTACATTATGATTTTAAGACTTCAAAAGATTCTTTAAAATTAAAAGAGCTGTTACGTTATAATTGTTCATGTTTTGTCTTCACTTTTTTTACCTTCACTTTTCTGGATATTGTCATCTTTGTTATAACACAAATATACTTATTTATCTTAGATTTTCTATAAAGTTATAGATTGTTTATTTGTGTGTGTGTGTGTATGGGTAAAAGATCTGTAAATGAAGTGTGTATGTGTGAGTGAAGGAAGAATCGCAAAGGAAACATGGGAAATGAAATCAAATTGTTGAAGAGAGAGAAAGAGAAAGGTTAATGTTTGAATTAGGGATATCCTACAGCTTTATAATTTAAAACAAAGTCTTTTTACATCACATAAATATTTAGATAATTTCTTTGCTTATCTATTAGCTTCTCCTATATCTATCTGAATACTACCAGCCCCAGGTGACAGAAACCTTCTTCAACTACTAGCAAACAACTTTTTGTACTTTTGTGGAGACTCAGCTGTGTTTATATATACTACATTATTAGCCTATTATAATTTTAATAACCCAATTCAAAATCGGGACAGGAAGTTAGGAACCCCGCTTTGAAGGGAGAGAAACAAACAGCTCATTCCATCTCTATTCATTTACTTTAATATGAATTTTTCTAACAGACAATATTAAGAACCAATAACAGGGAAACCCTTTGGAAAATAAATAAATAGGAAAATGTGCCCTAAAATTGACAGTTGCTAATACCTGCTGTAAATTTAGGATTTAAACAAACATTTAAATTCCATATTTGATCCCATTCTTAAAATGGGGAAGTGAAGATTTTAGAAAAGATTTGATATAAAAAAGGGAAGGTATGTATGAAATCTCTACAAGGCTTAAAATAGCAAAGATTTTACTTACAAAACAGTGAAAATTGTTATTAAGGCAAATAGTTAAAAATTTTCATAAATGTTTTGTTAGGGTTTATAATCATTTTTTACTACTAGTATAGAAAATACAGAGCGTTGTGCTATGTTCTAACAAAAATATTTGAATTATTGAAGTTTAACCAAATTGTGTATGTAGTAGAGAAAGGAAGTGCTGAAATTGCAACCTTAAACTTTAGCTGTCAAGCAAATGTGCTTGCTGTACTAGCTTTAGGTTGACATGTCTTTATCTAAATAAGAGACCAAAAATAAGTTGCTATTATTAGACTTATGTACTTATGATTTTATTACAAGGGTAAAGTTAAAGGTTTGGAGATATTTCTGTCTTAAAAATTAATGTGAAGTTTAAGTAATCACTACATTTTTTATTTAATTATATATTCAGATATAATTGTTGTGATTTTATTTTATGACAACATTTGAAATTACAATTAGCTTTTCTGGGCAAATATAGGCATTTCAGTATTTCCCAGATATCTTGAAATTTATCAAATATCAAGCTTATAAATTATACGCATGTCAACCATGTTTGCACCTTATGAAGGTGAAAGCCCAGTGTCTCCTCAGCACAAATTATGTATTCAATTTAGTTGCACATATTATAATCAAACTACAAGAGCACATAGTGTTTAGATACCTACATAAGTTTCACAACCCATCAAGGTTAAACACAAAGTTGTATGTATGGTATACAACTATGGAAGGGAACACAAATTGCTTTTGTTTTGGGAGTTTCATATTGAAAATTTAATATATGGAATATCAAGGGTCAACTATGGAATTTGGAAATTAAACGTACAATTGATAAATTCTTGATAAACTAAAATTCTAAAAAAATGCCCAAGTACTTTAATACTGCACTGCACATACAAGGCAGAGTTTTAAACTTTTGAAAAACATTGCTAATCTATTGAATTTACCTGATAATGAAAAATTAGTTATTATTATATATGTGAGGTTGGATTTTCTTTTTAATCACAGAAATCAGGCATCTGATTCAATTTTTTATTTTACAGCTTGGGTCTTTTCCCTCTTACCCTCCTTTTCTCCATAAAAAAAACTAATAAGAAAATGACTAGGTACTGTTTATTGTTTAAAATGTTAAAAATTTGTATTCCTGATTAGGTTAATAGGGTTAATTTTAATAAAATTGGTTTTCACTCTACACAAGAGTTTTTCTGACTTTACCAACTTTATAATGCTATTTTAATCATTAGCTTTCCATTTCACACATGAGCTTTGTAGATACCCAACTGAAGAATAATATTGCAATGCAATGGCCAACATTATAAGGTGTGTGTGTGCATGTAAGTGTGTAATTGTATGCATGGGCGTGAATTTGTGTGTATGTGTTGTGTGTGGGCGTGGATTTGTGTTTGTGTGTGTAATGTATGGTGCGCAGAAATTAGCATTTACATAGAAACTTCCTTAATGATTTCCAAACAAACAGTGAAATTCTAGGTTTAATATTTTAATATCTAGTCATTCTATGCAGTTTGAAAAAGTCAGCAACAAATTGCATATTATTGATAAATAGATAATCAAATCAAAATGCCTTAAATTCTTTCAATAAACAATATTGAATTTTCAATCTTGAAACTTTAGAGATGATCATTAGTCAAATGAATGTTTTAGAAGTATTAAAAATAATTAATGGTACAACATGTATTGTATACGCCAGTGGCGGTCCTTTATTTTTTGGTATTTCTTATCTTGGGGCGATTTCTCTCCGCCGAAATTGTTCATAACCTTCCCAGGACCATATAGAGTACCATATCAGTCCAACGGTTAAAAATATTCTTCGGTACACATAGTTCCTCTTACTTTTATATAAGAATACATTATGAGTTATATGATCAAAGGATATTGAAGATCCATTTTTTGTATAATTTTTGTATACTTTCATTTCCGCATATAATCATATTATACCAATTTTCAAATCAAAAAAAGAAGGTAAATGATAGTGAGAATGAAGGATATGTTGGGACAGTTTTTGTTGTTGTAAATACAAGAGCGCATAATTATGATATAATATGATACTTATGCGGAATTGAATGCTGGCCAAAAATTATATCCAAAATTTCACCCAACTCTGAGTTTAGTTCCTATAAGGTGTCATTATTAAACAAATAATGGAACATCATTTCAGTTTATATATGGTGAATAAAATCAGTTTTTAAATACTTTCTAATTTCTTGTTGAGTTCTTAGAACTGATGATTTAAATCAGTTTTGTTATTACCGAGGTGCCGAAGGCCCGGACTACAAAACTGATATTAATTTTATGAATTTTATTTTAATGTTTGTGAAAAATTGTCTGCAATTCGATGCAATACATAATTTTTCAGTATGGCTGAGAACATGTTCTAATCCAACGGATATTAATCGGATCCAAAGCCATACTGGAAATATAATTATAGTAACATATGAGATAATTATAAATGGTTGGAAATTAGTCAAACTGTGGACACGCCCAGCCCATAGTTCCTGGGATCTCTTATTGTTTCCAATAGTCACAAATTTGCATTAGAATACGGAATTGCAAATTTCAAGCAAGCTACCCTACAGCTTTAAATAAACCAAATATTTAACCCACTCATAGATTCTAAAATTTTAGTATCATAAACAGATAAAAAATAAGTTTTTCCAATTTATAAGTCATACAAACATAAATAACTTCCTATTACTTTCATTTAGACAAACGTACACCAAACTACTTCATAGAAATCATAAAAATTGTTTTCTATTATTTTGACTAAAAATATTTAACATCTGCAAAAGTTTAAGATATTTGCTCAAAGAAGGAAAAATCAGGATACCTTGCCGTTTTAATTAATAATATGTTAGTTTAATGGGAGGAGTTAAAAAAGACCCACTTCAATTTTGATTGTATAATGTGTAAATTTGAAACACACATTATTGCATATATACAACAGTGCTAATGTATACCATTACTAACATTACCTATTCAGTTTGAGAAAGGGATAAACTATGTACTTTTAGTATAAAATAAGTTTAATTCAACAACTTATATAAAAACTATTGTTTATATTATTAGATAGAGAAATGACAATTCTTATTACTAAATTATTCTTACATTAAAAATAGAATATTCTATAAATACCTGTTGATAGTATTGGCAGGATGATAGTAGTCAGGTTCCTGGAGTCCCAGGGTTCGAGTCCCACGTCTCATGGAATTGGAGTAGGAAGACGAAATTATACCTGGCCCTAGGTCCGGACCGTATTCTGAACCTAAAACACATTTCAATTTTTATTTATTTTAAAAAATAAATGTAACAATTTTATTATAATTTTTAAATTGTTAATCTAAAAATTGTATTTAAAAGACAAACCTAGTCCAAAATGATGTATAGATGTTGGACTAGCTGCAGTAGAAAGTTGGCCCCTGCTGATACCTTGTGACCCATGATGTTGACCACGTCCACCCATGGTGCCACTGTGATGAACAATTGGGTTGGTGTTGGAGGGTGTGGTCCTGTGATCCCCTGGTCTTCGCCGTTCTAGAGTTGTCGACTTGTACCTAAAATAATTGTTTATCAGTTAAAATTTATGCAAAGAAACAATTCTTCTCAATTAAAATTATAAAAATGACTAATAACTAACTATTAAACAATTTGTATTATTCTTACTTCTTGAACAGAAAGGGAAATGAATTGAACAATTGAAAAATTATTGATATATCCATCTTTATCCAAATACAAGAAAATCTTTGTTCAATAAATATAGAACATATAACAGCGCTAGAGCTCTACAATACCATTCAGTTATCAAACCTTGAGCTACAAAACTGTATTGACAACTCATTTCAAATGTCTAACCTAATATAAATCAAGGAGCGAGTGTGTGCAGTGAGAAGGCAAGAGAGAAAGAGAAAGTGAGAGATACAGAGAGAGAGAGAGAAAGAGTCTGTTGAGAATAATGGAGAAAGAATAATTGTTTTAAATTCAATAATTTTGAAATCAAATGTATTTAAAAACTGAGAACATTTCTAACTTTAATTGAAAATAGCCCAAAACCAAAAAGGCAACCTAAAAAAATATCAAACTAAATTTGTCAGGCTTTAGATCTTTTGCTTTAAATAAAACCATTCTTAGAAATTCAATATTTCCAAGATATTGTGCTAAGAACAAAAACTCTAAATTATTTATACTTATTTTAGATTAATATTCAGTATTGTATTTTGTGTACAGAAACAAGAATGCTGCAAGCTTGTAATTCAAGAAATATTTTTTCTTCTTTGTATCATATGCAATTCTATATGAGTGAGCATGTACAATTTTAGAGAAGAAAAAAGTACAACTACATGATAAAGAATGATTTGGAATATTTTTTTTTATGAATAGATTTATTCTATTTATGATTTTTTAATTTAGAAAATTTATTTTTATTCTTGATTTTTATGCTATTATTAAATGAGAAAAGTATAAACCAATTAGCAAGACAAAAAACTTTTTCAATAGTTAAATTCAAATTTTACTTTGTGAAAACTGAATTAAAAATAAATTTAAGATTCAAGAATATCAAACTTCTCAAAATCATATTAAATCTTGAAATTTGAGAAATTAGGAAGAAATGATTAAATAAATCCTTTTCTTAGAGAGGATTATTCCCAAGATCGGGTACAAAAGAGGATATTTAAAATATTCATCCCAGTAATTTAGATTTTCATATTTTGCTCAGACAAATAATTAAATTTAAAAACTTTGGTTTAAAATTATTTTCTAATTTGATAATAGACTCAATAATTACTAGTTTCAATATAAAACAAAATTATCATTTTAAGCATTATAAAAAAAATTTTGATAATAAATTTTTTTTTATAATTGTCATAAAAAAGTTGTTTATCATATTTTTAACATTAATTTCTTCATGTAATATCAGATGAAGCATAAGTCTTTGATGTCTAGATTTGCACATCACCCCCCCCCCCCCCCCCCCAAATATTCTCTTTAGAAAACAACATATATTTTTATCTATGGTTTTGGAACAAAAAGTCAGTTTTAAGTAAAATGTATTTTTAGGTTGAAATAAAATATATTTGATATATTTTCTATAATATCTAAGATCTTTAATGAAAATTTATTTATTAAACATTTCAAAAAGATTAAAAGCAGTTGTTTACACTTCTTGAAAAAGGCATTTGATTACTGCACATTTAAAACTCTTTAATATTCTAATATACCTGTGGGGATGTCATTATATTGAGAGAAAAATAATTCAAAATTATTACTTTGATGAAATATTAGAGAAAAAAAATTTTTTAGTAATCATTTTTGTAATAATCCATTTTATCTTAAAGTTGATGTAACAGTGACTCAGATGTTTAAATATGAATACTAATAAGTAGTCGCTAATTTAGGTTATTTATCTTTCTAGGTATAGGGTTATATGTATTAAAATTAGCTTATTACAAATTTTGATAATACATCAAGAAATTTAGAGGGGCTACAACCCTAATTCAAATTTATGGATGATGGTACTGTATATCACACTAAAGATTTATCAAATTCTCAATGATTTTTTTCATAGTGTATAGATTCATAGAACAACTAGACAACAAAATACACATACATTTTTATTCAATTTAAAATCAATTGCAAAGATTTAAGATTTATATACACAATTTCAATGGAATAAGAGGAGAAGCTCAATGTGCATTGTGCAGCAATTTCAAATATGTAGGTCTGCTCAAATCAAATTCTATTTTAAATTTATTAATTTCAAATAAAAGTGATTTCGGTGAATACATAAAACTAATGCATGTTTCTTTTAATGTTCTTTTAAGTCTTAGAAATTTTTCACTTTAGGAAATGTTAATTTGTCATTATTTCAAAGAAGTTTGTGTACTTGACATCATGTCTAAAAGGATTTAAAACTCAAGCCTGGAAGAATAAGGACAAGTCTATACTTGACAAGAAGACAAAGAGACTGGAAATCTAATCATGACAGTGTTCTGTTGAATTTCAGATATGAAGATCTCAATAAATTTGAACAGCCTTGAGATGATCCAAAAATGAGAACTATGTACAAATATTTTACAAATGAATTTGTAGATGTAACACATTGGCCTTGAATAATATGTAATGTGCAATATACGGTTTTTGTTTATGCTAGTGCAAAAGTGTTTTTAGTTGAAAACCTTGTAAAAAAGAGGATCCAAAGCTTAACAAGATCTAGAAAATAGTACAGCCCCAAGATTTGTTCAAATAAATTCAATGTTATGTAAGCTTTATTGCAAATTCATTTTGACTACAGCTCTACTTTGATTCCGTGCACTTTTAGTGCAGTTTTTGGTTTCAATTGATAGCATTACTTGATAGGAATACAGTGCAGATATATATTTTGCCAGTTGGAGCAAAATATGTAATTGGCTTTGTTTTATTCTGTTAGGAAAAAAAGTATTTAATTTTTAAATTTTATTTTAATAAACAGTCTTTTTATGAACCTCGTAAAAGTGTCGAACTATGACGTCAGAAAAAAGTAACAATTAACCAATGAGAAGCCAGTATTCACTATAATTGACCAATGGTAAAATATATAGCGGTCTCTCATTGGCTAATTGTTAATTTTTTCTGACGTAATAGTTCGACGCTTTTACTGCGTTCCTTTTTATCATATTCTTTGTGAAAATATTTTCAATCATATAAATTTCTTATTTTCTTCTTAACATTTTACATGATCATCCTGTAAATTGAAAAGACCGACAGACATATCGTGCAATAAGTTTAAGTGTGTGTGTGTTGGTGGTTTAGAGAGAGAGTTATAATTAAGTAATTATAAATCTAATCAATGGATTTACAATTTCCCTTTGTTCTGACCAGCTTTATCTTTACTAGGTAACAAATTTATTTTATATTTTTAAGTTTGGTGTTGGATGAATTTTACACTTTTCTATGAAATGACATAGATCTTCATTGGAAAATATATACTTGGAGAGTTTCTCAATATAACTTTGATAATACAAGTGTAGGCATATGGGAATAATTTTCCATTAATTAAAAAAAAAAAAAAATATCAGAACTTTTTGAGTTTTGTGCTGATAATCTTTGATCTAATATACCTGTCATCCTTAGACAATTCTGATATTTTTAACAGTGTGTGATTTAAACTTACACATTTTACTTCAATATTTCTTCTTTATTTTACAGAATTATTATTAAAAATTAAGCTTTTGTTCTAAGGATATGTTTTGCATTATATATTTTTCTTATTCTTTTATTGCAATTATCAAAACAAGTTCTTTTTGTTACAACCAAGGTTATAAAAATTATTATATGTACAATATTTTTAGGTAAGAATGATCATTGAGAATTAAGAAATAGAAAACTAATAAATATGTTTGCCCCCCCAAAAAGAAATTATTGATAATTCAACTGTTGATTTTTATATTTAGGTTGATTTAATTAATAACCTTGAGGGTTCTAGGCTATCTATTGGTATCTATTGTAAATGTAATAGGATATTTGGAACTATTTCTATTTATTGTCGCAAATACAGTTTTTGTTTGACTTGCTAAGATAAGACATTTAATCATGAAAGAAGAGAAAGATTTCTAAGTAGGACACAGTAAATATGCTTATTTTTAGTAGCGAAGCTACTCTATAATTTTTAGTAGCCAAGCTACTCTATAATTTGAAATGTCCGTCTGTCCGTATGTCCGTCTTAGTTTGGGGGAAACGTGATTTTCTTGGCTCCTATAAAAGATAAAAGGCTGAAATTTTTTGACAACATCCTCATTATTAAGGAGCACAATTAACTATAAAACATCAATGGCGGTAGGACCGCTTTTTAGCAGGTTTTAGGCTATTTTTGTATTTTTCACATTTTTCTCCATTTGGTGTTTATGGTCCGATTTCCAAAATTTTTTCAGTTATAGTATCAAAATTAAATTTTCTGTCGTTTCAAGTAAACAACTATGACAGTCAGACTGTCTTTAAGCAGGATTTAGGCTATTTTTGTATTTTCACATTTTTCTCCATACCTTTGGTGTTTATGGCTCGATTTCCGAAGTTTTTCAGTTATAGATATCAAAATTAAATTTCCTGTCGTTTCAAGAAAACATCAATGGCGGTCAGACTGCCTTTTTGCAGGTTTTTGGCTATTTTTATATTTTTCCTCATATCTTTGGTATTTATAGCCCGTTTTTTTTTAAATTTTTGTAGTTAAAAATATCGAAAATTAAATTTCCCGTTGTTTTGAGCATCCAGTATGTAATTTACTTCGACCGTCAGTCTGTTAGTCATAGTACTGATTATAAATATTAAGAAATTAAAAACAAATGTTAAAAAGGTTTCGTGTTTTTTTCCTAATATACATGCTTTGACAACTAATATCTAAATTCTTATTTAATTGTTTGTGCTTCGCTACTTATGGATGTTGTCATCCTTGTTTATGTTTGAATATATGTTGGTTTGGTCATAAATAAAAAAAAAATGCTTGTTAAGTAATCATGAGGTTTAGTTTAAACATTTACCTATATACAAGTGTATGTTAAAGTATATGACTTTAGATAAGTCTTTACCTTGAAATAACAGAGACTTGTGAGTTGTTTGGAGGGCTTGTTCTACACAGCGAGCTTGTAGCTGGGCTTGTTCTACTACACAGGTCATATCTAGAATAATTAGTATAATTATTACTAATAATTATTAGTAAGACTTGTTTTACTATATAGATCATATCTTTAATAATAAAATTATGAGTAAGACTTGTTCTATTATATAGATCATATCTATAAAAATATAACTATTAGTAAGACTTGTTCTACTATAAAGATCATATCTATAATACTAAAACTATTAGTAAGACTTGTTCTACTATATAGATCATATCTATAATAATATAAATATTAGTAAGACTTGTTCTACTATATAGATCATATCTATAACTAGAAATGCCTGGATGTACCATCCAGGTTTAGATAAATTAGTGAAAATTATTGTTTCCTTCTGTTATAATACATTATTGATATTGCATGTTATAGCTATTCTTTCATAGCGTAGTGGTATGATAAGAGAGAATGGGGTACAAAGATCAGTGGTTCAATTCTTGTTGTCAAAATAAACATTTTTTATTTCCTTTAAAAAAAATTGAATTTTTTATTAAATAAATAAAATAAAACTAAAACTAATTTTGAAAAGTCACTTAAAATCTTTAAAAAAGCAATTTAAAAAAAAATGTTGCCAAGCCTCGAACCGGCTTCCTTGGCCCTATATATTCTAAAGAATATTTATTTTTATGACATTGTAAACAATATCGGTAATTAATAAAATAAAACTAATTTTGAAGTCCCTTAATATCTTTAAAAAGGTAATTAAAAAAAAATTATCGCCAAGCCTCGAACCGACTTCCATGGCCCTAAATATTTTAAAGAATACTTTATAGCAATTATTTAAATTAACAGTTATATTATAACTTGCCTCTTTAGCTCAGTGGATAAGTTTTATTGTTAATATTTTATCCAAGCAGTCTGAAGCACCTAAGATCGAAACCACCTCGGGGATTTAAAAAATATTTTTATCTTTATAGAGAGAGAGAAAGAGAAAGAAAGATATTGTTGTGTGGAGGGGGGGGGGGGTAATTTTTTCCCAGAACGATTTCTCTTGGGTGGGTGGTGTTACCCTCTTCCAAAATAGTTAGAAACCTTCCCAGAACCTATGATAAGCTACCCTGTAAAGGAGAACCATATGGGTTCAGGGGTTAGTGAGATCCTTTGTCACAAACAAACAGACAGACAAATAAACATTCTGTTACTTTATTATATGGATGATAGCTTTAATAGTTTATTATACATGCGGGCAATAGAACTGGAATTCTTGATAAGTTACGTGGGGGGTTTTGAACCGGCGACCTATAAGCTTTAAGGGATACTTAATATTATAGGAGGAAAGAGAGAGAGAGAGAGAGAGAGAGAGAGAGAGAGAGAGAGAGAGAGAGAGAGAGAGAGAGAGAGAGAGAGAGAAAGAGAGAGAGAGAGAAATTCGTAGGTTGCGTAATTTTCAATCATCAGCGACCGTTTAAACGGATATAAAAATCAAAATTTTATAAAGTAACAGGATATTTGTCTGTGTGTTTGTATGTTTGGAGGGTAGGGCGAGTAATATAATAGTTATTTAAAGCATCGTATTATTAACTATTATTATATAACACTGGCTTTAATCTGAAATGATTGTGCATTTTTATATTAATAGAAAACTGGATATAATAAGATGTTAAATATATTTTTCAGTCTGTTTTGTTAAACAAACAAAAAAATTTGAAAATTAATGTCCCTGCCTGGAATCGATCTTGGATAACCATGACCTTAGCCTTACACCGTACCCCTGTGCCACAAAAGCTGCATTAATAACAAATAAAAATTGGTCATATTTTTACAACCCAAAACAAAATTAATAATGGGGATTAATCAACCCTTCTTTTTCTTCTATTGTTCTTTCCTTGAACTTTCCTTGAATATTAATATTTTTCTTCCATTGTCTTTTACCCTACTATTAATCTTTTTCTTCCATTTTCCAATCCCCGACTATTAATCTCTGAATATTATAAGAGGGGATAGAAATTGAAATTATTATAATAGCTAAAACTATTACGCCGATATTAAATTACACCAAATTTTTGTTAAAAATATTGTTATAAGAGCTAAAAAACGTTCCGCCGACATTAAAATACTCTTTTGTTTTAATTAAAAAACATGTGAAATTTTAAAGTATACTATAAGACATAATTTTTTTATACATTGTCTAATTTTATGTTTGATTCTTGGTGTTCTCCATAGCTCAGTGGGAAAGTAGTGGTATCTGGTTATCATGATCGAGCGTTCAATTCCCGGATCTGAATTATTTTTTTTTTCAGTTCGTTTCCTGAGAGAGAGAGAGAGAGAGAGAGAGAGAGAGAGAACATTTTTTTCTTTATCACGAAACCTCCGTACCTAAAAATTTGTATTTTGTAGATTTGTAATTTTTTTTTTAATTTGATTCTTTAGGTTATATTTAGCTTTTTTTTTGTTCAAAAACTTGTCTAAATTTTTTAATCTTCAAAATACATATACCCCAATTATCACTAAACCTCGATACTATTAACATATTAGAGAGAGAGAGAGAGAATATTTTTTTCTTTATCACGAAACCTCCGTACCTAAAAATTTGTATTTTGTAGATTTGTAATTTTTTTTTTAATTTGATTCTTTAGGTTATATTTAGCTTTTTTTTGTTCAAAAACTTGTCTAAATTTTTTAATCTTCAAAATACATATACCCCAATTATCACTAAACCTCGATACTATTAACATATTAGAGAGAGAGAGAGAGAATATTTTTTTCTTTATCACGAAACCTCCGTACCTAAAAATTTTTCCAGCATTTCGAGGTTTCGTGAATCATACTATTTTTACTACCTTATCTATTTTTACTTCCAATCTTTGAAGTTGCATATAGCTTATGTATAGAATGTGTGACTTCTTATCTGGCTAACCCAGGTTCGAATCCCGTCCGAGAGGGCCACCGATTTTGTAAATGTTAAAAATTGGAAGATTTCATTAAATAAAAGTTGTCGCAAATATAGGTATTAAATAATATATCTATTAGTAAGACTTGTTCTACTATATAGATCATAACTATAAAAATATAACTATTAGTAAGACTTGTTCTACCATATAGATCATATCTATAATGAAATAACTACTAGTAAGACTTGTTTTACTATATAGATCATATCAATAATAATATAACTATTAGTAAGACTTGTTTTACTATATAGATCATATCTATAATAATATAACTATTAGTAAGACTTGTTCTACTATATAGATCATATCTATAATGAAATAACTCATAGTAAGACTTGTTATTATACTATATAGATCATATCTATAATAAAATAACTACAAGTCTTGTTCTATTATATCAGTTTATTCCAGAAAATGAAAATCATCATTTATTTTACATTGAATTTTCATTATCATTACTTGAGATATAAAAATGCACATATGAAAAACTGAGTATAGAAAATTGTATAACACTGAATATATGCTCCAACTTTTAGTGTGCCATTCTCAAGAAAAAGAAGAAAAATATTTAGAACAATAATCTTTAAAAATATGTTCTGATACATTGTAATGAAGATATGAAATTAAACTCTTAGAAATATTTTTTCAGTTTTTAAAATTTGTAATTATAAACTATGAACTCTGGACTCGGCACTAAGTGCAGTCAATATTCTCTAAAATGGCTATAACATTTGGAATGATAGTGCAGCTATTACCTTTTATGATACAAATAAGGATTTTAATTGCCAATTATCTGAAAAGTTTATATCCTTGAGCTAAAATTTTTTTTAAATTTTATAACTCTGCCAACCCTAAATCTTCATGCGGTTTTTAATATCTTTGTTATGATTCAATCCACGCATATAACAATTGCTTTAATCGTTTTCCAGGTCCCATAACTGTGCTGCTAGACCTTTATTTTTTAAAAATCGGTTCAGAAATAAGGATTTTAGAAGCTATAATATTAGAATATTAGTTGTTTGATCCTTATCCTATTGGGGAGTCTGATGGAGGTCAGGAACAAAGCCTAAAACCAACCCTAAGACATTTATAAACCTTCCCTTAAAAGTGTAACCAAATTGGAACAGTATTAGCAAGCTGTTTTTGTTATCGGCCGGCCGGAAATCGGCCGACTTTGGCCGGATTCGGCCGATTAACATAATCGGCCCAAATTTTCTTCATGTTAAGTTTAAAAATATCGTATTCGGCTATTCCTCAGCCAATTTAGTCGTCTAAGGTGGCAAAAAAATAGTCCTGGTCGTAATAAATTCAAATCTGTTTACCAATCTAAAATCCGTCCACTGGTTGTTGCGTAACGATGTTTTTAAAGTTGTAGACATGATAATAATTGCATAAAATAGAAGTAAAATTTAAAAATACCGTAGCCGGTTATTCCTTGGCCGATTTAGTCGGCCAAGGTGGCAAAAAAATAGTCCTGGTCGTAATAAATTCAAATCCGTTGACCAATCTAAAATCCGTCCACTGGTTGTCGCGTTACGGTGATTTTAAAGTTGTAGACATGATAATAATTGCATAAAATAGAAGTAAAGTTTAAAAATACCGTAGCCGGTTATTCCTTGGCCGATTTAGTCGGCCAAGGTGGCAAAAAAATAGTCCTGGTCGTAATAAATTCAAATCCGTTGACCAATCTAAAATCCGTCCACTGGTTGTCGCGTAACGATGTTTTTAAAGTTGTAGACATGATAATAATTGCATAAAATAGAAGTAAAACTTAAAAATACCGTAGCCGGTTATTCCTTGGCCGATTTAGTCGGCCAAGGTAGCAAAAAAATAGTCCTGGTCGTAATAAATTCAAATCCGTTGACCAATCTAAAATCCGTCTACTGGTTGTCACGTAACATTGATTTTAAAGTTGTTATAAATGCTGCGTATATTATAAATATAATAATGTCGTCTTCGAAATGAAAATTTTACTCTAAGAAAATTTTTGAACTACAAATGTGATTTAGATGGACCTTTTACCAACTTTTCATCAACTAATTATTATTTAACTACCTTTTTTAAAGTAGCTGCAACCATTTTCCACCCAAAAAAAATTATTGACTGCACTTACTCGGCACCCTTGCCTGCCTAGCCGCCAAATAGCTTAAAACATATCCCATACCAATACTAAACTTTCATGGAAATTGTGGTTTCTTAAAAATCATGCATTCCCCCAGTCAGCAACTTTTGATATAAAGAGTTTATTTTATGTATCTTTAGCCTTTGGATATAAAATTGTCTGCTCTGATGTAAAATGCATTTACATTTTGATTATCCCCATCTGTGTGTGTGTGTATATTATATTCTGTAACACAATGTAAATGCACTTTTATGAAGTTGTAAATCACAAATATCTTCTTTTCTTTTTTTCATCCAAGAATATGAAAACATGTATATATACACAAAAACAACAAGGATAGTCGTTCAATATTTAGTATCGAAACTACTCCAAAATACTAAATAAAAATCCTTTTTGGCTTATTCTATTCTGAATAAAATAAACTGTTAAAATTTCAGTATTATCGCATGGTTATATCTTTCAATTTAAATTTTGAGAAATACCAGATTTTTATTTTAACAGGAAAGGATAATAAAAAAACATATTCATAAATTTCCGAAAGGGTTTTAAAGTACAATACGAATCATAATTTATTTTAGTAGGTTATTAAGTTAATTGGGTTTTCAATTGTAAGCACCTGAACTTATGTTACATGTCTGCATTATCAAGCACTGCATTTACAAGTGTAGCTACTCTATAATTTATTATATAGTACAGTCAAGTACGTCCAAAATTTGTCTGTAAGTTTTTTTAATGCAAATATTCAAACTAGCTGTAAAAAATACTCATAAGTACTTTTCGTGGAATAATGTCTGTCAAAATTGAATAAAATCTTTCTTGTTAATGTAAGATAATAATTAGGTACTATACTTATATTCTTGCAGTTAATGTGAACCATTTGCAGATAATTAATGCAGTATTTTCATGGTTATATTTAGTTTTATTCTATAGTTTGTATAACTATCTACCAACCTATATAATTATATATAAATCAGCTATCCTCATACCTACCTCTCATCTATAGGCTGGGGGCACCTCTCCTGTCTGGTCAGACTACCAAAGTCTGAAAATTAAAATGTAATTAAAAGTTGCACACTTACTCATAAGTATACAGAAGTCTGTATGAGCAAAGATCCTAATGTAGCAGTTCAGTACTTTTGTTGATTGATTGATTACTTTATGTATAATTAATATCCTTGATATCTACTCAATTTCCCTTCTATTTTAAAAATATTTCCTACTAATAAGAAACTCATTTTAATACATACAAAACGGAATTATGGCAACTATTTGAATAAAAGTCATTGAGTAGAAATTGTCCCAACAAGAATTTCAACCTATTTACCCATCCCTAAATACATGTAATTTTATTTCTCCTAACTTTGTATAACTAACTAAATAATGTAATTAATTAACTGACCCTCACTCAGTGCTATGAACAATGAACAACATTATTTTCTATGTACCTTAGGCAAAAGTTTACAGGGATTTAAAAATATTAAAAAAATAGTCAATAAAGAAGACAAATTCTTCTGTTTTTGTAGTTTTTTTTTCATTTTTGTTTTGGTAAATTTACTTTATATGTGGCACTATCATACAAAATATGTATTTGCTAATTTTGAACTCTTATTTGCTGAAAAACTAAACTTTAATAGTTATTTCTCGTATCGTATTATAAACGGCTTTCCGCGAATATAGAATGTACAATTATAAGATTAAAACTAGTTTTTTTAGACCCGTGGTGCCGAAGGCACCGGCTAAAAAAACTAGTTTTAATCTTATGATTGTACATTTCTATATTCGTAGAAAACTGGATATAATACGATGCTAGACATAGTTTTTTCGTATTCATGAGAACCGGTTCCTATCCACCGGATTCAAATGAATACGAGAAAAAAGGTTCTGAACTCGGTCATTAATTAATCACACACGCCCACGTCGAATTTGCTTAAAATTTTCCAATTTTTTTTTTACGAATATACACAGAAACTCACTCTTTCTAACTTTGATTTATTATAAATCTATGATACTTTTGGCCCTTTAAAAGTAATTAATCTACTTTCTCGTTTCCTTATCTAAACATAAAAATATTTTACGTCATAATGCATATCTAAATCTGTATAGATTACGTCCTTGTATTGTTTTAATTACATAAGCACAAAGTTAAATTGCTAATCAATCATTTAGACAAACAGTCACTAACTATTTAAAGACAATCTTTGAATGTTTAGTACTGTGATAGGTTGAACTTAAGACAATGGACGACGATAAATTTAAATACAATATCCATGTGCCTGATAATAAAAAACAAAATTCCCCCTTACTTGAAATAGAAAAATTCTGTCCCCACTTTGACATTTTTCTCAAATGAGGTAAACATTCCACAAAACACTATTTACCCCTCCCCCTCAGCAAGCTCTTTAATTGAGTATGCAAAGATGTGCTATCTTTAAGGACCGTTGGATCTGGCATAGCACAGCTGTAGATTATAAAATACCTGAATCAAAAGTTGGTTGTTGAAGATATTCACTTTCAAACTCCAGAGCTACTTTAGAACCACCTTGATCATTGCTTGTCAGTGTCTACAAAATAAAAAAAAATAAGGAGGATACAAAATTCTTAAAGACAAAGCTAAACCAATGGACAAATGAAAATTAATAATCAAATAATCAGGAAATTTCAAAGTTAATACATTTTATGTGGAAAAACTGATCTTTTAATATTAAACTAAGCTTTCTTTATAATACATAATTTGCACTAAAATCTTCAATAATATAATAAAATTGAAAAAAACTTTGTAACATGTCTAAATTTATTATCAATGCCTAAGGTTACACCATAGATGTTCAAACTTTACTTTTGAAAAAGTATATTTTAGAAAGAATATCTGAGTGAAAATTTTTTAAAGTTTTAGTGAGACAAAGCTGAAAAACAAACAACTTAAATCTTGATTTATTTACACAGTATTAAACTGTATCTGTTTTTATATGGTATTATAGTAAACTTTTTATAAGAGAAGCTTTAAACATTTTGGGTATTCTCTTTAAAATATTAAATATTGAAATTTTGCCTTTTGGAGCTGGTTAAAAAAGAATAATTATATCTTTTCTCACACTGGCAGTAATTTATATCAACTACTTTGTTAAGGTCTAACTGCTCTTTATGACCATGTGTAATGTGTATATCGAATAATTGGCATTAAAAATTATATATTTTGATCTATTATTACGTCGATATAGTGACAAATAAAATAAAAATTTAAAGCGTATTAATTAGTTATAAATGAGACGACGACGACAGTTTTACTGTTAATATAATGACACTAAAGGTTTGGATTAAAACTAGGGCGATAAATGTCTAATGCAAAATTTATTTATTGTGTTTATGTATGATAATTATATAAGAAATGTGGCGCTAAGCTGATAATTAATTTGGCACCAAAAAGATATTTAGAGAGGACAGTCTTTTTCTTAAAATTAGTAGATTATCTTTCAATTTAAAATTTCTTTATAATGGATATAATGAAACTATAAATGTTCAAACAATTTTCTCTTATAACATCAAATAGTATATCAGCCATGACCACTTTAATTGAATTACTCCACCCAAAATTGAACCAAAAATGTATACATATATACTAACGAATAAGCCCCTAACATCTAGGCTCTTAGCATTTAAAGTGAAAAGGATGAGCAGATAAATATCCTATAACCATCCCGGAGACTATGTAAAACTTCCCTAAAATCAAGAATTTATACGATTCAGTAGTTCTCGAAATCTTAAGCTACTGACAAAAAAACTTTACTGCTTTATAAAATAAAATAAAATTTAGATTGAATGTCTAAAGAAAGAAAAAAGTGATTAAAAGGGGTTTAAAAGTCTGGTATTTGATAATTTAAGCTATGGTTGTTAAAAGAAAAAAAAATAACAATATTTTTGAACAATAACATAAAAAATGAAAATGCAGAGCATCCCTTATATAAATATTTATGTACAATATACATATATATATATATATGTATTTAATGTATATATAGTATATTTAGATGCAGCCAAATCTATTATACAACTTTAAGAGCATAATAATGGTACAATTTAACTTTTCAAAGCAATTCTTACAATCCATTGACAGGGCGTTCCAAAAATATTTTTGAGGAAAGTCTACTAGCAGTAAAGATATAAACTATAAAAAAAACATTAAAAAAACAATTATTGGCTGCATATCACAAAGTGCTGATAGACAAGAACTATCCAAAAATGAAGCACATTTTTCTCAGAATGCTTAACTTTAATTATAATGTCATTGGTAAAGTAGTGTATGATCATGTTATTATAATCCTAATTTCCTTTTCAATGGTATAACATTTTATCAAAAGACCAATTAGTCAACATACAATCCAAGCTTTTAGTCAACTTGCTCAATGCTAAAATTTTAAATCTAAAATAAATCCAAGAATTCTATAATCCTATTCAGAGGAGTGCAGAAGAGGGTTGTATTCACCCCCCTGAAAATCTAAGGGGAGTTGAATACACATCCCCACACCCCTCTATACCCACTTGACAAGGGTATTCACCCCCTGATACACCCCCTAAAACAGCCAAGAGGGGCTCAATGTAAAAAGAGAGAAGACATATAGGGAGGTGTATCCACTTGACCCCCCTGACAATAAAATTACACCCCTCTTGTTGTCTATATTACACACAGGGTTTCAGGGGGTGTCAAATATCGTAATAAGGTTGTCAAGATTTTCCTGACAAACTCTGTAAACGCCACTGATCAGTTTTTGGGGTCTGAAGATTTCTATTTCTAAAACTACACACCTCATTGATTTCTCCCCTTTGGGAAAGTCTCGGGATAATTTAGGATAATTTTCTGTCCCCTTCTTACCCCTTTGAAGACAGAGGTTCTTAGATACTAGGTGCGCAGCCGCTAATGTTGTTTAATTGTAATAAAAAAAAACAATACCATTTGACAAGACCCTGTAGAGTACAAAACACACATACACTCACGTAATTGAAATATCACCTTATTTTCATTGCATTGCATTCAATAAATATATCAGGAATATAGGGATAGGGCAATAAATTATATAATAACTAGCGGATACGCCCCTAGAAACGCCCCCCAAACATTTTCAATTTGAGTCCTCTTTTATTGGGAGGATGAAGATACCTACCTTCCCAAAAGAAGCTGTATAGGAGAACTATATCGGACAAAAAAAAGCTTTTTACTTTAAATAATAGGATATGTGTAATTTTGCTGCCTATAAAAGCTAGTTTATATTGGGAGAAAGAAAGAAATGTAATCAATTCAATCAACTATTATCCCTTCTATCCGTGATATAAATGCACTAAGATTTTATTTGTTTGCTTTTATATCCAAGTTTGGGGTAGAAAATGACTTTTAATTGTTTTCTTCTTTTAATTAATTTTTATATTAATTTGTGTTAAAGTTATACAGTCTTTGCTGGTCAAAGTGAAGAATCTAATGAATTTGTCTTAATTCATGCTCTAATTAATTTTGAAATGAAAAAGTATAAAAAATGTTGTTTGTGTGTTGAGTAGTTGAGGCTTTATAATGGAGTTGAGGGGGGGGGGGCATTAAACTTAGAAGAGATTACCAACTTTCCCCAAGATTGAAAGAAAATTCGGTCCAGGAACTATAAGTTGATTTACGGAAATGCAAAAACAAATACAGTCTTTAGTGATCTTTAGACATTTGTAGATAAGGGGGTCAGACAGACGAACTGACATTGTTCTACTTTGAATTATAGATATGTATCTTACCTTTCGTCTCCAAACCGCCAAAGTAATGACAATTATAACACATGCCAACAGTCCAACTGAAATTAGAAAAGGATTCAATTATTAAATATTAGAAGTTTTTATTTTGATTATTTTGAGTAAGGTATGTTTTGTAACACTTTTCTAAGATATTCTGCAGTAATAATTTTATTATTAGAATAGAATTAAGAATATGCCATTCATGAACACTAATTTAATAGAATTGAATAGAATGTTGCAGACATAATTCTTTCGTGTTTCCCTAAATTCTAGGGGCCAGAGATTCTAGGGGATAAGACAATGAATGGTAAGTTGATGTATAATTATGATCAGACGACCACTTCTGACAATTACATTATTGGTGGGAAACATTTGACACAATGTTTTAGAATTTTAATTAAAAAAAGTACCCATTGTTTTAAAGCCAACGAAATAGATAATGCTTTTACAAATCTTTGGGTATAGTATAATTTACAGACCAATGTCTCCTCCCCCCCATTCGTGGGGCGGAAAATCGAATCCGGCAAATTACTTTTTTCTCATTTTTAATTTTACGTTTTATTTTCCCATTAAAAATTTTCTCATGAGGTAAAATGAAAAATTAATAAATTCCCAAACTCTCTTTTTCTCTTTAATTTGTACTTTTATCTTTTAGTAGTGAAGATACTTTATAACTAGGTGTTGTCTGTTTTCAATTATGCCAAAAAGACCATAAAATAATCTTACACGCAGAATAAATAGTGTTTTTTTTTACCAAACAACTCTTAGGATTATCTATACAATTAATTTTATATTACAGTTTTTATTTATTCATGATAGCTTCGCTTCTTTAGCAAATAATGTTCTAGTTTTCTATTAATTAATATTTGACCAAAAAGATTATAATTTAGGATAATTAATTTTCATATTTCTCTTGTTCTTATAAAGTCTAGATGGTTAACTCGGAATTACACCCAAACTAACAAAATAATTTTTAGATGGGTTAAGTTAGGTTAAGTTGGGGTTAAATTTAGTTAGTTAGAGTTAAACTCCAAAGTAAAGCTATCTCAGGGTTTATGCCTCATGCCGAGGCTTTGGTGCTGTTAGTGTGTGCAATACTGTGTGGATGAATATTTATGGAAAAGGTCTAGATAAATATAAATCTTTAGCAATTTGTACTTTTCAGTTAAAAGATTTCTCTATTTTTAATTTTTTTCCCCTGCTTGTTCATATTTGTATTTGTACCAATGTTATCTCGATCTCCTTCTCATATCTTTTTTTGTCTTAAAAATGCACAAAAATATCTTATAATTTAAACCTATTTTTTGTTAACATTTTTATTCTTGTTGTATAAATCTGAAAAATAAGGAAAATGAAGTTTTTTCCCTTCATTTACATTCCCTATTTGAATACATAAATGTCACCTCCAATATTTTTTACAAACAGTTTTGCAATTTAAGTTTCATCATTTTTCTCTCGGAGGGCGATTTCCTCCGCATATTAAAAGAGACACTTTGGCAATTGAATTAGAGGATATTTTTAATACTGAAGGTGAAGCAAAGAAGGGCAATTTGATGCTATCATACATAGTACCCATACTATTTTGAAATAAATTGAAAAGAAGGAGAGGAATATCTTTGTTAGTATGTTAATACTTATTAGGTAATGAATAGTCCCGTAGGATCAGGGCACCCCAAATCTATGCCCTGCAGTGTAAGAGCATTCCGAGGGGGTTAGGCAAAGGAGCCCCCCCCCTCTCCGCCTTATTTTCAATTTATTTTGTTTAAATATAAGGGGAGGGGGTGTTATCAGTGCTCAAGCAGCCACTTGCATGCTAATACCACAATTTGTGATAATTTGCTGTAATGTCTCATAATGTGATATCACTTATGGAAATGATGTATATACTTTCGTGTGTTGTGTGTGTCCCATATTAAAATTGATTTAATTTGTTTTTTTTTTGTCAAAACTGCTGTGATTTTTTTACAATACACATCCACGAGATCTTAGTGGTCACATAAAATCCTATTATAAAAAGTAGAAAGCTTTTTTTGTCTGTAGCGAAGGATCTTGCTGACCGCTGAACCGATATGGTTCTCCTTTACAGAGAAACTTTACAGGGAAGGTTTTAAATTTTTAGGGGAGGGTATCTCCACCCTTCCAAAGATTTTTCTTTTTAAAACTGAAAATGGAGGGGCGTAAATATGCTTTACAGCAAAAGCATATTTTTCAAATTTTAGGTTTATAATTTAAGGGTATTTTTTTTTTAAATCATAATTATCATTTAAAAAAAGACAATGAGTTGATAATAAATATGAATTTGTTCAGGGATAAAACTTTAATCTACATGCGTCTGATAAACTATTAGCATTTTCAAAATTTCTCTTTTTAACTATCATCCTTTGCCAAACAATTGATTTTGGTTAAATAATTATAAAGATGATTATTTTTAAAACAAAAATGCTTCATAAAATTGTTATCATTTATAAAACAAGGATAGCAGGATCCATAAAGTGAATCACAACAATTGCTGCCAGATATTTTGACACATTATTATGCTGCCAACAGGCTTACAATTAAATTTGAGCCTTATAAATTTTACAGTTACAAGGCTTTCCAGATCATATCAAATTGTTAGATAAATCCCCAAGCTTGACATTCAAGGCTCGATAACCGCGCGTGGACGTGACTAAGCCTCAAATTAAAATGTTTTTTAAAATAGGGATTGCCATATTTGGGCCAGGTCTAGATATCTATATGATTTTCAAAATTATAAAATGTTGATTTCCCTGATGTCTAGTGGTGGCTGACGCGCGGCTGCAAGCCCTGCCGAAGTTAGAGCTATCCGTTATTAACGCATGTACGGAATGATTAGGAAATTTTTTTATTAAAAGATGGATACATAAAAGATACATCTCGGGTGTCTGGGTTAAAACAATATAATTCTCTTAAATTTATTAATTGTTTTAAATCAACTAAAAGAGTATTGTTTTAAATCTATTTCAAACTAACTTTTATTAGTAGCAAAGATACTCTATAATTTAAAATGTCCGTCTCTCTGTCTGTCCGTAAGAGACACATTGGGGGAAACGTGATTTTCTCGGTTCCTTTTCAAGATATACAGCTGAAATTTTTAGTGAAGGTTCCTATGACATATGCCCATCTAATCTAAACTTTGTTTTGTCCATCTGTCTTGTTATTTGGGGTGCTAGATCGAATCCTAGATTTTCAAGTTTTCGTGATTTTTAAAACTTCTTGTCAAGATAGAGTGCTGAAATTTTCAGGGATTAATAAATTTTACATTCTACATATTTTTATTAAGATTTGTTTATTAATTGGGGTGCTAGATCGATTCCTAGATTTTTAGGTTTTCGTGATTTTCTCGATTCCTATTCAGGATTGACGACTGGAATTATCAGGGATTAAATTAATAAGTATACTCATATTCTACATATTTCAATCAAATTTCATTAGGATTTGTCTATTAATTGCAGTGCTAGATCGATTCCTAGATTTTTAAGTTTATTGTATGACACTGCTCTATAGTAATTTTTTCCCCCGATATCCATTTATAATTTTTGAGCTTCGCTACTTATGGATGTTGTCATCCTTGTTGTGTATCTTTATATTGTTCTCTGTACATTGTTAGCATATTATCTACTGAAACAGTCCCTACCTAACTACTGACCTACATACTTGCGGGCCTATAAATCAATCCATCTACCTACATACCATACAATTCCTATTTATGTATCTATCTATCTATCTATTTATCTATCTGTCTGTCTGTCTGTCTGTGTGTCTGTCTGTGTGTCTGTCTGTGTGTGTGTCTGTCTGTGTGTGTGTCTGTCTGTGTATGTGTATGTCTGTCTGTGTGTGTGTCTGTCCTACCTACCTACCTACCTACCTACCTAACTATCTATCTATCTATCTATCTATCTATCTATCTATCTATCAATCTATCTATCTATCTATCTATATATCTATATATCTATATATCTATCTATCTATATATCTATCTACCTGAACCAGCCACTATGATAAGATTCCATGGGAATGGCTCCTTATCATCCGAGGATTGCGAACTTATTTTCACTGCTTTGGAGTTAGACACTGAAAAAAAAGTATTGGATTGATATTTAAGAAATATCGCCAAGCCTAATTGGTTGATCTAGAGTATAACGTTATAATATAGTCTTACAATATACTATTTTTATCATCTTTTATATGCCCAAATTTCCATAACAACGTATAAAAAAAACAAAGTTTAAAAAAAATTACTTGAAAATTTTAATTTAAATACTTAATTTGCTCTCTCTCATTTTACTCTTTAAATTCAAATTTTTAAGATAATTAAATATTCTGAATTTTTAAGTTCTGTTAAATAGGTAAGAAAAATACATTTATATGTGAATCTTTTGGTAATGGTTTCTTCATTGATAACAAGGTAAGTATAACATTATTGTGATGATTTCCATCTCGTAATAAAACTTACTTTCAATAAGTTGTGCAGTAGAGGCAGGGATAGTTTCCTCAAGAATTACAGGATCTGACATACCCTAAAATACAAACATACATTTATGTACACACCCACTGATTATGAACAATATAACTCTTTCTCAAGATAAAATTATTGGTTGAAAAGTTTGGACACTGCTGGTATTAAGCAACAAATTCAGTTTTATTAATAGTTTTAAAAGTTTCTAAGCCAATTAATAAGAGAAACTGTTGGCTCACTCTTACTTTTTAAATTAAGTCCTCAAAGTAAATATGGTACTAAGTTCAAGTTTCAGAAAAAAAGCCAAATGGGAATTATGAATTATTTGTCTGTTTGTTGGTCATTCAGGTTTTCCTACCAATAATTAATAAATAGATTTCAAAAAAGTTTTTTTAGGTTGGCCAAGGTCAGAAGACTTATTCCGTATAAACACAAGTAAATCTACAGGGTTTTTCATATTTTAGGCTTCGATTTGGAATAGGAAGAGAGGGATTATTGGACTGTAAATTAGACTGGTATCTAAAGTTTTATAATCACCTTATTCGTGTTCCATAAACTGTGTGTACACTTATCTAATTTTGATTAATTGGTTACAAACTGGAAGTGTCCAAACTTTTTATAAACAATAATTTTAATCTACAAAAGGAGTAAATTTTTTCATATAAATTTATTGTCCATTGCTTAACACTTTACATACCTCGGTTTTATTAATTATCATCTTGCTTCATAAACAATAAAAAAGCTAATTAAAATTTAGGCTGTGTAATAAAACTTTGTCTCAGTGTCTGTATTAGGAGAGAAAAATAGAAATATAGCCCAAAACCATCAAAAAACTTAAATTTAAAAGTAATTGCCTAAAACAATGACTATTCGGAAGCTGGATCTTATTTGGCAAACAAAAATCCTATTGATTTTATAGAATATAAAGATAAAATGTAATAAACATGAATATTTTTTTAAGGTGAGAAAAGACTCGAACCTGAAACTTCCTTTACACCGCCTTACTTTAAGCTAAAGCTGCAAAACTTTTCGGCCATTTTCCTTCTTAGCCAATAATCATTTTCTTTCATCACCCTGTGTGGCTGTACAAAGGTATATTGAACACATCAATTGTTCAAACAAACTTTAGAAGCCAACATATTTAGTTTTCAATTTGTCAAAGCAAACAAATGCCCTTGTTCAAAAACAGAATAATAAATAGGTTTCGGCGTCCGCAGCTACTTTGACAATATTTGAAAATACTAACTCAAGCCAGCCGCTGCCAACTGAAAAATCCACGAGTTACAACAATCCGCAGTCTAGTTACAAGACAAGAAGTGGGTGCTAAAAGCAACCTCCTATTTTGTGAGCCACATCAATATTAAAAATCCCTAACAATTCTTGTCGGTAGACAAGTTATTTGTAAAATATTTGCAAATCCATAGCAAAACCATAAACGATCAGCTGCCGATACCAGATAACAACTGAGGATAAACATCCACATAAAAGCCGCAAACTGCCGGAAAAAAGCAAAATGACTAAAGTTGCTTTTTGTATAGAATAAAAATATTCAAAATTGTGCAATAATTTGCATGTTTTTGCATAAAATTAAAATTTTGATTAAACACATAAATGAAACTCCCCTAATTTTCACCCCTCTTACACTAACAAAGATAAAAAGACTAATTTTCCTTCAGAAAGTTGTGTAAATAGTTGTTCAATAAAAGAGATTTTGTGGAAGCATAATGCTGTAATAGATATGGCGCTATTTTCCAATGGCACATTCTTTCTTCTAGATGCGTAGTTACTCTATAAGTGTAATTTACTTGCTCTAATTATTAGTACATTTGCGTATTTAAAAATAATCTATTTAAGACAACTATGTCATAATAGACTTTATGATTAGGGATGATGTGTGTTTTGGTTTAGGCTATTTTTAAGCGAGTGGAGATGGTAAGAGAAAAACGAAACAGTTTATTCATGAATGAGGGAGTTGAGTTGTGAGAATTGACCAATGCCCTAAAAAAATTAGTGACTAATATTAAGCTTACGAACATTTTTTGAAATCTCAACTTACATACACTTTCTTACAAGCATCATTTAGTCCGTAAAAATAGCCATTAGAAAAATAACTTATGTATTTGAAAATATACTATAGTCTAAAGCAAAGGGAAATAAGAAAAAAATGTTTATAAAGTTTATGTGTTGAGAAATCACTTCTGCACAAATATCAAATTATCAATTCAACAGAACCATGTATTCAACACCAGGGATATAAAGGGATAAGTCAATTTTCCGATAAATTGGCGTTCATCTCCAATGATGAAACACAAAATTATCCCTTCTGTAGATTACAATAAGTTGTTAAAACGTTTGGGCACGTTAGAAAATGAACCAACCAATCAAATTCAATATAAGTCCCTAATTTTGATGAGAAAACGTTATCATATAACTTTGGAGACTAGTGTAATTAACAGCCCATAGTCTCCTCCCTCACTGATAAAACAAAATCCCTACTCATTTAATTTATTCCTATCCTCTATCTATATATTATCAATTCTTTTTGCAAATATGCTAAGCTCTGATGTGATATCAAGCGTAAGTGAAGTCACACCAAGTATTTATTTTCTCATTTGTATTCTGTAGGTATTTAACTCAAAACTTTTATACAATATAATTCTTTTAACTCCCTGGCATGTTTATTTAAAAATGCTACAGTTTGTAGTAGCGAAGCTACTCTATAAGTCAAAAGTGTCTACAATTTTTGCTCAATAACTTTAATAGTGTTTAAAACTTCATTCAATCTATCTTTTATTTTAATTTGATAATGCTTTAGATTTTTTAGTGAATCTATTATATAAATCAATTCTGTCTGTAGTTTGGAACGTTTGTTGGCTTTGCTTCATTAATATTTTTTTTTAAATTCTGCATTCATCGAAAAAATACTTACTCTTGATTTTTGGGTTTTTAATTTAGTTAATGGTTGTTTGTTTAATAATGCGGAAGTTTTTTTATCTATCTATTTTCAATTAGTTACTTTTTCTGCTTGCTTTACATACAAATTTAACATCATAAAAAATGAAGGAAAAGGTTAATTTCTCTCATGGGAGTTTCAAAGTATTAAGTTTTAAAGTATTAATTTAAATTTTAAGAAAATTTTTGATGGTGGGGTTAATTTCTTTTTTTTTGGGGGGGGGGGGGGGTTGGGTAGGGTGAAAATTAGCTTAAAACCCCCACAGGACAAGTATCTATATTCCCTGAGAAGCACACTCTTGTCGATTCAGAGTCTGGCAAGATCTTTAGCTTCAGACAGACGGACAGACATCGTTCTACGATATTTTGACTTTAAATAATTACACCTACCTTCGCATTTTCCGCATAGATGTAAATTTTCAAATTAGCCCCCTCTTCAAACTGGGACAACTCGAATATTGGGATATTGTTACTGTGCTCTTGTCTGAAATACAGATATTTATTATAGGATTAATAAAAAGGTTAATTAAAGCTTAACACTTTTATATTCTAGGAAAGTTTTCAATTGTTATTTTTTAAGAAGAATGGGTGTTGTTTAACTTTTTTGGACGTAAAAGTTTAAAAGTGATTTTTCTTTGTTTTGAATTCTACTTTTGGTTTACTTAAGTTGTTTTATTAAAAGTTTTGTTAGTAAAAATTTGCACGTTTTATCATTTCTACACGTGTACCACAAATTATGTACTAGCCCATTGTGATTAGCACCACCTGCAAAATTTACCAAAATTTTGAAAATGTAAAAACATTTATTTTTTCTATGCATTATGCAAGTGCGTTTACTATCAAGCTAATTTTTTTCAAAACCAAATTGATAAGCTTATAAGTAATTTACTAATTTTGTGTTTTGATATACAAATTTGTAAGCAAATAGGTCTACAAAATTTTTAATTTTATTCAGGAAACTTTTACCTGTATAATGTAAATTTTTTCATGTTAAATGCTTTGCTTTAGTCAAACCAACACAAATTTGACATAAAATTAGATTTTTTTTCTTATACTTTTATATTCTCTCTCACTTTCTCTTGCTTTTTCTTCTCTCTTTACAATTTTTTTCTCAGCCTATACCTCCCATTTGCTCTGCTGAATTATGTTAACACCTCTACAATTTTGCACTGTTTAGCGGCCGAAACCTAGCGGATATAAAACCGCCCAAGGCTGTATTCATTTACACTATACTCATTCAGAGAAAAAGGATTTGTAGTTAAGCCAAAAAAATACTTTAAAGTTCTTATATTTCCAAAAATTGAAGGATAATTAATGATAATTGAAAATTGCTATAAGAAAGAAGCTAACAGATGACAGAAATAGAAAGTCTGCGGGAAAGATTAAATGGGAACCCATAGTCTCCTATATTTAATATAAAAATGGTAAAATTTAGTAAGCTATACTCATATTCCTGTATTATGAATGCTAACTGTAAAGGAAGAAGGTTCCTATTTAAACTCATTCTCAAAAAATCACAAACACACACAAAGACTAATATAAAAATACAAAAAATCATGCCTATTAACATTAGCCTGCTTGAATTTTAAAGAAATTGAACGCTTGAAAGTGTAATTTAAGATTATAAACATTTAAGGGTTCAAAACATTATGAAAATCACAAAAAAACATCAACGTAATCGAGCCAACCTAACTAAAAATCCAGGATAAGTTTTCACACGTGTAAGTTTTTAGACTATGACATTGACCATTACACGAAACCTATACATAAGAGTAAAATACTAGAGAGGGAAAGGGTTAAATAGCTGTATCTACCCATCGCAGTGTCATTGTGCCGTCTTTCAATTGGATCATTGAAAATTAACCAATATGGTGGTGTGTATTGACACAGCCAAGTAGCAGAAATAATTTGGTAGCAGACGAATAAGGTCATGAATGATATTGACCAACACTTACAAAAAGGCATAATACGTTCAAGGGCGTCCAATGGGGGGGGGGGGAGTAAAGGGGTGACCCCTCCCCCCCCAAAAAATGAATTTAGAGTGCGGTAAGCACCCCCCAAAATTTTGAAGTTTGAATTTTTACCCCCCACCCCCCAAAAAAGCTAACATCATTGCTTATATGATATAAAAACTATCTCCCCCCCCCCAAATGAATTTGAATTTTACCCCCCCCCCCGCAAATAAAAAAGCTTTGACGCCCTTGAATACGTTTTTGCATTTGTACATCTTATTTTCTCTTCTGAATGAACACAATTTAAAATGGCTTCAAATAAAACTGTTGCAAAAAACATTTACAATAATTGAAATTTATGATTCTCCTCATGAAATGGCAGATTTTTCCATTGATTTAATGAAGATTTTTTGTTTTGATGAAAGCTATCTCAATATTTCCCTAAACTTTTTGCTCATGATGTACAAGACAAATATTATAAAAATTTTAGTAAAATGTATGATGAAAATTTTTTTCTGATCCACAGTTAGGTTCTTATTAAATAAAATTTATTGCTCACCTGTGACTTTTTCCATATAAATTATTTCCTTTTACATATTTTGTTATTTATGTTCCTTGCGCAGGAAGTGTGTCCTATTGACATTTAGATATGGTAGGGATTAACAACCGCACCTTTTAGAGTGGTTAATTGCAGTAAGATTCAAAATGTGAACTTACTCTCGGCTAAAATAAAAAAAAAAATGTGGATGTACAAAAATGATAGCTGCATATTTTCTATATTTTGAAGGTTGCGGTTTGTGTCGGATGAAGAACGCTAAAATATTGTGAATAGGAATATAAAGTTATTCCTATAGGTTAGGTTTAACCAAAATAAGGTAAACTTACAAAATTACAAATATTCATTTTAGAAAATTTGCCAAAAATTTATATTTTGTCATTTCCTTAATAGCTATTGTAAAAAAAGGCAATTTATGTTATCAAATTTGTATATGGATGTATTTATTGAGACTTGTATACATCCTAGTAATAGTTAATGAAGCTTTTTACATTGCCTATGCAAAATGACGTCATACAATACAAATGAACAATGATATTCAAATACACAGAAAATTAGCTATGACAGTCCAGTTTACATTTTATTTGACCAATGATAGGCCAGTATTACGTCATTTTTTGTAGGCAGTATAAAAAGCTTCATAAAGTATAGCTGTCAAAAGTATAATTTTTTTGCTGAATATTTTTTAAATGTTATTTTATTAGAACACTGCAAATGGAATATGGATTTATATTTTTGTGACTTATCTTTTCTTACTTATCTTTTCTTACTTATCTTTTACGTCATGAATGTTAAAGGTGTTTATTTTAACTAGTAGTATTAAATATATAATTTGTGGTATTTTGAAAGGCAGTGAAAATCAAACATTTCACTGAAGTCTAAATGCATCAAAATTATATGGTATTAAGTAAAACTGGTATGAGCCATATAATTATTATTAGTATTTTTTGGGGAGGAGTTAGGGTATTTGGAACCACTAACCCACTAGGACCTGAAAAAAGAAAAACGAATCGGTTTGAAGTAGCAAGCCCTGAAAAGAACTAATTTTGTCCGCAATATAAGAAAACAACTTTTAGACATATCAACAAGGATGACTTTAAAAGTAGCCTTGCTATTAAATGAACAATACTTACAGCTTTTTCATTGTTTCAGGTTCGTGCACTTGCAATAGAAAATTTACAGGCAAACCTCCGTCATAACCTAGACAATAATTCATTGTTTTATTAAGTAAGTCATAGTGGGTTAAGCTATAAATAATCGTCAAAAATAGGCACAGCATATATTCATAGAAAAAAGACTCAATTTTCAATATGCAAATAGAAAGATAGAATAGATGGATATTTAGAAACACAATAGAAAGATATAACATGTATATTGTTTATCTTAAATTTGAGAGATTTGGTTGTTTGATTTAAATATTTTTATTCAAAAGTTTACTTTGAAGCTTGCTCTAACATTTGCCAGTTTGGCAGCTTATATTTACATGTTTGAATGGGTTAAAGGAAAGGAGAAACAAGGACGGTTGGTTAAAAAGAAACGATGTAATTTTAACTAAACAGTTGCAACCCTAGCATCAAATAGCTTTGTACTAGATAGAGGGACAAAGCAATGTCATGACTTAATCTAAAAATAAAAAGACATAAAATCATCCTTTAACCTATAATGGAGATCTTAATATGTTCATTAAAAGAAGAAATTTTAGTCTTTGAATGCGTATAACTATTAATGGTAAGAATTGTATGATTAAATAATTCGACATTGTTCTCTACTTACATACCTAAACCTCCAATACTTTATTAATCTAATCTTTAATTTTAATCCAGTAAAGTAGGGGGCGAAAGTCACACAAAAATCAGCCACGTGACGCAATAAAAACGAGGAAGATGAAAGGAGACGTAGAAAAGAAAACCCCTTTAAAAAGAGATAGACAATCCATCATTTTTATAATGTCACGTAGCTAATTTTAAAGTGACTTTCTCCCCCAAACCAGTCAAAATCAAGGAGGAATTATTTCCTTACAGATGTTCAAATAAATGATCAGATAAACCCTTGTTGTAAAGTAGCTGCACTACAAAAAAAATTACCTTCTACACATTCGATGATCATAGATGATATGGTTTTATTCTTTGTAACACATGACGTCAAAGCAGACGGCTTCCCTGAAAAATAAGAATAGTAAGATTGACATTTAGAGGGGTCTTGGATCTTATCACTTCATAACTAAAGATCATTAAGAAAAAGTCAATCTTTTGTAAACATCAGGGGTAATTGATTGGCCCAATAATAGGCATTTTCACTTTAATGGTTGGGCTTTCAAAGGTTTGGTTGTTGGGATAATCAGTGCCTTATGACTGGAAGAGAATAATAAAATCCTCCTAAGGTGTTAATCATTCTTAAAAGAAATATTTATATAGTAGCTAGGAACCAAAACAAAATCTTTAGAACTTAGATCCTGTTAATAGAATAAAACAGGATAAATACTATTACATAAAAACATCCTTAACTTTATTACGTCTTCATAAATTCTAAAAATCATCTATTCATTCTATCAGTAGCAAGGATAATTATGTTCCTAAGTAGCCCAACAACAGAAAGCTAACAACAAATAAAATAGTTATTCAGTTATTACAAATGTTATTGCTTAATCGTTAAATTGATAAAAAAAAATATTGAATTGTCGATGCAATCATCACTATTCTTTTATTTCTAAATTTGCATAAATGAAAATGAAAGAAATAATGATTCGCGTATGGACAAGCTATATCTATAAAGTTCTGCGCTCTTGATACATAACACAATAGAAATATTTTTCAAATTTCTAAGTTATTTATCTTGTTATATACAATGCTAAAACAAATATTTTAATGATAAAAAGATGATGAATAAAAACATTTTGCAACTAGACACTCAAAACAAAAGATGTGATTACAAAATATTTAAAAAATATCACAAAAAGATTATGAAAGAAATTGCCACCCTAATTTAATTTCTAAATAGCCTTAAACTTGATCATTACCAAACAAGGTTTTTTAGAATTCCAAACCAAAAGGTGAAAACCAATTGCCCACATCACTTATATTGCTATTCATACATATAGACTTTTTTTTATATTTTATAAGTAAAAAATAAAGTTTGCTTAAATATAATTTTGCTGTTTTGTCTAAAATGTGAAAAATATCTTTTGATGTTAAACAATAAATGAAACATAAATGCATTTTAAATTATACAACAACTAGAATAGTTCTTAAATTTTAAATAAATTGAAAACATGGAAAATTAATTTATAAAAATAACAATATTCTGAAATTACAAACACCAGACAGCTCAAATTTTCTAAATAGAATGAGATTTTTTAAGGTTTAGAATGAAAATGTATATTGTATAAGTTCTTTGATTTATTAAAAACTAGCGGGGTTTTTGAGGGTTAACCATATTTTATATTTGAGTTTTTAAAAAGTAAAAAAATATTTTTTGGGGGAAGGGGGGGGGTGAAGACATCCCAGGACCTATAAGAAGCTTTACTGTAAAGGAGAACAATATCAGTTCAGCGGTTAGCGAGATCCTTCAGGACAGACAAAAAACGCTTACTACTTTATATAATCGGATTAAAGTTATGAATTATAGATAGCTTTAAATAAAGAATGAAAAATATTTGGAAATCAACAAGAATATAAGACATTGAAAGATTTAGGACTTGAGCATAACTTTGGCAAATTTTTAAAAGTAGCTAGACCACATCCCCTGTTTCAGTAAAATTGGTCCAAGAATAACACATAAGGTAAATCAAATAATACAGATTTACTTTGATACCAACAACTGTAAAAAATCAAAAAAAAATAAAAAAATAAAATATAAGAATTAAAAACTGTAGAGTCTAACAAATTGATAGCTAGATAGAAATTAGTTTCCAGATAGATAGATAGATAATGATAAACAGCAGCAACAACCACTCACATTCAATCTTGAAAATTTGTGTTCACATGAATTAGATGAAGTGTTGTCTATTAAACCTAATAGCTCTGGTAATAGACATAATATTTCTCAAAATAAAAGCATAAAAACTTGAAATAACTAAAACACTTATTTTAAATAATACAGTGTGTTTTTTAAAATTCAAAACTTAGGTGTCAACGTCTAAAAATGGTTTTAGGGCATTTTTCTTATGCTCAAATATTCAACCTTTTGCAAGAATGGCTGCTAAACACTTGAAAGTTGAAATATAGAGCTAAAAATGTATACAGATACTATTAGGGACATGTACTAGAACATATCAAAGTTTGAAGGTCATATCTCAACCAGGGAGGGAGTACTGGCCCCCCAAAGTCAACTACAGAAAATCCATTTTTTTTTCTTGCAAAGGGTAGAAGATTTAGGCATAAGAAAAATGCGCTAAAACCATTTTTAGATGTTGACACCTAAGTTTTGAATTTTAGATTTTACTGTACTTTTTAGATAAAAACTGAAATATTTTTTTGGTGTTCTATTATTTGCCTTAAAAAACGAAGAAAATAAGCCATTAATCATTAAATTCTGATAACTAAAAGTGGGGTAAAATTGCCTTCAAAAAAGTTCTCATAAAAAAAAACACACTGTATTACAACTTTATATAGTAAAGTCCTATCTATTTTTTTAATTTTAATCATTTAATCATTATTTTAGGGCTCAATAAATTTAATTTTTTAAATGAAAATATATTTTGAGGTTGTTTCTCTTTGTAAAATTATCTCCCTTAAACAGATCACAACTTTCCCAATACCCTTCAGAAGCTTCCCTGTATTATATACAAATATTAGTCATATATAAACTGAAAGGCATCCCAATTATTTCATTTTAAAAAAAAATTTAAATTTAAAATAGCTTTGAAAAGACTGTTCTTTTATGATGATTACAAAGCTAAATTTTTGGTCCTTATATTAGGTCTAATGTACAAATAGAATGTGTATAAAAGTAATAGATGGGGTAAAGAGAGGGAAAGCTACAATTTCCAGTAGAGTGCAGAGAAAGAGGAAAAGTGGAAGTAAAAAAGTGTAGATAAAAAAAGGAAATCAGAGACAGAAAACAATAATTGTAATTGAAAAAATAAAAAATATTGACAATTAAAAGGTTTAAAACAGAGAGAAAACAAAAGAGAAAAAGAGAAAGAGGAAGACATAGAGAGAAATAGAGAAAAATAGATAATTGAAAATGGGAGAGAGAGAGTTAAAGTGTGTTGGTTGTTGAATTGACTTTACAATTCTTCTTTATTTACATTTCACTCAGGAGTAAACCATTTTCAAACAAATAAAATAGATACAATTCAAACTTAAGCAGGCAGACACCCTCAAATACACAGCAAACACTCACAAACCTAGAAATTAACACACTCTGACAAACATACTTGAAAATCCACTGAAACACCCACTATCTTCAAACACCAGACTTTTAATTCAATAAAACTCTGTCTGCATCAACAAAATGCTTTGGGAATTGTTAAATAAAAACAGATCAAATTCAACTAAAAATAGTAAATATGAATGATATACAAGTTTACTAAGCCTACTTATGGAACAGCAGTATTTAAATTTTCAGGAAGTATTGGATGTTTTTTAATATAGTGTAAAATTTATCTCTGAGCAGTAAATTAAGATAAAATATATTTTTAAATGAGATCATCTTATTTTCATAATGTATAAACAATCAATATATTCTGATGCATACAACTTCACACAGAAATTTTTATCAACCAATATCAGATTCAAACATTCAATGTTTGATATCAAGACATCAAATGAATGCTGAATTATTGCAGATACTTTTTCTTCAGTAGTATTTTTTATAGACTTTTGCTTATCTAAAAACAAATTAGCATAAATGTCAGTAATAATCACAATACAATGAGGAAATTGGGTAATTGAAAGCTTAAACTTTTTAAGATGTTCAAATTATATTGTTTTTGAAATTGTAAGATATACTTTTATTCCTGCCAACAAACACTCAGGAAAAAGAACTAAAGTAACTTTTCAGTTTTCAATGGAGAAAAAGTGCATTCCCCCATCATTTAATTCAAAGTTCAAAGTTTTGAAGTTTAATTAACAACTCTATAAATCCCCACCCCATTTTTCTATGCCTCTATTATAGTTATTCCCTCAATTTACCATTGTCCCACACCTTCATTTTACCCCTCCCCCACAAATATTTTTCAAATCTGGAAGAATAAAGAAAAGAAAGAGAGAGAGAGAACTATCAACTTTTAAACTCTAAATTTTTCTGATTCAGGTTGTGTCAGGTTGATGACTAGGTGATTTTGTGCAATCGCCTGATTGGAAATGCTTTATATGAATTATTTTCATACTTATTATTAAAAATTATTTGACCGTCACTTCAATAAAAGAAAAAACCCACAGGTTAGATATATGATTTACATTTAAGTTTAGAATAAATTAGAAAATGAAAAACTTCTATATTTGTCTAAGTTAGTTTGTCAATAGTTTTACAACTACAAGTATAATGCAATGATATCTTTATATTAAATTCATTTTGAAATAAAAAATATCATTCAAAATAAAAAATAAAAATACCAGAATATGTGTTTTGTGTTTTTACCCCCACATAAAGTACTAAATTTAGCTGAAATTTAGTGCCTAAATTTATCTGTGTGTAGGAAATGAGAGTTAGTAGGTGCTGTTGCATTTGTTGTTGATAAACAAAAAATTTTACATACAGTTTCTGGCTGCTTCCTCATTCCGCATTTTATATGAAACAATATATTATAAGATAACAGAAAATTAAATATTTTTGTTATTTTGAATTATTGGTTAGTTTCTTTCAACTCAGATGGGAAATTATTGCAGCCAATTGTCATCCCACAAATCAATCAAATATTTGTTGCAGATGTTACATTAGTGTACTCAGGGTTCTTTGTAAACTTTGTTCCTGTTGTATAGATCTGGTAAATCCTCTTTTCAAATATACAATGCTATTCTCCCTAATTTGTATTAAACTTCTCTCTCCTATTCAAAGACACACAAGCATACAAACATCCGGAGATACACATTTCATACAAACACCATAGTAAACACACAAATACAAATAGACATGCAAACAGTTGTACATGAACACACCTACACTCTTGTATCATATACAAAGTTTGGTTCCATTGTTAGATTAAGCTCTTGGAAGATTTAATAAATATTTATTTTATTTAGCTTCTGGAATATTATGTTTTGTATAACCTTAAAATATGTAATACTATGTATATATCATTTTAAAGTATCAATTAATAACTATGTGTTTGCTAGAAAGGGTTGGTTATCCAAACTTTTTCACGAAAGCGACATGATCCTATATCACTGCAGATTTTCAACTTATGATTGCATAGAATTAGTTTGATTTTAGTTATCAGTCATTGAACCTTTTCTCAGGACACTAGAACCTTTTGTTATGAAAATTAGTTCCAGAGAAGGCAAAGATTTATTCTAAAATATCATTTACATAAATTTAATAAAGATATATTTCTTATTTGGACAGTTCTCTTAATTGTATTATTATCTTTACTTATTAAGATGCTTTAAACTAGATACCATTATAAAACAATAAAGTATTGTTGATATATGTAAGAAATAATTGTGATGCTTTATACGTTGAAGAAATATAAATACTCAATTCTGTATAAGTAATAAATTTCATTAAACTTTTGGGTTCATGATAAGTTATTTTTCTTGCTTTTGAAACCTGATTGATTTAAATCTTTTCCTTGTATCTGAAAATGGCATTACTAAATATTTATTTCCATGTTTTTATTACAAAAAAGTATGAATGCCCTTTAACTATGTAAAGGTCTATGATGAATTAGAATGCAATGTTCCATTGTTTCTTTTCCAGAAAAAATATCAATTCTCCAAGACCATGACAAGACATAAGACAGTGCACCTGGTGTAATAAATTAGTTTACAACATTTTCTAATCAAAAGTTAGTAGCTGTGTTTCGGTATGTTTTTCTTGTATTCCCTGGCAAGTTCGAACCCATTAATCCCTGTTTCCTTACACCAAATTTCCTAGAGAATGAGTGTGTTACGCGGCATTCCTATCTATCTCCGCGCGGCGCGTGGCTTGTAAACAGACAAAAGAAACGCGCACTTTTTCTTTGATTAGTCCCACGTGAAGAGCTACGTGATTGAAAATAATGTATTGCTTGAATATACATGCGCTCTGATGTGTGGAATATCTCAAATAAGCCTTCTGCTTAGTTTGACATCATAATGTGGTAAGAATTTATCTTTAATTCTTAATAATAAGTGTAGTATGGTATATTTTTACGAAGAAATTTAAAACATTAATTTTTCAACAAATAGACCATTTAACTGCTAACTTTTGACATACGAATATTTTCCTTAATTTTATTGATCATTTGAATCTAAAATTATCAATTTCTGATGCTATTTAATATGTTTCGTGCCAATTTAAAGTATTTTAGAAATTTTATATTTTTAATTAAATTGAAATCACGCAACCTCGATCTACAAAAATAATAAACCATTAATACTATGTAATTAATTTTTATATTTTTGTTTTAGATTCACCGTTTTCATGGTAATAAATACACATTTGTAAACATTCACATGTTGGTCATTCGGAGGGCTTGGAGATTAAGAATTCGTGAACGGCAAGGAATGCGTTCCGAAACAATGAAAACGAGACAGAACAGATGCAGCTAAGAACATTCTGTGAAGTTTTGTGAATGTGTTGGTTGTGATACCTTACCACACATTATTATTATAGTCATAATCAGTACAGTTAACTTTAGTGACAATTATGGGTCCTAAAAAGAATAAAGGTGAACAATTGAGTAAGCGGCTGCGTCCAGCCGTTGATGCCCTAACCAGTGAGCTAAATAGAGTGATGAAGTTGGTCAGTGATACTTCAGAACTTAATGTTAGACATCTCACTAAGGAATCAATCCTTGTCCATGACAAGTTCGAGACATTTGACAGCATCATGGTCGGTTTTAGCAAGCTTGATTTGAGAATCCAAGAGCTTGATGAGTTTAGTGACATTTATTCTGATATAGTTACTGTACAAAAAGACTATAGTGCCTTGAAAGACGCTCTTGATGCTATAGAAGAGCTTAGTGACATTCAAAGTGTTGTTGATGTTGTTGGTGATAATTTGCCTAACCATCAGGCTGAACTTTATGATCGATGTTTGAAGATTGTGAAAGTTATTAAAGGGCCATACTTTCCCTTGCCTGATGCAATTATAAACACTTTGTCTGCTTTGATGAAACGTCTGGCTGAGGTTAAGCTTGAACCTGTGAAGCCACCCACGACGACGGCGGGTGCCTCGACAGCATCGCCATTTGTGTCACCGTTTGGCACACCACAGTTCGTCGCCGGTTCTATGTTCACGCCAGGATATATGAATCGTGTAGACGAACGTCTTCTTCCATCATTCGACGGCCTGGAAGCTTCCTATGTAAGTTTTAAAGACACTTTTAAAAAGCTTACTGTAGGACAAGACCCGTCGTATTTACAGTTATTGTTAAGCAGTGAAAAGGTCTGTAAAAATAAAGAGCTGAGACTCCAGTTAATTCAGATTCAATCGCATGAATCTCAGTGGGCCTACCTTGACGCACGTTTTAAGTCCAAAACACGTCAGATGCTCTGCCTTTTCAACCAATGGGAGAAGAAGTCTAAACCGTCGGACTCCAACCAGATTGTGACTGTGTTAGCAGAGTTTGGCGGAGCAGTTAGCCAGCTGGAGCAGCTGACTAAAGATGATGAAGATGATGAAGTTACCACTAGCCAGTGGTTGACTGTGATACTTCTTGAGATGTTATCCAAGAAGTTGCCACGTGATTTTCAAGATAAGCTCAATTTATCATTGGGCTCGATGGATGTCCCAAACGTCCCAAAGCTGTTAAAGATTATTGAAGAACAGCGTGGCGCCATTTTAATGAGGTGTTCGACTGATATGGACACCCCCTCTAAGAAGAAAGGTAATCCTGCGACAGCCGCTACCGCCGTAGGTAAACCTGGTAAATCTAAGATGAAGCAGTCATGTTTTGTTAATGGCTGTAGTGAGATGCACTTACTTTACAAGTGCCCAAAATTTCATGACCTGTCAGTGTCAGACAGGAAGAGTATTGTGGAGAGTGCTGGATGCTGTTGGATTTGTTTGCAAAAAGGGCATAAATCTGTGGATTGCCCGAAGGCAGATGTAATAGGCGGCTGCAAAGTGGACAATTGTGGTCAGGCCCATAACAACCTCTTGCATGAGAGTGTTGATATGGCTGCCGCCGTCTATGAAGTACATACTTCCCCTGAGGCGAACCTAATGTTAATGTTACAACAATTAGACGTCGTTGACATTAATCGCCAGAAGGTCCCAGTGAACGCCATGTGGGACACTGGTTTAACTACCACAATGGTAACCCAGTCACTTGTTAATAAACTTCAGTTACCTTTTACTGGACGTTCAGCAAGAATTTCTCTAGCTGACGGTGAAGTTAAACGTCTCCCGACGGTCAAGCTATGTTTAATTGATCGACACAAGAATTATCACATATTAGAACCTGTGGTAGTGCCTCTCATTGGTCCAAAAGAGGCGATCTGCTCCATAAATCCTGTGGAGGCAGCTGTTTTGTTTGATATGAAACCTGAAGATTTTACTTTGGTTGATGGGCAGGTTGATTTGCTCGTAGGGCACCTGCACCCATCGATGTTTCCCTACTCTGAACGTTCAGTAGGAGAAACCATGCTTTACTCCAGCCTGTTTGGATCTGGATATTTTGCTGTTAGTGCTAATGGTTTAGCAAAGAGTAGGTATGTTATCTGCTCAGATGTTCAGCCGCAGCCGACTGTTGGTGCTGCTTGTGATGCTATTATTGAACCTGTTGGTTCTGCTTGTAACGCGGCTGATGAACCTTTTGGTTCTGCTAGTGCTGCAGCCGTTGACAACCTGGCTACGGCGGGTGCTGCCGTGGTTATTACTGATAATGATGTTAGTTGTGCTGCAGTTATTCCTGATGAGATTGGTAACGATACTGTAGTCGTTGATAACTTTGTTACGGCGGGTGTTGAGCCGCTGAATGATTCGGTTCCAGCCGGACAAGAGCCGACGGGAGTTTCGGTTCCGGCTGGACAAGAGCCGATCAGAGTTTCGGTTCCAGCTGGGCAAGAGCCGATAAGAAATTCGGTCTCGGCCGGACAAGAGCCGACGGGAGTTTCGGTTCCGGCCGGACAAAAGCCAGTAGATGATTCTAAGTTTTATGACAGCCACACTTTTATTACGTGCCCTGGTGGTGTTATGAATCAAGAATCGACTTGGTTGCTGCCAAGCTGGCCGCCCGACGCAGGGTAAGAGGCCTGCAAATGGCGGTTGGAAATATGGCGGGTATTGCCGCCAGAAAGTCATTGAAATTTTTCAAACCACATATATCTAATCCACAACATAAACTATTTATGTGACAATGATCTTTAAAGAAAAAATATTGCAAGTTTTATGTTGAGCTTGTGAAAGGAACCTCAATCGGTTCTGTAAAGAATAAGTATTCATTATTCAACTAATTTTATTGTTCATACCTAAGCACAAAAATTCTACAAAACTGTTTAGACTTTAAAGCAGATTTTAAAAAGATTTTGTTTCTTTAAGTATGATTTTGAAAAGCAAAAGTTTGTGAAATGATTTTTGCAGATTCTAAATTGAGAAAAATAGATTTTTTACAAATTATTTTTCTAGTTTTTTTTTATGGTTCACGTTTACTTAAAAAATGTTATTTCTCAGATTCTCATATGAAATAATGCATTAAAGTAAAGAACACAACATGTAATATTATTATGATAATGTTTAAGATATTCCTCATTATTATTTTAAAAGATTATCGCAAAAAATCAAGATATTTGTTTAAATTTGTAAGCAAATCAAAGATTTTCTTTCATTCCGGAGGCAGAGATTCTTAACGATTCATGTACAAAGTTTTTTTTTTTGTTCACTCCGGAAGCTGGGATTCCATTAATCCACGCGAAAAGATTTTTTTTCATTCCGAGAGCAGAGATTCGTAGTAATATACGTACCTAGCGATTTCGGACAATTTTAAACCTTGAGAAAATACTTTAGCAATTATTTTCCTAGGTATATATATTTTTCGTTCATGTTTAAGCATTTATAATAATGAACACGATGTATGGTATTATTAAAATATTGATTATTATTTTATCTGAATGCCACAGAATTAATTTAAGATAAACTATGCATATTTTAAATTAACTCTACCTTCATTTTTATCGCATATATTAAAATACTGCTTCAATGTATTTGTATTTTTAAAAGAAATGGGTAACATTTCTTAAGATTTTTAAGTAACGCAAAATTTGATACAATTTCGTTTAAACTTTCAAATCGATGCAAGATTTTTTCATTTGAAATGCAAACTTAAGTTTTTTATACGTTTACGCAAGTTCTTTCAATGATTTAAGTCTTTCCGGGACCAGGGATTTTTTTCGCGGAAAATTTCCTAGGTACCTGCGCAGATATAAACATTTTTATCCTTGTTGGATTGAAATTTGACATGATAAGAAATTAACAAAATGAGATTTTTACATCATTTAAATATTTCTTTATGATTTATTACAATCACATAAATAATTTAATACTATATGTATATTAAAATTATTACTATTTACCTTTTAACCGATGTACCTAAAGAAAAAATGCAGATTTTTTTCGCCTTGAATTAAGTAGATTCTTTGAGTTCGAAGATTTAAGCTTAATAAGACCGCTCTATAGTGTATCTTAGCTCTGTTACCTCGGCCAGACATACTACAGAACGGCAAAACTAAAGCATAAGATAATTTTATTTTGATTGCTTTGATTGATGATTCTAGAGTTTCTTGAATTATTCATGATTCTTTAATTTTTGATTTGATTTAAACATCACTAATTATGTTTATTTTCAGTTGATGGAGCCCTGCGCCAGAAATCCTGTCGGAAATTATGCAGTATCAAAAAATTGTGATGGAAAGACATAACGTCCGTCAGGATAGCTGGAACATGGCATTATTAATATTTTAAAGATTGGTTAGTTTGTATCTTGAGGGGTTCATTCTAACTGAGGCCCCAAATTGCCTTAATTTTGACTGTATGAATATGTACAAGTTGCTTTCTTCTTAAAACAGAGAGAAATTGCAAACTCAGCATTTAGAGAAGTTCTTTTCTTATAATTGAGCCTTTGTTTTATTTTGGTAAATTTAATTTGCATATTTCAATTGCAATTTTAATTTTACGCAATTTTGATTCACGAAGATTTAAAATTATGAAATTTTAATTTTCCGATGTTTGATGATTTTTACAGTCATATTTTATTTAGATTTAAGTATCTATTTTATTAAACTTGTTAGATTTAAGGATTTACCTATCTTATCTAAGAATGTCTAGATGTAAGCCCGAGTATTTTTCCGCTGGAGAAAATGCTTAATTTTGAGAAGTTTTTTATGAAAATTTTACTTTTCTTTTTTAGCTAAAAGATTTAGTAGAAAAAATGTCATTATTTAATCTTTCTTTCTTTTGATTTAAAAGTTTGAGTTGATTATTTAATTATTGATGCGATTTTTAGTATAAAAATCATTTACCTGTTTTATTATGTAGGTGCCTAATTGAAGTTTAGGTACTATTGATTATTAATTCATGTATTCGCAATTACATGGTCTGTAATTCTAATTTTATTGAGATTATGAGGCCATGATATAATGAGATGTGTGAGTGGTAAATGTGCATTTCATGAATGTTGAATGCTTTTCCCATTCCTTATTCCTATCCTTATGTGGTAGTGGACTCGGTTTGAGTTATTGTGGTATTCGCGAGTTACCATAATTATTTTCAGGCCTGATGGCCATGACATTTTAAACTCTTGTGGTTTATGTGTTGTGAGAATGTGATTTTGTGGACACTGTCTGCACGCATATTGCAAAGATGAGGTATTGTGTTCGATTCCCAGTGAATAGACGGGTGTGTTTCGGTATGTTTTTCTTGTATTCCCTGGCAAGTTCGAACCCATTAATCCCTGTTTCCTTACACCAAATTTCCTAGAGAATGAGTGTGTTACGCGGCATTCCTATCTATCTCCGCGCGGCGCGTGGCTTGTAAACAGACAAAAGAAACGCGCACTTTTTCTTTGATTAGTCCCACGTGAAGAGCTACGTGATTGAAAATAATGTATTGCTTGAATATACATGCGCTCTGATGTGTGGAATATCTCAAATAAGCCTTCTGCTTAGTTTGACATCATAATGTGGTAAGAATTTATCTTTAATTCTTAATAATAAGTGTAGTATGGTATATTTTTACGAAGAAATTTAAAACATTAATTTTTCAACAAATAGACCATTTAACTGCTAACTTTTGACATACGAATATTTTCCTTAATTTTATTGATCATTTGAATCTAAAATTATCAATTTCTGATGCTATTTAATATGTTTCGTGCCAATTTAAAGTATTTTAGAAATTTTATATTTTTAATTAAATTGAAATCACGCAACCTCGATCTACAAAAATAATAAACCATTAATACTATGTAATTAATTTTTATATTTTTGTTTTAGATTCACCGTTTTCATGGTAATAAATACACATTTGTAAACATTCACATGTTGGTCATTCGGAGGGCTTGGAGATTAAGAATTCGTGAACGGCAAGGAATGCGTTCCGAAACAAGCTGTTTTACTTTTCATGGTAATTGAAACAGGTTAAATCATTGAAATAATATATGTTGTTTTGCCTTAGCCCCTATAACTACTAATATGCCAAATTCAGAAATAGTACAACAAATGCTATACTCAATAGTGTGAAGTCTTGCCTTTGGTAGATTGTTGATTTACAGGCCATTGTTTCTTCTTTATAATCATTGGAGTGAGGTTCAGGGTGTTCAACTCCCCAAGAAAATAGCCTTAAACCTCTACAAGACCAGTAGGTATATTTCCTGATGAGCTGAATCAAATTGGATTTAGAAGGACGGACAAACAGACGTATGGACAGACAGACAGACATCATATACTTTTAAATAATATGTATGCATGTAAATCATTTTTACTTTTATCAAATATCCAAAAAAAGTCATGAACAGCCATTATCCTTCAGAGTCACACAAATGAAATGATAATGCAATAATAACAATTTACAATTGTCTCCCCTGATATTTAACCTTGAAGATTTCCAGAGAAAAGTTCAAGTCATCATATTTTAACAGACATAAAAAAAGAAGTTTTTTTCTGTCTCTCAGAGATAAGATTAACCTTAACCAATCGAAATAATTTAGAGTCACAATTTAGAAGTAGCACAGATACTATATTGATACAATTTTTCCATACATTCGTCTATAGAATTCTAAGTTACTTAATAAGATTATATAAAAGGGCGAATGTAGGTTGAATATGATATGGGCTCAAAATTTAGGTGCAATTATATACCTTTAGAATATCTATGCCAAATTTAAAAATTCAAAAAAAATCCTTAAGTAGATATTGAAATTTTAGTGATTAACTGAACATATAATTGGTGACATTGCCAACAAAATCGGCTTTTTTTTGTAATGTATGCATATCTTTTATTACATTAATCGGTTTCGTAGCCATACTGTAAAGTTTAATTTAAAGATTGCTAAGTTAATTAAGATTTATGTCATTTACTACCTACCGAATAGTAGTAAGTCAATATTTTCATGTTCAAGAATACTTAAGATAGTAGGTAAAACTACATTTTCGCATAACATACTTTTTGAAAATATTGTCAGGTTGTCAGATTATCGCTATAGTAAATACTAGCCATTCCCATTAATCTCGTTCTAATATTTTACTCCCTTGCTTTTTTATTGCTAAAATAAAACACTTTGTTGGTATGATAATTTGGTGGAAGTTATAACACACCAATAAATTACACATATTATTGTGTAATTTACTAATGACTTCTTGTATTATAGTTGGTTCTCATAAGGGAAAAACGTCTAGTAATATGTTTCTCAAGTCCTAGACACGATTGATAGTAAATTTAATGAAACTTAGAGTTAAATGAAAAAAAAGTTTAATTTTTCTTTTTTTAAAAGTCAAGTCATTGCTGATGATTTATTGTAAAGTTGGTTGTGATCATCTCTTGTAATAACAGTGGGGAAATTTATGTCACAGACATTTGGTATAGTTTATATTAAATTAGATATAGAGGAGTTCAATTCAAAGTATTTTAATTTTATTAGTTTTTCAAATTTTATTAAACAGCTCCTTCAAACTGAGGATTTTTTTCCTGAAAGTGGTTGATAATTGGTTGATCAGTGGCTGAAACTCGCCCAAAGAAATATATAGCTAATGTTTTCTGAAAAGAACAACTAAAAACTATTGCATCAGACAAAAATGACTACTTTACTTTACAGAACATTTGTTCCTCTTCTCAGTTTCCATTATTTTGTAACTTTGTAAAACACCTTGTGATTTTCATATTTTCCTTTTACTATGATTTTACCCTATCCAATTTCATAACTGAATAAAGAAATTTTTGTGTGGTTAAACTATTTAATATCATCCAACAACACAGAATATTTAATATCATACATAATATCATGTTGTCTATTTTGTAATCATCTTACTCAAGATTTAAATTGGCATATTTCCAATAATCTAGAAACTTAGTTGGAAGTCACCCTTCAAAGTAGGAAATATACAAGGAATATTAGGACAAAGCAGGATTATTTAATGATTTAATTTTATTAAAGCTATAGAATTAGTTAGTGTCGTTATTAGAAGTAACAATAGTTCTCTTTATTCTATCTTTTCTTCTCTTGCTTAAAAAAGGGGTACTAAAAGGGCGTTTCAAATATATAGGAATAGTAAAAGTTCTCATTAAATATCTATAAAAGTATTTACCAAATAATTTGTTTGTTTTACAATTCATGTATTAATTAGTTTTAATAAAAAAATATTGAAGTTTTTAGAATGTACATTTATTGGTGTTGTTTAATTAAGAACAGAATCAATAACCATTTTATTAATATACCAATAAACAATTAAAATAATTTATACCTGTAGGAAGAATCCTGAAAGCACAGGGAGTATGCATTCCACCAACACTGTTCTCCCCTGTACAATACAGATCACCATAATCCTGAGAAGAAAAAAAATAATTATTAGATGATGCCCTTTCGGGGGCTCTGTGACGCTTTGGGTACAAGTACTCTCCACCTTGAAAATGCATTTCTGTGTTACGCGCTCAATCGCCCAGGGTGTTAAGTAAGGTAACGCCAATTAGACAACCAACTATTTACGAAGCGCACCCGACATAGCAGTTGTTATTATAATTGTTATTACACTTTTAATATGTGATTTATTTGTTTGACTTATTTTATTTTTTAATTATATTTCATTATGTAATACATTGAGCTAATATATTCATTTGTTAGATAACAATTTAAGATAGGGAGGGATTGCCATTTCTTGTTTGCTCATTTATTTTTATGTCCAAAACAAATATAAACATAACACTCAAAAAAATGTGTCTAGAAAGTTTTGATTGTTTTAGACAAATTAAGAAAGTCTTGCATTAAAAGTTTTGGTAAAAAGTGTTAAATGCATTGTCAAATAGACAAATATTGCGGAAACAAATTACAAGCATGGAAAAATGTGTGTATAATTGTTCATTCTGTAAAAGTTTAAAAAAAGATTCCGAAGGCACGGGCTAACAAAACTGATGTTATTGTTATGATTGGACATTTTTACATTTGTAGAAAACTGGATTTAATTCTCTACGATACATGAGTTCTCATTTCAAGAGATTATAAATCAACTTTACAAAAGTCAACTTTTAAAAATAGCAACTTCAAACAATTTAAAAAAAAAATTAAATTTTAATGAAGAAACATTACAATTTAAAATATCTAATAATTACTTCACATATCAGCCGTATTTTTAAAATAGACAAGTAATTTTGATGAGTTTTATACATAAAGACAGATTTGGCAGACTTTGTTAACTCTATTGATTATAATTTATTCTCCCATGGGAATGGTATGTCTATAAATAATAATAACCCTCTTCCTATCTGCACATCATAACTTAATTTTGCCACAAACATTCTCTGCCAGACAATTTCTTGATGAGCTCAGAGGGTTGTGTGGATTAGACTTCAAATTTTAATATTTGATATACAAATATTAGGTAATACTTTTTCATTTCCAAAAAGTATTACAAAAAACTAAATAAGTTATTCTACTTTAGTATAAAGATTTATGGAAATTTAAGTGTATTAAGAGTAAATTTTGGATATCAAAATGCATTAAAGGTGATCTGTGGAGTAGAAATAAGTTTAGCCACTTAACATAACAATACAACTTAACAGCAGTTAAATCACAAAATTAAAAAAAAAATTATAAAATGTGAAAGAAGAATTTATTATTTTTTCAACAGAGATACATTGAAATTATTAACAGTTTAAGTTTAATGGAATTAAAATTTTAAAAAGACGATAATAAAAGATTAAACCCTTAATTTAAAACTATTGATCTATTCATTTTTAACATATACAAGATCTTACTACTCTAAAATTAATTGTCTAAAATCTACAGACAATCATGTACATACACATTATTCTAAGAATGCAGCTTTTCCTAGTTTTCACAAATTTTCAACAATAGATCTGTAATTTTAATCTAATTTTAAGTTTTGTAAATGAAAACTGGTGCAGATGTGGTTACTGGTGAGGACAATACCCCCTCAAAGTTTTCAAATCTCTGGTTACTGCTGTGTTATGATCTGATTTTAAGTGTTTCAACAAAAAAACTTTTTGTTATCAAAAATGTTTCCATAACTATAAGGATTTATATTGAAATATCATCAAATCCTTAAACTGTATTTTAGATTGCTTAAAAATATCATGACTGGCTTTAATTCTAAAAAAAATGTTTTTAAAAGCTATTACATTTTTTATTATCTTCCATCAACTAATCCTGTACTTGATGTAGGAACACCTACAGGCTAGGGTAGGCTGCTGCTGACCCAAATATACATTGGCAAATAATAATTAAGTTTTACTGTAATAGGGAATAGGCCACTCACAAGTTAAATTTTATCAACAATTGAAATAATAGAAAATTGTTCAGATTTTTTGTTAATTTGTTGTTAACATGTATGAACAAAATCTATAATTTAACATTGAAGAAAATTTTACTTGGAAGACCTCTCTCTTAGTATACCCCCTAGAGATTTTTTCAAAGCTTACATAAAAAATAATAGGAACTGCCTTTCTCCAGATATAAAACCTTTTTTTTTGCTATAGAATAGTCATATTTATTTTCAATCAGTGTGTAGTTAATTATTCTATTAACTATTTTCTAATTTTACTATCTCATACATTAAAACAATTAAGATCTTGTCACCACTTGGCACCCTTCAAACATTAAAATTGGTTTCTAAAGGCATTATTTAAGAAGTACAGCATAGTTCAGTAGTGAACTTCCTTTATTGTAATGTAATTCTACGATATAAATTTCTTGAAACTTATTTTAAATTTATAATCAGGGATCTATAGGGATAAGACTTTCCTTATACTAAAGTAACAGGATGTCTGTTAATGTGTCTGTGTGTTTGTGTGTCTGTACCGAAGGATCTCACTAACCGCTGAACCAATCGGGTTCTCCTTAACAGGGTAGCTTCTCATAGGTCCCGAGAAGGCTTATAACTATTTTTGGGGAGGGTACCACCACCCTCCCAAGAGAAATAAAAAAAGTTGAAAAAAAATTAAATATTTGAGAGACTTGATCGACACATTAAGAAGTATTGTAGAATTTGAAAGCAATAAAGAGGTATCGTATAGACTTGAACAAAAATAACATTTAAAGTGCCACTAGAGGCCTCTAGGGGCGTACCCGCTAGTAAACAATAAATTGATATACATATTCAAGGATGATAAATAAAATTATTCTTAGGGTTAAACTCATAGGTTGAAAAGTTTGGACATAACTAGTTATTAACTTACTAATCAAAATTCAATAAAAGTATCCAATTTTAAACCAATGAATAAGATAACATCATTATAAATCTTGATACCAGTGTAATTTACATTCCAATGTCCCCTACCTTCCTGTTTATATTAGAGTGAATATAAGATCTTAAACTATTATACAAGCAAGGATGACAACATCCATAAGTAGCGAAGCACAAAAAATTGTGGATGGGATTACGTAGAAGTAGATTTAAAGTGTATTTATTAAAATCAAGAATAGATTTATTGGAGAAAATAAACACGAAACCTTGTTTTATTTTGTATGATGAAGACGGTTTTAGTAAATTAAATACTAGATGCACATAACGATGGGAAAAAATATTTTAAAACTGTTAATGCAGAAAAGTTTTAAAATTGGACCAAAAATACCAAAGATATGGGCAAATATGTCAAACATATAAAAATAGCCATAAACCTGCTAAAAGGCAGTTTGGCCGCCATTGTTTCTTTTCTTAAAACGCCAGAAATTTAATTTTAATATCTTTAACTGACAAATTTTTGAAAATTGGACCATAAACACCAAAGATATGGGGAAAAATGTGAAAAATATAAAAATAGCCAAAAACCTGCAAAAAGGCAGTCTGACCGTCATTGTTGTTTTCTTCAGATGACGGGAAATTTAATTTTGATATCTTGAACTGAAAAATTTTTGAAAATCGGACCAAAAATACCAAAGATATGGGGAAAATTTGGAAAATATAAAAAATAGCCTAAAACCTGCTAAAAAGCAGTCCGACCGCCATTGATGTTTTATAGTTAATTGTGCTCATTATTGATGGGAATGTTGTCAAAAAATTTCAGCTCTCTATCTTTAATAGGAGCCGAGAAAATCACGTTTCCCCCAATTCATTAATTACGGACGGACAGACGGACGGACGGACGGACGGACATTGTGAATTATAGAGTAGATTCGCTACTAAAAATAGAGGTTACAAGAAAATAAATTAGATACAAATAATAAATACAATAAGCAAAGACTTTTTGATTTAACTAATGAAATCTCATCTTATCCTACTATTATCATTGAAAAAATCTATTATCTTTCTGTCATTTTCCTTACATGCTTCATAAAAAATGTAAAATTATAATATCTTATAATTGTTTTTGATGAATTCAAGTTCCTTGAAATGTTAATGTATGCGCAACTCCTATCTCCAACTCTGATTAGCATGACAATACTAATAAACATATTCACTCATTCACTGAATCACTTCTAACACAGACACACTCTCAAATAGACATATCAGAGATAAAGGTAACATGGAAAATGTTATTCAGGTTTGATAATTATCCTTATATAAAAGTAACAGGATGTCTTTCTGTCTGTTTCTGTGTCTGTCTGTACTGAAGGATCTTGCTAACTAAAGTATGGTTCTCCTCCACAATCTAGTTTCTCATAGGACCCTAAAGTGTCTCTAAAGTTCTCTAATATCGCAACCACTTTTACCCTAAAAAATAAGGTTTTTTTTTTTTTCCCAGTAAGAGGAAAAGCTTCTAAATATATGTATTGCATGTATACTTATTTACTTATTTTAAAATTTCTGAACACCCTACTATAGGTTTGTTTGATTTAATCTTAATTGAAGTTGCTATGAGATTATAATATATGTTGTCTGTATTCAAATTATATTATTCATATTATGATATAATATTATAATATTATCATAAAGTTTAATCTTGTGCATTTAAGTGTTACTTTGAAATTCTGAATTGAATAATTTTTGGGTTTATAAATGTAATCATATGATAAGTAGTACATTTTTGATATTCATACAAATAACAATCTTCTTAAAATCTTTTTCAATCTTCTATTTTTACATACTCGTAATAATTCTTTTAGAATATCATGTAAAAAAAGAATAAAGTATAAAAGGAACAGAAAAATATGATATTAAACATTCTTTGCTGGCATTATATCTGAGAATTCTAACAGATATATCTCAAATATCTTAATAAATGTTTATCATCTTTTTATAAAGCAAAAAGTAAATAAAAACTATTTTCTGATTTACAATTATCATGTAATTGCATAAATTTTTAATTACATAAAATAAATGTAGAAATATTTTATGAATTTGAACTTGGCTATTATGATAGAACCAAGGAAAACATGCCAAGATTAAATTTCCTTGGTAAAACAGAAAGTGTTCATTTCCTCTGGGTTGTATTGAAACTTGATGTGTTATTTCCTGTGCTATTTTATGAGGGGACAAATTCTGCAAAACCATTTCAAATATTTTTTTGTTGCATAACCTTTTCAATAGTTCAACATCAGGTTTATTCTATTGGTAAGGTAGAAAAACTTTTATTTTATGTAAGTAAGTGTTTCGGTACGCATGCCTTGCCGTACACGAAATCTTAATCTCCAAGCCCTCCGAATGACCAACATGTGAATGTTTACAAATGTGTATTTATTACCATGAAAACGGTGAATCTAAAACAAAAATATAAAGATTAATTACATAGCATTAATGGTTTATTATTTTTGTATATCGAGGTTGCGTGATTTCAATTTAATTAAAAATATAAAATTTCTAAAAAACTTTAAATTGGCACGAAACATATTAAATAGCATCAGAAATTGATAATTTTAGATTCAAATGATCAATAAAATTAAGGAAAATATTCGTATGTCAAAAGTTAGCAGTTAAATGGTCTATTTGTTGAAAAATTAATGTTTTAAATTTCTTCGTAAAAATATACCATACTACACTTATTATTAAGAATTAAGATAAATTCTTACCACATTATGATGTCAAACTAAGCAGGAAGGCTTATTTGAGATCTTCCACGGATTAGAGCGCATGTATATCCATCCAATACATTATTTTTATTCACGTAGCTCTTCACATGGGAATCAACAAGGAAAAAATGTGCGCGCCTTTGTTTGTTTACAAGCGAAGCGCGGAGATAGTTAGGAATGCCGCGTAACACACTCATTCTCTGGTGTAAGGAAAAGGGAATTAATGGGTTCGAACTTGCCAGGGAATACAAGAAAATCATTCCAACACACACCCGTCTAGTCACTGGGAATCGAACACAATAACTCATCTTAACATCATGCGTGCAGACAGTGTCCACAAATCACAATCTCATAACGCATAAATTACAAGAGTTTAAAATGGCATGGCCATCAGGCCTAAAATTAATTATGGTAACTTACAAACACCACAATAACTCAAACCGACTCCACTACCACATAAGGATAGGAATAAGGAATGGGAAAAGCATTCAACATTCATGAAATGCACATTTACCACTCACACATCTCATTATATCATGGCCTCATAATCTCAATTAAAGTTAGAATTACAGACCATGTAATTGCGAATACATGAATTAATAATCAATAGTACCTAAACTTTGATTAGGTACCTACATAATAATAGGCAAATGATTTTTTATATTAAAAATCGCATCAATAATTAAATAATCAACTCAAACTTTTAATCAAAAGAAAGAAAGATTAAATAATGACATTTTTTCTACTGAATCTTTTTGCTAAAAAAGAAAAGTAAAAATTTCATAAAAAACTTCTCAAAATTAAGCATTTTCTCCAGCGGAAAAATACTCGGGCTTACATCTAGACATTCTTAGATAAAATAGGTAAATCCTTAAATCTAACATGTTTAATAAAATAGATACTTAAATCTAAATAAAATATGACTGTAAAAAAAATCATCAAACATCGGAAAATTAAAATTTCATAATTTTAAATCTTCGTGAATCAAAATTGCGTAAAATAAAATTGCAATTGAAATATGCAAATTAAATTACCAAAATAAAACAAAAGCTCAATTATAAGAAAAGAACTTCTCTAAATGCTGAGTTTGCAATTTCTCTCTGTTTTAAGAAGAAAGCAACTTGTACATATTCATACAGTCAAAATTAAGGCAATTTGGGGCCTCAGTTAGAATGAACCCCTCAAGATACAAACTAACCAATCTTTCAAATATTAATAATGCCATGTTCCAGCTATCCTGACGGACGTTATGTCTTTCCATCACAATTTTTTGATACTGCATAATTTCCGACAGGATTTCTGGCGCAGGGCTCCATCAACTGAAAATAAACATAATTAGTGATGTTTAAATCAAATCAAAAATTAAAAGAATCATGAATAATTCAAGAAACTTTAGAATCATCAATCAAAGCAATCAAAATAAAATTATCTTATGCTTTAGTTTTGCCGTTCTGTAGTATGTCTGGCCGAGGTAACAGAGCTAAGATACACTATAGAGCGGTCTTATTAAGCTTAAATCTTCGAACTCAAAGAATCTACTTAATTCAAGACGAAAAAAATCTGCATTTTTCTTTAGGTACATCGGTTAAGAGGTAAATAGAAATAATTTTAATATATATGTAATATTAAATTATCTATGTGATTATAATAAATCTTAAAGAAATATTTGTATGATGTAAAAAAATCTCATTGTGTTACTTTCTATCATATCGAATTTCAATTAAACAAGGATAAAAATGTTCGTATTTGCGTAGGTACCTAGGAAAATTTCCGCGAAAAAAATCCCTGGTCCCGGAAAGACTTAAATCATTGAAAAAACTTGCGTAAACGTATAAATAACTTAAGTTTGCATTTCAAATGAAAAAATCTTGCGTCGATTTGAAAGTTTAAACGAAATTGAGTCAAAATTTGCGTTTTTTGTCTTTCGAAAAAAAATATCTGATAAATCTACCGTAAAAATAAAATTCAAAGTTAAACAAGAACGATACTTATACTAAACTTTGGGTAGATTGATCTTGAGCAGACGTCTTGCGGAAGTCTCGTTACTCGTGGCGGCTGCGTCATCTGATAATTTGAACTTGCAAACCACGGTCCTCCCACCAGGGCGCACTTCTTCCACACGCCCCAATCTGAACTTCCTCATCAAATTTGTGCTATCGTCGATCAGCACCACGTCTCCCGGCTCGAGCAGCACCTTGTTGCTGCGCCACTTGACGGACTTGAGTAGCTCAGGCATGAGCTGCTCCTTGTACACCTGATGGAACTGACGGGTCAACTCCTCCAAGTTCTCCAGCCTCCTGGTGATGGGCTCTTTACAACCTGTCTCAAAGGTGCAGATTGCATCATTGGTCCTGCCGCCTAACAGATCAGCAGGTGAAATTATTCTCCAGCAATTGACGTCATCTCCTTGGGTGGCATAGGTCAATGGCTTAGAATTCAAGACTTTTGCAGTCTCAGCACACAATACCAATAAATCATTGAAGGTTACAGTAGCACCAGCCAACTTCTTGTTCAACACACGCTTGACCAGCCCAACCTGCCTCTCCACAGTACCCACGAACGAGTGTGCTGCGGTGGGCACCAGATGCCATTCAAAATGCATTCGGGTATCCTTCAAAAGTTCATCCATAATTCGCTTGGCACCGGCCATATTGGTGCCTCTGTCTGTGGTAACCCTTCTAGGCATATTGTAAAACGCCTGAAGTTTTCTCAAGCCGACCAGCATGGCTTCAGTTGAAAATCAGTCAACACATCAACAAACACAGCCTGTGTAAATCTACAGGCCACAATCAACAACCAAACTTTGTACTTGGTCTTGGAACTCCTGGTACCAACGCCAGGCTTCGTAACTTCGATCGGCCCCGCAAGGTCCATATGCACCTCCTTGAAGGGCACAGAGGGCTCGACACGATCTGGCAGAATATTAGCAATTGCGGGACTCGAACGCTTGGCATATTCAATGGAACATGCAGCACAACTCTTGACCACTTTCATAGCCTCCATGCGGCCATGTGTGATCCATGCATACCTGCGGCTTTGCGCCAACGTCTTACGATGGCCTCCATGCCCCAATTCATCGTGGGACTGTTGAAGGATGAGCCGCGCCAGCCTGTTGTGGCGGCTGAGCAAGACAACACCTGGGCTGTCCTTCATAATCTTCCTGGGGCCTCCAGCAGCGGCCTCAAGAGCCTCATCTCCTCTCCCGGACATTTTCAATATTGTAAATGTCCTAAGAGGATAACATCCATCATGACCCACAATGGGCCAACAAACCTGGACCTTGTGATGATACGGTTGAAGGGAGTCAAATTTCCCCTCGGCGTCCATGGTCATCTCCTCCTCTTGGTTGAAGGAAGTCAAAAACAGGTCACAAACAGAATCCATGTATGTATTTGTGAAAGTATAGTTCTCATAATACTTAGAACTATCATTGTTGCTAACACCATCCTCATTTGCTGCAACGCCACGTTTCTTGATAAGCAGCGTTTTAAAGCAGTTGGCAGCCTTAAGAACTGCGGCCACAGTCCTCCTTGCCTGCCTGTAGGTCCTTCTTGCCAGAGACCTCCAAAAATCATTGTCCACTACCTGTGTGAACATTACCTTGAGCTTCGCCATCTTGGGATTTAGCTCGCTCTCGGGAATGGATGCATTTACCTCACCCGCCGTCTTAACGGGCCACTGGTCCTGTTCCAGGCGCAACCAGCTTGGACCTTCCTGGTATGTAGATCCAGGTTGTACATCCTCAATCGTACACAAACCACGCGTTGCCAGATCGGCAATGTTGTGCTGGGTTGGAACCCATCTCCAATCTTCCGGGCTCGTCAACTGTTGTATCTCGGAAACACGATGACTGTTAAAAACATTTAACATAACACTGTCACTGGATAGCTGAGCTAGGGCGCAGCTGCTATCACTAAAAAACACTTTGCCAGAAATGTTGAAAGGTAGGGCTCTGGCAACAGTATCCACAAGCCTTGCCAAAATTAGACAACTAAGCATTTCTAACCTTGGTATAGACTCAATCTTCACTGGTGTGACACGTGACTTGGCGCAACACAAAACTACATCATATCCTCCAGGAACTGGCCATCTCAGGTAGGTGATGGCTGCATAGGCCTGGTTAGATGCATCGCAGAAACCAACAAGCATTGGAAGCCCCAACGGCTTATCAGGAACCATCGAACGTCTGAACGACACATTTCCAAGTGCCGAACGGTCCTGGAGGCTGGACACGAGCTCCAACCTCAACTCTCCAGGTATAACATCATCCCAGTTGCATCCATGTATGCAAACTGAGCGTAGACAAAGCTTGGATTTAAGCAGCAATGGCGCTGCTAGACCCATTGGGTCATAAAGTTGTTGCACAATTCTCCAAACTTCACGTTTAGTTATCAACTCAGGTAGACTTCTCCAGAGGTTCTCCAGGTCCAGATCCTCCAGTAACTTTCTACCCTTAATCTTCTCGCCGTGGTTGGCTCTGACAGGTAGGAACAACTTATCCTGTTTAGGGTCCCATACAAGGCCCAGAACTTTTACACTGTCAACATCATCTCCAGAATAAACAACAGATTTAAACTTGAAATTGCCAGGTGCAATCATATCCTCCAGCTCTTGGACCAGCTGGACAGCTTCAGGTCTGCTGTTATGACCGCTCAAACAGTCATCCACGTAAGTACAAGTCTCCAATTTGACCGATGGAGGATCTTGATACAAAATAAATTCGGAACTGAGTGGTTGCTGAACATCTCTCCACACATCCTGCTGGGCTACAACGTCACAACCTCTAATCTTTTCAGATCCATAAACATCTTGAACATCCTGCTGGGAACGTCCACCAAAAATACGACCAGTGAGTCTGAGGGCGGTCACGGCCATATCTCCAGCCAAGGCCTCACCAAAGTTGATGGTTTTGGTAAGGTAGACCTCTGGCTCTCCATCAACTGTATCAGCGAAAAAAACACGTTTCAGCTGAGAATCTTCATAGGTAGCTAATAATGAATTATAGAACTTCTGAATATCAGCCACGAATGCACACTTATAACTTCTGAACCGGATAAGATTGTGCATCAGAGTATATAATGGAACTGGGCCGTCCATCATAATACTATTGAGGCTTAGCCCCTTGCAGCAGAGGCTAGAATTGGCGCATATCCTCAAGGGCGTGGAAATAGACTCTTTATATGCGCAGACTAGGCTCGAATAATACACGGGCTTAGTATAAGCTAGGTCTTCTGGCGAAGCTTTCTGATACACTCCACGAGACACAGCTTCTTGAAACACTTGGCAGAAGGTGCTGTATTCACCTTTTTTAATCATTCTCTGCCGGTCACGTAAGCAGATCTTATAGGCCTGCTCTGAATTGTCAAATAACACACTTGGCGGCTGCTTGTAGGGATATGAAGCCGTCCAAATATGGTTCTCAAGATCTAATGTCAGACCTTCTTCAATCAGCTGCCGCTTACGCACATCCAAGGCGGACTGCCCGGCGGCTATGGCGGCGCAATGACGGCAGTTCTTACAACCGCTGCACATTGATGGCGGCTGTATTCCCAAACTCTCAGTACTCAGGAACTCCATCTTGCTGACCTCCAACTTCACAGCTTTACAGGCGACAGGATTAGCAACAGTCCTGCCATCTGCAGACACAACTAAATAGCCTGTACCAAATAAGCTTCTGTACAGTCTAGAATCACCAACCATTTTATCTGCACACGGGAACATAGCTGGTGTTAAATGGCCGATTAAAACATCAATCTTGCCGTCGACCATAGAAAAATTATCAGGCTTCATGTTGAAAATGTCGGCGGCGGCTGTAGGATCAATAGAACGCAACCCTTCTTCAGTACCAATGCTGGGCACTACCGCCGCCTCCAGAATATGTGAATTCCGGTTGCGGTCAACCAAACAAATCTTGACTGTAGGACATGCTTGGCTCTTTCCATCTCCCAGAGAAATAGTAGCTGTGCGACCAGTTGATGGCAACTCTAACTTCTTGGCAATACTTCTAGAAATCAACGTCAAATTTGCTCCACTGTCCCACATGGCATTGACGGTGACTTGACGTTTGTCAGCCGCCAACGCCGGGACCTGCTGCAACATCAGCATAAAATTGTTCTTGCTAAACAATTGTGATTCATACACTGCCGCAACTTGTCCACTAGCAACTGATTCATGTAATAATGAATTATGAGGCTGGTTGCAACTGTCAATGGTACAGCTGCCAAGCTTATCGGCTCTGGGACAATCGGCCACCCGATGCCCTTTTTGTAAGCAGAGCAAACAGGCGCCTATCTTCTTGATGAAGACTTTGCGTTCAGGAACAGACATATCCCTAAACTTGGAGCACTTAAACAACAGGTGATCAGAGTTACAACCTTCCGACGGGCAAGGCTGTTTCTTCTTGGTCTTAGCTGGAGACCCAGGTTTACCAACGGCTGTAGCTGCGGCCGCAGGATTACCTTTCTTCTTGGAGGGGGTGTCTACATCGATTGAACACCTCATCAAAATGGCGCCACGCTGTTCCTCTATAATCTTCAACAGCTTAGGAATATTTGGGGTATCCATCGAGCCCAACGCCAGGTTGAGCTTGTCCTGGAAATCACGTGGCAACTTTTTGGATAACATTTCCAAAAGAATAATGGTCAACCACTGGCTTGTGGTGACTTCCTCATCATCATCATCTTTAGTCAGCTGCTCGAGCTGGCTAACTGCACCACCAAACTCTGCTAAGACTGTCACAATCTGGTTGGAGTCCGACGGTTTAGGCTTCTTCTCCCATTGGTTGAAAAGGCAGAGCATCTGACGTGTTTTGGACTTAAAACGTGCGTCGAGGTAAGCCCATTGAGATTCATGTGATTGAATCTGAATTAACTGAAGTCTTAACTCTTTATTTTTGCAGACCTTTTCACTGCTCAACAATAACTGTAAATATGACGGGTCCTGTCCTACGGTAAGCTTTTTAAAATTGTCCTTGAAACTTACGTAGGTTGACTCTGAGCTGTCAAAGCTTGGAAGAAGACGTTCATCGACACGATTCATATATCCTGGCGTGAACATAGAACCGGTGCCGAACTGTGGTGTGCCAAACGGCGACACAAATGGCGATGCTGTCAAAGCACCCGCCGTCGTTGTAGGCGGCTTCACAGGTTCAAGCTTAACCTCGGCCAGCCGTTTCATCAAAGCAGACAAAGTGTTTATAATTGGTTCTGGTAAGGGAAAGTATGACCCTTTAATAACCTTCACAATCTTTAAGCAACGATCATATAGTTCAGCCTTATGGTCAGGCAAATTATCACCAACTAAATCAACAACACTTTGAATGTCACTAAGCTCCTCCATAGCATCTAGAGCATCTTTCAGAGCGTTATAATCTTTTTGCACAGTAATTATATTAGAATAAATGTCACTAAACTCCTCAAGCTCTTGGATTCTCACACCAAGCTTGCTAAAACCGACCATAATGCTATCGAATGTCTCGAACTTGTCATGGACAAGGATTGACTCCTTAGTGAAATGTCTAACATCAAGCTCTGAAGATTCACTGACCAACTTCATCACTTTATCTAGTTCACTGGTTAGGGCCTCGACGGCTGGGCGCAGCCGTAGTCCCAGTTGAGTGCCTTTATTCTTTTTAGGACCCATGATTGTCACAATAATTAACTGTACTGATTACGATTATAATAGTGTGTGGTAAGGTATCACAACCAACACATTCACAAAACTTCACAGATATTTTCTTAGCCGCATCTGTTCTGTCTCGTTTTCATTGTTTCGGTACGCATGCCTTGCCGTACACGAAATCTTAATCTCCAAGCCCTCCGAATGACCAACATGTGAATGTTTACAAATGTGTATTTATTACCATGAAAACGGTGAATCTAAAACAAAAATATAAAGATTAATTACATAGCATTAATGGTTTATTATTTTTGTATATCGAGGTTGCGTGATTTCAATTTAATTAAAAATATAAAATTTCTAAAAAACTTTAAATTGGCACGAAACATATTAAATAGCATCAGAAATTGATAATTTTAGATTCAAATGATCAATAAAATTAAGGAAAATATTCGTATGTCAAAAGTTAGCAAATGGTCTATTTGTTGAAAAATTAATGTTTTAAATTTCTTCGTAAAAATATACCATACTACACTTATTATTAAGAATTAAGATAAATTCTTACCACATTATGATGTCAAACTAAGCAGGAAGGCTTATTTGAGATCTTCCACGGATTAGAGCGCATGTATATCCATCCAATACATTATTTTTATTCACGTAGCTCTTCACATGGGAATCAACAAGGAAAAAATGTGCGCGCCTTTGTTTGTTTACAAGCGAAGCGCGGAGATAGTTAGGAATGCCGCGTAACACACTCATTCTCTGGTGTAAGGAAAAGGGAATTAATGGGTTCGAACTTGCCAGGGAATACAAGAAAATCATTCCAACACAGTAAGAATTAGTAATAAATACAAAAAACTATACCAAAATTATTTTAATTTATTTTCTCCACCTCGAAGAATCTTGTATTGAATGATTCTAAAGAAATTTAAAAGTTTTTTATTTGGTTCTGGCATATAACAGTCAAATTGGCATATCCATATTCTAAGTAAATCTATGCATTTTACTTTAATTAGGTATCTTTATAGTTTTTAGCATCTTTTCCAATGTTTTGACTAAACAAACTGAAATTAAGACTATAGACGACAAAATATTTTTTTAATTAAAAAAAAATTAATTTATGACTTTTTTTTATAGCTTGGTACATTTTAATCATATAATTTTCTTTTTCAATTTGAAAAAAGAAATAGAAACAAATTACAAAATGTTTGATCAATTTTTATACCCAACAAAGCTAAACAAACATTTTGAAAATTAATTTTCCAATAATTGTAAAAGCAAAACTCTACCATTTTACTTTTAATGTCTACCAATAAAAATAATAATAAAATATTACTGTAGAATAATATGTACATAATGAATATAAATTGTGATACAAACTGGATATTTGAGCTTAAAACTTTTATAAATATGTAAGTTACCCAACTTTCTTATTCAATCTCAGTACAAAACTATTACAGAGGAAAAATACAAAAAAGGCAAGTACTTCCAAGTCCCATTTTCCTATTTCTGGCAAGTTTGTTAAGACTTGTGGATCAGACAACATACCTTAACTTCTTACATTTAGTTTATCCTCTCTTTTCTCCAACTTTAGGCACTTTTTCCCAGCTAACTTAGTTTGTCTGTAATCATTCATGTGAAATACCCAAAGTATGGCTGGTTTTCACAATTTTCACAGTAATTTTAAATTTGTTTAATATAAAGTTTTATATATATTAAAAGGGACTGAGCAACAAATAATCACTCAACTTATTATCAAATCTTATCATTTTCTCAATCGTTACTTATCTAAGATATAGCAAATCTGTCTCTCATCTTATTGAAAAAAAGCTTTTTCGCCAATTTTTACTGAAATTCATTAATATATATTTATGCATATGAGTAATAGAATTTTTTTTATTGATCTCTTAACAGGAAATTGACTCCAAAAGATGGTAAAAAAGTTTAGCTACTCCCCAATACAGAATAAAGGCAGGGACAAGGGAATAATATTCTGACAAACAACTCTAAACGAAAATTTCCCCCACAACCCCTTCCCCTCCTCCTCTCCTTCTTTCCCACCCCTTTTCAGTTCCATGACAAAAACAAAATATATCACCAGATACTTTATAAGGTTTCGTGATTTTATGTAGAATTGTTGGTTAGAATAGCTACCCCTGAATAAAAGGGTAGAAGGCAAATAAAGCAATTAAAAGATTTGCCAAGGTCAGATTGGAAAGGGAGAGGAATATTATGAAAGCCAAAGATGCAACTTCTTAGAGGCTATTAGAGAGATTACTATAACCTCTACTATCAAGATATACTCTAGTTCTGCCTCAAATTTCATAAGGTCAAGTTGGTTGGGAAAATAGGTTAGTTTTTTATTATTCAAGTCAGAACAAGTCTCTTTATATTGAAAATTTTAAGTTATGATAAAGACTTACTCTATATTAGTAAGATTTCCTCATTTGCTGTAGACTGTTAACTTTTCAAATAAGATAGTAGCTTTGTATGACTAAATGTTAGGTATGGCTGAATTGTACATATTGATTCTTACAGTAAAGAATAATTCAATTGTATTATCAGATTTAAGTTTGAGTACCAACCCAATAAGACAAAGGCAAGTTTTCAACTGTATCTACTATATCTACAAATGGATGAGAATAGTTGTGGAAATTTGAGGGTAAAAAAAGAGAAACCACATCTCGAGGAAACTTTTATTATGCAACTTTATAATGCTTTGACACCTGGCATTTCTCTGAGAACAAAATGCACATTCTGCCTATAAAAAAGTTGCTAAATATTAATGATTATAGAATATGTCCCTGTTGTATTTACATCTGTCTATTCAGTTTGTCTTGTTTACAAGATATTTCTATAAGCTTAAACATAAAATTAGCAACTCAAATAATTTGTTGCATTGTGCAGACAATCAATAGACTTGCCCATAAACCATATTTAAATTCAAATAAATTGACTGGAATAATAGCAAACTTCTTGCATATTATTCTATTAGCTTAATCCTTGTTTTATGCCATTAGATTTATGCTTGCATTCCATCTAGGACTATTTCTACAGAGATGAGATGGATACTTAAATAAATAATATTATTGAGACAACTGAAGAATCATATCATAACAAAAATTTAAGAAATATCCTTAGCTCCACTAATCTTTCTTTTTTCTTAAAAAGTTAACCACAGGAAGATATAACCTCTTTTGGTGGATTTTTTTCTACTTTCAAATTTTTAATGTTAAGTGAATCATCATTTTATAAGACAACCAAGATCTATAGTTCATATCCTGTAAGAAAAATAAGTATATAAAAGTATAAAAAACCGATTTTACGGGGTAAATAAATCTGCAACAAATTTTAAGTATTGATCTTATGCATCTTCTAATACTCTATTTTCCTTTCATCCTAAACCCACCTTACCTCCTCTCCCCTTTTTATGTGCACACCTGAACACCCCTGCACACTGCACACAGCCAATTCTGTAAATGTTAGACATTAGATTAGAGAGGATGAATGCATTGCTTCTTCTTCCTGTTTGCATTTTTATTTGTTATTTGTAGACTTCAGATGAAAGCATCTTCTCATTTACTCAGTTTTTAGTGGAAAACTATATTTATGAACTTTTCTGCAAGGCTGGGTTCGTTACATAATAATATTGCACATATAAATACAACTTTAAAATCTAACTGCATTTTGAGTTGTGGGTTTGTATGATTGAACAACATAGCAACAATTCTATTTTGTTCAATGTTAAACAGCTGCCATTTGATATTCAGAAAACTCAAATTCTATTTATCTGTATACTGAAATTTTGGATAATAATCATACTAGGGCTAGATTTAAGGTAATCTTAAAAAGTCAATATTTTTAAGGTTATAATTTCCTCCCTCTAAAACAAATAACAAAATGCAACACCTTTATAATTTTGATCTTATTAGAAATTCCATGGAAAATGTAAAACCATTCAGGCAATCAATGATATGGAAATTGTCTCAACTTAGACATGAATAAATTCAACTTTTCTTAACATTTGAATAGTCAGCTAAAGGAAATAAGTTTTATTTTTAGAAATATTTTCATCTCACAACATCTTTTGCTCATATACATTTATGTATAATCATTCTCTTTGTTATTTTTCTTGGAAAATTATACAACAAAGTTATACCCATAGAGATGAAATGATATGTTAAATGTTTTGGTTTTAAAGCATTAGTGCGAAATTGAATAGATTAGCCAATTACAGTCGTTTGGTGAACACTAAACCTTCCCTTGGTGTTCGTACTTTGTACACTACAATTAATGCACAAAATTCCTTGAAAGCATACACTTAGCCATGTTTACACATTATGCAGCATCCATCTTTATGCACATATTTAAATTGGATATGCCCAGGGAATTGTGGTTGACCCTGATCAATATATACTGGTCAAGTCTGCATACATCCTTCAGTCCAAGGAGACATTCCAGTCCTTAGTAAGCTTTCTTTCATCTTTTTTTGTAACAAATTTTACACAAATTATCTCTTGGGAAGGTCTTGTTGCATAGGTAAACTTTTTATAACTAAATAAGTTACATAAATACACAAATTTATATATTTCTCAGGGCAATCTTTCTAAAAAATTTTTCTTCTAGAAAATATCAGTTTTTACATTATTTTATGTAACTGGAATTTATCTCTCATTTCACATTAACTAGAATGTCATGTTTTAAGAAATAATTAACTTAATGTTGGTTCAGTGCCAAATCAAAAATATTAAGAACTAAATTTATACTGTTTAGAACTCTAGATATGGATTTAGAAAGCATAAGGTTCCTGATAACTCATGAAAACTTTAAGAAAAAAAAAATCATAACAAAGGCACCCAAAAATCAGTAATTCTGTTAGCAAACAAAGAGTCAGCGCTATCAGAAAATATACTTTTTTTATGCCATTCCAAGGGATTTAGTGCATAAGAATGAAGTATGTATGGTATAAATACACACAAACTTAATTTAAGTTGCAACCCTCCCCTCTAAAAAGTATCCCTCTATTTCATCTTACTTCAACATTAACCACCCACCCCATAACCTACTTTGTATGTTGGGAAAAAGAAATTTGTTGGTAAATAAATCTTGCATTTAAATCTCTGATGTTATATGTTAAATCTAAATGGATACTATAGAAAGGATTATTTATGCATTTCAATAAACTATAATGTATCTTAAACTTTATAAAAGCATATTTAATTTCTGTAAAAGCCATCAAGTTGTGTAGAAAATATATATTCATAAATCATTTATGATTTATTATTTAGAAGGTAAAAATCTTAACATTTTTTTCAATCTCTATAAAAAATACTAAGTAAATTGAAATAATTGTATACTTTTATACAAAACAAAAGCATTTTGTACCATGATGAAAAAAATGAATGATTTTGTCAATATTTGTTTTTGGGGTCATACATTCATTATAGTAGGTAATGGCAAAGTTAAATTGAAAAAGTAGCCAATTTTGTTTTGCTTCATTTCTTTTTGGGAAATGTATCAAATATAAAAGTATTCTTTTAAAACTAGAATTTCTAAATAACTTTTGTAATTCAGAGAAAGATAGTGAGATGAATTTTAAAAAAAATATTTGTTTCTGTTTAGTAGTAATACTATTAAATAATTCTTATCTTATTTTCCTCCAATAAAAGATAGTCATTTTTTGACTAACTCTATGAGTTTGCTTTTAAAAGTAAATTATCTTAACCTGTGTAAGAAATCTGAAAACAGGATTGTCATTGTATAAAGAGATGCATAAATCATAAATTCTGAGGAGACATGGCATCCGTAGTTATACACCATAAAGAGAAAGGGAGTCCATACAAATACGCTATTTAAATTTACTTCAGATGTCTTTTCTTTCCCTAGGTATGTATATAATATGCATTGCCTTTTCTCAAACCTTCTTTTATGTTCAAGCTAAGAATAAAATTGACTACCACAATATGACACATAGCTAGATGAATTTGAATAAAAAATTTACCACATAGAACAAAAAAAATCTTTAGAAAATTTCTTTTAGGGAAGTTTAGATTCTTTATTCTTGCCATTTTTTTGTCTGTTTGTCTGTCTGTAAAGTTGAAGATGAGGAAAATGTAATTATATTACATTGTACACTATAACTAACAGTATAAAAATTCCAATATGCCCGTTTTTTGAAATTTGTAAAATTAAATTTTGTTATAAGTACAAGGTTAAAAATAAATTAATTTAGGATCTAGGCATTATAATACAACAGATATAATATTTGTAGGTTTGTAAGAGGGCCTTACAGATGTTATTTTCTCATGCAAAATGTAAGGACAAGACAACAAGGAAATATTACATTATTAATGTGTTTACCACATCAGGAACAAAGGAAAAAATCAAACATAAAGGGTAAAAATAAGATTATGATGACAAAAGAAAAGAAAAAATAATATTTTATTAGACCATAAGTTAGTATTCTTAAAACTATAACAAGGTTTTTCAGATGAAAAAAAACTTTTTTATTGTGAACTATTAGTTATTAGTCATCTTATGTTAGTTATATCTTTGAAATTCATTTCTTTTATATATTGAATTATTAATTTCCGAATTTAATGTAAATCCTTGTTTCTTGAAATGCTATATGTATCTTTCATGCCTTTTACTTTTTATATATCTTAAAAAATATATATTTTTACATAAATGTTTACCCTTTACAAGATGGTATCTTAATGTTAATTTTTATCCAAAGATTCTGCTTAAGCTTGTATCAAGGGTTTAAAATTTTTTTGTTAGTATTAAAGTCAGCTTGAAAGACAAGTTTGATTAGACGATAAGTAGAAAAAATTTAAATACCTAATAAACCTATGTTACTTAATTGAAACCAATTAAATGCTAGTTATATATCCTTGTACCTGTGCTTTGAGCTTAAAATGAGGTGAGCCTTAATATTTTATTGGTGTAGGATAAAGTTTTTGCATAGAAGACATGCCTACGCAATATTTATGTTCTTATTCTCGGCATGAAACCATATTTTTATATATAAAGCAAATATGTTTATCACAAAGAAAGGAATTTTTCAACGGAAGAAAACAGTAAAATAAAATTTTATTGCAAATTTTGTAATCTTTATTAACAAAGAATGCAATCTAAAAAAAGATTGTTACATTCTCACGTAAAAAATAATCTAAGGAAAATTAGTTTTTGTTTATGTCCATTATCTTTGTCCCTGGTCTTTACATGTACAACAATATATAGCCATGCAAAAGTAAAAACACTTTTTCATCATATATTTTAAATTGTTTTCTTATTTAATTGATAAACAAAGGACACAGCGGAAAATAATTTTTTTTTATAAAAAAACTTAAGATCCTATAATCTCCATTATACGACCAATTAAAATTTAAAAAAAATTATGCAATAATTTGCCACCCACTAAAAATGGCCATTGAAGGAAATAATATCTTGAAATCTTGGATTCAATATACACGATTGTCTGTGTATATTGTTGGCTATACAAAAATATCATCGTTTGGTGCTATGGTTGGACTTTTAGTACGTTTGGCTGGCGGCAGATTATCTAACAGCTAAATATACTTACCCGCATAGATTTAGGAATAAACTTGAGGGAAGATGTTTGGTTAGCCTCCTGATAGCTACCAGGACTTATCCATTCTTCCAGCTCGGAGTTGTTGAAATACCAGCGGAACTGAACATTGCCAGGAAATGCTTCGACCTACAAAAATATGGATCAGATAACGGATATGTGTATGACCCGCGACTGTTCGTTGTCAAGAAGGTTCTAATCTCGACCCGACACTACGTCGTAACTAAAGACGTTAAAATGGTTCCTACTGCTGCTATGTCAGGTACGCGACTTAAATAGTTAGAGTTGGGAGAATGCCTTGGCTCCTAACAAGTGCAACACATTACAATGCACAGTTATGACTTTTAAGACAAAGTTTGTGCAATCAAAGGGTTGATTGTCTGTAGGAAGTTTGGCGGCGTAATCATGTACTTCAGTAGCAAGATTTGGTTCAGAGATAGATTAAAAATAACAACTAATGATATATCCCGTTCTAAAAGGCTGGGTTCGAGTATACATAAATTTTTTTACAGGTCAGAATCGGTTTTACATTTTTCATATGATATCTGTTTAGTGGCACTATTATATGCTGTAGTAAACAAAATTTGATCAATGGAAAGATAAAAAAAGAAACTTGCAGTTTAACATAATTGTATGTATTTAAGAAATTGGTAAAATTTGAGTCAAATTATGCATTAAATTATTCTTGCATGAAATTATTACATAATGGTTGGAAATATAATCTTGTTAATTCTTGAAAATTAATTCCATACAGTTCTATTCTTATATCAAAGTAGCAGGATGTCCATCTATCTTTTTGTCTTTTTACCCGGGATGGTTGTTTTTACTATTTTGAGAGAAATCAAATTTACCTTAGAAAAATTTACCCCTTTCCTCCATAAAAAAGCTTTATATATATTTGTATTTGCATGGGTTAGTCTATTTTATGTCGCTTTTTCACATTCTCACTTTATGTCGCTTTCTCACGATAGCAAAGCCCATGAAGCCTAGGGGAGAAGTCGCTAGTTAATATACAATCAAATATATGTAGTTATTAAATAAATTGTTCTCCATGGTATCTACAATTCAACAGCTTAATAAACTTAGAATTGAAATCCTATAAATTCTATTGTATGTAAAAGTCAACTCTTATATCATGGTATATTAATGTACTAACGAACAGATTTTGTGATTTAAAGGATCATTGAAAAACATTTCTTAAGATATTTAAAATTGGATTGTACTGGTACTCAAAGTTTTATAAACCCGTTCTCTCATTCATTTAATATGTGGTGTTATTATCAAATCTTGATTAGTTGGTTATAACTTTTAGACAAAAAATTGAAATCAACAAAGGGATAACTTTTGTGGATGTATGTACATCAATTTATTATTCATTGTCTAATCCATAGGAACCCTTATATTTATTTGTTTGTCAACATGACTTTATCTTGAAATAAATATTATTTCTAAATATCTCATTAAAAGTCAAATTTCATCCTAAATTTACAAATAAGTTGGTCTGTATAATTTACGTTGATGAGACCCAGACTATGAAACTTCAAATTATTTCCAAGTTGAGAAATAGTTTTAAATTATTTACTCTATATTCATATTAGTATACCTCTTAATTTTATTGTTAAGATTTTTATCATAGGATAATAAAAAGTATGAAATAAATAAAGGCTGGAGGATTTATATCCTAAAAAAGTTTATTTAGGTCTTTAGTATTGCTGAGATACATATTTAGGTATACTCTTCATTCAAAAAACATTTATGATATAATTGCGAAATAAAAACATTTATGAAAAAGCAAAAAATGTAATTTAAATACCTATTCTTTGGTTCAATTTGCTTAATAATAATAATTTGTTTTTCACAATCACAAACAGAAAAACACAAACACACAAAAATACAATCACATTATATATTATTGGATATCCTAAGAAAACATAACTATAAACAGAATATAGGATTTCTACTATACAACGTTGACCCCTTTTTTATGAGTGTTATTTGATTTTTTGTGTATTTAGTTGTTATGTGGTGGTATCAAATGATTTGATTATGTCTAGGTACATTAAATTGATAAAAATTTATTATTTAAGTCTTATCTTTTTTAGAAGAATCGTGAAATCCTACTTCCAGGGATATTAGGGAGGGGAGGGGTAGGGGCCATAATCGTCAATAATGGTTAAAAGCCGTCAGAATTGAGGATACAAAATAAGTATTTCGTGTAATTTTTTTCATAAAATTTCATAAAATAAATAGATTTTATGTAAGCTATCACAATCTTATTACCAATGTTAATTCGTGTTTTTATAAATGGTACTAAAAATGTCTTTCAGTATTTTTAAAGCGCCTTAAAAAATGTACCCGGATTCTAAATGGCGTCCGTAGATCACGTTTTTTTGTGTCTCTATCATGATTCTTTTTCTTCTTTTCTATTTCATTTTGTGTCGTATATTTTAATATACTTTCTCTTCCTTATATCATGATTTATCTATTTTTCCAACTAAATATGATCCAATGTTTTTCTAACTACTAACTTTCAACTTATCTTTTTGTTTTTTCTAGTAAAGGTTTGATAGAAATCAGTAAACTAGATATCGATTTTCAATAAGTTGTTATATTATAAACAACAGACGGACCGAACATACGTAAAAGTGAAATATTTTCCAATTTTTACAGTTTATTGAATTAGATAGTTGTTTTTATATTAACAATGGCTGCGCCGTCAGCCTCTATATCAATCAAGTTTAATACATATAGCCAGAGTTTACTATTAAGAGGCATAATGAAGTACAAAGAAGATACTCAAAAGTGTCATGTGTAACATCTAAAAAATACGTTTAAATCAATCTCCTTTTATGACGTCTGACATGACACTTACCGCATCTCCAAGTGTGATGGTTCTGCTCCAGCAATTGTTTTGGGGGAGGTAAATACCTAAAAATGACCCCCACCCCCTTACTTTAAAAGCAAAGCGACCAATCATTATCATATTTTGCTTTAACAATTATTACTGCGTAGCTGACATAATAGAATAGGAAATACACGACAACTAGCGGTAACGTATGTATATCATCTTAGTTATTCCTTATTCCTTATTCATAATTACATTCAAACATACTAACTGAAAAAATATAGAGTAGATGCGTTGCTAAAAGTGGCCTAATTTACTAAAGGATTTCTCTAATTAAACAAAAAAAAATAATTATTTTGGACTAATTCCAATTTTCATCCTAAAACTTTGCCAATCAGAGTTAAAGTTAGATTTCCATAGTTTGTACAAAAGAAAAAAACGATGTTTTAATAGTGATGCAGATTTAGGATATTAGCAAAAGTAGACCTTGGTTTTAATAGTTTATATACTGGTGGCTTCAGCTGCTGATTAACATTATATGAAATGAGGTATGAAAGCTGAACGTAAGTGCTGGCCCTTAAGAAAAGAAAATTAAATGTATTATAATTGATTAATTAAAAAAAAACTGTTCTTGTTACAGGTTACCTTCTGAAATAAAATTTTTGAGCATGATATTATTTACAATATGAATTTTTGTTCATTTACTTTATCATCGTATTTATATATTTTTTTTTGTTGGATTTAAGGATAGATAAAAAAAGGGGTTCATTCTGTTATTTCTGAATCTATTTTTTCTAACAAAACTTTCTTTAAGAGATCTGAGATTCAACAAGAGAAAAGTTGTTTCTTTTTCATTCAAACTTTCCTCACTCTTATAGATTCGTCTAGAAATAAATGCAATCTATTGATGATATGCAAGGAAAATTCTTATTAATACAAATAGTCTATGAAACAGACAGAGAGTTTGCACATTCGCACTTTTTTGTATGAGCTGCAGCCGCCGGCTTAATTTTAAGATGACAAGTAGTTAACAATTCGTACCTTTTGCTCGATAATACTCAGCTTCATAAATTAGCGACTGCGAAACCTTGTATTTTTTAAATAGACTACGTGTACAAAATTATGCGAAAAGCTCCTTATAGTGCCTTTAAAAAATACTTCTTAAAATACAAATGACCAATAAACAGACTAAATTACCAATGACAGTCCATTATACATTCTAATTGACCAGTGATAAGCCAGTATGACGTCACATTTTATACGCACTATTAAAAGCTTTAAAATATGCATATGTTATTTGTTACACATTTCTATTAAACAAATCAAGAAAATATAAGAACCAGAAACAATAATTAAAATCATTTTTTATTTTTCAGAATAATTTTCCATGTTTGTGATTCTATGTAGGTTAGCTTTATTAATGCATTTACCTCTAATCATCAAAATTTATTTTATTCCTTGTAAAGGTCTAATTAATATTTTTAAAACAATTCTTAGCTACAAGAATATTGGGATCATAGGAAAAAAAAGAAGTAGCGGGTTTCGACGTATTTTTACAGTGGATTTTAATAGGTTATTTTAGGTTAGGTTAGGTAAATGATATTGATTGCCCCGCAGGGTTAGAGCTAGAAATAGGAGAAAAATATGACGAAACTCGCTACTTTGTTTTCTTTCCATGATCCGAATATTGAAAATGGGGATATATTAAAACGCAGCAACTCATTTAATCAACATGTCATGCTTTTTTATATTACTTCTTTATCACAGTTTGCTGTTCTATCATTATTCTGTCAGCTTATTGTTACAACTATACTTATGAACATATTTGTCCTTTAATTTAGGAATATTTAATATAAAAAGAGATTGTGTAAAAAGTATCTAATTATATTTTAATTAATGAGTAATGTGCTGTAAGGAAGTAAGGAGTTTTTAGTTTAGGTAAACGAAAACTTTTCCTAGCTATTTCCCTTCCAGCTGAAAGTTAACCATGAAAAATCCTTATGCAAAAACGTATTTTTAATGCTTATTCTTTAGTTTAGGTTACTTTAAAATAATAAATAAGAAAGGCTAGTTTCTCGCATGTATTGATGCATTGTTAATCTTATTTTATGGAATTTTAGAAAAAGTTATTGTCGCTAACATATTATGGACATTACATTTTTGCTGATAATAAATTTTATATCGAGTATATGGTATTAAACGAACAGGAGATTGCCGACATGCTATCGAAAGCATTAGTTTGAAAAAACTAAAGACTTATATTCTTATAATTATGATACAAAAGTTTAACTGAGTCCTTGCAACTGCTAAAATTAAAATTGAGAGGAAGGGGGGGGGGGGGGAGAAGTTGTGTTCTACTCATAAATTCTAGGAAAACTCTACTTTTGCTCTTTCAAACTTTGTGAAAAGTAAATAAACCTTTTTCAATACACTTAAATATATGTTTTGTTTAATATTTTGATACATTTTTTAGATTGAAATCTAATTGTATTAAATTTTAACAAGTTGATGATATTAATCGAAACAACTATGTGTTATAATTTAGTTCAGAGCTGAAGTAGAGAAGTGGGGCGTAGGGGGGTTGAATCCAGCCTCTAGCAAAATGAAGGGGGGAGGATACACCCACCTAAACCTTCATTTACATTGATCTGCATTTTATTAAATTTCAGGGGGATGTGAAGAAAAATATTATTAGGCGCTTCGCGCGTCAATAAGTCAGTGAAAATACGCTTTTTGAGTAGATTATGTAGATGGGTGGATATCTAGAGTATCGAGTCCAAACCCTTACCTCAAAATAACACCTCTCCTCTTTTTGCGTATATTATAGCCCCCTAAAGATCAACCCCTCACCCCCTCGATTTTGGTTAAAGGAAGGTTTCAAATTTTCAGATGTGCACGCCAATAATTAGTAACATTTTTACATTTTTTATAGACAAAATTGTAAAAAATGCATTCACAGATTTTACTAATGCAGAACCTAAAATAAAAAAATATACCTTTTAACTTATAAAATGATCTTGGAAATATTAAAATCTCAAGAATGCTACCTGACAGTTTATAGTAACCGGATCATCAATTTCTGAGAACAGGATTTGTGGAGATTCTTTCTCTTGTTTGCATTCAGGGGCATCTAAATTTAAATAAATTAAAATGGTTTACAATCTCTATATAATTGCAAGACAATTTTATTTCTGAGTGTACAATATTTAAATTGGAGGAAGATTAAATGTATTTATTTATATTATTTTACGATTGATTTATCCTAATGGATTTAAAAGAATTACATCGTTGTCTTTGTTCATTGGTGTATTTTTTCGTTCCGCTTCGCGCAATACTCTCCCCCCCGCTCTCTTGGACTTCAAAGAAATAAATATTTCACTACAGATGAAATTTTAAATTCTGTGAAATAAGATAAGTTTAATCAATAAAATGCACAGTATACGTCTATCCAAAATGATGATACACAAAATTACCCCTTATGTAGATTTAAGTTATTGATGGGCAAGTTTGGACAGTGCTAGTTTGAACCAACTAGATAAGATTTAATAAAAGAACCCAAAGTTTTGGTCCAACGAATGAAAAACATCATTTACAGTCCACTCCTGATAGTATATATCTAATCAATATGTTACCTAATATGTATATTGTAAAAATTATGATCTAAACTTTATTTTTCTTAGAAAAGTTCTTTGGAAATTTTATGTTAAGTTCCTTCGAATATTTCATAACCATAATTTAAGTCAATTGATATTTTTTTATCATTTTAAAGACATAATTAAATAATTGAATATTTCTTGAAATCTATTTTTGTTTATGAGATCTTATTTTTACGAATTGTGTTTTTTTTCCTGAACTTTCACCTCTATTCCTCTCAATTCTGTGGGGACATTGAACTCTGATTCCTGATTATTTGCAAAGTTTGACTTTATAATTTTATAATTTTCTTATTTAATAAACAAACTTAGTTTTATATAAACATTATTGAAGCAAATAATAAACTTACATACACAACTTCAAGGTTCAAAAGTAGGAATAAGAATATAAATCGCGACCGTGGTTCAAATATCGGCTTAACACCACGTCATAATTAAGAAATTAAAAGTGGTTCATACTACTGCTATGTCAGGTGACTGACATTAATAAAAAAGTAGGGGGGATAACTTGGCCCAAAACAGGCGCAACGTATTACCATGCACAGTTAGGATTTTAATAGTACAATCAAAGAGTTGGTTGTTTGATGAGTGTTGCTTAACCTAATACCCTGGGTGTTTGGACAGGAAAGCAGAGATTTAGCTCCCCTTAGTTAACTTGGGTTGTTGGACCAATGTGATGCTTTCATAATATGGAGATCTTTATCGGTTCAGATCTTTATAGAAATCTTAAGCACAGACGAAAAATACCTTATTACTTTATGTGTATAGAAATACTTACACAGAAGTTTGAGAGGGAAGATATTGCTTGAACTTGAACCCACAGAGTTGGATGCCTGAAACAAGACAAAATTACATAAACTAAAAGACAACCATTTATTGAGCAGCTATGCTACAAAAATGATAATAAATGAATCTTTTTTCTCTTTTTCATATCTCCTATTGACCTAGAATTCCAAGGTTAAGTGATTTTCTCTTTCTATATTTTACGTATTTACACAAAAAGAAAGGATGAGGTCTTCTCCCTCTTGAAATAAAAGATTAGGAAGATAGAGAGAGATAACCCAAAGATATATTATTTTCTCAAGAGCTCATTAGATGCAGATATACCAGGGGCCATAACTTATTCTCATACATATTTAGTATTCAAAGATCTCACTTACATGAATTTGATTGTCTGTCTAGAAGTCATAAATAACTATTTATTGAAAACGTTTTCTGAGATATTGTAAACACAAGACCATTATCTACAGCACCACATACAGCGGCTAACAAGCGTCTTCCAATAAATTTTGAATATGAATTTTTTTATGAAAATATTTGTTTAATTCTAAATTCGTTTTCTTTTTATCAGGTAAGTATAAAACTATTCGGAAGTAAAAAAAAGTATTTTATATTTCTAATTAGTTTTGATTGTAAATATTTTGTATGGTAGTCTCTGGAGGATGTTTTGTTTGATGGCCAAGTGGCAGACAGGAGCAACAACACACAACATACTTATTCCACAGTTTTTTCTTTAATAATTTACCTTTCAGGGTTGTCAGATACAGTTTTGTAATTGGATTTTTAAAAGAAATAGTTTATACGCTTGTATATATATAAAGGTTCTAAAAAGATTTAATATGATAATTCATTACTTACCTTTACCTAGCTTAAGAACCTTTGTAACATTAAAAGTAGAGTTTAATTTTATCAAAACTATGGGGTAATTGGGAGAAATAGGTACTCCACTTGAAAAAAAGGATTTGTATTTTACATTTCACTTGTGTAAGCTGTTTTAAACTGTTCCTAATTAAAAACTTATCTGATTATATTTTATCTTTTATCTAATGAATGATTGGTCGATTAAAAATAATTAGATGGAAGTAATTACATTTAGACACCCATGTATTTCTCTATTAACACCTATACCTACGTCCTACAGGTACCATAAAACAATTAACACAACAAAGTATTTCTCCAGAGTGAACCCAGGCAACTAATTTTATTACCATCTATTCCCCCTTGTTAAAACTTTATCATGAAATGAGTAAATGATTAGGCATCATGAAATATTAATTAATCAGTATTTTTTGTTTCATTTATTTAATTACTTTTTTGCCTACTTTATTATTATATCCTGATTTAATAAGGAAAACTTATAACATAAAGATATACATTAAAGTTAATCTAGTTAAAACCCAATTTCTTTTAGAAAAGAAAAACTATTTAATCTTTATCAATGAAATGAATTTCACACAAATTTTGTAAAATTTGCATAAGTGCACAGAATTTTTTATCAAACATTTCTGCTGATAAAGTTAAGTTATTCATATGTATTTTATTGGCGCAGTAATACAGTGATGAAACTCTCAATATTACCATAATCATCTACGACATAATTCTTAAAAATTATACATTTTATAAAATTTTCATAATTGTTTTTACACTTCTCTTTTTATATAATTGGATTTGAATATCATATTTTATATAGATCATATTTCATTACAAGAAGTTATAATGATAATTTTATTAGTTGATTAAAAGATCATATTTAAATAGTAGGGTTGGTTTCACATTTTTCTATCTAGCATACTTGTGTTTCTATTTTGGCATCCATGATGGTTGGCTAATTGGAAATGTATGTGAGGAATTTGAAATAATCTATTCCAGTTAGATGTAATTACCACACTTTCTCATCTTATCTAGTCTTTCATGCATTAGCCTTTTCTTAATGTAATTCTATAATTATATCTTCATTCTATTCATACCAAAATATTACTTACAATTTTCTTTACAAGTACTATCTATGAATAAAATATTAGGATTTATTAAGACTTGTTTTCTGGTCAGATTAAGCGGTGGTTACTAAGATTAAATAGAGGGACATTCAAATTGAAATAAAGCAGGATATTAAATCAGACAATACAGATTCCTTTCTTCTTTTTAAAAACCCTTTAAATTAGCTGAAGCATCTAAGAATATATTGCAAGTAAAAATATTAATTAATAATGATAACTTTTAAAATCATGTAAAATTTGTACATTTTTTTAATGAATAAAATTTTAGATATTATGATCCCCTTTACTCTTCTTGTGAAGTTAAAAATGTGAAAAGTTGTCTCATTGAAATATGAAAGTTTAAGCAAACTACAAACTTTCCCAATCAAATTAGACTTCATAACAGGTAAATAAACATTATTTAAAGAGGAAAACTAAAATACTAAATTTTGGCCATATTATGTTCAAATATACAAATTTGCTTAAAAATGCATTATTTATTTAATATATTACTTATTTAGAAGTAATGTTTTAAATATTTTGGTGAATAAATGTAGATGAGGAATTATTTATCATGCATTATAGTTAACATTTATAAGCATACCTTAGCATTTAAACGCTAAGATAAAAGTATAAGTTTTAATATATTTATAGTCTTTAGAATTTGTAAAAAAAATATTCATCTTTGGTCAATTTGGACCTACTTTATATTAGTCACTTATAGTCTTCGCTGTACATTGAAAGGTCTTTTAACAGATTTAATCAAATAACTATAACTACCCTTATTTATTATTCTTTGTATAAATAAATCGCATATTTTCAGTATCATATGTTATGCAGCTAGTGGCATAATGAGGCTAAATACAAAAAAATGGTAGACACAGAACTCCTCCCAGACAGGATTACTGCCACACGGGACTCATTTCAAACAGAATTCCTAACACATTTTACTCTCCCCTCAGTTTCATATCCGTTTGCAAGAATTGCATAATGTCATAAAAGAACAGCAAAAAGAATCTGAATGTAAATGATTATTCCAGAAAAGTACCACAATTTTTGCAGGATATTGGTGGCCATTTCCTTGGTTCCACTCTTACAACAAATTGGCGGGAAATGGAGTTGAACATTTATGTAATTTTATAAGTCTTCAAGCTTAATAAATTCTGTTTAAGATTACATTAGAATACTTTTTATTTAGATTTGTAGAACTTTTAACTATTGTGATTTTCTAGTAATATTGTGTTGCAAAAAATTAACTATTTAAAGAATTCAATCGATGCTGTACGTATTGGTGCAAAAAATGGGGACAATTTTTAAATTGATTTGACAGGGCTGTTTATTTACGTCACAAGTGAGGGGAAAGAAAAGGGAGGAGGAAAGAAACCCCCTAGAAAAGAGATGGGGGTATGACGTCACACGCAAAAACAATTTGAAATTTGTCCCCATTTTTTGCACCAATACGTACAGCATCAATTCAATCCATTTTAATAGGTGAAAAAAGATAATGTTTATTATTGCCAAAGTTTAGTATCTTATGATGGAGAAATAAATTCTGGGATAAATGATAGAAATACATTTAGATCTGACATTCAGGAACTTGATATGATTCATTTGAATCTAGGATGATTCTGTAAATAAGAAAGTTTTTAGTAGCAACTTCACTATAAAATTTACTTTGTCTGTATGTATAAGTATAAAGTAAACATTAAATATGTCTTCTATATCTTTGCTTTGCTACTTGTTACTCAAGTCTTCTTGGCCTTTTAAAGATTGATAAAAAAATATATTTGTATTAAATACAAGGCAAAATCAAATGAAAGCTGCCTAACAAAATACACCTTAATGTTAGCTTCAAACTCTATTTTTTAATATATTTTAAAAGATAGTTATATGGTTGGATAGATTGATAGAATTAAAGATGGAATAAAGTCTAGACTTCTCTATCTACTTTTACTTTAGTAATATACTTTAGTGCACAATGGATTAAAGTATGTGCAAACTTATTTAATAAAAAAGAAAAAGAAAATCTTTCAGAAGAAAAAAATATTCTTTACAATGTAGATTTTTTATTATTTTCTACATTTAAGATATTTCATAGAGTTCTTAATATTTGATAAATAAATTAAATATTTTAATTAATTGTTATACAAATCTAAATTATAACAGAGCCTTTAAAATGATCATTGTGCAGAGGAGGCAAAACTAAAAGTTGTATTAATCATAATCTTATCTAAAAAACTTTGCTCTTGCCCACAATATTTAATTACATTTCTCTTTTTAGTAGGTTATTCATCCTTAATTTGGATACTCCTTATGTCTTCTAAAATTTAAGGAATCAAAAAGCTTTCTTTACACAATATCATATCCTAATTAGTAAAGTTTTTTATTTGTTTAATGATTAATACCTCGCTAACCACTGAATGGATCAAGTTCTCAATTCTATGGAAGCATCATGAAATCATTTATTATCATATTTAGGTCCTGGGATGATTTAAGGTAATTTAATTGCATCATTATATGATAGGGGCGCAATCACTTTACTATATAAATAGAACGAAAAGTGATTCAACATGAGCCAACCAATCCTATGCTGTATTTTTTATAAGTTTAAAAAGTACACACAAGAGTTTACTGTTACTTATATATCAGCTGCGATTTATAAAAAATTATTGACCTTGTCTTTCATAATTTAGTACGTTATGGAAGTTAATTAGCTTACATTCTTTTCCAATTCAATAACATTTATGTATTCAAATCATTGTTACAGTTGTTAATGAATTATCAAGTAACTAATAACTGTATACATCATTCCTTATTCTTGAAATCAAAGATTTCATAAGCTTCAAATAAAATTGCTAAATTCTATATTTGGAAAATTTAAAATATTTGACTCTTTAATTACAATAATTAAAGATTATCCAGCTAAAAATATAAATTTATATTTCTACCAAATAACCTTATCACCCTTTACTTTTCCCCAATTAACCAAAAAAATCACAGAATTTACAGGGTAATTCATTGACCTAACATATCATAACAAATTTAAAAAAAACATTATAAACACTTTTAAAAAAGAATATCATATAAAACGCCGACAACCTTTTGGAATGAAAAGGCCTTTTTGAAAAAAATAATTGTGCGAATTAAGTATGAACTCGTATAAGGAATATTTATAACATTATCTGACACAAAATAGTCTTTAATACATCATCAATATAAACAATTTTAGTGTGTATGTAAGTTTCAAATTGTACAAAACTACAAAGCCTAGCAAAATTTAGAGAAGCGTGCCAAAGCAAAAACTGCATAAGAAAATTGAATAAAAACATGGGCGTGTGCAGCTTTAAAAAAACTTTTTGTTCTATTTCTTTTCTTCTCCCTATCTTTCATTGCAATTTACTTATATAAGTATATTTTTTGGCATTTAACAGTAAATAGGCAATAACAATTTTGTCCATAAGTGGAGCAGACAAAGGAAAATCTAAGTAAGGTTTTGTTGATTAAGCATTCATTTGTAAAAGCCACTATATAGACTGTCAGCAAACCTTGGCAACTTTCAGGGGCCGTAGAGGGGCTATTAAGGTATAATATCGAGCGAATGTTAAGGGGCCTATGATTAAAATGAAGTTTTCATGATTTCAAAATCCGTCAATTATAGAGTGGATGTGCTTCCTAGAATTATAAAGAACTATAAAAATCACATTCTAAAAACAGCTTACGTAAATTGTTTATGCTCGCTTTAACTTAGAAATTAAACAAAGATGACAAAATTTGCAAGCAGCTGAGCACAGAAGCAAAATAGACATGAACATAATGAATCTTCACTCGAAAATTTTAAGTAGACGTACAACCTGAGTTATGGGCTAGCTAATTATTAATTAAAAAAATTGCAACAAAACTAACAAAGTCTAAAATACTTCATATTGTCAAGGATAAAAAGGGATAAGATAAATGGTCCATGAATTGGTGTACATCCCTAACGATGATACATAAAATTACACCTTCTGTAGCGTAAAATTAGTGATTTAAACACTCAACTTAATAAACCAACCAATTAAAATTCACTGAAGTCCAAAAAATTGTAAAACCAATAAATAAGAAAGCGTTATTTAAAAACTTTGGGGACTAGTGTAATAAACTGCCAATTTTCCCCCTCTCTCTCTGTCAGATAGTATATCTTAATTTGGGTACTTCCCAATCATGCTGTAAACATGTTTATCTCTTTGAAGATTATAGAGTACCTTCGCTACGAAAGAAATTATAAAATCGAATCACGTTTAGATCTTTTTGATGCAATTTCTTATTTTTGAGACGAACAAATCTTATAAAGATTTACTTTCATGTAAGAGTGGGGTGTTTAAATATATTTTCATGATTCTGCCATAACTTTTATTTCTTAAAAAATGGAACTCTCACATTTTTGCCTATTTTCGTCTCAAGAATCATTACAGCGATTTTATATATTATTAACTTAATAAACACATTATTTGATTGCACGAGCCTTGTCTAAAGGTGATAAGTGTGCCTGGTAATGAGTTTTTTATGAGCAATATCACTTCCCTTCTTAACCTATAATATCATAACAGATATGATTTAAATTCTTTAGTATGTCTTGTAGTGATCAAAACAAAAAAAACAAATTTTTTTTGGAGAGTGGCGGTACCCTCCCCTAAAATAGTTATAAATCTTCCCATGACCTACCCTGTAAAGAAGAATCATAACAGACAGACAAACATCCAGTTACTTTATTATAAGGATATGTAGCTATGATACTAAAAAATCTTGGAAAAAATGTCCAGACTCAAATGTATTACCCATTAGCCAAGACCTTATTTGATAATGAAAAATGTTTCCCCAATTGTTTTGTGGAAGAAAAATGGTTTAGAATTGTCTTTGGATGGCTGCTTTTATCCCAATTTAGAGTTTAGGATTGAACCAAATATCAAAAGATGTAGAAAAAAATAAATTTTTTTTGTTCTTTAAAAGATGTCGGGGTTTCGAGAAATTGGGGCTCATTAACAGCTAGTTGTTAGATAGATAGGAGTTTTTAATGTGAAATTGTAAATTCCTCCAACCCTCTAAGTAACCTTAAAATTTTTACACCCAGACAAAAATCCTATTTCTTTAGTATAAATATTTGAATAGCTTTCAATTTTAGCCAATTTTTTCCAATAAAAATCTTTAAAGTCTTTAACAACCCATTTTGCTTACAAAACTAATAGTTAGTTGAGTTGCCATTTTCTGTAGCTACAAAATAGCAAAAAAATATTTCTTTTCTTTGTTGATAACAGACTGCAATAAAGTATTACATTTTGGCTCAATAATGATCATTCTTGATATGCAAAATTATGTTAGCTCTTTTACAGTTAGCTAAAAAAACTGCAAACCAATAAACAGGATTGGAAGAGTAGCAATTCTTGAAAAAATGATGTATTAGCTGTATTGTCTGAATATCCGGTACTAAGGTCACAACCATTTAGAAGAGAAAATAAAGGAATTTGTTTTCCACAACACAGGGAGGAAAAGGACAATACAGGTTTAATTAATCTCCGATTCTTTTAGTGTTAACCAGCTACCTAAGGTACAAGATCATAATGAAAATTGAGGGGGGGGGGGTGATAACTTTTGAATCTATTGTACAATCCCTATAGCCCTGCAACAACTCAACATCTATATTTTCACAAATAACTTTCCAATTTGACTTTATATAGATTTTACTGTCTACACTTTAGGGTTCATTATTTTTTTGTAGTATATATATTTTGTTTTGTATATCCTGCCTTACTTTCACACAAAAATAGCTTAAACCCTGCCGAGGACTTATGTAAAATTTTATATAATGGGGGAAGAAGAGATATTAGTCCTCCTCTTATATAAAGTTTATGTTAATGCAGGGGCTACTATTTAGCCAATTAATTACAATTGAAATTGCTGCAAAATTTAAGATATTGTTGGGGTAAACAATTGTCGTATAACTTTTTTACCATATAACTGAAGGGGAGTGGGTAAGAAGGGGAGAAAAAAGGGACGGGGGTTGTGGGGAAATTTTCACTCAGAATCACATTCCCTTTTCCTTGATGTTTATGTAAATTAAAATAAGCAGACATTTTATTAACTACATATTTACATACACAAAATATGCAAATATAAGATTGGAAAATGTATCGTTATTCAGCTATTTCAATCATACAAGTTTTGTTATAAGACTATATTCCAAAGTTATCTAAATACAATTTTATATTTTGAATGATAGTAGTTTCGTTACTAAAGAAGAATACAAGAAATACAAAAAAGAGAGAATGCAAGATTTGAAATGTTAGCAATTTATCTATCACGTTTTAAACAAGGATGATAGAAACCATTATTGTTGTCAGTACAAACATTATAAAAATTATAAGGAGCTAATAGGTGGTAAATACAAAATAAAGAAATGTATCAAAATAAACAATTTTCCTTTTACAAATTTAAAAGCTAAAATCTTTTTTATTTAAAATATTTTGTTAATTCCTCATTCAATAACTGCATTTGTTTAATACAAAAATTTCTTTTTTATTTAATCCAGGGATTATTCAGACTAACAGGAAGAATTATAGAATATCTTCCACTGGTAAAAAGTTGTATGACTGGATGCAAGTATTTGTGAACATATGCAACGCTATCAATTCTGTAAAAAAGCTGGAGAAATAACAATAAATCAACCAAAAAATTTTAAAATTGGTAAAATCATTGTTTTACTAGTGAACACCTATAACCCTACCCCTTCTTGTATTGAAAAACATTTATTATAGCATTATTAAAAAGCCATAGACCTGGAGGTTCAGGACCACCAGGATCATTCCTGGAAGTGACCTGGACACTAATATTTGATATTGTTTTGTACTATTACAGGACATTTTAGTATTTTGGTTTTCTGGTCATTTTTTTAAGATTAAAACTTAAATTACCAGTTAGCTCTGTAATTCTATAACTCAGAAGAAAAAAAAACTTTCTCCTTTGTTGATGGGTAATAAGTTTGTATATCTCGTAAATTAAGGAATATTTACCAAAATTTGTATTGCATCAAATTTAAGCTAAACATTTATTATATGTTGTATTGTTCAGTATTGGTTCTCTCTGCAATTCCATTTATAAGCGAGGCCTTTCTTTCAATGGTCTGTAATTTTATCTATACATTACAAGTCAGGTTGTTTGACCTCGTTCTATTAGTTCTATTGTTTTATTGCACGACCTTTGAACTATGAATGGCAATAAGGTGAAACCAAGACATTCTCCTTTGTTCTTACTATTGATGTGGTGCAACTGAGTTTATCTGAAGGTACAACTTTAAAAGTCTTCAGCTATAACGCGTTTTTAGCTGAGATTAGAACCTATCACTTTCAAACATAGTACATTAATTAGCTCTACTTTTGTTTCACAAAGAAAATATATAATTCAGTACAACCTTAGAGCTGTTCCTTAAATGGCTATGCTTTCAAAAGTTCACAAATTTACTAACTCGATTGTATTTTTGTTTACAAAATATATAAAGCGCTTTACTGGATGTTATCAACCCTGTTGGTTCAGTACTAATATAGACATTAACATAATAGAATTCACACACAAAGTTCATTACGGATGATGGAAAATATTTCTTTTTCTCTTTTACATTTCTAACATTTTCATAGGATAAGCTTTTCTACTTTGTCAATAGGCATAGTTTTGATTCTAGAGATGACCTTTCAGTTTTATACTTTGTAATGAAGCGTAATCTGGGCAGCTCATCTACTCTATATTCATCTGATTATTAAAAAAGTCCGTATTTACCTACTAGTATTCTATTCATTTGTTTTTTGATGTTTGAGATTAACACCATATAATAATTATGTCCTAAATTTGAATATTAATGCATCAAATTTTTAAAAATTATTGACCTTTAATTTGATGGTTGTACTTATTCTTGTTACTTTATATTTATTTGATATTGATGATGTTAAGTTGTAGTAAGATAAATTGAGATATGATGGAAAGTTTTAACTGGCCAATACCAAGTTTATACAGTTAATAAAATATTATTTGATTTGTATATAATACTTTTTCCTGTTAAGAATGTTTTAACTTGCCCATACTAAGTTTATGCAGTTTATAAAAAAATATTATGAAGCCCTGGAAAGCTGGAAAGTATCATGTGTGACGTGTGTGACGAAATAAAAATACGTCTAGCAAGGAAGGATGAGAGGAGAAGTGGGAAAGGAAACCCATAAAAAAAGATAATAGAAGTATTTTTATGACATCACACATTACTCCTATTCAATGCTTTAATGCGCACGATAAAATAAGTGAGAATTTCCTTTAACCTAGAATAGACGCAAATCCTTAGGTATTACTTAATGACAAAGGTACCTTTATGAAACGGTTAGTTGATTACAGATACTCAGACGACCAATTATAATTCTGCAAAAAATGACTAAATTCTGCACTAAAGGCTAAATTTATAATTTGTTTTTATATTACAGTAAATAAACCTGTCAAATTATAAAACTCGAAGTGGACCCCAATATGTACTGTACAAAATTAGTCCTTTTATCATCCCTTCTTCTGAGCTGTAGCATAATAACTCTTGAAAAAATGCATATAAAGCAATGATCTAGCTTAAAATCAAACTTAAATGAATGTAAAGTTCACCTGACAAGCATAGTTTCCCGCCAGTTTCTTGTCAACCTTCTGCAGTACAAGACTACGGGTACTCATGATAACCCCATTCTCTGGATCTGACGATATTTCTCGTCCCTAAATAATAACATTATTTGATGTTTAAAATTCATAAGAAAATGGATTAGTAAACAATTTTGATAAGGCTTAAGAGGTGACATCTAATTGGTTATTCCATTATCGTTGTTAGGAAAAAATGATAAAACTAAAAGACTATTAATTGCTTTATGATAGAATAGCCCTATCAATGTGAACTTTCTATGAAGGTAATATTAAACTTGACTATTAGGTATTATCATTGAGCAAGTAAATTTAAAATCTGCTGTTCACATTTCCGCTCAAAATAATAAAATCATCTAATCTAATTACTAATTGTATAGTTTAAAGAATGAAGATTAGAATTAAAGTTTAGAGTATTTAAATTAATACCCTTAATTTTTTTATATGCAGAATGTATCACACTTTTTGTATGTATGTATATTGAATAAATGTACTTTTTTTTATTGGGTAAAGTTAAAAGGTACAGAGGGGCACACAAGTACATATGACATACATCCATATTCATATCCATAGGAGTGAGAGATGGATACATATAAAATAAATTGAGTTTCCTTTCACAGACAAAAAGTCAGCATTTTGTTATACATGGTTATTTCATTTGTTAATAATTAAAAAAACACAAAATTTTCGTGTGTCAGTTTGTGTAATAAGTTTGTTTATTTGAATATATAAGCAACCACTTGACCTATCAGGCTATCAGGTTTGTTTTCCTTTTAGGGTATCTTCTTTTGCTACAACTGTGGTTTCAACCTATTATAAACAGGGGTGGAACGACCCCCCACTAAAATCTCACCCCCCCCCCCTTAGTTGTATTTGTTTACTTCAAGATATCTTAAGTCCTCTAAAAGATTGTTGTCGGTCCTTTCTTGTCCATCAAACTAGCGATTCATGAACAATAATACTTAATTAACATCAACACCTTGAGTCTATGGGCCAGACCGCTGGTCCTAGTATTTCATATCAGAATTGCAAAAATGTGAATCTATCTATATCTTGTCTTTGGATTGGATAAATATTGTATTTCCCATCTTGTCATTTTCAGACAGAAATAAAAATTGGCTGGGCATGCCAAATGAGATTTTATTAGCTAGAGATTTTTTTCTTTTTATTTAACATTGGGTCCATTTTTTGTTTTATTAATATGAATGAACACAGGGATAGGAATAACTTCTTTCTTGCCTCAACCATATTAATAAAAATTGTTAAAAAAACATTTAAAATTTGCATTAATCTCCTAAGAATAGATAAATACCAAAGAACCTACCCCGAAACCAAACCTAAACGTAAAAAAGCTTTAGATGAATTTGCACCAAAACATGATCAAGTCTCTCCAAAAATATCATAAAACAATAAAAAGACCAATAGGAAGCTTCCACCAAAAGCACAGAACGGCCGAAACTAAGATTTTGCGAACAAAGAATTTTTTTATTTGCAAATTTTTCTAGCTAAATTTATCTATTGTTAGAGCAGGAGTAAGATTCTTTTTTATTATTTTTTTATATTTTGCATTTCTCTACTTTTTCTTTTAATGTTGCTCTTCTTCTCAAGTTTTTTTCTCAACCTATCAAAACTTATTTTATTTCTTTTTTTTGTATTTTTATTATTGAAAAAGATTTGGTCATAGATGTGTTTCCTGAAAAAGAAAAGAGAATACCGAGATATTAATAAGTAGATTAAAAGTAATAGGTGTTGTTGCTCTATAAGGTGCGTGTCTTTGATAAAATAAGAAGGTTGCTTGGAAGCTTTTTATAGTGCCTATAAAAAATGACGCCATACTGGCCTTCCATTGGCCAATTAAAATGTATACTATTACTGGCCTGTCATTGGTAATTTAGTTTGTGTAATAGACTATCATTGGTCATTTGTATTGAAATGTTATATCAAATTAAGGACAGAACTCCCAGATAAATACTATGCAATCAATGGTTATTTTGCCTGTATTGTACTCACATAATGCCGTCAATGTACTTTTTCCTTTGCTCCTGTGGAATCTTGTAAGCCCAACTAAATCTAACCTAACCTAATATTTGTTTGTGGTCAACTTTCGGCGCAATGAAAACTTATTTATTTATGTTTATTTTTACAGCATACACTCAAATTCTCTGTCAATGGTTTAAAAGTTTACTTATATAATAATATTCATTTTTGTAGAACCTACCTTAGTTTAAATAGATGATTTGTTGTTTTCAGAAAATGTTTGTAACTAATGTTTGATGTCATAAGAATTTTAGGCTATATTGGTTCTTTAATATTCCATTTTTGATTATTTCAGAAACAGTTCTGCTTAATTTCCACTAGATGATGACCTCTTGGGGGCTAAGTGAAGGTTTGGGTAAAAAACCTTTCCACCCCACTTTGAACATATTCATGACCAGGAGTTCCAGGACAAACGCAGGAATTCCAAACGTCGATGACTATGCCCTGGTTATAAAGTAAGGTAAGACAACCAACTCTTTAATTGCACGACTTGTGCATGGTAATAAGTTGCGCAAGACATTCTTCTTACTATAACTATAAAAATCGCGCATTTGACAAAACAGCAGTAGAAACCATTTTTCTCGTATTCATTCGAATCCGGTGGATAGGAACCGGTTCTCATCCATACGAAAAAACTATGTCTAGCATCGTATTATATCCAGCTTTCTACAAATATAAAAATGTACAATCATAAGATTAAAACAAGTTTTTTTAGCCCGTGCCTACAAAAAAAACTGGTTTAAATCTTATAATTGTACATTCTATATCCGCGGAAAGCCGTTTATAATACGATGCGAGAAATAACTATTAACGTCTTAAGATTTGACGTGTTGAGCCGAGATTTTAAGTTTTAGAAAGTTGTTTAGAAATTATCCACAAAATATAGATATTAGGATTAATCAAAAAGTATTTCTACCTAGAAGTATACCTCACTTTCAGTTTTTCTCTAAATATCTTTTCACTTACCAAATATATCTCCAGTCCTATACCAAATTATTGGATAATCTTAAATAAATCTATGGACTTTATAGAACCTGGGATAGGTTAATGAATGATGATTTATTATTCAACCTTTAATTCTGTCAAAATTAGAATCTTTTGTCACTTCTCTTTAAAGTGGGTTGAGTTATTTATTTATGTATATTCTATTTTTTTTTATAATTTCGGGCGGAGAATAATTTGTTCATCCTCTTTCACCTATCCCTAGACTGGACCTGTAGACTGACTTAATATTAGACATATAACAAATACTCAGTATTACCAAATCAAATTATTTAAATATTTCAGGATTAGCTTGGAGTAATTGTATAGACAAATAGGCTTATTGAGAAGTAGAGGCGTAGATACTTTGAAACTTGTTGGTGCTACTCAAATCTTATTAAAGCAATAGTGTGGTAACTTATTGTATTTAGCTTTAAATAAATTTCCATAGATTTTTTGAGACATTTTTTGTATGCGACTAATAAAGAAGCCAATATAACATTAAGCATGCAATTAGCTTCAACACTTTAATCAAGGGGTTATGTATTCGAAGGGTAATAGTGGACTAAAACCACATTAGGACTATAATTTATAAGTAGAAAAAAACCTTTTAACTTGGGATAAAAAATTACACATTTCTTAATCTTCCTTGTTAATCATTTAAATCTATCCATTTATTTATGTGACTAGACAGAGATATTGAATATATAAAATCCTAAGAACATATTCTTTATATTATAAAACAAGGACAACACCGTATATAAGTAGCGGGACAAACTTAACCACAAATTCATAGATTAAAATAATTCGCGCACAAAATAATTTATTTTATCAATTGTGACACATTTGTTTTAAAATAAAGTGTAAAGATAGAAAAAAAACTAGTTGACAATGGGATGAAAAAAGCATTGACATCCAACAAAATGAAAAGCCTAAATATATCCCCATCCCCCCTCTACACCCTACCCCCCCCCCCCCCCAAAAAAAAGATTTGTCTTATAGAAAATATCATTTTATGAATGATAATGAAATAAACACACAAAAAATCAATTTAATAGGCCAAGAAATAGATGAAAAAATATGCTATTTCTCTAAAAATATTTAAAGCTAAAGGCATTTTAAATGAAAGTTTGGAAAATCATCTTTTCTTAAATGACTAGGTCATCTAGACGGAGGAAGAGTTGAAGCTACCCGAAGTGTATAGAGTAGTCTGTGTTAGTTACAAGGGACAGGAGGGGAACAGATAGTAAATTGGAAATGTCTGTATTTCTATTACAAGGAGTGGATTCTTTTAACCAAAAAAATATATTGTAAAAGTCTTCCAAATACTTTTAGGAAAATCCTGGAATACTATTAAACTTTTGATTTAACAAACACTTGTTTTAGGCAAACACTAAATATTAGATCTAATAGTCTACGCCTTTCAGTGAAGGCTTTAAAGCCTTGGAATAAGCAAGCTAAAAATATGTAAAAGACCATTGTGCTATTTTTTATTTGTTAGTTATATTATTGTGAATGGTATGTTATTTTATTCTTAAACAGGAAATATCTTTGCCGTAGTTGATTCAACTGTTTAATCATTATGCCTTCCCTCGTCCCAATCCCAAACCATACACACACACACACACACACACACACAATACCTATATTGCATACATCTTGTGTCAATATTATTGGGAAGCAATTTTATACACTTCAATGCTTACCTTAGGATGTAAGGGCATGACAATAACATCTTAAAAATATATTTTTGCACAATTCCCATTTAATAAATCTAGTGTAGAATATTATCAGTTATAATCATGCAATACTTATAAACAACTGAACTAGCACTTTCAAAAAATAAAATAAATAAAAATTCAAAGATCTTATCTATTAATACAAACAAATTTTAAATTAATTAACGTTTTATTCTAATTTCATTGTTGAAATTTTGTTCCTTTAAAGTATTTGAATTATTACTTTATCTCTGGAAATAAAGATAGAAATAGGAACTAAATATATGGATCCTATATTTTCTTTTCTTATACTATGTTATAGGTGTAAGCGTGGTTTTATTCCAGGATTGGAATGGTTATTTTCTAATTTGATTAATTTTGACTTTCAAGTGAATGTAAGTTTGGCTGGTTTTAACCACTTTTCTCTAAACCTAGAATATTTTATAGTGAAATATCTGAAAGTATAATTAAAAAGCTAGAGAATTAATTTAAATCACTGGAAAATATGAAATATTATGTGACTTAAAATATACTAAGATTAAAAGATCAGATATATTTTTATATTGACATGGGTTGTACTACAATCTAAAAATGTTTATAATATAACCATAAATGAAATAATATTGGTTTGAAAATATCATTACACCAAAATCTACCAAACAATCTGTTTCTAAATACTTACATTATGAATCCAGGTAAGCTTGGTTGGAACAGGATTAGACTTGACCAGACACTCCAGGTACACGTCGTTGCCAGCAAACAAGTTGTCTGGATCTAGTGACTTGCCCAGGCGTAACACCACTTGTGGAGCATCTAGATAGATATATAATCAGATAGGTGAGATAGATAGATAGATATACAGGTAGATATTGTATCTAGCAAAAAGGTTGTTTTGTCCTAGGCTAGACTAGTTAGATATACCGCTAGCTATAGTTACAACATAGATTCTATAGATATTTAAATAAATAGGTACGTACACAAATTTCGGCATTTTAAATATAGTAATAGTTATTTACCGCCTTCCGCGGATTTAATAATATACAATCATAAGATTAAAGATTTTTAGCCCCGAGACGCCGAAGACACGGGCTAAAAACTGGTTTTAATCTTATCATTGTATATTTTTATATTCGTAGAAAACTGGATATAATACGTACCATACATAATTTTTCAGTATGGCTGTGAACCGGTTCTAATCCACCGGATATCGGATCGGTTTCGAAGCGATACTGGAAATAGGATTAGAGTATGATAACAACTATAGCCCTTTGATTTCACATTTGTCCTGATAATTATAATGGTTTGCCCATTTTTTTTTTGAATAATTCTTGATATAATTTTATATCTCTAACGTAGCAGCAAAATATATTAAAATGAATTAGAGCAAAATATTTATAGAAACAATGTCATACGCCATTTCCCCCCTAGTTCTTACAAAACTTTAATTTTTCAATTGTCAGAAAATATGAAGTTTTTGCAGAGTTACAAACATGACAAATTAACATCAACATAACATGTTTTAATTGTTTCATATATCTACTACAATTGCATAACTTCTTTTTACTTTTTCTTTTAATTTTGCAGGCAAAATCCAGCCCCTCCCCAAAAATTTCTTTGATATTTATACTTTTTCTCCATCCTAAAAAAGACAAACAAATTTAATGGTTGTAAATTATAATGATAATATTTTTACTCTCTAACTTTCCTCAAGTTATAATTAATCAGAAATAGGAGGTATCTGCAAAGTATAGGTTTGGTTATAAATCAGAGAGGCATGGATTTCTTACTACTTTGCAATCTATGTTATATTCATAAAAGCTTTTATTTTGGTCTAAAAATATCCACCTATAAAAACATGTTTTTTACATTTTCAAGTCAGCTTTATAAATAATTCCTTTTTATTTGTTAATTATTTGGACATAAATATAAAAATATAGAATGGTATTACTTTTCAACTATTGCTAGTTTTAAAACCAGGCCTCTTATCTTAGGCCACTTTTCTAATAATGCCAATTATATAAATCTACTAGATAATATATCCACTATACATTGATATTGATATTATTTTTTATTAAAGTCTAATCTCAAGAAGACCAAAACCATCGAGGTGTTTTTTAAGAAACCGAATCTCTTCCATTCTTGTTAATTAATTGTTCAATTAAAGTTGAGTGCAGACAATTTAAATTATTTTTTTTGTTTTCCTTAACTTGTGCATAAATTATTTCCTACAGAGATTCAATGAGTTTCCATCAAACATTCTAGATCATTCATCATGAACTGATGAAAACAAAAATAAAGAAAAATGATCAATGTGTTTTTACTAATAATTGTGAACGTTCCAAAAAGGATTAAACTGAAAGGTGATTTTAAAAGAGAATACTACTTGAAATATTGTTTACAGCGGCTTTATAAGTCATGTTTTTAATGATAATTTGTTTATTCTTAATAAAAAAAGGTTACATAAAATGTTTATAGTTTTTTTAACGCCTTCAAAAACTAAAATAAGGACCAAAAATCCCACCCATGTCTTTCAAAGTTTTGAAAATCCATAAAAATGCATTAAAACATGAAATAAAATATTTAGAGCAATATTAACTAGAAAATAGTACATTTCTTTTTACCAATTTTGGATATGACGTGACGAAAACAATTTCAACTAAAACTTTTTTTATTTTTCACAGTTTTTCTGCTGCCACTAATTAAATGTGTAAGATGTGTATTCATTACCGCAATTATATCACATTATCAAATTATTAGAACCAAAGATTTACAACAACATTAAAAATGCCCCATTCGATATTTTTACTCTCAACGACAATCATTTTTATTTGGTATGATGTCTCTTTACGAAAATTGAACTGTATTCTCATTTAATTATAATTGCATAGCTTCTCTATAATTATCGTCTGTCCATCTGTCATTCTTTCTAATGGACTGTTCACATATTTAAAGTTTTTTTGCGATAGCATTTTTGGAGTACAATCCACTTATGTATAAACACTACCCTAGTAACAAGTAAGTAAAACTAGTTAATCCTAGTGAAATAAATAGATTGAAAATAGAAAAAATATCTGATAAAGATAAGTTTGGATTGTTTTCAGTAATCTTAACAAAATTGTCTGACTTTTCAAATGTCAAAAATTTGCATTTTTTTTCTTATTTTCCTGGCGTTTACTCATGCCACCAAAGTTTGATTACATTTCATTGACTTTTAAACCTACAAAGAAAGCAATCAATTACTTGACAACTTTAAAAAACATTAATCTTTTTTGAATCCTCAACAATCTGATAAAAAGGTACTTACAAAGAACTTTGATCTCCCAGGAATCCTCTAAAACAGTATTGTCATGAATAACTCTGCAGGTGATGTATTGACCGTCATCTTCAATACGGGGCATGTATTGTAGAACACCTTTGCTAACCCCTTGATAGCTCGGTACCTAAACAGAAAGAAATATAGAAATATTATAGATTGATGCTTGGCATTTATTCGGAAGTATTCTTCTCTACTCAACACTTCATACCTGGAATTTGAATAGATTGATTGATAGATACTGTACAGATAATTGGTTTGGATTATAATACTTCCTTACTTACTCTTTAGGAGATTTTTACCTGTGTATAATATATATTTTAACACTGTTAAGATACATTTTACTATTACACCTAATGTTAATATTTTCTAAGTGACGGAAAACAAACAAGGTATATTTATTTTTTATTACAAAGAATTTTAATACTTAACAGAAATAATTTGATTTTCTTTACTTCTTTTAAACTGAATTATTGGTGGTTAAATGCATATAAACGTAGTCTCTTAGGATATGATTTTACTTGTTTTATTTACATATTCGTGAAAATAAATATATCATAATGAATACTCAAATTATTTTGTGTTGTGTAGACATATACAGTCATAGAGTCGCTGCGCTGTTTTAATACACGAAAAAGGGCGTTGCCTCTCTATAAAGCGAATATTTCATAACTATTTTATCATATAATTTTCTTATTGAATGTATAATATGTTTTTTTAGTAGCGAAGCTACTCTATAATTCACAATGTCCGTCCGTCTGTCCGTTTGTCCGTCTGTCCGTCCGTAATTAATGAATTGGGGGAAACGTGACTTTCTCGGCTCCTAAAATAGATAGAGAGCTGAAATTTTTTGACAACATTTCTATCATTAAGGAGCACAAGTAACTATAAAACGTCAATTCGGTCGGACTGCTTTTTAGCAGGTTTTAGGCTATTTTTTATATTTTCCAATTTTTCCCCATATCTTTGGTGTTTATGGTCCGATTTTCAAATTTTTTTCAGTTAAAGATATCAAAATTTAATTTCCCGTCATTTGAAGAAAACAACAATGACGGTCAGACTACCTTTTTGCAGGTTTTTGGCTATTTTTATATTTTTCACATTTTTCCCCATACCTTTGGTGTTTATGGTCCGATTTTCGAAATTTTTTCAGTTGAAGATATCAAAATTAAATTTCCTGTCCTTTGAAGAAAACAACAATGACAGTCAGACTGCCTTTTTGCAGGTTTTTGGCTATTTTTATATTTTTCACATTTTTACCTATCTTTGGTGTTTATAGTCCAATTTTCAAAAATTTTTCAGTTAAAGATATTAAAATTAAATTTCTGGCGTTTTAAGAAAAGAAACAATGGCGGCCAAACTACCTTTTAGCAGGTTTTTGGCTATTTTAATATGTTTGTCATATTTCCCCCATATCTTTGGTATTTCTTGTCCAATTTTAAAACTTTTTTTGCATTAACAGTTTCAAAATATTTTTTCCCATTGTTATGTGCATCTAGTATGTAATTTACTTTAACCGTCTTCATCATACAAAATAAACAAGGTTTCGTGTTAATTTTCTCCAATGAATCTATTCTTGATTTTAATAAATACACTTTAGATCTACTTCTACGTATTCCCATCCACAATTTTTTGTGCTTCGCTACTTATGGATGTTGTCATCCTTGTTGAATATTCATTCCATTTCATTTCATGTAGCTGACTATTTCAAAATTTTATGCTTTCAACAATAAAGTTTAACTTTATGGATGCAGTATTGTTTTGTTCTTAACACTTAGGTCGTTCAAAATATAAGTCGTCACAGAGCCTATCGGCTCTTCGTTCCGACACTTGCTAAAAATGGATGACAGGCACCTTCAGGGTCCGATTCTGCACAATATCTTTTCTGTACATAGATTTTTTTTAGAGTTTTACAACTATTATAACGAAGGTTATTTACTAAAATGTACAAAAGTAAGAGATTTTCTAAACCCAATACTTAGTTGGAGTATTTCAGTGGTTATTTGTACTTTTAAACTTGTGTACATTGTTAAACTACTGGGTATAAAAAATAATATTGTTGCACCTTCCCTGGAAAGTACCATGGATACAGGTAATTATTAGAATTTTAAAAAAGGAGTGTTTTTTAATTCATCAAAATTGTTCACTCTCTTCCTGAGAAAGTGCAAATCTAAAATCTGCAAAAAGAAGTTTAATTATATCTCTTTATTGATATTACACTATTCTAGGGTATTACAATTTTTACACTATAGAGAAAAATAATTGAAAAAAATGGACTTTTAGATGGCATAAAGTTAAAAAATTACTATAATGTAATTTTATGTATAATTATTTACTGTATTTTATATTATATTCTTAAGCAATTTAAATCAACAAAGAATTCAACATAGTTTTGGTAAAACTAACATATAAAAATAATAAAACATTTATGAAAAAGCTAAGTGTTACATTCTTAGTGCAGGGTGCTAAGCTTTTTAGAACAAACTTTAATTATTGCCAGTTAAAAAAAACTTTTCAAAGACAGCTTGTCAAAAAAGCACTACTGATGAACAGACGAATTGATGTAAGTAAATATGAATGATAGATTCTTTGCTAAATAAAACAGTATATAAAGTGTGTTACTTTATTTTATGTTTCATTATTATTTGGCCACAACTTGGTCAAAAATGCTCACAAATCAGACCTTTTTCGACCAAAGATACTCAAATTTGAGTATCTTTGGTCGAAAAAGGTCTGATTTGTGAGCATTTTTGACCAAGTTGAGGCCAAATAATAATGAAACATAAAATAAAGTAACACACTTTATATTTAAAACTGTGCAAACTTTTTCATTTTCTAATTGTAATTCTCTACAATACTGTAAAATAGATATTCATTACTACTTAGAGCTGAGTCCTATAATAGGTATTTCATTTCAATGTACTTAGCAAGCATTTACTTTCATTACCCTGGTTGCACTGTATAGAATATGCAGTAAGATAAAATTATCCAGATATTCCATCTAATAACTTATTTTGGTTCTTACTTTTCGCCAATTAAAAAACTATTGTCTTATGTTGATTTGATAACAGCAGAACAGTTTTTAATTAATTTTAAGATCTGTACCAAAATTGAATTTGTAGTTGTAAAGCTTTTTTTCAAATCCAACAATTTCAAAAGCCTTTATTGAGGAAAAGGGCGAAAAATGGTATTTTGTTTATTTGTATTTATTGCAAAAATGCAAAATCTTAAAATGATTTTAAATAAAGATTTATGGTTCCTTTTATTAGGCAAATATTTTCCCTTTTTCAACTAATGGTTTTTAGTATTATTAAAATGGTTACAAATATCATATTCAACAAGAAATAGTTTGCATTCAAAATTGAAACAAATCTAATTTTCTGTTTATTTTCAAAGTACAATGTATTTTTTCACTTATCATTGAAAATTATTAATTAAAATTTTTGAATGCAAAGTGTCCTTAAACAAAAAAATGTATTTAATTAAAAGGTAAGTTTCATATATTGTGGTTTATCAATTATTGCCATCCTGTATTTACTAAACCCAAACAAACACTAAGATTGATAGATGACATGCAGAAGAAGTGTTATATTCCACAAATTAATTTCACTATCTGCATTATTCTCTTAGATTGGGAAAGAATTGCCCTGAGAATTAAGATAGGTTCAAGTTAAATACATTTTTCATAATACAAATAAATTTTCATAAGAAGTTTCATTTTCCAAAGAAATTTAAACTGTAAAGAAAAGATTATTTTTCTGCTGTTAACCTTTATTTGTTACAATTTTAATTTCAATCATTATTGATATGCTTTTGTTTATCTATTGTTCTAACAAGCGTAATGTTGCTGTTTGAAAAGTCTGGTAACACAAAATAATGTATTAAATTAAAAGGGAATTATACTTCTTAATTCACCCAATTCACAACTTTTGGGGGGAGTTTTCTGCCCTTATCAGGAACAAGTGCAACTAATAACAAATGTAAGTGTAAGAAAATATTTTCCAAGGTTAAACAAATCAACCTTCAAACAATTTTCTAAAGGTTTATGAAAATAAAAATGAGAGTTTATGGACCAATATTTTGTTAGTTGTTTCAGTAGTTAATAGCTAGTAGTTTCAGAAACTAGAGAAGCTTGATTTTTATGAATAGATTTAAACATTTTTATGTTTTATTCTTCTTTTACATTACTAAGCATAAAAATGACTATTATTTTTAATTACAATTTATTTGATTTTCCGTCAATACAATTAAAAATTTTTTTAACACAATTGTTAATTATGTATATTATCTATCTATAAATGTCTATCCATTTAAATTTTTCAAACTGAAATAATTTTTCAACCCACTCAATCTCAATTTATGAGAAGAGAGTGAAGGAGAGAGACAGGTTGTGATTTTAAAACCAATTGTTTGTAAATTGTCAAAGGAAATTTAAACCAGATCTAGGTCAGAATAATAGAGCTAAAAGGTTATAGAGAGGCAGTGCAACAAAGAAATTTTACTCTCTCCATAATCTGGAAACCTTTTGAAACCTTAAAATTAATGAAACAGAACAATTTAAGCTAAATTTATAAGTTATTCATAATTGTTTTGCAGCTTAGCCTTTACTTATTTTTTTTCTAAATATTGCAAATACACAATTAAACCCTCTATATATTTCTAATAATCAAATGTTTTTTATTTGAGTTTCTGACTAAATCCAAAAAATGAGAAAAGATAAGCTTTTTAAATATTACTAATACCTCTATAACTAACAATTCTATAGACGGGCCTATATCAGCCTTGTACCTAGAAAATACACAGACACACCTTCCTAATATAATGATATACCTCTCAATCAAAATCATGGTTGCCAAGCTTGAACCAAAATATTGACTGCTTTTTTTTTTATTTCTAATGCTATCATGTATATTCTAAATTTTTTTTTCTTTTGCACTAAGAAGGAATATCAACAATTGAAACTTTCCGTTTATAGTATAAAAATATTTTGATTAGTTGGGTTAAGGCATCTTAGGTATTTAAACCATCTTGTCATAGCAAATATTTAGACAAATGGTAACGTTGCAAGCTATTTCATTGTATGACTTGACTGGTGACATAAAAAACAAAGCTTAGCATATTATAAGTTTATGCATGTTATTTTTATATTGAAATTTTGAAATAATTTGATGATTTGAGAACCCTTATCATTCCCAGCAATAGGACAGCTGCAGGTGCAATATTTTGCAATCTCAACTTTTCTGATACCATTTAATTAGCTATGTAACCAAAAACAGTACACAAAAGTTTGAATAACAAGAATGAATTTTATCAAGGGCTAAAACAAACATTGAAACTGGAATCAGAGTTGAATTTTTTCTAAATATCAGTAAAATATAACTTATTTTTATAAGCATAGTAGGTACTGAAAGTAATTCATTTGTATATAACATTAAATATTGTTGATCAATATCTTTTATAATTTATTAAAAAAAACAATATTTAAGAAAATATTTAAAAAAATGATAAAAAGAATTTGTTGTGAAAATCTAATACATGAACAATGGGTAAAGTTTTGAGATGCTGCAATATCCAGCAATAAGTTTTCACTAGGTGCAACACAGCGCTTTTGCCTCAATGAAAAATACAATAGAATTCTAGTTTTTGTGTATCAGTTCTAAATGCAAAAAAATTGTTTTTAAAGATTGATCAATTTGATAGGGATAACTCAAAATTCAAATATATTGCTTGTTTAACTTGTAAATTAAAATTTTTTGATAATATTTTTCAATAAATTTGAGGCTTAGATTTCCCATACACACACAATATCTGACAGTAAAATCAGAATGATAAATCTAACATAGGTTTGTCTACCAACAAATCAACTAACAAATATCATTTTTTTAAGATACAATTTATACTCCAAGAAAAACTAATTTACAAAAAGCATGTTTACCAATTTGTTAAATAATCTATTGCAAATGTTTTCTATATTTCTATTTATTCCATGGATTGCATGGTAAATATCTCTATACTTGCATATTCCCACATATATTTCCCACCTACCAGCTATAGCTAAATAAATTTAACATGTAATACTTTTTATACATGTGCATAGATAGAAACATATAAATGAAAAAAAGTATAACATTCCTATTGTGATTTTTTATAGCTTGAATAAACTAATCTGTTTTAAAGATCTAAAATCAAATAAGGATTTTTATGGAAGGATTATTTTGATCTTTATATTTTGAAATATATTCTAAAAGTGTTAAATAAAATTCCTATAAATGTAAAAGCTGTTGAAAAGAGTTATGAAGTGTGTGTTTACTATTTCATTTCCTTTTCAGACCTGTTTTCAACTTTGATTTGAGAAAAACTGGCCTTGTTTGAAAGGTAAGGGGTTGCAAAAAGAATATTTTATTATCTAAAGGCAAGGGTGAAATTGGAGCAACTCAAATAATATTCTATAACTTACAAAAGGAGTCTAAACTTAATTGAATATTTTACTATATGAATGCCATCAGTTAAAGAGCCCTTTTGTAAAATGAACTATTTTATAACCTTAAACACAATCATCAAGCCTAAAACTTTACCGAGTAAAACTTTGTAACATTTGGTGTTTGCATTAATCAAAAAAAGACAACTTTTCTATTATCTATTCTGTTAGAACATTTTCTTTAGTTACCTATGCAGTTTTTCAGTGATAAATTGATGAAAGATAACTTTTTCTTTCAAATCAATACTCTATATATCTTTAAAAATTTTTTTAGATTTGATAATGTTAATATTTTTAGTGATAATTAATTTTTTTGGTGTAAATCATTTTTTTCTAGCTTAATATTGCTAAACAACTAGAACACATTTTACTGGAAATTTTATTTTCAGGGAACCCTTATTTGGCGATGAGTTAAATATTCTATGTATGATGACTAAGACTTTCAAAACTACTCTTACTTACTACATTTCTTATTTCCATAATATGACACAATTCAGGTAAAACTTATTTACAACAATGCACTGACAACTTGTTAATGAGTTAAAAAATCTCACAATATAAAATATTCTATAACAGCAGTCCCTTTACTCTTGGTTTCTGCATTTTAACACAATTAAACTTATGAATTTTCAAGAAAGTTTGTAATTTTGTCAAAGTAACATCTATTTAAAGATTTAAATAAAATATAACAAATATTGGAAACATCACAGAGAGATAGAGTGGAACAAAATAGATCAGATGATTCATTTTGCTCTATTTTTTTAATAAACAATAAAATTTAAACAGTCTAACTTGTCAGACAAAAGACTAAAGCAAAAAGTTTAGATAAAAGAAAGATGCATTGTTATGATTTGGCAAAAAATGCTTTTGTACATTTGTGTCTACTAGCATATTAGGATGATGTTTTTTTATTTAAACTGATAATTGATACTTAATTTATTGTAAATATTAAGGATTATTATAAAATAACACCAAATACATAAAAAAATCAAGAAAATCAAAGAAATTAAAGAAAAAAATAGGAAAAGAAAATCTTCAAAAAAAAGTTAAAGGTGAATGTCTGATTTTCTTGTGATTTATTGGGTTCATAATCTGTGTAAAATTGTGATAGGCTCAGTACACATAAAGGGTTGACACAGTTAGATTATATTGTCTTTAAAGTATAATAAACCTATTTATCTTTTCACTTGAAAATGATTTTATTCTTTAAGAAAGGTTTATATCTTGCTTTAAGGATTTTTAGCTGTAGAATTTGCAATCATATGGATTGCATAAACTTTACATAATAGCTATAACATAGGTTAGGTTATATTTTGTTGATTGGTTGGTTCAGTAAGTTGTTTGTCCAAATGTTTAATTTCTTTTATAATTGTTAATTACCATTTAAAATCAAATGAATATCTGAAAATATGAAGAAAAGGCATGTAAAACTGACATCAAGATTTATGGAATATATTTGCATTTGTTTCATGATTATAAATTATTTTAAATTATAATTCAATTTGATTTGATAATTAATTTTGACTTGGATACCATGACTCTGCAAATTTGTCCCTATGAATATACTTGAATATTTCTCTTTCTTTCTTTATCTCTCTCTATCTTTCTTTCTCTCTCTTTCTCTTTTCTTCTCTTTACCTTCCTCCCTCATCAAATAACTTGCTCCTTCTCTTAAGTTTGCACGTATTGACAATTTGTAGATGTCAGCGAAATTTTGTATGAATTATGAAAATAATATTTTATTTTCAAAAATATACATATATTGTTAGAAAATATTAAAGTTTAATTGGGTTTAGTCCTTTTCGCGGCAACGCACCTTAAGGGGTGATTCTTCGTATTTTTCACAGTAACTTTTCTCCTATTTCTAGCCCCAGCAGAGGGCTCTAACCCTGCGGGGCCAATTTCCTAACCCTGTGGGGCAATCACCTAACCCAATTTAACCTAACCTAACCTAAAATAACCTATAAAAAGCCATTTTAAAAATACGACGAATCGCCCCTTAATTGACTTTGCTACGAAAGGGACTAATCCTGTTTAATTTTAGATCATAGATTAACTTACTTTATGCAGGAGCGTTTTTCTGTCAGTAACTCCTTTCTTCTTTTAAAAAAGATAGGTATTTCTAATGGTGAAAGGGTATAGTAATGTTAAAGGTAGGTATATATCTATAATACAAAGTAGAACGATGTCTGTCTGTCCGTCTGTCTGTCTGTCCCTTAAGATCTCGGTAACCACTGAACCGATCGGATTCTACTCTTTAGGGTATCTACCTATTGGTCCTGTGGTGGTTTTAAGCTATTTTCTTGGGGGGTGGGACACCCCCAACCCCCCCAAAAACCAAAAAATCCCCCCCCCCCATTTTTTTTTTTTTTTGAAGGAGATTTCCATGGTCCTTTACGATTTTCGCCATATTTTTTTTTATCACCTCTTGGGGCAAAGCCCCTAGAGGCTAGGGGCGAAGCCGCTAGTAGTATCATAAAACTTTAAGAATTTTGTTAATAGAAATTGTAAAAGATGTATTGATTATCAATTATGATCAGTTTGACTTCAGCACGGCGTTTGATGTATTTTGAAATGAACTTGTGATGATTACATACAAGTCAGCTATAGCTATAAATGTCGGTGACTTTAAAATACAAAATGAAAATTGATCTTGTAATTTTGATTCCAAGCAAAATTTTAAAGTGTTGATGATGTGTCAAGTTGTCATGGTATAATTTAAATAAATAAAAAAATACTTGCATTTTACTTGTAAATCTTTAAAATTATATGCAACACAATAATTCAAAATTGGATTATAAATATAAAACATCTTATATCAATAAATAAAACTTAATTATGGAAACTATTATAAATAGTATTAAAAGTTTTAGGGATGCGACAACAGACGGTAATTTCAACCATTCCCTTCCCCAAAGTCAATGCATTGAATTTTGCATTCGTTAGATGGTTAATTGATTAGTGAAAAAAGTGCTAAAATTACTAAAACTGTATTGTATCCTCCCTGCATAGATATTTTATTGCATTTTTAGATGAAGGATAGCTAGATTATTGCATAAGGAAAGAAATAAGATACCAAGCAGATGGATTTGAAAAGAAAGAGGTTGGATGTCAGGGATACTTCTTAATAATTAAAAAAGATATAACTATTAAATGCGCGGAGCCACAAAAAATCTACTAATTATAAAATGGTGAAATCATGTAATAAAATCTAACATTTGGTAGTTAACTTAGTCAAGAGTCCTGTTAAGCTTCTGAATTTAATTAATCTGCCATTGTTAATAATTCTAAAAAAATAAAAGTTACATTATGTGAATTAAAAAAAGTAAACTACTGGAAAAGTACAGAGTTAATGAACAACCATCCCTTTGTTCCTGAGATGAGAGAAAGGGAAATAGACTTGATGAAGATTGCAAGAAGAAAATTTGGTTTCTAGTATCCTTTTTTACTAAAGATATCACACCATGATATAAGGCAAAAACAGAATAGTTATAATGTGATGTGATAGTGTTAAGATATTAGAATCGCATTAATAGACTGAGTGTTGGCGTATATGCACCACTAGTAAAAGTTTGACCTCAATTCATTACGATATCCAGATGCCTAGCCAGTACAAACTTGGGATATTTCTTCACAAGAAACTATTAAAACCTTTTAATATTTTTTGTTTTTATTGTAAATTTTCTAAAAATTTTATAAATACAAAAATTTAAAGTGTAAAATCAAATATCTTTCACATATCAAGAAACCGAACCAGCTTACATTGCCAATAAAAATGGGGTCATAAAATACAATAACCAATAATAGGCCAGTATACATTTTACCATTGGCCAATATAAATGTATAGAGACCTATCATTGGTCACTTGTATTGTATTACGTCATCTTTTTCATATTTGCTTCTAAGAAAACTAAGGGGCGTCGTAGCTCAGTGGTAACTCACTGAGTTACGGTAATGAGAGTTCGAGTTCTAGTCCCCATGTGGCAACTCGAATTTCTCAGTTGAATACATTCACGCAACTTCCCTTGGTTGTGTAAAAAGGGGATTATTGAGTAAGTTTGGATACTTAATAGTCACGTACATAATATCAGTACTACCCTTAACCCAAGCTCCTCTGCGGAGAGCGTCATACATTACGGTGACTTAATTTGGGACACCTGCCATACTCGGCGAGGGTGAGGTAATAATGAGTAGCTCTAATGAGATAGCGGGTTAAGTCATAATGCGCTTGAACGTGAAGCTTGATAGCCCTAGTGGCTCAGCACACTCCATAAATACTTAGGTCCAAACCCTAAGAGACCATGGCTAATCAAAAAAAAACTAAACAAAGCCTATGACTAAATTTCTGTCTGTTTTGTTTCAATTTATTTTTAAAAAAAATTTCTTAGTCATGATTAATAAGATTTCAAACTAAAAAAAGGCTAAGACTTAAAAATTTGTTTAACTATGTTAATAATAGGTCAGTTTAGCTTCTTACCTCGTCAATTACCTCATACGGGAGGAGATGCTGTCCATGACATTCATATGCCATGGTCCAAACGCCCTGAGTATTAGGTTAAGTAACACCCATCAGACAACCAACCCTTTGAGTGCACGACCTTTGTCTGAGAAGTCCTAACTGTGCATGGTATTGTATTGTGCCTGTTTTGGGCAAAGGCATTCCCTACTCTAACTATCTATGTCGCGCACCTGACATAGTAGTAGTAGAACAATAACATATCGCATTAAGGGTTGCTACAAGTTTAGACAGAGATGCCTTTATTTGTTTTTCTTAATAAATATCTTACTCCAATTAGCAAATGCAAGATAATCGGCACAGGCTACCTTGAAAAGCTTATAGAATGAAATAGAAACAGAGATTAAAAGAAGAAAAAAACTTCTTGAGAACATATGGGAGGGAGGGGTGGTAAGGACTTCATAAACCGTTTAAAATGAAGATTGATAGTGGTAGAATAAGATAGATTCATATTTAAGTAAGAGTAATTAAGATAATCTAAGGGGTTAGGGTGAAAAGGTTAACAACCCTTCACAATTTTCTTACTCCACCAACTTTTAAGTAGAGCTAAATTGGCTGTTTGTACCACTAATTCAAAGAAAAACCTAGTAATAATAATCACAGGTTTTAGACTATTGATTCTAGGTAGGTCACTCATTCAAAAATCTATTCAAATAAATAAGGTTATAGGCGAATCGGAAAGATATCAAAAATGGAACAAACTGGTCAAACTAAAATAAGAGAAAATAAAGACTGCACAATGGATTGGGAAAAAGAATCATGAAATGCGACGGACGAAGATTTAAGTTTGAAAAAGGAGAAAGCAGTACTTATTAAAAAAATGAAACAACCATAATACCAAAATATCAATCAGTAGATACATCCTTTTAAAAGTGTTTAAAAGACTTAAATTTAATCTAATGGCCTTAAACCATCCTTAGTTAAAGCATTTAAAGCTTTTAAATTGCAAGTAAGAAAAGGAAAGATCCATTTAGAATTAATAATTTTATAAGTGACTGTTATTGTCCGTCCTTCTGTCTCTATGTTTGACTCCGTTTTTTCATCAAAACATTGCATATTATTTTTATTAAATTTGACCTAAAGTTAAGTTTGTATTTTCAAAATCTTTGCTTCCCTTGGATGAATTGTCCTTGTTTTCATTAATATTTATCCCTTTTTCTCCTATTGCACTTTTCTAATAATAGTATCTACAGAATATTATTCTCAAAGCGATTTATTTTAGCTGGAAATTATACCATTGTAAAGCTACTCTACAATGTAATATCAAGATTTATCTAACTGAAAATTATACCATTGCAAAGCTACTCTACAATGTAATATCAAGATTTATCTAACTGAAAATCATACCATTGCAAAGCTACTCTACAATGTAATATCAAGATCTATTTTAGCTGGAAATTATACCATTGCATTGCAAAGCTATTCTACAATGCACTATCAAGATCTATTTTAGCTGGAAATTATACCATTGTAAAGCTACTCTAGAATGTAAAATCAAGATTTATTTTAGCTGGAAATTATACCATTGCAAAGCTATTCTACAATGTAATATCAAGATTTATTTTAGCTGGAAACTATACCATTGTAAAGCTACTCTACAATACAATATCAAGATTTATTTTAGCTGGATACCATTGTAAAGCTACTCTACAGATTAATTTCAAGATTTATTTTAGCTGGAAATTATACCATTAAAGCTACTCTACAGATTAATTTCAAGATTTATTTTAGCTGATAATACCATTGTAAAGCTACTCTACTGATTAATATCAAGATTTATTTTAGCTGATAATACCATTGCAAAGCTACTCTACAATACAATATCAAGATTTATTTTAGCTGGAAATTATACCATTGCAAAGATACTTTACATGCAATGTATTATCAAGATTAGAAACTTTTATTATAGTTTGTAATGCACATTTTTGAAGAAGATGATAATATCTATAAGTCTACATAAAAAAATCCGTGAAAAATAAGTCCCAAAATTACGTAAATACAAGATGCTTAAAAAGACATTTAAAACTTTATTGAAGAGTTGCTATGCTCATAACATGTCTAATCGGTCTATGAATCATTGATCCAAAAACTATGTTTGAAGTTCAAAAGCGATAGATACATAAATCTTTTTTTATCAATACTTTTTGGTAACTATCAAGTTTTAGGGTATTTTAAAAGTTGAAGTGATCAAAAATAAAACCTACAAAGAAGTAATACATTTTGTAACAATATTCAATTATCCTAAAAGAAATATAATTCATTTTACCTCACTCAACCTATTACGGAGAAAATATATCTCCCTTTACTAAATCTGATTAAAACTGATTTTATCAATTTTGGCTGCAGTAGGTGATATCTAAAAAAGTTTTGGTAATTTATTTAGCAAATTTCATCTAATTTGTTTAATTTTGAAATAACAAATGTACTCAACTCAAGGATGAAAAATTGTTTTACAATTTTATCAATTGTTGACATAAGAAGTAATGTGAACTAAGGTTGTTAAAGTGTTTGTTTAGCCTCCAAATAGCCTAAAACCTAAATCTAAGAGTAAAGACAAATTACACTTGTTTTACTAAAAATTAGAACAGTCAAAGTAAGAATAATTCTACATATATTTATGTAATCCAATTAAATTCGCAAAATAAGATTACCTCTTTTTTATTATCACACATTTGCTAATTAGCAAAACAAGTATACATGTTAACAAAATAGGTTGACAACATCCAAACGGACATTAACACATTTTATTATTTTGTCATTTTCTATTTAAACTTTTTCAAAAATAAATTATAGGGATGTAACGCTTCAATTTAATTCTATAATTCATTTAATATATTAAAAATATCGGAAGTTTGCATTGTGTTGTTCCTAATGTTTTTGTGCTTTAATTATTGATCAAATCTTTCAATAACTTACAAACGGACAGACAAACCCAAAATGTAGAAAAGGGTTCGAATATACATGAAATAATGAGCAAATTACCAATTATAAAATACCAATTACCACCTGCACCTTTTTTATTTCCCTCAGGAATAATATGATAAAAAGGATATAATGTGTTCAGTCAACTAAATTTTACAAGTTTTGTATTAGGTAAAAAGTAACATAGGTATGGTGTTTATTTATATAGATAGATAGATAGATAGATAGATAGATAGATAGATAGATAGATAGATAGATAGATAGATAGATAGATAGATAGATAGATAGATAATTAGATAGATAGATAGATAGATAGATAGATAGATAGATAGATAGATAGATAGATACCCTACCTGTCTAGTACTCTGATCTAATTGTGTAGTATTCAGAAACCATTGTAACATTGGAGCTGGATAACCACCAACAGCCTAAAATATGTCATTAATTTGAATTTTTTGATTTATTGAATAATGGTTCATTGCAATACATTCTAAAAAAATTTTAAATTTTTTTTTCTCGTCTGCATTTAATTTGATACCGCATAGCTATTGACATAGAATTAAATTAACAAAAGAAAAGGCACGTTGACAATTTTAATATAATTCTTATCAAATTAAGGCCTATAGAGAAGAACTTGAAAGGATTATGGACTGTAAATGTCACTACCCCCAAAGTCAAATCACTTAATCTGCTATTGGCTATTTTATAAGTGTAAAGTTGAATCAGGATTTAAATGTACAAAATAGCAGTGTTCAAACTTTACCATCAATAAATTTAATCTACTAATTAATTCAAGCAGATGTTTATTTATCGTTCATTGGCATATACCCTTGTAAACTAACCAAAGATTAGATTTATTCCACCTTCAAGTTCTTCAAAACCTATAAGAACTTTAAAGCCTTTTATAGTGCCTATAAAAAAATTACGCCATAGTGGCCTATACTGGTTAATTAAAATGTATACTGGCCTGCCATTGGTAATTTAGTCTGTGTATCGGATTATTATTGATCATTTGTATTGTATGACGTATTTTTTTTATAGGCACTATTAAGAGCTTCAATGACTTTAGATGTGAACAAGGATACGAAAACAAATTGTAGCGTGTGCGCCTACCTGACACGTAATTGTTGTCAATCTGCCTTCAGACACGTACACTGGCTTCTCCAGGATTTCAACTTGGGTAGGGGGCACTGAAATTAAATTTTAACAGGATTAGTTTTCATAAATACTCAAATCTTTTTTAAATGAAAAAAGATTACTTTCCATTAATTTATAGAAATACAATCCAAAAAGAAGGTATAGATCGATATATATTTGTATTATACTAGTAGCTTTCCCTCAATCCATTAGGGTATGGTGGGAGATGTCGATAAAATAGCAGAAAACCACCCTAAAACATTCATGAAGCATCCTTGAGAATTACAACCCGTTATGACCATTATTTTTCGAGATCTTTAGACAAGAAAAAACCTTACTACTTTATACATTGTGTTTTTTATATGAGAACTTTTTTTAAAGCAATTATAGTTATCACAATTTAATGATTAATGGCTTATTTTCTCCGTTTTTTAAGACAATTAATAGAACATTAAATAAATATTTAAATTTTATTTAAAAAGTACAGTAAAATCTAAAATTCAAAACTTAGGTGTCAACATCTAAAAATGTTTTTAGCGCATTTTTCTTATGCTCAAATCTTCTACCCTTTGCAAGAAAAAAAATGGGATTTTCAGTAGTCGCCTTTGGGTGGCCAGTACTCCCTCCCTGGTTGAGATATGGCCAATAAACTTTGATGTGTTCTAGTACATGTCCCTAATGGTATCTGTATTAATTTTTAGCTCTATATATCAACTTTGAAGCGTTTTGCAGCAAATCTTGCAAAAGGTAGAAAATTTGAAAAATGCGCTAAAACCATTTTTAGATGTTGACGCCTAAGTTTTGAATTTTAGATTTTACTGTACTTTTTGAATAAAAATTGAAATTAAATTCATTAAATTCTGATAACTATAACTGGGGTAAAATTGCTTTCAAAAAAGTTCTCATAAAAAAACACACTGTATTATAAGATTGGATATGACATGAATTATTGACATTGCCAATAAAAGTACATCATATCAGTGATTTTTTCGAATCTTTTTTCTCCTTTTTCTTTTCATTTAGATAGTATCTTTTAAACCCAATTTCTATCTTTGTATATCTTTCTGTACTATTTTAAATTTGATTTCAAAGTGTAAATTTTATTTCAGCTTTTGTGTTTTGTATATGTGTGTATTTTATTTTTATGTGATTGTGGCTAAAAGTGTACACTCTAAAAAGAAAAGAAGCTAAATGAAGCAAGCTTTTCAATTTAAGTCCCCAATAGTCTGGTTACGCGACCAAACATTTGTAATGTATATTTTTATATTATTTATATAATTATTACGTATTTGTTTGTTAGTGGGTGAATGTTATATACATTATACAAGCTAAAAAACTTTAATTGTTTTTGAAGAATACAAACTTGCTAGAACATGAAATATCAGACTTTATGCGAAAGTGTTTGAACACCCAGAGAATTGAATTTCTGTCAGTTCCTTTTCAAGTTTCAAGTTTGCTTTTCTCATTACGTATTCTGTTATAGGATTCGGCAGCCGCTGATAAACAAAATTAACCCTTCTGTTAATTAAAAATTACAACTATTGATCGTACAACTTGAACATTAATTGAACATAGGTTTTAATTAAAAAATTACCCACAGCTTTTTAGATAAGGTGTTTACAAAACTTCAACTTCAAGTTTAAGACGTATATGGCATTGAATAAAAGTAGGTATGGTTGAATAATATCGAAAAGGGCTTATTAAAATTTCTTTTATTGACATTATACGTGTCGACATTTAGTAAAAAGGGTCAAAAGATGACAAATTATTGAAACGGGTGTAGAAACCTGTAACCAAAATACATGTATGCCTGCCGTAAATTTAAATATTGTATTCTCCCAAGTTCTTGCATAATGTTTAAGGCATAGAACTTTTTCCTCTTAGCTATGATAGAGAAGAATAAAGATTAGTACTGCAGTGCTGAACCAGTTGAAATCTTCAGGAAAGCATCATATAGGACCCGGGATGGTTTTAGACTATTTTCTGTAATACCCCACCCTCAAATTTATAACCCCTAAATGCTAGGGACGAAGCCTCTAGTGTACATATTTATAGTAGTCTCGCTCATAGAATTAATATACGGGGCTGCATTTTCAAATTATATAGTTAGTTGCAAAGCTTTTATACAATATGGATCGGACGTGCGTTCGTCCGTAACTGATTAATTAAACTATTATTGCACAAAGATTCCTGTAATGAAAAGATATAAAAATCACAAAGCAACCCTACAGTAAATTCTTGTTTGGTGACAATTCTTATATGCAATAAGTGTTCTGTAAACTTGAATTTTGATTAGTGTAACTTAAGATTATTAGGAATGGTCTACGTAGAATCTTTTTGATAACGTCTCAAATTGTAAGTGCGTCCTTATTAAACATATTTTGCTAATGTGCGTTTTTCTATTGGCAGAGGTTCTATGCTGTTGTCCTTGTTGAAACTACATTGTTTATATTATTTCTTAGGATAGAAAATTTGATTATTGCATAAATTATATTTTCCTCTCTTCTCACTTAGGAATGCACGCTTAGAAAATTATGGTAGCGTAGATATTCCAGAGTTTTGTTTGTCTGTTTATTACAGAGATTGTTTATACATGATTAATATATATATTTATAGTAGATACCAAACCATGAACGTCCTAACTATTGCAGACGACTAACCCTTTGATTGCACAACAATTGTCTGAAAGTCCTAACTGAGCAGGGTAACAAGTTTCACTTGTTTTTAGTACTGTCGCGAAACAGAAGGTACAATTTTAACATCTTGAGATATGAGGCGGTTTTTAGCATATATTTGAACATTTCCCAAACGAACTATGGATGCGCTACATGAAAGCTACAGTCGCAGGAAGAGGTTTGATTACATAAGATCTTTAAAATTTGCTTAGATATTGGTAATCTGTTAGTTTTAAGCTTTATTTGATAACAAAAGAGAAATGACCCTTAAAAAATAATATATCCCCAAAGTTGCTTTATACAGATACTAGCGGCTTCGCCCCTAGCCTCTATGGGCTTTGCCCCAAGAGATGATAAAAAAAGTTAAAGTGAAATTCGTAAAAAAAAATAAGAAGGACCAAGGAAATCTTCTACAAAAAAAAAGAATGGGGGGGATTTTTCTGTATTTGGGGGGGGTTGGGAGTGTCCCACCCCCAAAGAAAATGGCCTAAAATCCCCAAAGGACCAGTAGGTATATTCCCTGAAGAGTAGAATCCGATCGGTTCAGTGGTTACCGAGATCTTAAGCTTCAGACGGACGGACGGACAGACATCAAGCTACTTTGTATTATAGATAAAAGCAACAAAATTTAATTATCTAAAATGTTTATTTTTTTGCTGGGCCTATTGTTACCAATAGCAGAATTTAAAAAAAAATAGCGAAGGACTAACTTATTCCCTTTGATGTTATATCTCTAAATCCCTAAAATATATTAAATATGCAGGTTATGGTGCAGATTTTAGAAGAGGCTACACATTCTAATATATTAATTTTATCCTTATACAGTATACTTCAGTATCCAGGGATGAAATGATTGCTGAAAAGCCGAAAATTTTGTTTTCTTGTAGAGGAGATACTCTTTAATATGAAAATATCTTTTTATCAGTAAATGATGAAGTACTTAATTTGCTGGACCTATAATGCTGTCATAAGATGTCCTGGGAAAGTTTTGAACTATTTTTCGGGAGGGTATTTCTATCCTCCCAAGGAATATGCCGTCACCCCACGCCTTTTTAAAAAGTTTCCCTAGTTGCAATGAAAGCATATTTTACAGAATTTAGTTATCCATAATGTAAGAACAGCCACTTGAGTAGCTCTTAATTGAAATTGTATACTGTATCCTTTTCATATACATAGTTTATGTAACATAATCAAAATATGAAATTCATTGCATTTAATTTCTAAAGGTTTTCCTTTTTATTTTTTTATGATTATTATGGAACTTTAACCTAAAAAAAGATCAATCGATTTTAAAAAGTTTGTCTGCCTCTCTCATGTTTTTTTTATATATGTAAAAATAACATGACAGATAGGCAAATTAATGAAATTATTTAGATAAGAAAAAAACTCTAGAACCCCCTCCAAAATCCAGTTGATTTTTCATTGTTACACTACAAATAGAAGTAGTCAATTCATTCTTGTTTTTACGACGAAATACATCTTTATTAATATAAATATAAATTTTTGCTTCTCTGCTAATTGATTTTAAATCTGATCATCCTTGTAGCGCAGCTATTCTATATTTGATTAAAGAAAAAGTGTACTTACATCTGATCATAAGCTCGACTTCTCTACTTTTCGGCGGGTGGTCTTTTGAATTCCCGGCTTGGCAAACAAATTTAGATCCAAGATCGTGTCTCTGAAAAAAAGAATTAAAGTAGATTTTGATTTAAAGAAATGTTTTTCTTCTGAAACTTACATTCTACAAAATTTGGTACCAAAATATAGCATCCTTGCCCTCTAATCTGACCTAAAATTAACAAATACAACAAACTAATAAACAAGGCTTACTTTATTTAGAGATAATTTGCAATAGATTAAATCTAAAATACAAAATCTTACAATTTTGTAAGATGTGTAGGTTGAATATTTGTATCTGTTAAAAATAAATATTTTACTATTTAGGATGTTCATACACATCCGCACAAGTTTTTATATTAAAAATTCCCTATTTATTATAATAAATCAAGATATCTTATTTGTTTGGTATTGGGCCTTCTTTTATGGATATGGTACATGTGGATATGTTGTTTAATTGTATAAGGAATAACACCCACCATTTAAAAAAATAAATGTATGTTAAATATATCTTAGTAATTTTATCCTTCTGCTTTTGAGAATTAATTGAAAACTTATATTTAAGGTTTAAAAATGTCAAGAAGCACTCATTCTTATTATACATGAGCAAATTTTGAATAAAATTGAGATTAAAGCTCCTTGGCATTGTATTAATAAGAAATTATGAGATACAATAAATAAATATAGTACTACTATTTAACTATATCAATGTTACAATAATAGAAAATTTGCAACTAAAGGCCAAATTTTAATAATAAAATAAACATTTGTAAGTTTATACACATAAATATATTGTTACACAGGATATATTATAAAATTATCATTAATTTGTTTAAGGAATAGTTATCAAAATTTGTGACTAATTGTTTGTGTTATCGTTTGTCCCCAATTATCCATTCAATATTATATTTTTGTTTGTCCTCTGATTATTGGGGGCCGGGATATTTCTTTAGAAAAAGCTACAATGAGAACTTGGTTTTTTTTTATTATTAAGTAGTTTATTTAAATTGGAATTTTTCAGCTAGATATATTTACAACTCAATGTCTGTCAGTTAAGATCTCACTATCCGCTGGACAAAATTCTTTTTCTTTGTCCTGGTCAGGTTTTCATCTATTTTTTTTAAACCAAAGATTCCACTACCGGCTCGGGGCGAAGTTTGATTTTTCTTGTTCAAAATGTTCCCTATTTAATAAATTTTAATGATATACATGGGAAAGATTTATAAATCTGCAGGAAATGATTACTTTTAATTTGTAATTGATTGTTATTTCCCTGCTATTAATAAATATTATCCCTGTTACATATTTGTATATTATATGTATCCCCTGTCTGTACTAGAGAAACCAATCACTAAATAGTAGACCCTATTGTATAGCAATGAAATCAATCTTACCAACCAACAAAAAGTATTTGATATTCCTGACTTGCTTTATACTTAGGGTGGGGTTTATACATTCTTGAAAATAATTATATTTATCATAAAATATTATTTTGTACAGTAAATGAGGAGAGGGGGGAGGGGAGAAGAAACCCTTTGCTACATGAACCTTATCAAAGATTAAAACATACAAATTTTGTTCGTTTAGAAGCTATAAAATATTAGTTTATCTTTAACTCTCCTATTATATAAAGTAGTAAGGATTTTTGGTCTGAAGATTCAGATTTTAATAACTAAGAAACCGATTGAGTTCTTTATTTTAAGGAAGCTTTACATAGGTCCAGGGAAGGTTTTGATTTTTTTTATAGTTTACCAAAGCCTTTCCCACCCTCTAATACAACGTCTCTAATTGCTAGGGGCGCAGTCTCTAGTTATTTATAAAGAAACTTAAACTGACATAAGCAATATATTATCATCATCTCAAATCTATTACTTTTATCATGTTTTCTTTGAAATTTGTTGATAAATGTTTTATTTAGGTCAAAAAAGCTAAGCTGGTAGTAAATGTATGATTCTAATGGATATATAAAATATACATGTATCTTTGGTTGTACATTAGTTTCCGTACATTAAATTATCAAATCATCAGCATTCACAAATAGCAAAAAACTTCCCTTTTATTTTCTTATCACCAAAAAAGCCATTTTTATTTGCTATTGTGGCTTCTTAAAAATATAAATTTTCTCCATTTATGATAGGTCCGTACGTCGTTTCACACTTTTCATAATGATTTCTACAAAGGTTGAATCTTGCATTTACGTAATTTTGGATAGTTTAATACGAGATTTTTGACAAACTTCTATATAATGTTAAATTTTAAATGTATCTCTTTTATTGGTAATGTTCGTTTTATGACTGTTCGCATTTATAAATTATGGATGTTGTTATTTTTATTTTAAATATGAACACTGTAAGTGGAATTGAATGCCCACCAAATCTTTGATAGGTATTACATATATAAATATTTATTGTGTATAACTATGAGCATTAAAAAAGGGGGAATCTTTACTAATGTCTATAATGTATGTAACAAGGACGATTACATTCAATGGTATCAACAGTTTCGCATTTGGAGCTCCTGATTTTAAAGAGGGAGGAGGGGGTTGTGTGTGGCAAAACGTAGCTTTAAAGCACCAAACACCATATTTTAAATGTGTTGTCATTTGTCCGAACAATCTTCAAAGTATCAGTGTTTTCACTCGAACCTAGTTCAGGGCCAAAGAACCTGCCCCCTTATTTAAATTTTGAAAATAAACATAATTTTAAGCTCTGTGGGGACTCAAATCATACATTGCTTATCTCTATGGAGTACCAACCTTACACAACTCTTTTGACCTCTAATTAACCTAACCTAACCATAAGAACGATACAAATAAGTTTTTTTTCTGTTTTTCTTTTATTGTGTTAAAATACAGACTAACACATGAAAGTTGTGGAGAAACTTTGCTCTTACCCATAATATAAAGATAACATGGAACTATTTAGCTCACTCTTATTTTTGTAGCAAAGCTACTCTGTATCAAACTTTCTTCGTAGAACGTTTATTTTCCCTTACACCTAAGGAAATAGTTTTATAATTTTCTCGATAAGCAAAATTAATTTTGGCTTGTATTAAAACATTGAATGTGTATTACTTCATAATAAAAAAGAATATACACATAAAAAGTAATCTGTATATTTATATTACTACATGGTGTTCAGACGTTTTTGCTTGTTTTAAACTAAGCAAAACTAAATAAAAAAATAATTTTTATTGAAAAAAAATATTGTCAATTACTTTTATTTGCTAAAGGTATATTCTTTAATTTCAAACATTTTTTCATGTTTTTAGAATTTAGAAATCCATCAATTAATAATAAAAGTTATATGCAATATATGTATAGAGAAGCTACTATAACATAAATGAGTTATTTAGTTTGCGCTTTTAGAGGATTTTCTTAAGCAGTTAGGGAGTTGAATACATTTTTATAGAAGCAGAAATATAATCTATGATTACGGTTTTGATTTAACCCTCTAAAAAACGTAATCTACATAAACATTGATTTCCTATTTAAATTGGCATAATAGTAATGGTATATTCTAGTTATTATTTTTATTTTACATAAAAAAATTTTAATTATAAATAATATTTTATACATTCCTACGATTAACATAATTTAAAAATAGTATGTATGATTTCAATTATGTCGATGTTAAAAGTGTAAACCACCATTCCAGTTTCGCCTCTCTGGAAAGTGGAATGGAACATTTCCAAAATCGTATCGGCATTGATGATATCATCACCTAGAGAGGCAAAATTGTAATGGTAGATTATAAAAATCATGTCGGCGTTGATGATATCACCACCAAGAGAGGGGAAAGTAGAATGGTAGATTACGTTTTAGAGGGTCAAAACCGTAATCATAGATTATATTTTTGCTTCTATAAAAATGGATTCAACTTCAACTGTTAAACATTTAGGAGATTTTCGCCTTTTTTAAGAAATACTCCTAAGGGTAGCCCCATCAATTGTAAGATAGAGAGATGAGAGGAAGGGATAGTAAACAACAAGACAGAACCCATACAGGGATAAACAGATAGGTTACAGGAAGAAACGAAATTACTCACAAGCCTTAAACGTAGGTCATTTGATTTTTAGAATAAAATTGTGTAAATCTTCTATATAATTCATTTCCATAATCCGTTGTAAGAATCACAACAAATGACAAAAACTAGGTTTTAGATAGTTTCAAAAATAAAAACACTTTGGTTATTACACATTAATTTTTTTCTTTAGAACAAGTTTTTGGACTTTTTTCCCGTGTATATATCTCACGGAAGGGCTAGTAAATAAGAATAATATTCATTATAATACACATATTCATCCACATACACAAAATATCTCATCTACAAAACTACATATATAGATTCTATAGTAATTTTAAGCATGTTAGAATCGTGCTGTCGGTTTTAAACCTTGTATAATGATTACTGCAATTTTCATAAGTGAGCCAACAGAAACTTATTTTTGTTTTTCGAATGAAAAAAGCATGCTATTTTCATCTAAGGTGGGTTATCCTAACACCTTCTTACTTTAACAAGAGAAATAGCTTAAAACCACCCCAAGATATTTATAAAACTTCATGAAAAGAGCAACATTAATTTCGAATATCTTTAGCTATAGGTAAAATATTTACCCTAATAGAGATGCTACGAGGCTGAAAACTTTTGTATAGTATAAAATAATTAGATACCCCATATGTTTGTATTGAACTGTAATTATATCATTAATTAATTAATCTCTAATTATTTATTTTTTTTACAACATACCATCACATTATTATTTATAGATAATTCTTTTTATCAGACTAGCGGTTACGCCCCTAGAGGCCTCTAGGTGCAATTTAGGTTGCGGATAGAGATAATCTCTAAATTTTCATTTTAAGTTTAAAAGAAAACAAGGATGACAACATCCATAAGTAGCGAAGCACAAAAAATCGTGGATGAGAATAAGTACAAGTAGATTAAAAGTATATTTAATAAAATCAAGAATTATTCATTAGAAAAATAAACACGAAACCTTGTTTTATTTTGTATGATAACGACGGTTAAAGTAAATTACATACTAGATGCGCCTAACAATGGAAAAAAATATTTTGATACTGTCATCGCAAAAAAGTTTGAAAATCGGACCAAAGATATGGGGAAATATGTAAAACATATAAAAATAGCCAAAAACCTGCTAAAAGGCAGTCTGACTGCCATTGTTTCTACTAAGATTCTCAAAGCACCAGGAAATTTAATTTCATAATCTAGAACTTAAAAAATTTTGAAAATCGGACCATAAACACCAAAGATGACGGACTGACGGACATTCAAAGTGAATTATAGAGTAGCTTCGCTACTAATGACAGACTGACGGACATACAAAGTGAATTATTGAGTAGCTTCGCTGCAAAAATATATTTTAGGAGGGGTAATTTTTTGGGGGAGGGGGAGACACCCTCACTGTAAGGAGAACCAAATCTATTCAGCGGTTAGTGAGATCCTTTGCTACTGATAAAAAAAGCTTACTACTTTATATAATAGAATAATAATGAACTTTCTTTGTAGTAGTAGTCAAAACGCTGTCCGTTTGTCCACCCGTCTCATAGTTTGGAAGAAAAAGATATTGTCATCATTATTGTTTGTTTCTGGAATTATAAAGAACCAGAAATGATATTTGTTAAAAAAATGAAGACATTTTAGTGCTAGTTATAATAAGTGTAAATAATATTCTTATTTTTTCAAGTCCGCCACTAAATCATATATATTAGCATAAATGTCATAAACACTTATATTACATATTTCTTGTACCACTTTTTATTTTGCACAATAATAATTTATACTTATTGTTATATCTTTATAAAAAAAAGCTACTCTATCATTCCAGGTGTCAGTCTTTTGGAAGATTTACTAAGAATTTGATGACAGAAATTTTCATTGTACCTAATTTTTATAATAATCATCGTTAAAAGGTCAAATCAACAAAGAAATTATATTCATATCATATTACAAATAAAGTCTAAAAAAGGCTAAAATGGCATAATTTCCAAAATATCTCACAATAATATTTAAAAAATAAAATCGAAAAAAGGTAATGATAATACGTTTTTCTATGAACAAAAGTAAAAATGCAATAACCTTCTTTCATTGAAAAATGCCAAATTCGTACTAAATGACTCAGTTATTTTCTTTCATATTTTAATACACTTTGTTCCATTTATAAAAAGTAGTTTGATATAGAATTCAAAAATAGATTTTTAAAATATTACTAACTTTTGTTTCTAAAAAGTATAATTTATTCTACCTATTAACAATGAAGCATTTCTTATAGTTCTTAGAATGAAATTACAAAAAGTGCTAATAAATCAGGGACGTCCACGATTTTTATTTTCAGGGGGTAAAATGAGGAGTTCTTAAAGGCTTGAGTGGGGTAATCTAATGTTGTTTTTAATAGTTTTGAAGTGGTTGAAATAAGGGGTTTCAAATTTTAAGGGGCGTAAACATACCTTTACCCTTTGGACGTTTGTGTGATAAATATGAAAAATTTTCAGCAAAAACAACATAAACATCATTTTTGAAAATGAATAATAATTTGTATAGGGAAAAATTATGGACTTCTTAAACATTTTTGCCATAATCTACTTTCTTTTATTCTCAAAAATACACTCCTTTATAAGCATAGCCTTTTTACAATCAATAATATATTGTGTTTAGCTATACTGGGTAAAATTTCTAGGTTATAGGAAATATACAAGGGAGAAAACTAAAATAAAATAGACAATAGCCTGCTTATAGATTCCAGGTTGTAACATACATAGAAACTCTATAGTATAAATAGATAGCGTAGATATTAATGCATAACAATCGTTAAACAGTAAATGCGTTATTTCATAATAGTAACAGACCCTAATTATACACAAGCTGCTCTCATTAAATATTTTTTTTACATTTGCTATTTTCTTCGTATAGTTCGAAAAAAAATAGATTAAATATTTTTTTTGTATCATTCGCTAGTTATCAAGTTATCAACATCGCTATCCTTGTTTCTCTATTGTTATGATATTGTATAAAAAGTTTTGAAAGTGTATATTTCAGCATTTAGTATTAAGCCGCGGAGGATTAAAGGATTTTTTTTCAGGGAGAGGTAACCTGTCAAAATTGGATGCATTGAATAAAAATATATAATTTCAATGGTTTATTTCATCAAAATGAAATTGGTTATAGTTATCGAAAATATTATACTTTTTGATAATCTTGAGTGTGTTTTAAGTACAAAATAATATTGGCCCTGACCTATATTTTCGACTTTCTAATATTTTGATATAGAAAAGATTGACAGGGTAAGTAGGCAGGAAATATGGGTAGGTTAGTAGATGCGAAATAGCCAGAAGGAAGTAGATGCTAAAACAATTGCATACAATTGGAAGCTTTACAAAGTGTCTCGTAAAATCATCCATTTGACGTCATAAAAAAAGGGATCAGAGGAGAAGTGGTAAAGAAAACCCTTAAAAACAGATGGATAATACCTCATTTATATGATGTGACATAACTGATTTTTTAAAACACTTTGTAAAGCTGGAATAAACAGAACTTACATTTTTATATTTCATAGCCTGTAACTGGTTTTATTTTCTTGGAAAAGAAACTTAGACTAACCATGAAGAAAATAAATTTTGTAATATCAAAGGCTTTGCTAGGGTCAAGCTGCATATAATTACAAAAAATCTGTATTAGATATTCAAATCTATTTAAAACATAAAGAATACAATTATTTTTTCCAAAAATTAAGGATATATAGTAACAGTTCTTACTAGAAAAGTAGATTATAACATATTATAAAAATGGTATACCCAATTATTACACACAAATATTAGGTAATACCTAATTATGAAAACCCAGACAAGCAGACAGTCAAACAGAAACACAGACAGACAAACTGACAGACAGATAAATTACTGTTGAGGTGTAAATAGGATAAATTATTATTGTCTCGGCATTTCCTCATTATTGAGTTGAGAATGATACAACATTAGCTAGGTATAATATCGAGATTTATTCTTTTTGCTTGCTTAACATCTCTATAAGAGTTCTTTTTCTTTCTGACTTATTTTTTTAATTTTTAATTTTTGAGATTTCTGACAATTCATAGGGCAAATTCTTCTAAAAATATTAATCATTTTTATTAATAAATAATTCTTTATGTTTCTAAAATAATGCAAATATTACTAATGAAACTACAATACCTAATGCTGGATAACAAATAATATCACAATAACCTACAAAATTATTGACCTTCATGATCATTTACCTCTGTTTTATATCAAACTTTTTTCCTTATAGGATCATGATATCAATTTTATGTATATTATTCTTAAAAAAATAATTTAATGCAGTTTTAATGACATATTAATGACTGATAAGATTTAAACAATCCATGTTTTAATTTTGAAATCTGTCATTTTTCTTAGCTTCCTTGGATGTGAAAAAATACAGAAAAAAACCTTTGTTATACATAAACAGTATATTAAAAAGTCTAAATTAGATTTTCCTATTATTTTGTTCAGCACGTGAAAAAGTTATTTAAAATTCCATGTGTCTGGGGTGTATGTACATTGTACGTATTGTTAATCTGTAGTAAATGTAAAGTTTAAATTTTGTGTATCCAGTCTCTGAGTAATAAAATTCCTGCCACATACTTGGAATAAAATTTTCTTCTTAATAGAAAAATAGTTTCACTTTATTAACTTCCTTTTTATGCGGTGTCTACACTAGTAGGTTAATTTAAGTGATTTTCAATGTAGCCCAGCTATTCTTTTTTAAGACTTAGTTTTTTAATCAAGTATAACTAAAGACTTTGCAAAAATAAGCAAAGTTAAACTGGTAATATACAACTAAATATAAATGAAAATAAATAAAAAAATTAATTAGATGAAAGAAATCATTTAAAGAGGTTTGCTTTATAACAAAAGTTTTTAGTAGTTATTCATAGTAATTCAACAAATGTATTTCCTTAGGACAGACAGAGGCTGCAATACTAGAAGTTATACATTTAATTCTTTTGTAAGTCTTTAATTTTAGAATGTGCATTATAATCTTATAAAAATAAACATTTGGATTACCATGTAATTAAAACTAAGGTTAGAAAATATTTAAAGTAGAAAAAAGGTAATTACATTATAGATTATTAAAGTATGACTTAATTACATTATTCATAAAGGGAATATGAATATTTGGTCTAAAAAGAAAACATAACTGTACGTAGTTTATGTTAACTAATGTAGCCCTATTTCTATAGTCAAGGACAAAATAAATCTATGAGATTAGTTTTATTTTACTAACAGTGACAACATTGTCTCTGGATATCTTATAGGGTTCAATCGATTTATAATTACTTGGATGTTGCACCAGATTTTTATAAACTCTAATAAAGTAATACTCCCAGCCAGGGGTGTCCAAGCTTTTTTTTGGGGGGGGAGGGGGGGGGTAAAATGGCGCGCGAAGCGCGCCGCGAATTTTTTTTACCCCCCCCAAAATTTTTACCCCGGGGGTAAAATTTGCTTGGGGGGGGGGGTTAATTACCCCCCCTGAAATCTGTTGGCAGGGGTAAAATTTGTTTACTTTGGGGGGGGTAATTTAAATTTTTTTAAAAATTTAGTATTAAAAATGCGCGCGAAGCGCGCAAAAATGTTTTATATGTTGTATTTACCCCCCCCAAATTATTTGGGGGGGGGGTAAATACCCCCTCTTAAATGGTTGGGGGTGCCGTAAATACCCCCCCCCCCAAAATAAAAAATCTCTAACATAAAACATTTTACATACCCCCTCCTAAATGGTTGGGGGTAAATTTTAAATGGGGGGGGGGGTAATATGAAAAAATTTTTGGGGGTGCCGTCGGCAACCCCAAATTCGTTTGGGGGGGGTAATCGCCCCATTACCCCCCCCCCTTGGACGTCTATGCTCCCAGCTGGTTAAAATAACAAAACCTCTTCTAACCAGCCCCTCTGGTTGTAAAATTGTTTAAGGCCACTAGACACACCCAAGTGTGCAGAACAAAGATAATGAGCTAATCTGTATGAGTACCAGATATTGTAAAGCTTGGAAAAGATAGGAGAGATGGTTGTAATAGAATTTTCTAAGTCTAACTGTCCAGAAATGTGTCTCTCATGAATACATATTCCAGATATTGTAAGCAGCTATGTGTTATGTTCAATTTCCTCTAGAATTTTACAACTTATGGGAATAATATTCCAAAATTTCAAGTTGTCAACATTTTTATTACCTTTTTGCCTTGAAAAATATCATGTTTAGGAAAATTAAGTTTAGGATTACCAAAGTAATGAAATTTCCATCCCCTTGAATATGAAATTAAGGACAAATTGTTGGGAGACAGCAGGATATTCTGAGTGTCCATCTGGGACTCATTATGTAAAGAGTAGGCAAAATAAGCAGAGACTGTATATTTAATACAATTTCCTCTAATTTCTACACATAACCAAGATTTCCTAAGTAATACAGTTTTATTTAAATAATATTGTATTCACATAACAACTGATTAGAGCGTAATTGTATTGATACTTATCATATTATATATATGAGATTATACTTTATTTATATTTATACTTAAAAATTGAAAGCATAAACCTGTTTACTTTTGCGAATGAAAAGTAAAAGGAAAAGTAAGCTAAAATGAGTTTATTCAAGAAGAATGTTTTCAGAATAAACATCAGAATGAATAGTGTGTCCTAGAGAAAACTATGTTTTATCGCTTTGTGAGATAACCAAAAGGAATAAATTGAAAATAATTATCAATTTTCATTATATTGAAAATACATCATTTGCAAAAAATTTTTATTTCTAAAATGCATAACTAGTGATAGATGAATGACAGGAAATAAACCTGTTATGGAAATTATTACATATGCAATAATAAAATATATATGGGGTATGTTTTTAGAGACAAAAGGGCCTCCTAATGTTCTTTTCCATTTGTCCATTTGTTCTTACAGATCCGAAAAAGAGAAAGTTTGGAAACACCTCATAGAGTATTTTTGTGATATTCAATTATCAAAACAATTTTTATATTGATGTTTAGGTGGACAAATGTTGCATGCAAGAGTAGAGATTTATACATTTTTTCATCATATAAAAGGTCATAGAGTATTATTTTTGCTAAACATAATATAACAGACTGTATTGAATTTTATGAACTATGCTAGACATGGTAATGTTCATTTTATGGTTCCTTATACTTAAATTTAAAACTGTTAAAACAATTTTGTTCCAGGCAATTTGTAAAATGTTACCTGCATGGGTAGGCCTTTTCAAATGCAAAACTTTATGATGGAATGAATTTTACACTTATATATATTTTACTTCAGCTTAAAGTGAGAAGCAGGAAAATTGTGAGGAGTTAAAATTCACAAGAAGAAGAATTTCAATAATCCATTTTAGCTTGTATTATGAGATACTTACTTTTAACAACTTGTGAAAGTGAATTGCAATTGTTAAACATACGTTTTTTTACTCTTATTGATTACATTTGACATTAGAAGGGCTTCAAATCAACATTTGGGATAAAAATTTATATCTAACATCTCTTTGTTTAAGAAAATTTCTTTAACATCAAGAAGAACTGAATGAACCGTTAGATAATATAATTAATTCAAGAAAAGTAATTTTTATCCAAACAAACCTTCTTATATCAACTTCAAAGGATACATCTTCTACTTTGTTTTCAATGTTTTGCAGTGTACTCTATTTATTTTATGGTGTGCCAGTTTTGAAAAATATGTCAATATGCCAGACCATCCTGATCTGATTTTACATCAAAACACACACACACACACACACACATAAACACGAAACAGTACAGATATGCGCATGTACTATTTAGCACATACAGATAGAAAACCATTTACATTAGATAAACCATAACCCTGATGAAATAACAATTGTTTCCATATTTTCATGCAATAATAGAATAAGATATTAATCTTGACATCTTTAATTATGTCCTAATTTTAACCCTGAACTTCTATACAAAAACTGGATGTAATATATCATTTGCTAAGAAGATTTTTCCTTTTAAAGTTGTTTATTTATGGTAACAATTATATGTAGATTAGTATCTCTAAACAGATGTACTGAAAAATCCGACACACAAATGCAAACTCTCACTTTTGAGGTTTGACAATCTCTTTCATCATAAATTATTGGATCATCTAACATTACACAATTTTAGGCCAAAACCATTGAAATGGCAAAACTAGACCAAGTATAACCAAGAATTAATAATATTGAAATTTTTTCCTGTAAATAAATTTTCCATTTCCCCACAACTAAGGAAAAGAGAGTTCAAAAATGGCAGAACTACATATTACTATTAGACTAGGTGATTAAACCTCAATGTGTACTTTGTAAACTTAAATCTAATTGCTGCAGAACTTAGCTGAATAACTTTAAGTTATATAACACTTAATTAGGATAAACTACATTATGATTCAACATTAATATTAAGAGCATCAAATTAATTTTGACCTTGATGTTGTTAAATTTAATTCTCTAATATGGATTTGGTCATGCTAAGGTCAGCTTTTAGTGCTCCTATGTTTATGAAAATTATTATCACATAGTTAGTAAAGTATCAAGCTATTTACAATTGATCACTATTACAAAGTACAAATTCAAATGTTCTTTTGTTCGTTTAAAGCAATGGATCTCTAAAAATATTTGCTGGCTTATGTTTTCAAGAAATCTTTGTATGTTGGGGGGGGGGGGGGGAATATTGGGGGTTTAAGTTTAATAATTATGCATACCTTCACCATAAATAAGATTAATAATAAATAAGAACAATATGACACAAACAGTATAAGTAGTAAAACAAAGATAGTTATATACATGACAAGTCATTAATATGTGTAGAACAGTAGAACATTTACATGTAGGGATTATCAGGACATGGGATATCTTAGTTTTACATGGAACACTACTTAGCTTACATTATTAACCTTCCTGTATGTGTAATATGTACATCCTTTCCATATTAAATCTTAATACAGAAGAGTGAGGATGTCTTTTAATCAAATGTGCCTAAATATCTTACTAACCAATAACTATAGGGATAATATATTTGTTTGCTAGTAACTTTATTGTTACAATAATATAAAGACAGACAGACAGTATAACAAATATGTGTAAGTGGGCATATACAAAATACACATAAGTATAATACATATACATAAAGAATATTTTGTTGTTATAATAAAAGCCAGCCAAGTAGATAAATAAGATAATCTTGTCTTTGTTGGGATTTAAATACAATAATAACACTTAGATTTAGATAGTTTATAAAACTTGTGTTTAAAATAGATTTATTTAAATCCATGATTTTAAATTTCCTATGTCTTTTACAACTAAGTATTCTTTTTAAATATGAATAATTATTAATTATGAATTACGCTGTTAGACTAAGCCAAACGATTTTAGTGAAATCTGAGTTTTTAATATTTTATTATCTTGAGATGTTTGTCATAATTTTTGGAAAATGTCATTCTTGTAGTTCTTTTCTTATATTATTCTGTAAAGGCCTCTTCCTGGTAAATATTGTTATTCTAACTGATGAAAAATATTCCATATACATCTTGTGATACAGATATAAGATATAGATTGTACATCTTTTCCATCTTGTGAAAGATCATAGATAATGCTATACAAGTGTATAAAAATAAATCTTACTTTGACTTTGGGTAAAAATATCTCTGACTAGGAGCACTATAAGTTTTATAAGAATGTTAAGTTTTTGAATATAAACTTTATAATACTTACAGTATCAGTGTAAGATATAGAAAATTGATCAGTAATTGGATGTATTCAGATTTGTTAATCTATTTTAACCAAAATTAAGACATGGAGTTTGTGTTATTATCTAACCACTGATGTTTGACAGTAATCCGTTTTCAGAGAGGGTAGAGATAAAGATGGTTAAATTATTTAACAAACTCTTATTATTTTAAAATTTACCCACTCCCAAGAATAATATACAAATAAATATGTTTTATAATATAATTCATTATCCTATCCCTGGATCCTAGCATACCCTTTAGTCTTGACCTGTCAAGTTTGTTATTATGTTATGATAAATATCAATGGTGTACTCTTAAGACAGCCAATAAAGCACAAAGTCTCATCTATTATCTGGAAACCAAGCTTATTATATAAAGACAATATGCTAAATACCCAATTATCTTGAAGTAAAAAAAAATATTAATTAGCTAAAAAATAGCTCATGCTTCACTAGATTAAGTTCTGCTTTGTTTAAAAATTACCTTTGAAGTATTTATAAAGGAAAATTCATTTTTTTATAAACATATTTTAAAATAAAATGGTAGTGGCTAAAATATTTTCCAAACGGTTAATTATTTAAAAAAATTATTTTGTTTTACAAAAGCACTACTACCAATATTTTGTTTTGTTTACTAATTAGATGAGAAAAGTGTTAACATAATTATTCAATAATTTAGTTAGAGCATTACACCTCACAGTATGAGAAAAGAATATATATAAATAAACAAGGATGACAATCATAAGTAGCGAATCTAAAGAATTATGAATGGACATATGGTAAAACATAAAAATAAACATTAAACTTGATAAAATAAATAACAAAAGCAGACCGACAGAGAAAGTAACTGTTTTTTTTATGGGTATATTATAAAATGTTTGATGTTAGGAATATGAAAGCTTTCAATGACATATCAACCTTCTCAATTTGGGACATAGTCAGTAAGGAAATCATGAAAATCAAGCGACAAATTAATAGAAACAATTTTACAGCTAAAATAGCCGGCATATAAATAGTGACAAGGACATTGATTAAAGAAACTTGTTTGTTAAGAATGCTTATTCCGCAATTCTTTTACAAGTTTTCCTTCTAGCTTTTGTTGAAAATACAAGAGAGCGAACAAATTACTAAAGACATATTTTAAGAGAAAAAGGAGAAACAAATTTTATAGAAAAGGACAGTTAGGGGATGGGAATAGAAATACAATTCCAGTGTTCATAAAGTAGCGCAACTATATCAGCATACAGAAATTTTAAAAGAAAGGTACTTTTAAGCTAATTTTTCAATAAGCTACAATACAGAATGATAGCTTATTTCTTTGTTTAACCTTGTATATTTCTAGTGCAGGTTTTAGACTATTTTTATTAAAAGGTTCAGTAAATGAACTAAAGTTAAAGTTTTCTAATTTGGTAAATATTTTTGGTTGTTTCCCTTGACTGTATCTACAGGAAGTAGGAGAATAAAATGGAATGCACTATTTGCTTCTTTTGTTAACATTTACACTTGTAAGCAGTTTTTTATTCGGATAAAATGGAGTTTTGCAAATAAATAAGCTTTTTTTGTTAACAAGTAAGGATTCATATAAAATATATTAAAATAAAAAAATTAATTATTTTAATTCACTAACTTTATTGTTTAATTCCTTATACACAGCTGCTATTGTTTTTAATCAGAAACAATATATAATCAATTTTACAGTTTTTATACAGTTTGCTTCTAAAAATTTAATATGAAGATTCTTTAGTATCTATCTGTGCTCTGCAAAATATTTTGCCTATCTATCTATTTGATAAATTGATATATTAATCAAGTATCTTTTTACTGAATTTTGACAAAGAAATTACTTTTCTGTAATGATAATGAAATTTTTTTTATATTTTATTATGTATTTAAAAAGAGCATATTCCTCCATATTTTTCTATATTCAGAATAACATAAGGGTTTCTAATCATTTCCGCTAAATATCTAAAACGCCATTTACAGTACAACTAACATTAAAATTATGATGAAATGGACAAAAAGGTGGGCTTCACCAAAAATAAATTTGATTTTAAAAATTTGAAATTGTTTCTTTTTAAAATTATTCGCTATTTCGAGATTGATGTTTGTAATTTTTCTTGACTGTTTGAATTTTGGCTTTTTAGATTTTGGTGGTTCTATTAAATTTTTGTGTGAGGAAGTGATGGCACATATAATATAGGAAATGACGAGAGAGTTTAGTAGGGCTATTAGTTTTTACATCGTCATAAAGTTTTATACATTTTCTTTTAAACCTTCAAATTTTAAGGCTTTAAAGTAAAATTACCCTGTTCAGTTAAACGTGTAAGTCTTATATATGACATACATAAGTTAGTGCCTTTATTCATAATTTTTAATACTTAAATTTAAAGTGATAAAAATGACTCGGCAGCAGAGCTAAAGCCTTTCAGGAAAATTAGTATTTTCATCTATCAACATGAGCTGGATGTAAAAACCTGTTCGTATTCCGTCATTCTATATAAATGGTTTATCTAAATTGGAGGCTTATATGCAGCTTTCGAATCTTGGATTGATTTATAATAGACATATCATATAATTCACATGACCGCATAATTTTCCCAATATTGTTAGAAAATTCTACAAAAATAATTCCCTAAAGTGACATTATTTAACATAATTTGTTCTCATTGAAACATTAAAAATGAATTATGGGTTATGTATGCTGTGCTCAGTCTAGAAATTAGGCTTTAAACATTTTTTTAAGCGAAGCATTTCTTTATTACATTTAACTTAAAATATACTATTAAGGTTAGCTGATGCGGTAGCGGCACATATACCGCCAATCTAAATCCGTACATACGGAGGACCTGATTAGGTACAGCTTTGGATATCTAAGTGATTTTGAAAATTGTATAACATAGATTTTTCTGCAGATTACTTGAAGCTGACATACGGGTGCCGAGCCCGCCCTCACTATATGCAAGTATGATCCTAATTAAAATATGAATATCTAAATGAAAGTTGTTATCTTTGTTGAGAATACAAAATATATTTTTGAACTCTTTTCTGTATTTTAATTATGTCATTGATCATAAAAAATGCAATAATTTAAAACAAGCAAAATATAAACAATCTATAATACAAAGTGGCTTGATGTCTGTCCGTCCGTCCGTCTGTCCCTTAAGATCTCGGTAACCACAGAACCGATTGGATAGTACTCTTCAGGGTATATATCTACTGGTCCTGTGGTTATTTCAAGCTATTTTTTGAGGGAGTGGGACACCCCGAACTCCATAAAAAATCTCCCCCAATTTTTTTTAGGAAGGTAATTAAAACTTTGGTGATCGCAACACCACTCTTTTTTTTAAATTACCGCTTGGGACAAAGCTCTAGATGCTAGGGACGAAGCCACTAGTAAATATTATATAGTCAAGGAGTTATTATAAGTTATTAAAGATATTTAGAAGAAAATCTTCTTATACTGACTTTTCTTTTAATCTTAGTTGATTTATGACACACATTTAGGAATCTCAAAATAACCATATATAATATTTTATATGTCTCTCTTCACCCCTATTATATTGTATCTAATAACTATGGACATATTGATGGGAAGCAATGACTATTTATCTTGTTCTTACTTTATTGTTCAAATTTCAACATTACAGAATTACTGCAATTAAAAGATTACATTTACAATTTTCTTAATTTGATGTTTTTTGTTTAATTTTCTATTTATTACTATTAATTTTTAAGTTGTTTTTCATTGTTAAATCTACTAAATATTCCCCAATTTCTTTCTCTGGTATAAAAAGCTTGTAATATAATGTAAAATGGTTGCAATTAAACCACTGTTTGCTTAATGTGAAACTTTTTATGCTAATTAAAATTATGATATTCATATTTGGAGTATCTTTGTCATACAACCAAAATTCAAACTAAATATCTAGCGCGAATTATAGCGTGCCTACTTGTTGTCAGTTGGATGTCGGATTCGGATCAGGACCACACCGTGAAATAATGTCTATAGAGGGAAAGACTTGGCTCACAAACAGCAGCAATGCATTTTCATTCATAATCAGATTTTACAGATAAAAGTCGTACAGTTAAATTATTGGTTGTTGAATGTTACTTAAACTTAAAGAGCATCACTTGCAGATACAATGAACGATGCCTTATAGGTCCCATGGACGTTAACTTGAAGTCAAAAGAGGACCTTACGACCTTATTAACTGATTATTTCAGCAATAAGCTGCTTCCTTAAATAATAAGTAGTTATGTCATATTTAACAAATCTAAAGATTTGATGTCATATTTTTTCTTGTTTGCTATTTTTAAATGAACATTCATATTTAATTCATAATGTAAATAGGCTAAATGGATAATGAAAACATACAACAAAATACTACATATATAATGTATGTAGCTTTTATTTGAATATGTTTAAATAGTGTATTATTATATCTAAATTGCCTTATCAATCACATAAACCGACAAAATGTTTAATATACATATATAATGATACATAATTTTATATACAAGAAGTAAATACAAAAATATATACTGCAGTTTACCAAATCTTACCTTTATATTGTTGTAGCTCAGCTCATTTGTAGTCAATTCTCCTTGTTTCTAAAAAAAAGTAATTATAATTAAAATGTACCAACACTAAGCTTGTAATATTTTTAATGGAAAAAATCTTAAAGTTATAAAAGTAAAAAAAGCTTTAATGATTGCTTCGTTAGACATTTTTAAATGAATGGACCTTTATAAAGAATATTTTTAAAACCTATATATACCCATATGTACAGAAATTTTACAGAACAAAGTCAGACCGAAAATTTGCTTGTCATCACTTGGTCATACCCAGGATATACAGAGCTGCGCTGCCTTATTTTAAATAGAAAATGATAAAAGAAAAATAATTTTATAGGAATATGGTTAGAGTATATGTAGATAGTATTCACAGGAATAACAGTTTAAAAATCTTAGAAATTAAATTTTCTCGTATTCATTCGAATCCGGTGGATAGGAAACGGTTCTCATCCATACGAAAAAACTATGTTAGCCCGTGCCTTCGGCACCACGGGGCTAAAAAACTGGTTTTAATCTTATGATTGTACATTCTATATCCGCGGAAAGCCGTTTATAATACGATGAAAGAAATAACTATTAAATTTGTAGAATCTAATTTAATGTCATTCAATTAATTAATTTGATTAAAAGAAGCCAAGTTTTAAATTTTCTTTTATGTTTGAAGAAAGTGTTAATTTGCAGTCACTTTATATTCTACTCCTCTTTATATATTTTTAAAAGCGAAGCTTTTCTATAATTATTAAAAGCGAAGCTTTTCTATAATTATTAAAAGCGAAGCTTTTCTATCATTAGGGTCGGACCGTCCGTCCGTCCGACTGTCCGAGATAGTTAGCTTTTATTCGTTAATTTAGGCATGTTAAAATTGTCCTATCGATTTCAAACTTTGCATGGTGATTCCTGTAGTAGTTAGGTACGATTTAGAAAGCGAAGCAACTCTATATCGTTACCAGAATATCCGTACGTCCATTTTAAACATGTTGACTCCTATTACAATAAGGTACAATATTATGAGCAAAGCATCTCTATAATCAAGTATTAAAAATGTCAGTATGTCCTTAAACAGAATTCTGTATTTAAGAAGTTTTGCAACAAATTTACGTATAATTTTGTATATTTTCATATTTTGTATATTCAGTTCTGACAGTCAACAAAAGTTAATGTTTGTCTGTCATATCGTTTCAGAGCTTCGCTTTTATGGATGTTGTCATCCTTGTTAATACACAAACAGTTTTCTATAAACATTTACTTTCCTCACTTTGTATCTATTTATTTTACTATGTCCATAATTTGAATACAATTGAAATCTCAATGTGAACCACATATTTTTAACATCCTAACCTCTAATGGAACCCTTTGGTTTTGAATTTCCACTTACACTCTCTTTTTAGTACAATTCCCTGTTTGTCCATTTATAAATCAATTTTAAATGTTTCAAATGTCAAAACATATTCTATAATGCAGCAATTAGGTTTTTTGTTTGTTGGGTATTTGGTATCTAGATTTTGGTCTTAAGATTGATATAGTCTGACCCCCTCTCTTTCTTTTGGAATACAAAGCCTTATAGCTAGAGGCACAGCTTCTAGTTTATTATATAAGTAAATATCAATACTATTTAAACAGCACAATTTTTGATATTTACTATTTGTTCTCAAGGTAATTTTATAGTTTTCTTTGTTATCATTCTATAATTTTATGTTTACATGTTTTGCCTAAGTTAGTCTTAGTTTATGACAATAAACACCTTCTTAATGATATTAAATTACCTCCATAAAATATATGCACATTTTACAAAGTAAAATTTTGTAATTTTTTTCTTTTTTTCTTTAAAAATATTGTACTTTTTGTATTAATATACATCAATACACGAATTTAAATGTTTTTATTACCAGAACATCTATTTTATATCATTATTTTTTCAAAATTTTATCAATAGCAGCAGAGAAATTTATCACTGGTTGAATTCAATTGGCTGGCTGATTTGATTTATGAGTATAAAATAACTTGTTAGCTATATTATGACTTTGTAAAGGAGGTAAATAAATCCCCAATAGCTGTATTGTTGCTGCTAGCTATGATACTCTTTAACTCAAAAATCTTACTACACTAAATTTTTATAGGGGATTGGGAAAATCTCTTTAGCTGCTATTAAATATAGATGAATGGAATTTCTTATGAAGACGAATATAACAATTCAGCTTTTACACTGTAATGGAGATTAATAATACATCAATTTTCTAGACTCTTCGGTTTTCATTGTTTTCATTTGAGATATGATAGTTTGTGGATGTTGTCATGCTTGTTGTATTATAACCATATAGTAGTACAAGGATGATCTAATTTAGTTCACTCTCTTCCTCATACTTGCCCCATAAAACTTTTCACTAAATCCTAGACAGGGATGAACACCAGGGAAAGGTTTTAAGGTTTACAATGAATATAATATTTTATCTCAGTTGTGCTTATAGGTAAAGGTGGTATGTCATATTATAACCCTTTAATATTCTACAAAGATGACTTAATTGTTCATGAATTAAGCTTCATTACTAGAACTAGTTTTGATCTTGTTTTCTATACAAGGACATATGTTAGTTTTTTTTTTAAATTCTAACAAAAGGAAAGTAAGAGAATGTTGACAAAGTATGGTTCAAATTGTTTTTAATATCTTAAGTTTAGTTTAAAAATTTAAAAACTAAAATAAGATATTATTACTTTTATACACAAATTTTTTATTTGAGCAAGAGATTAAAAAGTGAATTTTTATATGTTACTAAACTGTTGTCCAATTTGAATACAAACCAAAATATTTTGTTAATAAAAAAGTCCTAATCCTTTTATTTGGACACAATCAACAAATACATTTATATATATTTGTACATCTTGATGTACTTTGAATGGTGCTTCATATGAAGAGGATGCTGAAAGTAATGTCAACTTAGTGTGTGTGTGTGTGTTTGATGACACTAGTATTAGATGCAACAACTTACTTACAACCATGTTTACTATTTATGCATATAATACAACTTTTAGTTTTGATAATTAGTCCCAATTTTCCTTACTTTCCCTGCTTGGAATACATGAGTCTAATTTTCATAGTTTTCTGAAATCCTTTCATTTGGTTAATTTGAGAAAAATAAGACATGAAATAAGCAAAAAAATATATTTAAAATTTAAAAAATAGGATAAATATTAAAGTAGGTCTTTTAATTATAAGATATTTATAAATCACCAAATAACCAAACATTAGGTTTATTGTAGTTCATCCATTTACTTTCAAACAAACTCTTAAAATCAGAAGATTCCCCTATTTGTTAGTAAATTGTACAATGGGAGAAGGAAATTGATTATTTGCTGAGTGCAAACTGTATGATGTACATATCATGTCTATGTTATAGATACTGCATACTTGGTTAGTGGTCAATGGATATTGGAAAAATAGAGAATAAAAGACTTGACTATAGAGCTTACAATCCATATATTTTATTTGGTCACATCTACAAAATCCAAAGCTAAACATAAACTGAAATAATAGCCATAGTTTCAAATTCTCTGCAGAGCATTAAATCAAAAGTAATGACAGATTCTTATCTTCAATAATATCTATAAACCAATTCAAATGAATTTTTAGATAAAACAATTGTAGACAAAGTATGATAAATATCTTATTGGTGGTAAAATCAGTATGAAATAACAATTTCTAGTAAAATTTTTTTTATTTAATTAGTATATTCATTGAAGAGTATTTCTATCAAAAGAATTGTGGATTTTGTTTGCTGAAAAATATAAATAAATTTATAGATAAACAGACAAAATCTATTGTGGATAACCAGTAAAAACATTGAAAATACACTGTAAAGAATTCTAAAATAAAAAGAACAGTTTTTTTAGTAATATCAATAAACCAGATCAGATTAGACATATTGCAGACAAAAAATCACCAATAATGGTCTTCACAGATGAAATAAGAATAAGTTTTCAATTACTGGTAAAACATAAATATAAGCCATAAATCTAGAGGGTACTGGATGCTAAATATATTGGTCTGAGAGCAAATCATCTGTAAATATATTCTGGAGGAATATAACAGTACAAAAGATGGAAATAGTAAGCATAATTTTCTTCTTTTGCATAGCTGGTTCACTCACTAGTTTTGCTAATTTGAGGAGGTTACGCTAGATTCCATATTTTTAATTAAATGGGGAGTTTTTCTAAATCTTCTAATAGCATGCATTTTTAATTAAATAAACAGTCTCACATATCTCTTTTACCAATGTCAAATGTTTTTAATTTTTAGCATGTTGCTTTCATTGTTTTAGTGGCAGACTGTTATGCATTATTTTAGTGATAATAAGAAATTATGTTATACCCTGTATTGCACAATTTCCTGACTTATAGCGACACCTTTTCATACAAAATGTGCTGAATTAAATAACTTATTGTGACAACCTATATTGCATGATTGTGACACTCTGTATTGCATGATGAGCGGGATAAAGGAAATTTTTTGACACCCTGTATTGCATGATTTGCAAGATAAAGAAAATTATTGTGAGATCCTGTATTGCTTGATGTGCGTGATAAATGAAATTTTTTGACACCCTGTATTGCATGATGAACGGGATAAAGTAAATTACTGTGACACCCTGTATTGCATGATGTGCGGGATAAAGGAAATTATTGAGACACCCTGTATTGCATGATAAGCGGGATAAAGGAAATTTTTGAGACACCCTGTATTGCATGATGTGTGGAATAAAGGAAATTATATTGACACCCTATATTGATTGATGTGCTGGATAAAGGAAATTACTGTGACACCCTGTATTGGATGATGTGCGGAATAAAGGAAATTATTGTGACACCCTTTATTGCATGATGTACGGGATAAATCAAAATATTGTGACACCCTGTATTGCATGATGAGCTGGATAACAGAAATTTTCTTGACACTCTTTTTTGCATGATGTGTGAGATAAAGGAAATTATTGTGACAACCTGTATTGCATGATGTGCGGGATAAAGGAAATTTTTGTGACACCCTATATTGCATGATGTGGTGGAAAAAGGAAATTTTTTTGACACACTGTGCGAGATCAAGGAAATTATTGTGACACCCTGTATTGTATGAAGTGCGGGATAAAGGAAATTATTGTGACACCCTGTATTGTATGATGTACAGGATAAAGGAAATTATTGCGACACCCTGTATTGCAAAATGTGCCGAATTAAATAACTTATTGTGACACCCTGTATTACATGATGTGCGGGATAAAGGAAATTATTGGCCTCTAGAGAACACATCAACTTTAGCTCACAAATATTTACTATAACGCATTTTGTGTGTCTGTGTTTGTAAGTGGCTCTTTAGGTATATAAACAAACTTAAAATAGAATATGTATTAAAGTACATTATATTCTTTTTAAACCCCGAACAAACATATTATGCAAATCAGAATTTTCAAAATAGCAGCTTTATTATTCATTTAGGATGATTTTACAATATATATGAAATGTAGATGCCTCTTTTGGTTATAAAATTCCACTGTTATTTTTTAATTAATCAGCACCAATAAAGCACAAGATCTCAAAAACAGCATTTGGGGGAAATACTGGTGAGCAAACATATTATGCAAATCCAAAACAAAGCAAAAAAAAAAGTTTTTTGGCACTTTTCTCCTCTTTTAAAGATTGATTATGATAAAATAATAATTTTTTAAGGGATTTATGCATTAATTATTATGAAATATAGTATAAGGTAGAAATTAATGATTTTTCTAAAAATAAATTCGATCCCTATCACTTTAGAGGACAGCTGCTGACCCCCAGTCTTATGGATGAACCTAAATACATGTTAAAGATAAAAATTACCCTGAAAATTATACAATAATGTTTTTTGGTGTGTTGAAAAAATCAATTTTAAAATCTTGATTTTGAGGATGATGACCTTTAAGATGCCCCTATTGGTGGTGATGGTGAGCCAAATGTTATCAAAGTGCATGTCCATGATGACAACTTATATATTAAACTATGATCCAATTTTTGTAGTTATAGCATCCTCCAGCCCAGCGTTATTAAAGAAGAAAAGAATTGCAATTTCATTTACGTCAATTCATAAGGTGAATACTGTAGTTTTTAAAAGATGGTTATATTTCTTGTTGGAAGGCTCCATTGGAGGCTGCTGTGACTACAAAAAAATGGTACATAGGTTAATAGCCAAGTTGTTGTAATGGGCATGTACTTAGATAATATTTTGCTCACCATCACCACCAACAGGAGCATCTGAAAGGTCATCATCCTCAAAATCAAGATTTTAAAATGAATTTTTTTAACACATAAAAAACATTTTTGTATACTTTTCAGGGTAATTTTTATCTTTAACATGTATTTAGGTTCATCCATAAGACTGGGGGTCAGCAGCTGTCCTCTAAAGTGATAGGGATCGAATTTATTTTTTTCAAACATTTCTTATTTAGAAAAATCATTAATTTCTACCTTATACTATATTTCATAATAATTAATGCATAAATCCCTTAAAAAATATTATTTTATCATAATCAATCTTTAAAAGAGGAGAAAAGTGCAAAAAAACCTTTTTTTTATTGCTTTGTTTTGGATTTGCATAATATGTTTGTTCACCAGTATTTCCCCCAAATGCTGTTTTTGAGATCTTGTGCTTTATTGGTGCTGATTAATTAAAAAATAGCAGTGGAATTTTGTAACCAAAAGAGGCATCTACATTTCATATTTATTGTAAAATCATAGCTAAATGAATAATAAAGCTGCTATTTTGAAAATTCAGATTTGCATAATATGTTTGTTCGGGGTTTATAAAACTGTCCGGATTTTAAATTTTTATTAAGTAAGTAATATGGATTTTTATTCAGGTAGAGCCAAAGAAAGGTTTGTTAGGCACAAAAAATATTCCATTAAATTTTCTGTTAATAATTTAGAGCAACTCTTAAAGGTTGAAAATTAATATTCTTCAAATTACCTATCCAATATTAAATTTTATAAAAAAAATTTCTCATGGTATCTGTCCCTGCAGTTTAATATTTACGCAATTATTTTCTGAATAGAAATATAAAACCTTAGTTATACACTTTTTCATGAAAATATACACTATGCAAAAATAAAATTAATGAATCATGTGAGTGAAGAAATTTAGTAAAGATGGCTATTTGCAATATTTGAAAAAATTATGAGATCTTCATTCTGGCGGTTGTCTGTCAGCTGATTTTTTGTTATTCATTTTGCAAATATATAATCTTTGTTTTTTAACCAGCGCAAAACTTTCCAAAATTATTAGTAAAATATTTATAGTTTGATAATGTTATAGTTTACTAAGTAAAGTAGGTAGACTAAAAGTTTTAAAAGTTAGTTTTTAACAGAAAATTTAAACCGGATGCTTGAGATAGCAGCTACTCTAGAGGCTTCAGCAACTTTGATTCTTCTAATCAAATAAAAAACAGAAAAAGGTGAGATAATTTCTTATCGTCAAATCTTTAATAAAAGGTTAATTTATTGAGTGAAATTATGTAAACTAGCAGCTACGCCCGATACAGCGCGAAATGACACCAATTAAAAGAAGTCATACGATAAAATAAAAAATAAGAGGCGAGTATAAATTTTACCATTGGTCAATTACAAAGTAAGAAGTCTCATTGGACAACTTCATTTTATGAAGTCATTTTTTGGTGCGATTTTGCACTGTCTCGCTATGCCCCTAGAATCTAAATGATTGGAAGGGGGGGGGGAGGTCAGATAAATAGCCTAAAGCAACCCAAAGACATATATCAAATACAACCAATTCGGACAATTATTTTTTGAGATCTTTAGCTTCAGTAAAAAATAAGTAGCAATGTGTTGGCTGCATTTTTATTAGTTTAAAATAAGTGTAAGTAAACTACAAATGAACTACTACTTGTTTTTACAAAGTCTTAACATTCATTCTTAATATAACATAATTGGACAGAGGACTAATATTCAGAATTTTAAGATCCTGATGAAGTAGCTTATAGTGCCTATAAAAAATGACGTTATACAATACAAATGACCAATGATAGACCAGAATACATTTAACCATTGGTCAATGAAAATATAAATTGGCATATCATTTGTCCTTTGTACTGTATGACCTCATTTTTTATACGCACTTTAAGCTGCTTCGATCCAGATAAATAGTACTTTAATTTTAGTATATATCACTTAACAAAAGGGACAATATCTTATAGCCTATATTATAATGACTTGTTGTTAATAAAAATAATTTTGTTATTAAAAAACTAACACATTGATGATTACCATAAATTAATGATGCCTATTTCAATGGCTATATTCTTGTGTTGATAGAACAACAGCAACAAACTAAATGTTGGTTTGTGATCTACAAGCCACTTGCTTTTTTTCAAGAGATAAAGTTTTACCTTCAAAATTAATCATGTGTAATTATGTAAATAAAAACTATTTATTTTGCAACCTTTTTGGCTCAAATTCTTCTGGGATATCTATTTCTTTTCTTTAATTTTCCTTCTATCGTGCATTCTGTACTGTACACAATACCATTGCACTTTTTGGGTCACCATACAACCACTTCACAATCTTGTACTGTACACTATACAATGGCACTTTTTGGGTCACCATACAACCACTTCACAATTTTGTACTGTACACTATACAATGGCACTTTTTGGGTCACCATACAACCACTTCACAATTTTGCACTGTACACTATACAATTGCACTTTTTGGGTCACCATACAACCACTTCACAATTTTATACTGTACACTATACAATGGCACTTTTTGGGTCACCATACAACCAGTTCACAATTTTGTACTGTACACTATACAATGGCAGTTTTTGGGTCTCCATACAACCACTTCACAATTTTGTACTGTACACTATACAATGGCACTTTTGGGTCACCATACAACCACTTTACAATTTTGTACTGTACACTATACAATGTTACTTTTTTGGTCACCATTCAACCACTGCACAATTTTGTACTGTGCATTATACAATGGCACTTTTTGGGTCCCTTTACAACTACGGCATAATTTTGTACTATCCCTTTTTTTGTACAATACATAACAATATTCTAAAGGTCTTTAATTAATAACAAAAAAGGGAAAGGCCATTGAAAATAAATAAAAAGGAAAAAGGCAAAACTCTTTAAAATCTTTTCATATGTGTTTCTTTATTAAATAACAAAGTATTATAGGAAAGTGTAAAAAAATATATTAGTCAAAAGGTTTTTATAGCCACTTCTTTTATCATTTGTATTAACATGTAGAATAGTAAACCATATAAATCTCTAATAAAAAATATTCTATTGTAAAATAATCTAGCAATTTTTATACTTCTTATAGCTTCAAATTTTTTATTGATTATATTTCCATATAATATGAATATATCTAGACAAAAAATACTTTGAGGATTTTTGGTGTGTTAATTTCTTAAAAGTTTAAGAATATTAATATTCATAAAAAATTGAATCCCTATTAAAGTAACTTGATAACATATCCTAAAATAAAAAGTAAGGATATCTACCTATCACTCTTTCTAAGTATCTATAGTACAAAGTACATAGATTTCTGTCTGTCTGTCTGAAGCTTAAGATCTAGATAATCGCTGAACCAATTGGGTTCTACTCTTCAGGGAATATACCAACTGGACATCTGGTGAATTTGGGCTATTTTCTTAGGGGGTGGGACACCCTCACCCCCCCAAAATAGAAAAATTCATCTCTCCACAATTTTTTTTCACTTTTACCAAAACAAATAAGCGGGTTGGGGGTAACCCCCCGCACCCTTGAGGCGTAGCCGTCGTAAAAAATACTACAAATTACGAATTAACGATTCTTTATAGGAGGGTGACTTCCATATACCTTTTGAGGCGAAGCCCCTAGAGGCTAGGGTCGAAGCCTATAATATATAACAAAGGAAAAGTGTTAAGTGTATATTAAATAAACCAAGGATGACCATAGGAAAATGGAAGAATTGAAAAATTGTTGGAAAATGGACAAAATTTCCTCTGGGACATTAACCCATCCTTTGATATACTGCTTCTGGTACATTAACAAAATGACAAAAAATTCAATAGAAAAAAATGTTAGAAGTAATATGCTATATCCTACAAATATTCTTAGGAGTTATAGTTTCTTTATAACTATGTAATGCTTAGAATAACATAAGAAATTTTGTGTTTTCAATATACTTTGATCTTTCGCTATTATAAAATTGTGCTGTTATTTTAAACTTATTACATTAACACCAAGGCTTATGTGAGTTTTTGCTCCCCTCCCTCGGGAAATAATAGTGTAAACAGACCATTTTAATATTTTTGAAAGAAGCTTTTAATCTTTAAACAAACTTAAATTGTTTTGTTTTATGTCTCGTTAGCTAAATTATGTTTAGACTCCAGAAAAATTGCTCTAAAAATCTTACTTTGTATTCTTATTTAACTTAAATCTGGAAAAATATGAAATTCGAAAAAAAACTTGGTTTTTAAGTAATTATAGTTAAACAGCACATTTGTCAATGTTAAAAACATAATTTTTCTTCGGATATAAAATAATCATAAAGATATAATTATTTTTTCGTTTTATATCAAAATTCAATTCAAATTGAAATAAATTGTAAAATGAAGTATTTAAATGCCATGATTCTATACGTTAAATTGAGAATAAGTGGGGAAAAATGTGATAGAATTTAAAATTAAAGTCAGCCTTTAAATACCCATTAAACGTGCAATAAAAGATCTTTTGGTTGCAATTTTACACACTAGAACAAATACATGGTTTTTTTTACAAGTGCAGCTACTCTTAAAAATGTGAATTAAGCTAAATTTACCACAAACCATGGCCTATTTTTAGTAGTGAAGCATAACATATTTCGTTAATATATATCTTTATACTTTATATTCAAGTAATTTCATATTGTCAAGATTAAAGTTGTTTTTTAATTTCTTAAACATTTAAGACCCTATAATGAATTAATTTGTTCTTGCTGTTATATCATAAGTTTGACTTTGTTAATTAAAAGCAGTTTAACTTTAACAAAACGTTTGATTTAATCTTTTATATGTAATTTTCTTATTCTAGACCATTTCTAATTTCTATGCAACTTTGAACATAAATTTCCTTGTTTTAAGTATGAAAAGTCCAAGGGTACAATACTGGCTTAAACAAGGATTACAATTTTAAATAACGGAACAAAAAAAATATAGAAATTATAAAAGGTTTAATACATCCTTATATGACAATTTATAGAAGGGAAATAAGATCATGAAAAGAAATCGAAGTAAGGGTTCGTCGTATTCTTACAGTAGCTTTTAATAGGTTATGTTAGGTAAATATTAATGATTTCCCAGAAGGGTTAAAAATAGGAGAAAAGCTACTGTCAAAATAAGACAAAACCCACTGCTTCATTTTCTTTCTATAATCCGGAAAAAAACACTGATATTTGTGGTTAATCTTCCCTAAAATGCTGAAAATGGTTGATTTTCCACCATGTAGTAAAACCTCCTTGATATCAGCCAGTGAAGTGCAGAAATGGGTGCTTAAAAATGTTCCAAATGTCCCAATTCAAATATCAAATGCACTTTCTGATCTTTTTTATTGTTGGGGACACAATAGCATTTTGTATGTGTGTGTGTGTGTGTGTGAGCGTGTGTGTAAGTAGTTTTTATGGATTTGTTAGGAATAGGGAAATGATATCAGAAGAAGAATTATCTTGTCTCTAGATTACATCAACTTATTAAGAAATTTGCAATTTATTCAAGTAAATTACAACCACGCCATGATATTCTTGAATCAAATGTTGAAAAAAAAACAATAAACTTTCCTCAATATTGACTGTTTTTCTCATTTTTTTTTACTTTTTAGTTGTAATTTCTATGTCCTGAGATAAGTCTTACCATGATTATTGTATGTAAAAAAAGTGTTATTATTTAAAGTTAATTCATCTTCTATTTTAGATTTGACAAGCTAGACACATGCCTAAATTCTAACGTCAATGGTATTTTAACCTTAGTGAACTGGCTTTCCGAGTACACATATATTATATTAAAATTGACTAAAGTCGACCAAAGCAAAAGGTTTAATATCTAGCATATTCAAACCTAAAGCCATTTAAAACACCCAAAAGTTTAATTATTGCAGTGGAAGTACAAGCTCAATAAAATTATTATTTTTTTTTCTGTTGTAATGCAAGAACTTTTTTTGCAATAGTGGGAATATATTTTTTTACACAGCGCGATGATCCAATGTTTTCAATCTTTTACTACAATGCACATATTTATAGGTGTACTATCAATTCTGCAAAAACTTTAGTCAAAATAGCCGAAATCTGATAAAGCTTGCATCAATATGTTAAAGATTATTTTAAGCGCAACAGTCCAAACAGGAAATGATTACATATTCAGCAAAAGCTAAAGAATCTATTTTTATGATCGCGTTAGCATTACCCAAGTAGCGCATCCACTCGTCGTTGCAAAGGTGATGGGTCGGTGTCATATTTCTCGGTGTCATTGTCATATGTTAAAAGTTATTCCTACTACCGCTTTATCAATATTAAAAGTTAAAGTAGATGGAAACTCATTACTATGCCCAGTTAGGACTTCCACACAAAGGAAATGCAATCGAAGATTCAACCTAATACTACGAGTGTTTGGGCAGAAAAGACTAGAATGTCAGATAATTAAAAGGTAGAGTTGATATTAGTTTTTGTAAAATTGGCATTGATAAACAAACAGTTCATTGCTAAATATTATGGAGATACTTTTTAGATATAGTTACAAAATTTTACTGTTTAATTGCTCATGTTTAACTGTGATATATGTAAAAAGTAAGTAAATACAATCCACTTATCCTATCCTAACTTTTATCTATCTATCTGTCTATCTCAGATTCTTGCCTATTAAACTACTCGGCCATTTTATAGAGCTGAATATCCTATGACGTGATATCTCATAGAGTGCCATTACATCCGCATCATATCTACTTTTGGTGTCATGTTCGCAAATACACAAGAGCAAACCAAACAGGAGTTAATTAATGAATTTTTGATAAAAATTCAATCGGAAGAGGCAGTTTGTGCTATTGAAATAAAACAAAATAGAGAAAGTCTTAACATGTAAAGAAAAGTTTGTGTTTTTTTTATTAATTTGCAGTGCAGATCATTAGTTTACTTAATACATTTGTTGGAGGTGATATCACCCACATCTAATGGATTTTTAATTAAGGATATAAATTTCCCAGCTTCTTATAAGATTAAATTTTCTTCTTTCAAACAATTTTTGTAAAAACAATTTTGTTCATAAGTAGTGATGCAACAAGACACTAACACAAAGATTAAAACATGTAAATTCTTATTGATATAAAGTTAGAAATTCAAAGGAAAACCAAATAATGAAGAAGTTATATTTCATTATTTAAGATTATGGAATAGTTTGGAGAAAATAGTACAACACAAAGAAATAAGAAATAAATATGACAACATCCATAAATAGCAAAGCACATACAAAATTATTACAAATATGGTTTGAAGATTAAAGTGTGAGTTATTGATTACTAGCGACTTTGCCCCTAGCCTTTAGGGGCTTTGCCCCAAAAGATGATAAAAAAAGTTAAGGTGAAATTCGTAAAAAAAAGAAGGACCAAGGAAATCTTCTACAAAAAAGGACCAAGGATATCTCCTACAAAAAAAAATGGGGTGGAATTTTTTTTGTTTTTGGGGGGGTTGGGGGTGTCCTAAAACCATCACAGGACCAGTAGGTATATTCCCTGAAGAGTAGAATCCGATCAGTTCAGTGGTTACCGAGATCTTAAGCTTCAGACGGACGGACGGACGGACGGACGGACAGACGGACAGGCGGACGGACAGACATCAAGCTACTTTGTATTATTGATATGCTTATAAATTATAACACTTCCATTATAGCATTGAGTCATTCTAGTAGTCGAGTTTCCGAACATTTACTAGAAGCCTCGCTACTAGAACACAAATTTAAAGAAAAAGAAAAAAGAAGGAGAAAATGAAGTGGGGGAAAAATAAAATATAATTATAATTATTTCAAATGGGAAGAACCTGATTCGAAAAAGAAGGTAAAATAAACATTCCATCTCTATGGAGAGCTCTATTTCTAAACCAAATAAAGCCCACATCTCAAGATATGACACTTCTCAATTAAAAAATACAGGGTTTATAGGATTAAAGAAGGGACAAAAAAATCTTATTTGGGAAATTCTGCCTTGGAATTTTCTTTTGGGAGATATAAGGGATGTAAAATAATATTAATCAACCTTCATTATCGCATCCCTCCCTAACTAACTACACACTGTTTAGAAGCCAAAAGACACAACCGAGAAATTCTTATCTTTAATTTTTAGGTACAACTATTCTTTACAAAAGCTTTGACTAATTAGTTGAATTAACATACATAAAAAAATTGTTAAAAATTAAAAGGTTTATTTCTTTTAACGGCTTGCTTCAAAGTTTGTATCATATAAAATACCTCTCAACGCTTATAAACCATAGAATTTATTTAAAGGCCTAATTTTATTTACCAAAAGCAACTTTCCATCCCTTGCGAGTGGCCTTACAGTTTCAGGGCCTTATTACGTTAGAGCTTTTCTAAACTGAACTCAGATAACCTTCAAAAATACTTTTTTTGCAAGAGGTTTTTGGTGGTTCATATGCAATAGGAAGAACCTAACCTAACTGGCTCAAAAGTTAATTCTAAAGAGTCTAAGTAATAAAAAAAATGACTTCCGTTCGAAACAAAATAAAACTAAAACTAACAAACTACTAATAATTTGCTATAAAATAGGCTAAGAGAGTGTCCTTGTAATACATATATTTATATGTTTCCAGAGAAGGGGAAATTAAAGATTTTATCGCAAAGATAAAACATTCATATACTAGCGAATAATTCATAATACTAGCCTAAATTTTATTTTATGGAACATTAATATAATTTCATGCTATATTAACATAGAAAATACAGTGACATGGATTTTTTATTTTATCCAGTGGAATATTAATCATTCTAGTTTTTGAACAGATATATACCTTCCTCTGACTGTTTATAGGTTGGGAGTTACTTAAATGAACAACATAATTCAAAATGCAAATTGAAGTTAAAATAATGAAATATTAGATACATGTTACCTATTTAAAAACTATAATTTTAGATTTAAGACTTACCGTAAATGTATCATCCAGCATAAATCCATCTTTCCACCATATCACTTTTGGCGGTGGTACACCTATAAATAATATTATCATTTTATTTGTAATATGTTATATTACATTAATTTAATATTTAAATGTTTTACATTATAGTTACTAAATTCTGTTCTTTTCTAAATAGGTTTATAGTTCTTTCACTTCTATAACAATTAATCTAACATTTGATATACATATATATATATATCCTGAATAATAAGTTAAATGATTGATAGATTTAATTTGTATCGTTTTAAAATTAAAGTAAAGTATCATATTTTGCTTCTTGCAATTAAGTTATTTTTGATAATTTTCAGTTGAACACCAAAAACTTTTGAAATAAATTTTCACAAACCCCTGTATACAGTAAAAGGATAAAATTGAAAACTTTTAAAATCTGGCAGGTAAAAGTTAAGATGTTTGATTTTAGAGTGGTTTATTCTTTGCAACCTTTTCCCACTTTATTACATTTCAATAAGAATATTATGTACATTGTTGTGTTATTTCCTTTTTCTTGCTTATCAATTTTAACAGGTTTAATTCTGAATTTTCATTTTTTTTTATACGCAAAAAAAGCCAATCACAAATATGAATTTATCATAGAAACAAAAATATGAATCCATCATGTATAGTATAAAAGGTGTAACATTTCATTTTATCTAAATAATAAAGTGTATGCATTTTCTATAGAATAGATATATTGAAAATATTAGCTTATTTTGAACAGCAAAAGTTAATAAAACTTAACGCTAACACCCTGCAGTCAATGTAAAAAACGGGATTAAAATGAACTTTAAAATTAAATCTACTTTGCTTCTGTAGTGGCCTCATTTCGAAAAAATCAACTTTTTTACTTTTTGACAAAAAAAATGAATTATTTTTTTCCAGTAAATTTTACACAAGACCTGTTCACTTAATTTCTATTGTGTATAATTAAAGTGCATTTTCTGCAGCAGCTCAAGCTGTCCAAATAATACAATAACATGTTGGAAAATTGGTCTTACAATAAAGCTACATAAAATAAAAGGTACCAGGAAATAAAAGAGTTAAAAAATCTTAAAGTATTAATAGATAACAACATTTGATTAAAGTTGCTTTGAGAGTAATTGTTCAGGGTGCTTTTGCAATACAAATTTTTAGACACTATGTTGTAAAATGTTCTTCTATATTTTAACATTAGATGCAAACGAAATTTCTTTTCTATAAAATACAACTTTTGACTCTTAAGAATAATTGCAGTGAAGCATTTATTATGATATATTTCTATTTTATATCTAAACTGATCTAAAGATTTGTTATCTATTCCATTACCTTAATAAAGCTGACTTGATGGAAAACAATCCAAATTCATCATTCTACCTCAGCAATCTTCATTATCATAACTTTATTTATTATTATTGTTTTACTTATTATTAGTTGTTAACTTTTACCATTTCTAATTATAACTCTTATGAAAGATTAGGTATTTCTGTTTACTTGTTTATATTCTTCTTTCTTTTCAAATGAAACAGTATTGTCATTAAGATGTAATGTTTTAAGAATATTCAGTTCAGGCGCGTCTCTCTTTTGGACTGTGGAGTCCAGAGAATACGGCCACCCTGCTCCTCCATGAATTCCTTTTTTTGGCAAGTGCTTCAGCTTCTCCCCATGTTAATTCCAAATTAAAGAGGTCCTTTTCAGTGCTCCGACGCCAGGTCATTTTTGGTTGTCCCCGTTTACGTTTACCAGTGGTGGGGTTCCATTTTAAGCACTTTTTTGGAAACCTATTTTGTTCCATTCTAAGCACATGTCCTAGCCACCTTAGTCTTTTAAATTTCACTTCTGCTTCAATACTATTGCACTTGGTCTTAGCATACAGCTCAATGTTTGATATTTTGTTTGGCCAGAATATCTTGCAAATTCTTCTTAGGCAGCTATTGTGAAATGCATTAAGTTGATTTGATTCAGTTTTCACAGTTCTCCAGCATTCAGCTCCATAAAGAAGAACTGTTGTAAAGTCTGATTTTTGTTTTCAGAGCAAGTTTCTTTGAATTCCAAACGTTGTGTAGACTGTTGAAAGCAACCCTAGCCTTATCAATCCTGGTTTTAACATCAGCTTTTGAGCCATTTTCACTGCTGATAACACTCCCCAAATAGGTGAATTTGTTGCTTTGTTTCAATTGTTCACCATTTATTGTTATAGTTTGATCAGGGTTTGTAGGTATATTCATAATTTCAGTCTTCTTGACATTAACAAAGAGCCCGACTTGTCCTGCGTATTTGACTAGTCTATCTGTCTTAGCTTGTAGATGTTTAATTGTTTCTGAAATCAGTGCCAGGTCATCAGCAAAGTCCAGATCTTCTAGGTGTCCTAGTATGCCCAGCTGGAGACCACGTTTTTTGTCCTCTGTGGTTTTCTTCATCACCCAGTCAATGACCAATATAAATAGAATAGGTGATAAAATGCATCCCTGTCTAACTCCAGTGCTTATTTTAAAGAAATCAGATGTCTTATTGTTTCCAACTGAAACACAGGCTTGGAAGTTGTCATAAAATTTAGTTATCATAATTATCATCTTTTCAGGTATACCATAACTTCTTAGTATTTTCCAGAGTGTTTGTCTGTGTATGGAGTCAAAGGCCTTAGATAAATCAACAAAATTTACATGGAGTGGCTTGTTAAATTCAACACATTGTTCAATAACTGTCCTAAGGGTGAAAATTTGGTCAACACAGCCTCTTCCAGCACGGAATCCAGCTTGTTCTTCTCTTAGTTTATTGTCAATTTTCTCATCAATTCTGTTTAAAATAACTTTACATAGGACCTTGCTTGGGATAGAAAGCAGCATAATTCCTCTCCAACTATCACAATTGTTCAAATCTCCCTTCTTAGGTAGTTTTATGATAATACCTTTAGACCAGTCAGTTGGTATCTTTTCTTGTCTCCAAATTTTATCAAAGAGATCAGTCAGAGTCCTAGCAGAAAGATCTATGTCTGCCTTAAGCATTTCGGCAGTTATCAAGTCAGGTCCAGGTGCTTTGTCATTCTTTAGACTATGTATAGCAGCTTTAACTTCTTGAATAGTTGGTGGTCTTGTGTCTATGTCTATTTCATGTCCTGGTTCTGGTTCAGCAGTAATTTCAGGTTCAGGTCTGTTCAACACTTCTTCAAAATGCGATTTCCACCTTTCAGCAACTTCTTTTTCTGTAGTGAGTAATTTACCATCTTTAGCCTTGATAGTTTCACCACTCTTTTTGTTATATTTGCCACTTAATTGCTTGGTTATGTTGTATACTGTTTTCATGTTACCGAAGTCAGCTGCCCTCTAGGCCTTTTCAGCCATATTGTCAATGTAATCTCTTTTGTCTTTCCTTGTGCGCTTTTTGACTTCTTTGTCTTTAGCAGTATATTCAGCTCTTAAATTGCCCATGTCAGCCAAATGTTGAGCATTATGAATTTTGTTTTTAAGCTTCTTTCTCTCTTCTATTTTGTTCCATGTTTCTTCAGAGATCCAGTCCTTTTTCTCTGGTTTCTTGTGTCCTAGGATTTCCTTAGCAGTAGATTGAAAGTTTTCTTTAATTGAAGTCCATGTGATCTCAGTCTCGTCACTTAGGTCCTCTAAGACTTGAAATCTATTTCTGAGTTTTAAGACAAATTCATTCTTTATCACTGGGTCCTTTAATCTTGAAGAATCATATTGTCTACCAATCTCACTCTTTTTATCATGGCCAGTACGCTTCAGCTTTAATTTAATCTTACTGACAACTAGTTCATGGTCACTGAATATGTCGGCTCCTCTATAGCTCCTACAATCTTGCATTGACTTGACCCATTTTCTATTGATCATAATATGGTCAATCATGTTTCTTGTCATGTTTGTCCATCAGGTGTTGTCCAGGTATATTTGTGAATGTTTTTGTGTTGGAATAATGTACCTCCTACGACCATATCATTATTTAAACAGAATTCAAGTAAAAGTTCTCCATTTTCATTTCTTGTACCTATGCCAAAGTGTCCCATTGCATTTTCCACTCCAGTCCTGTCAGTTCCTACTTTAGCATTCATATCTCCAAGAACTAGACACATGTCATGTTTGGGTACTGAGTTTCTGATTGATTGCAGTTGATCATAAAACTCTTGTTTTACTTCTTCACTTTTGTCATTTGTTGGGGCATAGCATTGGATAAGGGTCAACTTGCAGTGCCTTGATTGGAATCTAGCCTTAATTATTCTGTCTGATATAGGTTTCCAGTCTATTAGTGAATTGACATGTCGTTTTTGAATAATTATAGCAACCCCATACATATGTTGACTTTCATGACCAGAATAAAGTATTAGGTGGCCATCTTTGGTTGTGGTTTGTCCTTGTCCTGTCCATCTACATTCTGCAATTCCAAGTATTCCGATATTGTAACTTGTCATTTCTTTAACTACTTGGGCTGTTTTAGTTGACTCATACATTGTTCTAACATTCCAGGTTCCTATCTTACAGCTTTGCTTAGAACTTATTGGTCCTGTCATCAAGTTGATAGCTTCCTTTCGGATTTCACCATCATCTTTCATATTCTCAGTAAACTGAGCATCAGTTCCAACAGTTCTTGTTTCATGCACACCTCTGGCTGTGTTAAAGCCATAAGTGTTTGAGGTTTTGTGGGTGGTTTCTGTAACTGTTGGAATTTTTACAGGTAGGATAGTTAGTCCTACGCAAACCTTTCATATCCCTGGAAGGAAGGGTGACTGGTAAGGGGAGGGACGTCAATATCCCCCAGTACTTCAAGAAGTACCTCCTGCCCTTTTATTTAAGAATATGTTTAATTGTTAATTTTATTTAATTATTTGTTGTTTAATTGTCCATTTTACTATATCACTCTTGATCATAATTTTTCTTAAAAACTTATTAATAAAATTATATCTAAGTAATATGTGTGTATTTTAGAGCAAAACAAATTCCAAGATTTATTTCTGTGTATATTTATATACATTATGTACAATAAAAGAGTACTAACTCTTCAAAACACTGCATTACAAGATAAGAAAAGTTTTGATAATGATTTATGTTAAAACTTTTTTGATTCAAATTACTTTTGACGCTTTGTATGAAGTTGCTGTGCTGTATGAATCAGGGGTGTCAGAATTTAGCTGTGATTGAATCATGGTTGCCATAGTATTTCATAATTTTGGTAATATAATGCTTTTTATGGTGACTTATTGAATACCCAGAATATTCATGGGTCATTCAGGAAATTATGGCACTGAAAGAAGTGAAACATTACTGTGCTAATATTAATTTTATAACATTTCTTGTATTCAAATATACCATTATTGACATGATCTTGAAACTTACGGCTTTGATTTAACAAAACACTCTTTCAAACATTTTCAATAATCTGACACCCTTGACTTTGTGAGCTTGCAATGCAGGCATCCAAGGGCATGTCAAATAAGTTTGATAGCTTTAGAACAAGAGGAGGGTTTGTGTGGCCCCAGTACAGAGTGCAGAGGAATCAAAGGAATCTATAAATCCAGATATATACTTCCAGAACATGGATTTGTGGGTTGATGAATAGTATTTGTGTTTGTTTGTATTTCAGGTACAATACTAAGTAGGTAATACACAGAAAACAAGAACAAACTTTCTTCACAGATAGAATAATCTAAATATTTTTGATTTTTAGATAATGGTTTTAGTTCCCTTATTATTTATTTTGAAGATATTATTTTCGCTGAATAAACACCATATTAAAATATTATTTAGTTGTCTTTCTAAGTGTGTGTCTAATTATAATCCAGAGCACCTATCCAGATCTTCATTCAGGTTGTATGCTATTTACATTCATCCCATTAGGACAAAGCCTCTAGAGCTAGCTTTAATTGTAGCCCTTATCAGATATAAATTAGAAATAGATATTTAAACTAAATTTTTAAGTGATTATATCATATCTTTTATTAAATTGCAAAAAAAATTATGTGAGTTTATTTTTGGCTATCAAATAATGAATAAATAACTCAATGACTATATGAGTTCATAACCTATTATACTATAAAACCTTGGTATAAAATGTTTAACTTTTTATTTTTGAAAATAAAGAAGTCTAAATTACTTTTAACATGCAGTGGAATTACTTACTTAAGCTGAGGTTTATACTTTACAAAGCTACTTTACAAAATATTTGCATATTTTTCATCAATATTTTTAGAATTAATAACTAAAATAATGTTTATAATTAGCTTTGTAATTACAAGCTAAAACTATTTTCAATATTATAATATTGAGAATACTGTTTCAGAAATTTGTTCTTAGAACAAATTATCAATGGAAAATTGAAATTTCCTTATTTTGTTCCTTAATTGATAACCTAAAAATAACCAGTCCAAGAACTTGCTAAAACAAAAATTCTAACAGTATTGTAATCTAACAATTAAGCCATACTTTTAACAAATTAGCTAATGGGGGATACTATGCGACTAATAGGCAATATTATTAAAAATATATTATATGTAGGTGCACACAATTTATAAACACTTGTATTACACTTAATGTATTGTTATATAATTTGTTTTAAATAAATTTAGAAGAATAAAAATCTTTAACTTTTTATATCTTTGCTTTTTCTATTCTTCTGCTACTGATTTATGTAATTATACCACGTTCACTTTAAAATGTACAGTATATTCTTTTTAATGAAATAAGTTCTCGTATAAAAGTACCACGATGTCTATCTATCTCATTGTGTGTGTGTATGTAGCAAATGATATCGCTAACCACTAAACCGATAGGGTTCTATTTAACACTGAAGCTTTTCGTAGTTCCAGAAAAGGTTATAACTATTTTGGAGGAGGATACCTTTGGTTCTTTATCCTCCTAAGAGAAATCGCTCCAAGAAAAAAATTTTCTTCTTCCCCCCAAATTTTGTTTAATTTTCTTTTAGTTATATATTCAAAGCTTACTAAGTAGGAAGTGAATACTTTTTATACAAGAAAAAAAGATACATTGTCATTTCTGTTGAACAAATACTCAATTAATTTTGGTTTATATCTAATTCTGTATCACCAAAAGATATCAGTACAATAGATGCTAATTATTTTCTTTTCCTATCTTCACAGCACAGTGTACCATGTGAAAATAATTATATTTACTTGACAAGATTATTCACAACTGTACATTTATTTCAAGCGCATTACTATTTCAGCTTTTTTTTCATTATATGAATTATACTATCTTAATTTCTGATGTTAACGGTTACTCCTAGGATAGTTAGAAACAATGTTAAGAGTAAAGCATCTCTAAAATCAAGACTTAAAAATGGAAAATGCCCTTCTTAAGCATCTCGTATTCAAGCATTATTTTTAGGCTTCTATAATATTGTGATTCTATAAATTTTAATTTTTGTATGTCCGACAGTTTACTTTTCTAATCTGAAATATTGAAAAGAAAAGCTTCACTTAAACACAAATACAAATTGGCTGAACAGTCAAAATATGTTGAATATCAACCTTTCAACAAATTTGTTGCCATGACCTCAATTTTGTGTTTTAATTACATAAATAAATTTGGTATACATAAAAGGGGACGAAATGACTTTACCATGGTAACAAACAGAAACTAGAACTTAAATGTAGTAGCATACAATAATTCAGGAGGCTCTGTACTTCTGATTTTCTGATAGTCCTTAAATTTGTCTTTGGTCCAAAATTAAAGAAAATTAAAGAAAAACAGAGATTTAAAAGTATCATGTTACTGAATTGGATGTTTTGTGTAATCTAGTTTACTTGCCTTTACATAGCAAAATCTATGGTTCCCCTGATATATTTATTGGCTAGGCAAGCGGTAATACACAACATAATTAATTTAATTTTACATCATACGCTACATTTTGAGAGAAAAAATTTAATGACAATTCAATTTTAACATTAAGATTTTAAAACATGTAATTTGGCAAATTTTTTTTGATGGTGTGGAAAAAAACTAATATGTCTCGAACTTATATTATTTGGAGATTATAGATTATAAAGCTAAAAAGGCCACAAAATAGTCATAAATATATTGAAGAAGTTTGTCTTTATAAATGTTAGGCAAAGTTTATTGCTTTATCTTTAGCATGCACATTAATTTCATAAATAGTAAACTCAATAATAAACTTTTAATTTAGAACACTACATATATAAAATAAACAAAGTCAATAAATTTTATGGCGATATGCTACTGGGAATAAAATATAAAAGAAAATTTATTGTAAATCAATAAATATTAATAAACTTCTTTTGGGTTTAATTAAATTATTTATTTATTGCTACGCAGTCAACTAATACCAGTATATCCATTTTGATTTATCTTTCTATTTATATCTTTATCTATCTATCTTAATATCTAGTTTTACATATTTACAAAATTTTTGGTGGGCGTAAACAACCATTTATCCCCCCCCCCCCTCACATACTTAGGTTTAGATGTTTAGTTATGAACCTAATAACAGAAAGTTAAGCTCATAATAATAGCATTCCTTACATCCCTATACATTAAGCTATAAAAATTGGAAAGAAATTTAATGAATATAATAGATTTGAAATCTGCATAAAATTTTAAGGATTTTTTATAAAATGCGTTTTTTATATAATTCATTATCTAAAAGCGCAAATCCAATTTAAGTTAATAAATTTTGACCAATAGGATAGGTGGATTGGAAACTACCTGCGCTCTAATTGGTTGAATGATGTACGTCACTTAAGCTTCTCCAATCAGGGCGCAGATAGTTTTCAATCCACCAATCAGAGATGTCAAAATTATTTAACTTAATTTGTATTTGCGCTTATAGATAAAGAATTATACAAAAAACGAATTTTATAAAAATTCCTTAAAATTTTATGCAGATTTGAAATCTATTATATTCATTAAAATTCTTTCCAATTTTTATAGCTTACTATACATAATTAAAATCACTGTATTCAACATCATTTATCGGTGCTTTTCCTCAAAGTTTTAGCGAGCACAGAAATACTTCATTTAAAATTAAATTGAAAATAAGATGAGGGGAGAGGGAGTATTCATGCCTATCCCATGTAAGGCCAATGCATGTGGTGGTGCAATAACTCTTCCGGGATACTCTAAGCACATTGAGGTACAAATCCGATGTATCTATCTAACTATATTTATAGGTACCCACCTCCTTGTACTGAACACCTCAGAAAGATATTGTCCCCAATCCTGTAAGGTCCAATCTTCAATCCAACTTGTCTGCCCTGAGCATCCAGAATTGTTGGGTCTTCGGGGGGAACTGAAATAGGGAATTTTTTGGTAAAACCATTTTTAAAAAACCGTTTAAAAAATCTAATTTTTTAATAAAGCTGTGATCTTAAAACATTTTTAGAATATCAATATACAATTTTTATTATTACTTTTAAAGTTACATAAGAATATTGACTAATTATAGAATACCAATAATGTTAAATGTCATTCATTTGTAAAAGATTTTTCCGTTTAGCTTTGAAATCAATTAATATCTGCTGGATAAGAACCAATAAAGAAAAACCAATATCATTATAGACAGTTTTCCACAAATATTAAAATAAAAATCATAAAATTAATACCAGTTTTGTAATCCCGGGACTTCGGCACCTCGCAGATATTAAAACTGGCTTTTATCTTATTATTTTTCATTTAAATATCCTCGGAAAGCTGTCTATAATATGATACAATATAACTATTTTAAATTAAATTTTGAGTTTTTAGGTCTTTCTTTTAATCTGTGTCTTTTTTGTTCTATATTTTTATGTTTAAAATACTTTCTTCTAAATTTCTGAAATTTTTTTAAAAAAAAGTTAGTTTGTCAAATGTAGGGGATATGAAAAAAGTTTTTTTTAAAAGCTAAAAGCTGCAATAATCATATTATATTCCAAACCTAACTTCCAACCTTAACCTTTCAAATTTTTCACAAAACTCAAATTTTTGGAGTTAGTTCGCTGAAATGAAAATTCTACAAAATATCCTAAAATATTAAGTAGCAAGATTTTTTGTTTTAAGAAAGCATAGCATTTATCCTGTATGAGGGATTTTAATAAATTTGAATTACCACAACTATAATTGTAACAAATATGTTAAAACAGCATTATTCGTATTCTAATGAGATTATAAGTGGCCAGGACGACTTATGCCTAAATAAGTTGCTATATTTTTTATTTTACATCGAAGAAACAAACCACAATTTTAACCAATTCTGCAATAATGACATTATAATGTTAACTTTAGAGGCTAGTTCTAAAGTTATACATATTTAGTATCACAGATTAATTATATTTTATTTTAAAAAAGCGGATGCTCCTCTAGCATCTAGGGACTTTATATAAAAAAGAAAAGAAGTTTTTATAAAATGGGCTATAACAATCCTAAGGCTTAAAACTAAAAACAAAATATCCTAAAACCTATAAGAAGCTTCTCTAAAAAGAGGAACTCTATCATTTAAGTAGTTTTTGAGATCTTAAGCTCAAGACAAAAAACATTTACTACTTTATATTTTAAGATTTAAGACAAATACACAGCTTTACATTTTCAGTCCTTATTGCAGTTTTCCAAAAAATATGCCACGCAGCTGTGGTTTTGCTGCAAATTATTGAAAAAGGGCGGGAATTTGTTTTGAATTTTATATTGTGATAATCATATGAAGAATTGTCTTTAGAACTAATTCCCTAGAAATCAAAGCATTTCCTACTTTACAGAGTTAAAGGGATTGATACAGTTAAAGACTAAATCAATCTTGAAATTATGACCTTTAAGGGGCTGGTGTCACTTCGGGTTTGAGACTTTTTCCCCGCACCTTGAAATAAACTTTGCGTCTTAATTTCGGTAAAAAGCGTCCATTCGCCCAATAAACAACCAACCCTTTCATTGACGTCATAAAAATGAGGGATTATCCATTTTTTTTTAGGGGTTTCCTTTCCCCCCTTTTCTCTCATCTCCCTCAGTTTTAAGACATTACATGCTGATTTTTAGAGCGACTTTTATAAAGGGAAAGGTAGGTTGCGGGTAAAATCCGTAAAGGTTGTGTGTTTCAAGTTAAAAACAGTAGTAAAACGATAAAAATTTATGTTCACTTAAAAAAAAATTGTGGTCTATAGTTCTTTTCAATAAGAAATACACATATTTAGTGAATATTATCGTTCTACTACTATTTTTAAGCCTTAAAACACACACTTTTACGGATTTTACCCGCAACCTTCTTTTCCCTTTATAATATTGAAGAAATAAAAAAGTAATATTCTCTTGTGATCTCGCCATGGAACGCTTTAACAATATTAAACATTTTTAATCCTTTAAAAAAACATTAGCTTTGTACCTAGTCTTGAAGGGCTATGCCCCTAAAAAGAAAGAACCACTCTAAACTGTTTGATTTTGTTTCAGGTTTTTTGTTTGAAAAAAGGATAACATTCTTCTAAAGTAATTTCTCTAGATGGTTGGTAGTTGGGTTCAAGTTACATGCCTTTCAAATAGCCTGTAACCTGCCGTCGGCAAATACTAAGCTTCCCTGAAAATTATTGATCGTTCAGATTTACCAGACCTTATCGGACTTACACAGAACTACTTTATAAGTTAGATGGTAAGTTTTGAAAATCTTATACATTACAATACAATACAGATAAATATTACTGTTGAACAATTTAATGTTATCATCCTTTTTTTAAAAAGCCCAACTAAAAGTTAGTTAGTATAATATAGTTAAAGTTTTGCAGAAGTTAAAAAATCTAAAAGTGACAGTGCTGATTTTGCTGTCGTAGCAGCGTGCTCACAAAAGGTTCTTTTGAAACAGCTAAATTATCATCAGCTGAACAATTTGGTATAATCCTGTTAATCCCGAAAAAATAATGTTCATAGCCGCAGCGCTCGGCACCTTGGCCTGCCTTCAGCTGCGCTCGGCCCCCAAGCCTGCCTAGCCGCGGGCGGTCGAAGGGAGTGTGATTTTGAAATTTAAAAAAAGTTCCTAAGAGAGCAATTTAACAACCACATTAACTTAATGTACTTTTAAAAAATTTGTGAAGTCATGGAAAAGATCCAATATTAAAGCCTATTTAGGTCACCTGGAGAGAACCAAGTGCATGATATTCTTAGATTACCCGACCTTTCTTTTTAAGTTTTGAACCCATCACCTCCTCGAAAAATAGCCTTTTAGCCATTTAGAAAGTTTTGCTAAAATTCAAATACATTTTTGCTTTTTAATGATGACTTTTGCTGACATTACACTGCAGTTTCAAAATTTATTGTAAAGGAGGTGTGAGCTTGTAAGGTTCTTAAATTCAAGATGGACAGTAATAAAATACCGTTTCTCGAAATCTTACTCGGTCATCCGCAATATTGACGCAAATTTCAGATATCAGTTTTCGCGATTTGGGAAAACTTAATTTTTATATCATAGCGAATTAGATAATCTTGCAAGCATCGCCTTTGTTTTATAGAGAAAGTAAGTAAATCAAATCGCGAAAACTGTGAAATTTGCGTCACCCTTCCATTATTGCGTATGACCGCGACTAACATTTTTTTGTATTTCCTCAAATTAAAAAAGTTTGGCAATGAGCTGCTTATTTTATGAATTATTTATTAATTATTAGTACACTTTGGAAATGAGAGGTCCCGCAGGGTTATGGCTTTATTATATTTTTTACCTAGAATGTGAAGGATGATCTTATAATTCTTGGAGGGAGAATTTCTGTAGTCAACTCGACATCGATAGCTGCCAGCATCCTAGGGTAAATAGATATACAGATAGCTATACATATATAATATAAATGTATAGATAGAAAAAAGTAGACAGAAAGATTGTAAGTAAATAGATAGATAGTAAAACATTTTGGATATATAAATAGGTAATACGTTGAATAGATAAATAAAGACAGTTGTTATATGACAGTAATATAAAAAGTATTAATATAAAAAGTTACATCTTAATATTTAAGAATATTAAATATACTAATATTAATCAAAACTTAATAAAAACTTAAACATCGTGAATTCACTTCACTTTAGTGGTTGTAACTTTTGAACACTCACCTTAATAAACCAATCAAACAATTTTCAGTTAAAGTCCCTAAAGTTGTTAAGCCAACGAATAAGAAAACTTAATTGTAAAATTTTTGGAGACTAATGTAATAAACAGCCCGTGGTCTATCTCTGGCATAAACTGCTCCTTTACTTTACTTACCCACATGTTCATTGTAATTGTGACTTTTGGCGGTTTTGATAAAATACGGAAGTAAATTTACATCGGAGGATATTTTATATTTACCCCTTTGTTTTTTATTATATTGTTAATGATATAACGTTAGACTTTATCTATTTTAGGCTCCTGCATTAGTTTATTTCCATAATGTTGTCAAATTTATCCTGTTAATTTACTTTTTATGTGATCTTACAGATCATGGAAAGAAAATGTAGCGGAATTCGTCGTTTTTTCACAGTAGCTTTTATACCATTTCTAGACTCTGAGGAGCCAATTTCTTAAGTAGATATCTAACATTTATTTTACCCAACCTAACCTAAAATAACCTATCAAGAGCTACTGTGAATATACGACGAAACCCGCTACTTCGTTTTCTTTTTATGATATCTTTTCTATAAAACTGTTTCCATATCAAGAAAACGATGAAATTAAATGTCATTCATAACAAAAATAGAGTAGTAAGTTTTATTTTTGTAAGTCTGTTAAGAACTCGCGTTTCGCCCAATTGTTAAGTTCCTAATTTTAGAGAAGGTCTACATAATGTTAATTAGGTTATTTCCTAATTTTTAAAAAAAGTTATCATTAATCAATGAAATGTTATGTCTAGAAAATTCTGTACAGAGTTTTATATATCCTATTGTATAAAGCAGTAAGCTTTTTTTGTCTGTAGCGAAGGATCTCGCTATCTGCTTAACAGATATGGTTCTCCTTTACAGTGAGTCTTTTTATAGGTCCAGAGATGGTTTTATGCTATTTTATTTTTATAGATAAGTCTAAGTATGGTTTTATGCTATTTTTCTGCCCTTCTATATCCATTCGAATATAGAGCCCCTAGATGATAGGGACGGGGCCACTAGTATATTACTAAAGTGTATTGTTGACTGATAGCAAAGTTTTTGTTGGTTTTATCAGAAAATAATTAGGTGTGCAATTTTTTCTCGAGTGTTTCACATTAACAAATCTTTAGAGCGCAAACTAACACTTGAACAGTTTTTTTCCTTATTGCTATAAACTTATCACTATAAACCCCCGACTATCAGAGAGATATGGGGACAGTGGGCTTTTTATACAATAGTCCCCAAAGTTTTATAATAACGTTTTCCTATTCGTTGGCTGAATAATTTTTATTGGTTGGTTAATTCAGCTGAGTGTTCGAACGTTTTCAAAACTGATTTTATTCTATAAAAGGGTGATTTTATGTATCATCATTGGGGATTTATATTATTGCTCTATTATTCATTTTCTATGGTTTCATGTTGTAAATATTGGACACTATGCGGAAGTAATAATATGTGGAAGGAATCGCACAACAAATAATTATTTTGTGTTAATTAGTTGACTAATGAGCTTCATAAAATATAAAAGGAAAAAAGTTTTATTTAATAATTTTCTTTTTTTCACTTCCTTTCCTACACTTTTTAATGTCATTGGACATCTCTTTTTGGTGTTTGGGTGTGGGGCGGGTGTGTAACCCTCTGTTTATAGCCTTAAACCTTCAATAACAATACTAAGCTTCCCGATATAGTTTTCCGGATGGTTTTATGCTATTATTCTTCTCTCCCCTTTCCTTCAAATTCATAAAGTAGTAAACTATTAACCCTATTAATTTGTGTAATAAGGGAAACATAAGAATTATACTAGCTAAACAACGTTTATCCTTACCTTTATATTAACCGTATCAATTTTGAGGCCAGTATTGGGCTGTCCCGTATCAAATGTCAGCCTGGGTCGCATATCTTTCAAATCTGACCACTGCTTTGCCTTGTCCAATGGCAGTCCCATTACATCAACACTGAAAAATTTATTAATTAATTTCGTAGATTTTTTATTTCAAAGTTTTTTTCTCGCCAAAAATAAATACAACTAAGCCGAACTCTCACATCAGAGAGAGAGGGGACAATGGGATGTTTAATACACAAGTCCCCAAAGTTTTATAATAACGTATCCAAATTCGTTGGCTTAGCAACTTTGGGGACTTTAGTAAATTTTAATTGGTTGGTTAATTTAGTGTTCGAACGTTTCAACCACTAATTTTAATCTACAGAAGGGTTATTTTTGTGTATTATCATTGGGGATGAACATCAATTTATCGACAATAATCTTATCCATTTATATACCTGACCTTACATATAGAATTTAAAAATAGAACAAAATTAAAAATGAAAAAAGAGGAGTAAACTATATTTGACTCATCTTGTTTTTTTTTCAATTTTTCCTTAGTTTTTGATTGATATTGACATTTGTGACAGAGTAATGGGGTTAAAAAATAACAATCTAACATGAAAACTCAGGAATCTTCAGGGATAAGACAATGGACAGTAAATTGATTTTCATCTTTAATGACGACAAACATAACAACCTCTAAAGATCATAATTATTGTTATTAAACACTGCTAGTTTAAAACAGCCAATCAATCTATAATATAAAGTCACACGATGCCTGTCCGTCTGAAGCTAAAGATCTCGGTAACCGCAGAACCGATTGGGCTGTATTCTTCAGGGAATATAGCTACTGGTCCTGTGGTAGTTAAGCTCTTGTCATGGAGAGTAAGACAACCCCACTCATAAAAAACAACCCCCAAAATATTCTCAGTTACAAAAATGTTGATTTGTTGATACTAGTTGTTCTTATATTAATATTTTTTTATGTTGATCACTTTATTGAATAGTTTTTGCTTTAATAATTGCACAAATTCTATTATTACATTTATTTATTTTATACAGAGGGTGTTTCTACCAAATGTTAGTTTTTTATTCACTTTCATTTTGTTTTTTTTTACATAATATCATTTATCAAACTTAGTCAAAATTACCTTTTCTATTTATTTAACAAATCTACAGACTTATTATAAAAAATAGGCTAAAACCATCTCAGGAACTATAAGAAGATTCCCTGTAAAGGATAACCAAATCGGTTGAGCGGTTAGCGAGTTCGTTCGTTACAGACAAAAAACTTACTACTTTATATATCAGAATACCTGTCGGTATTTCAATCTGTCTATGATTTTATCGGCTGCTATAGAAGATAGTCCGAAACAAAATTTTATTTTGGATATTGACAGCTTATTAGGATAGAAATTTGAAATTTCTAGTAAAGGAAGGCAATTTTGAATATGTTTTACAATAAAATAATACAAAAAAATAATATTTATTTGGAAAGAACACCTTTTGTTATTTTTTTTATGTTTTTGCCGCATTCAATGTTTTCCACCAAATATTGCAGCTAAGGGAGCCTTTACTTTTTAATAAATACTATTCTATAATACTACATATAAGTAACGCAGCAATATCAATCTAACATAGGTTAGAATAGTAGTTACAAACTAAATTGGAGTAAATAATACAAGCCGCGACTAAGACTCAAATAAAAACCCGTTCGGATGCCTTATTCTTTTTTATGAAAAGTTTGATTGCCATATGTATGTCAGTTTAAAACTTCCAGCTGATTATAAAATTGTAACAGGTTAATATTAAGGCATAGAGGCAGTTGACGCGTGGCTGCCGTGCTCTGATTCATATCTCTGGGGACGGATGTCATCAACGTAGGTTCAGACATTATTTAATTCCCAAGCTATGGTCTCAACTATTGCAGTCAACCAACCCCTTTGATTATACGACCCTTGTCTGGAAGTCTGCTTGGTTTTAAGATGTAACTGTTTTCCTCAAGCCTTTCTTACTAATGTGAAGCATCTGATACAGCAGTAGTAAGTCATCAAGAGTTGAGATGCGGTTTTGGTCTAGATTCGAACCCTTTACTTACCTCCCCGACGACAATGGCATTTATATCTTACCATAAGTATTTTTAAGTCATTGCTTCTAATTTAGGAAACATGTTTTCATACAATGGCAATTTGAGAAAAAACAAGGATGACAACATCCATAAAAGCGAAGCACTGAAACGGTAGGACAAACGGACATTAACACTTGTATAGTATCTGAACTGAAAAATCGGAACATAAATGTATAAATGTCGAATCAAAATTGTAGGTAAATTTGTTGAAAAACTGCTTAAAAACAGGATAATGTTTATGGACATACTTACATTTTTGGACTTGATTATAGAGTTGCTTCGCTTATAATATTGTTCTTTGTTGTCCCAGGAATCAATATACCAAAAATCAGATTAAACGGATAATTAAAACACTTGAAAATTTGTTGTTAAAAAAGTAGAAAAATCAACATGTTTAAAATGGACGTACGGACATTCTGGTAATGATTATAGAGTTGCTACGCTTTCTAAATCGTACCCAACTACTACAGGAATCATCATGCAAAGTTTGAAATCGATAGGACAATTCTAACATGCCTAAATTAACGAATAAAAGCTATCTATCTCGGACGGACGGACGGACGTACGGACGGACGGACGTACGGACGGACGGACCGACCCTAATTATAGAAAAGCTTCGCTTTTAAAAAAGTATATTACAATTTTCCAGTAAATTCCTTCTAGAACATAAATATTGTAAACATTGTCTAGAAATAATAAACGCTGTGCTCTTGTACAATAAATCTATAATAAAGATATATAACCAGACAACTACATGTTAGGGACCTTTTGTGTCTGCAAGCAAATTGCATTCTGCTCTTTTGTAGCGACTTGGCTGTGGTAATATTCCCGGCGTTATTGGTTGGTTTTCAAAGACCCTTTTACTCTTAATCTTGTACTAAAAAAATGAGAGACGTTATAACGCAAAAAGAAACCGTTGGTACTTTATGGTACTCCTACTGGGTTAATTTTATTTAGTAAATTTACATAAACTGCATTTCAATTTTCTAATAATTATATCAAATACCTTTTTGTAATAATGGCCAAAAATTTTATCTTAGATAATAGATATAAATTTAAGTTTTTAATAATCGTTTACTTGCAATGAAGAGCATGTTGTATATTATCGTTGTTATTACATAGGTAATTATTCTTGAATTGTGGTTTCCTATTCTATTACAACTACATTAAACTTTATTCGCTGAAAAGCATAGAGTGTCAAGGAAGAGAAGGAAGGGAAATATAGAATTATTTATTACTTGTCTTTATTACATAATCCAATAAGCTTAATGAAACTGGTAATTTCAAAAATAATCAATGCTCTTAGGCTTTGAAAGAATTAAAATGCCCTAAATCAATTTTTAATCATACATCTAATGTTCATTCTTTTGAAATAAAATGAAAATCATGTTAGTCATATATTTATCACTAACTACAGGAAACATTACATTTTTTTGCAATGATTATTTGACTTGAACAAAAATAAAAGGTTTCAAGATTTTATGGCAAACAAATCAAAAGTAAGAAAAATTAAGAAATCTGCTTCCATAAACTACCCATCTTCCTAAAGGTTATTACCAATAAAATATATCTTTACAGTTGCTACAGAACTAATTCCTCTCTAATTTTCCTTCAAAACTCAGATATATCCACTAATCTAGAGTGTTGCAAATTCATGGCTCTTTTAGAAATACTACACATTTCATTACTTGCTGTTTCTCATGTGTAAATAAATATAAATGATACATGATGTCTGTGTAATTGTATGTGTCTGTCTACAAAAGGATATCACTAACAGCTGAAACAATAGGAATCTTCTTTACAGTATAGGTCCTAGAAATTTTTAGGACTATTATAACTAAATAACTAAGAGAAATCACCCCTAGAAAAAATGACTCCTCCGCCAAATTTTCTTTTTTCTTAGTGAGCATGTAATTAAAAGGAAAGATGTTTTTTTTACATATATTTATTCCAATAATTGGGTATTTTGTAATATTATGAAGTTAAAATTTTTAATTCTTCTAGCTAAATAGATGTATTATCTTAGAAAGAAATTTTAAAACTAATATCCTGAAGATGAGAAAGGTCTCTTCATTCCGGTTTAGATTTTAACATTATGAAATACATTTTTTTGTCGTTGATCTTAACAATTAAATTTTTTAAATTTTTTCTTCTTCTAAAATCCACTATTTAAAGGAATTTTGAAATCCTCTAACACACACATACTGCATTGAACAAACTTTTGGCCAAGTTAATGGCTAAAATCTTTTAAACTTTAACCCACAAAAGAATTTTAATTTCTTTTACAAATGAAAGCAGTAAAGACAAATCTGGATAATTTTAGGTATTGCCTGAGGTTTAAAAAATTAACAAGATTGAACCTGTCCAATAGAAAGAAATCCTAAAAAAATCCTAAGATAACTCAGAGGATTAATTAAAAATATAACAATGGATTGTTGAGGGATCATAGAAGTGGACAAGATATTTCAAAAGTTAAATATAAGTAAAGCTTTCTTTTTGTTCACTTGAGCAAACAATCATAAAAATTTAAAAAAAATTAATTTTACACTCTCTACTTTATTAATATTGTGTCATTGCTGAGCTTGTCCTTTTTTAAAGTTTTTTTGATAATACATATAAAAATTAATTTAGTTCTTTTTGACTTGTGGAGAAGATTTATATGAGGTCATTTGAAAACCAGCTGTACATTGAAAAACCATTCATTATAATTATGATTAATGTATATCCTAATTTGTTGTTTACATTTATAATTAGAAAATTTGTTATGATCAATTAGGTAAACAAAAGATCTCTCATAATGAGAACAACAATGGTTTAAAATAAACAAATTTACATTTATTTGAACTGTAAAGCTTCAATTGTCAGCAAAATTGTACAGGATGTCCAACTAATTAAAATTTTTGGTTTAAGAAGAAAAATTTTGCTTAATTGACAAAAGAAACTTTCATTTTGAATAAGATTTTAATTGTTTTAGGTAAAAATGTATCAACGTGTCAAAACTCTTACATCATAATAAATATGCCATGATCCAAATTTTTATGAGAGACTCTACTTCTAAAAATAGTGTTCTAAATTTTTAATAAGAAACTAAGAAATACAGCCCTTACAAGTACAGTTTGAAGAGGATGAATATAAGTGTGTATTGAACAGAGCTATTTTCAAGTGTATTAAACAAAAGACACAAGCACACACAGAAACAGGTAGTAATGGAAAAATCATAACTATAGTGAGTAATAAGCATTTCCTTTTTTCTAAAAATCTGTTTTATTGTAGATTTAGAAGGAGGTTTTATCAAGAGTATAATTTTATTTCTTGTATTCATTCGAATCCGGTGGATAGGAACCGCTTTTCATCCATACAAAAAAACTATGTCTAGCATCGTATTATATCCAGCTTTCTACGAATATAAAAATGTACAATCATAAGATTAAAACCACTTTTTAAGCCCATGCCTTCGGCACCTCGGGGCTATAAAAACTGATTTTAATCTTATAATTGTACATTCTATATCCACGCAAAGCTGTTTATAATACGATGAAAGAAATAACTATTATTAGCTGTACATTTTAACAACAATTTAGCATTACTACCATTATCCAAATAATTTTTGCTAGATATACTTTAAATTTTTCTAGTCTACAATTTAGTATTAAAATATTCAAAATGTTTCCAAATGTTTAAATATTAAGAATAAGATAGACTTATTTTACTCCTGCTGTTAAAACTAATGTTGACTTATTCCAATAATCATTCCACAAAGTACTTGACATTCTATTTAACTCAGAGAAGTGTCTGGTTATACTGTAGCAAATATTTAGCAGCTAACTATTATTTCATTTAGATACTGCTTTGTATTACAGATACATTTTTAAATGAGGAATAAGAAATGACCTCTATAAAGAAAATAGAATTGAACTCATTCTAACCCTTATAATTACAATTGGAAGAACAGTACATTAGGAACAAATTGCTTTCTTGAGTTCAAGAAACTTTTAAGTTTGAAACTTTACTTTTTCTTCTGAAATGCAGGACTTTCATTTTGTCTTGCTTTTTTTCTTGCAAACAGTTTACTTAGAAATTTAAAGTTAAACTTGTAGATAAATATTATTTACAATGATGACATTCTGAAGTACATTTCATTAAATTGTAATCTGATTAGACTTTCAAATTTGAAAGATTCCTAAATCCTAAAAAATCTAATTTACAATGCCTTAGGATTGAGATTATGATATTAGTTAATTAGCAGGTTTCTTAAAGATATCCTAATGTGAAATCATTCTTAGTTGTTATTATCTATGTTTTAAATGATTTGCTATGAGTAACCCACAAACATCAAACATCATATCTCCTTATTGATGCTTTAGATTTTGTGTATGGGGGTATGTTCTATGCAATATGTGTGTATCATGACTTTGTTGTTGGAATTCATGCAAATCTGTGTGTTTACATTTGTCATGGATTAAAGACTTTATTAATAATAATTACTAATGATAAACATATTGGTACAATTAATTGAGTAATCTGACAAAATGTCTAATTTCGTAGTCTATTGGCACTGGACAATTTATAAGACTTTGGCTTACATTAGATAAAGTTTAATGAACATAGCAAGTAAAGACTAAAAATAATTTAAAACATTAAAAGTTTGTAAATTGGTCATGCAACTTTTTTTGTGAATTCTATAAAAACTATTAATATATATTTTTATTTTTAGTAGAATAGGTGACTATAAGCTGAAAAGATGCTTATCTGTACCTTCAATGTAGAGTATCTTAAATATCAAGAATAATTTGTTTTTCCTATATTCCTGTTCCACAAATGTATGCAAAGTGCATGAAGTTGTATTATATACTTTGATAAACAAAGCTGGCATATTCATCATACCTTCAGCTAACTCCTAGAGGTCTATGTCTTCTCTCTGTGCATTAGTATTGGGATATATCAAGGTTAGACATAACAATGTCTAGAATTCAGAATTCATCAGGGATTCAGAAGTATACTCTAAACTTTTGGTTCATTTATAAGCTTGCAAAAAGAGGTGTCTACATCCCCCTGAAACAAGATCTTAGGGAGAAAGTGCCCTGGTAGAACTCAATATAGACCTCCGGGTTCATTTGATACATAAAAGATTTGTTTGTCTTCTTAGAAATAAATGCAAATTATAAACTGTGAAATGTTTTTATTGACTTGTAAATATTAAAGAAAAGAAAGGGTTTTAAATTTAATAGTCATCATTGTTTTCTTAATTTTGTGTTCCTTCCACATAAAACATTCCTACCACATAAAAACATAAGTAGGAGAGATAATAATTTATGAAAATAGGATATAAAATTTAAATAGAATCTATAATAACCAAGTTCAAAATTATTTTGATTAGATTGTATATAAACTTGGTTACTTTAGCTATTCTTTGAACTATAGTCAAATATTGAGTGTTTATATAAATTTTGGAAAAAATATACTTTTTTATTAAATATTTTGAACAGATACCTGACTGACACCATTTAATTTTATTTTTACCTTAAGTTAAGCTGTACAGTTTTTAGGTTTATAAAGATTTAAAACAGTTGAAGTAAGAAATTTAAAAAAAAATCAAATTTTAATCTTACATATTAGTACAATTCTGTTTTGAAATCTCTTAATTTTTAGAATGTTCAATTGTTTTTAAAATTATTGTATAAATTAAAATTTAGGTAGATATTTGAAATTTTAACTAGAGTATCAATAAATAATACTATATTATCATTTTTAAACAAAGATATTTTGAATGTGTCAAATGAAGCAACCTTGCAAAACTGTCTTATTTCTTATAAAATATTGAATCATCTGCCTATTATATACAATTCATTTATTGCTTTTGAAAGTTAATGATAATATTTTTTTGATATATCTAACTACTTTTTAGTTGTTATGTTACAATTAATGAATTTGTTAATATTTAGAAAAACTTTAGGTATACATATATGATTTCCTATAATTGTAAAACGATTTTAGTTGTCCAATGAAATAGATTATAAAAGTTTTAAGGATTTATTTGTGTAATTAGGGATTTTTTTGCGTTTTTCAGCTATTTTTACCTTTTCTGCCTTCCATACATACAACTTGGTATTTTATGAAAAATAATTTTGGAAGTTGCTATTCTTGTTGAAATATATTGGTAATCCTTGACACAAATTTTATTGAGTATTGTAATGACATATTTAGTCTGAATGGCCAGAGAAAGGAGAAAATTGTACAGCAATAACCATCCAATGATCAGTGGAGCACTTGTAACCCATTTTCCAGTATTGCTTCGAAACTAATTAATATCCGGTGTATAGTGATAGTTTGGGGAGGGAGGGGGACATTGGGCTGTTATTACACTAGTCCCCAAAGTTTTATGATACCGTTTTCTTATCCGTTGGCTCAACAACTTTCAGGACTTTTCTCGCTTGCATTCATTCGTTATCCGGTAGATTAGAAACGGTGCTCAGCCATACTGAAAAATTATGTATAGCATCGTATTATATCTAGTTTTCAACAAATATAAAAGTGTCAAAATTAAAACCAGTTTTTAGCACTTGCCTGCGGTATTTCGGGAATAAAAAACTGTTTTAATCTTATAATTGTACAACTTAATATCAGCGGAAATCTGTTTATAATACTTTGCAATAAATAACAATTCCACTATTCTTAGTTTTTGCTTTAATGTCTTTATAAAACTTATCCTATTTAAGGTAAAATAAGATTTTAAAGGGCGCGCAATATTTTCCTTAAGCTGTGAGTAATTGTATTTAGAGAATAAAATAAAATAAATTAAGGAGTGTGTGTGTGTGTGTGAGGGGGGTGAGGTTATATATCATCCACTAAATATCAAACAGATATAAAAATAAAGTATTTTTCAACAGGAACTAACACAAGGACATCAAGTTGATAGGAAGCCTAGGTTCTCGTATAACTACTGGACCCTAAAGTTAAAAAATTTATCACACCCAAAAAAATGTTTATTTTGGTAACAAATATCAAAAGTGATGCAGAGAAGATACTTGATGCTAAGATCGAAGCCACTAATAATTTACGTAAAAAAAGTGTACACCATTTATAGTCAAATAAGCTAACCTTGTTGAGTTTCCATTTTAATAGATGTTGCATTAAATTTTGACAAGTTTTGCCATTTTCACGGCAAAAAAAATTAAAGCCAATTTCAGGGAAAGGGATATGGAAACAGAAGAAAAATTTTCTCCTTCAATATTTCGAACAGCCTTTCTAATGTATTTTATATTCCAACCCTATAAAGGCAGCTTGAGAGAGGAAGAATATCCCTAACTTTGTAAACTTGTGGCTTTAATGGCTGTTGTTTTTTTGCCGTGTTTCAAAACAGAACGGAAGAACAGTTAGAGGGAATTTTTTTCTTTCTTTAGATGGTGAATTCCTGTCCCTGACAAAGTTGCCAGGGCACCAGAAGGACGTAATTTCATAACTTTTAATTGCTACTTGTTAAATACAGAGTTTTCTAAACATATTTTTTGGTTTTTACTAAAAAATTAACAATTTTAAATCGATTTAATTGTAATTTTTCTTTCTCCTCCTTCAACCTACGAACATGAGCCCCTAGATGTTAGGGGCGCAGCATATAGTGCAGTATTAACAATAAAGAATTTACCATAACGTAAAGCTAAAAGATTTCTACGGTCTGAAAACGAAAATTTTAAGGATTTTGTTCCCTTAAAAGTTTAGAAGAGAGTAAAATCCTGTGCTTTAAAAAAGTAAGTCGGTTTTAATCATACTTTATCAAGAAGTCCGAATGTATATTTTTTAAAACACAACGATTTGTTGGATAATTTGACACAATTTTTTCTCAGATATTATCAAAAGTACAGTCACTCTGTTTTTGCAATATTCTTTGTTTGTCTGGTTTATTGAACTTTTATGATGATGTCATCCTTGTTTTTTTTTCCAGTCTACCTCTTATTGTACCTTTTACGTATTTTATGTGTGGGTAGATGATCTTATAAGAGCTCTTATGTAAATCCAAATATAATCTACTTCTTTACAATTAGTTTTATCAGGGATAAAAGAAAGGATAAGTTAAAGAATTAGAAAAAGCTACATATGTATTTTTCTTATGTAGAATACTTTTGACATAAGGAAAAGACATTAACAAACAAAGAAATATTAATTTCTTATACAAAGATACTAGTTAAGAAATGCTGAAATTAAGAATAAATTATCTAATCTCAGATTATTATTGCATAGATATTAAGAATATTATCCAGAAGTCTCTTCTTTTGCTTTCTTGCATGGCAACGTACTTTTATGTGGAAACAAGACTAATTTGGTCTTACTCCAACAAGGATGCCTCTAATGTACAAACTCATCCTTGTTTGATAAACTTACTTGAAATTTCACTACCTAAGGAAATGAGCATCTATAGCATATTAATAACAATTTTCCCTATATGAAAAAGTCTGAAATATGTGAAATAGTTTCCTTCTACTCAACTTTACCCATTATCAGACAATCCGATATAGTGGATTTGTTACAAGATTGCTACATTTTTTTTAGTAGAGCAGCTACTAAATAAGTGGAATTTCAAAGCCATTTCCGTAGATAAGATTCAAACAAAAAAACTCCATTATTGGTGACATGTATGTGTGGGTAAAATTCCAATTTATCCTTAATATAAAGAACATTCCAAAATCACTTTTTCTGATATTTTCATCCATTAATTGAGTTTTCTTGTTATTGCTACGAAATTTTAGAAAATTAAAATTATATTATATTAGCGGTTTTTTATTCCAGAGAATACAAAAATTTTGTTAAATCATAGCCACGCAAATTCTGATAAACTTTCTAAATAGAAAAGGAATTGTTTTAATTGTTTTTAGATAAAGAAAGATATCTTATCCTAAAGATTATCTAAGTTTTTTTTTACAAAAGTTTTAAAAAATATAAATGGTCTAATTATTTTTAATAAATCTTCTAAAAAATTATTTAATTTTAAAATTGCTAACAGCTATGTCAACTCCTTAAAACCTTGTTTATCGAATGTTACTTTAAAGTCAAACTGTCAGTTAAAATAATATCCTATTATATAAAGTGGTAGGCTTTTTTGTCTGTAGCGAAGGATCTCGCAAAACGCTGAACCGATATGGTTCTTTTTTAACATCGATCTTATAAGTCCAGGAAAGGTTTTCAACTAGATATTTAGGTATACCAGACCTCCTATTATAAATCTCCCCTAGAAAAAAGTACCACCTCTCTTTACTTATAAAACTAGAATAAAATGGAGGGGGGGAGGGGGTAGCGTTTACTTCCTCCCACCTTAAATGCCCCTAAATGCTTCTAGGGGCGTAGCTGCTTGTATAATTTTAGTAGTAATTAATGTTTATTGTTAAGAGCAAAATATTACATAGGTTATATTTGGTTGTTCTTTTAGTGGAAGCTTCTTAATGGTTCAATGGATGTTTCTGGCTTTTTTCAAGCTTACCATGAATTAATCAAAGATGCTTTAAACGGATTCTTTATTTTTTGCTTCTAAAAATCATTTTTCTTGACATCTAAATCCTGGTTTTGGATTTAAATATTTATTTCGTAATTTATGTAATATACTAAATATTTTTATCTTAATCTAATGAAAGTAAAAAAGAGTAAACAGGTACGTCTTGCTTTTATCCAATAGAAAATGCAAAAGTTTTTTCTTTGATGTCTTTTCGACACATGAACAAAAGAATATTGGAGTTATGTAAGAGAATTCTATTTGGCTACATAAATGTCTAATTTACAATTGTTCTAATTTTTGCAATTTATAAAGAACTTTTAATTCGGGTCAATTGTTATTTTAACTTTTTCTCTTTAAGTTAAAATATTTACGTATGTTTAAAAAGAGGGGTTTTTGTCAGTTAAGATCTTGATAAGGACTGAACATATTAAGTTCACCATTGCATTGGAGGGTATCTTTACATAATTCCCGCGAATGTTTTAGGTCTTTATTGTCTGCAGAAAACTGATAAATTTCTATTCTTACCTGTAAAGTGGTTTAGAAGCATTGTCCTTGAACCAGAGGATTAGGAAGATATCGTCCTGACTTCCTGTCGCCTTCACATCACACGGTAGAAAGGCCTGAGAACCTAAAAAAGTAATTTATAGATTTATTTACGATTACCTGAACTGAAATTTCTATCATTAATTAGCTACTAACTAACAAACAGACCCTCCATTTTCAATTTTAGTTTTAAATGAAAAAACATATTTTTTTCCAATGGCGATTTCTCTTGGAAAGATAGTTATAAATATAATAAACTTCACTGTGTAAGCGAGATCTTTCGATGCACATACACACAGACATCATTTTACTTCTATATAAGAATTTTACACAAATATTTGTGAATTTTTAGTTGTTAATTAAAACAAACCAATTAAACATTACAAAATATCCTAATAGAAAAATGAATTAAGCAACATATGATACTAGCTGCTTCATCCCCAGCCTCTAGGAAGGTTACATAAATAGCCTAAAACTTGGGGAAAAACTGAAGCATTCCTAAAATTTTCAACTCAAGTAGTTCAGTAGTTATTAAAATCTTTAGCTCAGACCCAAAAAGCTTATATATCAGGATTGCAGTACTTTTGATGGACATGTTACAAATATACGCGAGTTTTATAAATGCTACGATATAAAAAATTGCTCGAATATTCAAGATACTACCTACACATTTAATATTTCTAAAAAATGCATATGAGTAGCCAGTTTGTTTTACTTTATTATCCAAGCACATCTTTACATAATATTTTATAACAGAAAATCCATGTAACTTCCATGTTGCATCTTGAAGAGGTCAGTACCCTGTTTAATAACCTAATAAATTTTTTGCACTCCCGTAATCACTGACATGGGTATGTCTTCTGAAAATAAACCTGAGCAGGTTTTTATGGGTAAAGCTACGCTGACGTTACGTATGTCTGAACGTCCGACTGAATCCCGCTCAATATAATCTTTAAATCAGTTCATATACACATGCAGTCTAACGTTCAATAAATACACAGTCAATTATATGCTTTATCGACGCAGCATAAACTACAGTGTCTACTTATTCTGACTAAAGTTGGTTTAAGTTATTTTTGAGGCCTTTGAATTGTATTTTTATCAGTAAGGAAAGGGACAATGGGCTGTTTATTAAACTAGTCCCAACAGTTTTATAATAACGTTTTCTAATTCATTGACCAAACAACTTTGGGGACTTTTATCTTGATTTTTTATTTGCTTCAATAAGTTCAGTGTCCAAACGTTTCAACCACTGATTTAAATCTACAGAAGGAAAAGATTGTTTATCATCATTGGAGACATATATCAATTTATTGTCCATTGTCTTTTCCCTTAAGATCCCTGATTTTAATGGTTACTTTTTTGTTGAGAATGTGTATCCGCTCCTTTGCAAGTAATACATTACTTGATAGTCTTATTTGAGACAGATTTTCCAGTTTAGCTTGATACAAAAATAAATCTCTTTTTTTAGCCCTAAAAATGCATAGCTAGATATATTATACCAAACTGTTAGAAAACTGAGAAACATTTTTTAACATTTTAGTAGCTGATCTACTTTAAAAGCTTTCATATGAAATTGTTGGATAGTTGGTAAGTCTATCAGTTTATCAAATGTAGGATTATCAAACTTAGAATTCATATATAATTGTTTTGGTCCAATATTTTTAAAAGTAATCTTCGCTGATAAATTGTTGATGTGTATATACGTTGAATATAAGATTACATAGTTTATACCCTTTTTAAATTGTACCTAAGAATCAAATAGTTAGAAGTTTGAAGTCGATAGGACAATTTCAACATGTTAAATTAATGATAAGAGCTACCCCTTTCAGACAGACGGACGGCGTGATCCTAATTGGAGAAAAGCTTTACTTTAAAGAAAATAATATATTTGTCCGTTTGTACCGAAAGTTCTCCCTGGTATCTGAACCAATTGGTTCCCCATGATATTGAAGCTTCTTAAATTTTTCGGGGAGGTTTTTACCAAAATCGTACCCGACAGTATAAACCCATATGATAGTTTTTGACCATTACTAGCCAGCAGTGAAAAGTTGTTTATAAAGTTGAAGAAAAAAAGTATGTGTAGACTATTCTACTTATTCTACTTAGTTGCAACAACAAGATAAAGTACCAAAAAATGTGCAGGCTTCCTTTAAACCAACAAAAAATATTGATAAACCATTTCTTTTTTATAATTTTTTTTTTCTAACATCTAATGCCCAATTTACATTTGTATCCGAAATAGTTTAGCAATACCAAGCAAAGAAAATACCCCCCCCCAAAAAAAAAAAACTGAAAATTGTAATACAGTTATCTTTATAGAAACTTTATATAAGCGTATTCTAGACAGATACTATATCAATATTATAGTGTAGAATCTTTAATTGTACATGTGCTTAAAATGTTTGTCTGTAGCAGAATAGCAAGAAAGAGGAGACAATGGGCTGTTTATTACACTAGTCCCCAAGTTTTCTTAACGTTTGATATTTCGTTTGTTATTAGTTTGCTTAAAAACTTTGGGGACTTCAGTGAATTTTTATTGGTTGGATCATAAGGTGTTTTAAGCGTTTCAACCACTAATTTTAATCTACTGAAGGGACAATATTGTGTATCATCATTAGGGATGTACATCAATTAATACTAAGCTACTAAACTAAAATTTGTTTTATTGTGGAACAACATATAGGTATAGGTGCAAAAAAATTGGCAAACTTTTTTTCTTCATTCTGCAGGTTTCCTTAGAAACAATAAATACTAACAAGATCAAGTAGGATCATAACCCGGGCACGGGCAAAAAATCTGATTTTTATCATATGATTGTAAATTTTTGTATTCGTAGAAAACTGGATATATTACGTTGCTAGACATATATTTTTTTCGTATGCATAAGAACCAGTTTAATTCCACCGGATATTAATCGTTTTCGAATAAATACGAGAAAAATACTTTAATAGGTTATACTATTACATATTTACAGAACAAGGGAAAACAATCTTATAGAAACCAATTTGCGTGTTTTAAAAACTGACACTAAAGTATTTTTAAATTGAGATATTTAAAGCACTCAAAGCTTGTATGTTAATTTAGTGCATTTTGTAGCATAGCTACCATTTATTTTACTTGTTTATATGGTTGTAAGCTTGTTTTTGCTACCAGTTAACTATTTGTACAATAATGTACAAAAAACATATTGAACAATATAATCCTACAAAGCATATTTGTCTTTTTATATGTATGTAATTACGTAAGATCTCGTTAACGGCTGAAATAATTGTTTTTGCAATTATCAGGATTTTCATGAAAGTTTATTGTTGGTTCAAGGCTGGCTTTTGGGGTTATGATATTTTTTGGTGGAATTGGAATTGGGGCGAAGGAACTAGGTAAAAAAGGAACACAAGAAAAATATATATTGATAAATTGTCTTTGGGCATTGATTTCAAGCATCGATAATTCTTTTTATTTTCCCAAATGAAACATAATAGACAAGAGCGGATGCTTTCAATAATTTGGTGTAGTTACGAATATAAGGAGTCGACCCCCTCTTTCAATTTAAGTTTTTAAAAAATCTATTTTCTTATTTTTTGAGGGGTGGGGGATTATTTTTCTAGTGGCAATTTCCCTTAGGAGGGTGGTGGTGCCCTCCCCCAAAATAGTTGTAAAACTTCCCAAGACCTATGAGAAACCTCATTGTAAAAGAGAATTATGTCGGTGGTTATCGAGATCCTTCGATACAGACAAAGAAAAGCTTACTACTTTTTATAATAGGATAAAAATTTACTTTTAACTTTTAATTATATTTAAAAAGGCTTGATTAACTTAATAGCACTAGATAAATCTAGTTAAAAATGTCATATTTTCAGTTTTCATGCAAAATCATTAAGTAATGTAAAAACTACGTAAAAGCTGAAATATCAATACTAATTACTTATTACAAAAATTACACACTAATTATACTGCAAACAGCGTTATAAAACATCCCTTCCACTTTATTGTTAATTCTATTAGTACCCAAGGATCAAAAGGGATAAGACAATTCCGGTAAACTAATGATTATTCCTAATGATGTTACACAAAATTACCGCTCCTTAGATTATTATCAGTGGTTGAAACGTTTGGACACTAATCTTAATGAACCAGCCAATCAAGATTCTGTAAAAGCCCCAAAGTTGTTTTTAGCCAACGAATAAGAAAACTGTATTAAAACTTTGGTGACTAGTGTAATAAACAGCCCAATGTCCCCTCACTCCCTGATTAGTATCCCAAACTATTACTACTGAAAAAACTAACCCCCAAAGTTAAAATAACACCCTCAAATTTTTAGCTATCATGTTTTTGCTTATATAGAACACTTTTGTCGGAAATGATAGCACACCAAACGTTTATTGTTTCGACATTTTGCAAGCATCAATTAATTATATGCTAATATAGGTCTGTCTATCTATAATACAAAGTAGAACTATGTCTGTCTGTCTGTCTGTCTGTCCGTCTGTCCGTCTGTCCGTCTGTCCGTCTGTCCGTCTGTCCGTCTGTCCGTCTGTCCGTCTGTCCGTCTGTCCGTCTGTCCGTCTGTCTGAAGCTTAAGTCTCAGTAACCACTGAACCGAAACGGCTGTGACTTATTATTCAGCGCTACTTATGCATATTCTTTATCCTTGTTAACGGATTTTCATTATTTTGCCTAGGAAAGCCAGATATATAAATGAGGAATTAATTTGTAACTCATTATAATTGGTTAACTTATTCGCATATAATTAATCTATATTATGTTCTTAGTAACTGTGCATTTGACAGTAATACATAGTTAGGAAGATAAATAATAAATTCTTATCTTAAAACCAGACAATTGTGCCCGATACTAGAAAAATAGTTTTAATCAACTTTTCTTACTTAATAATCATTAAATTATATATAATTTCTTTAAATCATCAATTAAATGTAGAAAATTATCTATTATGTAAATTAAATTATCGTTGGTTAAGTTCAGACAACCCAATCAAGATTTAAAATAGAACACCATAAGTTGGACCTTTTTTATGCCACTTTTTGTGACTATTATGAATACAGCTATTCTGTAAATATATTATATTTAAAATCTAAGAAAACTGTGGCATCATTGTCCCAACTACAAGTAATCTATCTAAACTGACCTAATTATATGTTTAATAGCTTGGAAATAATTTATGTATGCATTTCACATTAATTACAAAACCCTGGTTTATTCCATGGAATATTTACAAATTTATCAGAAGAACTTACGAAGAAGCACCTTAAAGTGCCAAATAAAAAGTGACGTCATACAATACAAATGACCAATGAAAGGCCAGTTTATATTTTACCACCGGTCAATTACAATTTATATTTGCATATCATTGATCACTTTTGTTGTATGACGTCATTTTTTATTAGGCACTTTAAGATTTAATGTTAAAGAGTTAATGCAGTTTTTGAAGATTCCTTCAACAATAAGTTTTACGTATATTAATCACAATTAGAAATTAAAGATTTATCTTTCTATCCAAAACAAAGTTATTTTTGCTTGATAATTATTAATTTTAATTAGTTTATGATTCGGAATGTTGCTTGCAATATAAATGCTATCATCCTTGCTTGTGAAATTGTAAGTTTTGATGAGGCAAAATAGATATGTAAATTATGGAGTAGCTTCTCTAAAATTTAAGTATCCTTACCTTGATCTGCAAACACTGTCTTTGGAATCACTGCAAAAAGAGATTTTATTAGTTTTATATTTTCGAAGATTTAAAAAACCTAGATTTTCGAAGATATATCCTCCTTAAGATTCTAAAAAAGGCATAAAAAATGGACCCTATGTTTCTTACTGCTTTGAGTTTTTCATATTGATCTGGAGTGGTTTGTAGCTATATAATTTTGTTATGTATTTGGATATGTTTTATATATTATAAAGGATACGGGAAATTTCGAAAAAAGAGCGCCTATACGCTAGGAGTTAGTCCAATATAACATGCCATTGCGAATATTATAAAGGGCATAATGGTTGGCTAACCAATAAATGCTATTCCATTCTCCCTGGATGTGATTTTTTGCGACAAAAATAACTTGACATTTAATTTTAATTTTCTGGTTTTCATGACGGTTCCAATTTAAAATAGAAAGTGAAATGTTTTGTTGCAATATATGACGAAAATGAGGGCTGTATAGCCGCAAATTTGGTGGATTATCCACATCCAGTCAATCCACTAAGTGTACCTAATGGCAAAAATTAACATTTCAAATATTTTAATCAATCGAAAAACAGGTTTAAAAATTCCATTTTTTAGTGAATCTTTTTCATTTACAAGCTTTCTTATTTCTTTCTTGAACCAAGTTTTTAAGCCTCAATAATGACACCAACTTATTTGCAGTTGATTGCGTCTGTCTAACCTAATAATACCAACTTGAATTAAAGCTTCACTGATTAACAAGAATTGTTTCTATTAAAACTGATGCTTTTTAAATGAAAAAAAGTAATACTGTATTTTCGTGTACAGACATACAAACATAGAGAAATTATATAACCCTCTAAAATCATCTCAATATTGATAAAATCTAACCAAAAAAGAACCCTTTTTATATATATTAAGAAACAAACGAATAGACAAACTTAATGGAGACCAACGTTTTAGATGTTCCAAAGACCATACAAATGACAAAAAAGTATTAAAACATTTTTGGAATTGGTGGAACAAGTGAAAACTAGATGACTTTTTTTATTTAAAAGGCATCAAAAATTTCTAAAGCTAAAATATACCTGGTCTTTCCATGTCTGTTAGTATGGATGAATCTGTAGTTAGAACCCATGATAACAGTATAACACCTGTGCCATCAGTTGGAATGGAGCTTAGTTTTAATAACAAGTTTTATAGACTTTCATTTATCATTAGTGGGCATAGCTGCTATTATTCAAACGATATTGTTGACATTATTAAAGTCAACTATATAGCTGACACATTATCCGCATAACATTATTTTAATGATATAACTAAACGAAGATTTGAAAATGCATGGTAATAAGATTTTATTTTAATTTGTTTTCTTCTCAACCTTTAAATGCCAAAATTGTTAGATTTTCCCTGTATAAAGTTTCACAACAAATGCCAAGATGCCATTTTCTGTGGGATATTAATGTTTTTTTTTTGTGGATTTATATATATTTATATATATTTGCAATATGTTAACATTGCAAGATGACAATTTATTATTGGTGGAAAGGTCAAATCTTTCAATGTATATCAAATGTTTTTTCACTGAAGGAAAAAAAATTTCATTCTTGACAATACAATGTTAGTACATTATTGAAAGAATATTTTTTTTTGTATGAAAGATGTCCAAAAAAAACTTTTAATGCACATCAACACTTTCCTCATACCCACAGCTTCTTTTCTCTTTTTTTCATTTCTTTTATGACTTAATTTTTATTAAGCAAATTTACACATTAGAAAGCTAAAATTCCATCAAATTAAGATTACTTATAATTAATGGACAATGCTTTTAACATTTTCTTTAAATATTCTTGGCTTCTTGCTAATTAAGAACAAAATTGTCATTTAAAATTTTTTTGATCTATTTTTGCTGTATTGAGGGACACAAATACAAAATCTATGTTTACCCAGAAAGAAAGAATAACGTCATTTATTTAGATAGAAAGGATAGAAAAACGCAATAAAAGACTAAAAGGTACCCATCACCTAAAAGACATGAAAAAACAACTTTAATGGTATTGAATAAGAATAAAAAATTGCGTTATACTAGAATATTACTTCTAAGGGGTGTGATATCAATAGCAAGAAAAAAGACAGGTTTTGCCATGTAAGATTGGTTTGTCAGTTGATATTACTTTATGATGGGTATAGAATAGAAAAATGAGAATGCTTCCCTTTATTTTTGGATGTTGTACTTCACGTTAAATTATCATGAATGATAGCCTAGCAATTAACCGGTAAATTACAGCTTTTACAAAAAAACGAAATTAATTCGAAAAAATCACGAAACCTATATGTGATTTTCAGCTGTAATGGGGGGGGGGGGAAACACTTTGACCTTTTTATCTGCCCCCCCCCAATTTTTATTTCGCTTGTTGGCTACAACTTTTCCTAGATAAATTAAGCTATTAGGATTTTTTTCAATACTATCTTGTCCAAAATGTAAATAGTCTACCCTACCATACTACACTGAGTATACGAGTGGATAACAAAAAGCGGATATCTTCCCAACTTTTGTTGATTTATGTTCCAACCTTTTTACCTAGCATTGCAATATAACAAGCGGGTTCTAACAATGTCAGGTTCATTTACAATCACATTATGATACTTAGATATAACAGACTAAAATTCTACTGTGTCATTGTAAAATTAGTTGACCAAAAAATGCGCGTAACATGACATTGTGACAAAGTGTTGCAGCCCTAGGTATACACTCAATAGTCAATATTTAATAGCCATTATATCTATAGGGCATGTTTGTAAGCATGTATGAATGTACATGTATATTGAAGCTGTTCATACATATTCCATAATCTTATAACAAGAGAAAGATAAAAGTTTACGGATAATCAATTAGTAAATTTATGTAACATTGACTTTAAAACAACATTTGATTGAGTTTATACTTCTTCTTTATAATTATATTTAGTTCTCCTTTACAATATAGCTTCTTATAGGTCCTGGGAAGGTTTATAACTATAACCACAAAACCAAGAGAAATCACCCCTAGAAAAAAAGGACATTCCCCCCCAAAAATTCTTATATTGAAAAAAAATGATTTTTTTATTACCTAATACATAATTCCTGTGAACTACATTGTAGTATAATTTAGCATTTAGTTATTTTCTGCTTTGGTAAGAAAGTAAAATTTGACCTTAACCAGAGTTATTACAGAGTTATTATTGCACAAATCTTGAAAAAGTTTTCGCAGATTTTCTACAAGGTTTTTCAAAACAACACTAAAAAAATTCATGTCAAAACTTAAAAGGATTTCTTACGTTTTATGAATAAGCTAAATTATAATATAAATTTTATTACAAAAAAATCTATTGATAGAAAGGATTGATAACAATAACGACATGAATTTTAAGGAGGATTTTGCAAAAACTATTTATTTATCGTTTTTTTTTATAAATAGGGTGGTTTTAAGTTTATGATAGGCATAAATATATCTTTATTAGTATGACCTTAAATTTTTTATAGCCACTCAACCGATTGAGTTCTCCCTTTCAGGAAGCTCATCTTAGGGCTAAAGCAGATTTTGATTCCGGTAGTTTTGGCCCAATCTCTCCCAAAAAGTAAATATTTGGTGAAGCCCCCCTTGCTTTATTTACAATTATGAATAGAATAACCACCCAAAGCAAAGTTATCAATAACAACAGTCAGCATTTTTCACATTTTATTGATAAACAATAAAAAAACTGCATTTCTTCAAATATTTTACAGAAAAATATCAATCATTGCCTTTACTAACAGTGATTTAGTGATAGGGCAATGTATCATGCATTGGTTTGGTTGTTCTAGATTTTTTTAGAAGGCCCTAATTAACTTTTATAAATTTAGCTCATCATTAAGACTTTAATGGAAGATGCGCGAATGCCGCTATTTTTAAATTATCTTAGAAGACCAATTTATCCCTATTTTGCTAGACATTACTCTTCCCTTTTTTTGTAAAAAGTGCATAAAAAAGATATTTATTCTATGTCTATATTATTTGGGAATCATAATACCTCACATTAAAAAATAAATCCAGAATGTTAATTTTTATCAAAGTTAATTTTATTAGTTGTACGAGGGGCCAGACAGTTTAGTTGCTACTACATTATGATAAGATGAAATTAAATAGCTCAGATGTATTATTCAATTAGTTTTTATTGCTTTGTTGTTTACATTTTATATATTTGTTTTTCAGTATTTATACTTTTAATTTATTTCTAAACAAAACAGTTAAAGTCAACCAATCTACTCTAAGTCTTTTAAATATAATTATTGCCATAAAAATTCAATTCCAAATAGTTTTATCCAAAAACCTTTTTTATTGTGGAATAGTTTGCAACTGTGTGTACATATCTATCATAAACATATTTGTGAAATAGTTGGGTTTACAATGCTTTCACTTCCGCATATTATCACATCCGCATAGTGCATAATATTCACAAAAAGACACAATACAATCTTTTGCGTATATAGAGAGAATTAGAGGGGTTTTACCTAAAAGTGCCTTGTTAAGCACAGAAACATTCCCCTTATTCATAAAATAAATTAGAAATAATGGCGGTGTGTAAGTGGTTTCTTAGTTGTTAGGTTTGGTCCCTCTACTAGGGTTAGGAATATAATAAAGATATTCCTTTCCTTGATAATAAATTTCTAAAGATTTTATTGTTCGAAAGGCACTTTTAAAAAGGAAAGCACTAATAAAGATAAAGGAGAATTAATAGTTTGTGCTGTTGCAATAGTACGAGGTTCTTGTGATTTAAAAATGTGAGATATGCGGGAAGTAGCTTATAATGCCTAATAAAAATGACGTCACACAATGCAAATGACCAATGATCGTCAAATATACATTTTAACATTAGTCAATAACAATGTATACTTGCTTATTATTGGTCATTTGTATAGTATGTTCTAAATTTTTATTAGGCACTATAAGCTGCTTTCATGTGAGGAATTGAATGCACATCAGATAAAGATATTAAAAATATCTTGAAAATATATCTACATAAAGTTACAATATCTTTTACCAAGTTTATTTGACACTCCGAGTGTATATGAGAATATATTTAGTAGCACAGTTACTCTACAACTTTATATACGTTTGTCCCAAATATTAAATGCATAAGTTTTTACTTCTTCCATTAATTAATTTTGCTTTTTTGGCTTTGTATTTTTGACATGTTATGGCCCAAGGGACCTTCAAGCCAGTAGTCTCAAAAAGTTTGGCTGTGTGGGACACTTTTTAATGTTTTGCATAACTTTTACATCAGATTTTTAAAAAATTCTGTCGTCCTATGTAACTTTGTCATTTTCCATTCGATTTTCTATTTTTATTATGTTCCTGAAAGACCAAGTTAGCATTTTTTATACAACTGGCTGTGCCTCAAGTCTCTAGGGGCTCCTCACCTACATACATACAGACATATATTCCCTTGCTTCAGAATATAAAATTACTGAACTGCCAATGTACTAAACTACCAATATTGTTATATAAGGAATGTATTTTGACTAAATCTTGCTTTTGTTATGTCGTATGGGTGAATTGACCCAGGACTGAACAGCCAAAATGTCAACTTAGAGGCAAGACTCTTGGTCCCTCATACCCGTGGTACAGTACATTCACCAAATTTTCTGCAATACCTATGCACAAAAATGTCCCCGGTGTTGTGTATATATAAATGTGTGTGTTGAGATATATTGAATTTAAGATAGCATTGAACTCAACCTTACTCTTAACAGGGACAAGGGAGCAGCATTATTAAAAAATGTATAGGAGCAATTTTAACCAATTAATTGAATAAACTTTTATTTTCGTTTCCTAGTAAAATCAACCCGACAAATTACATACATTTTCGAAAACTTAAACTTTATAGTTAAATTTCAATTTAACAGTTGGATGGTTGAACATGTATTCTTCCCTTAAAAAGTGTTTCAAGAAATGCTTTAAATGATTTTTTAAAAATCTAATAATTATTTATCTTTCCTTAGCATGTGACTTTACCACTGCCTAACTTTTCTAAAGAGAGTTATAAAATGACTATAAATAATCTTAGAGCAAAACTTTTGGCAAATTAAATCAAATGTAAGGTCAAACACATATAAATAAATATATATAATATGAAGTAAAGCTCTATGTTAGGTAACTTTTGGTTAATCTCGTTTCTTTGTTTTCAAAGTCATAGTATAGTTGTGATAATAAGATGATTGAAAGTTATTTTTAGCTACATTACTTCAAAGGTAGAATAATTTTTTTATCGCATCGTATTGTAAACAGCTTTCCGCGGATATAAAAATTAATTTTTTTTTCGCACCGAGAGGCTGAAGGCTAGGTCTAACAAAACTGGTTTCAATCTTATAATTGTACATGTTTATAATACCTAATCTACATTTGAAGTATAATCGTAGAAAACTGGATAATACGATACTATACATAATTTTTTAGTGTGGCTGAGAACCGTATCTAATCCACCGGATATTACTTGGTTTCGAAGCGATACTGGAAAATGATTTATTGTCATATCTCAACAATTATGAACTATTAAAGCAGAATTTTATTATGAAATTTTTGAGGGAAAAGGCTCTTTATGAATGCATTTCTTATAACCGACAGACAAAATGTGTGAAAATATACAGAACTGAGTTTCTTTACCTTTGTATCTTCTTCCAAACAAAAGAAAATTGGTATGAAGAAAATCCTAATGGTTCTAAATAAATCCATGGGTATTGTGTATTGTATTTGTTGCAAGCAAATCTATTCTTTAAGTTGAACATGTAAGTTTGGTGATTTGTTGGGTGGTAAGTATTTCAGGTTTAATGTGACAAGAGAGTTTCAAAAGAGTCTCCAAAATATTTTGAAGAAAGTCAAAGCCAAAATTTAAAAAGAAGTCTTTAATTTATTGGCATTTTAAAAAGGTATTCCCTGCTATTGGATATAATCTTCCCGCGTCAGTGTTTTATTGATATAGTTTATAGTGCACCGACCAAAAGGTCTGCTTTTTTATTCATCTTCATTCTATTCATCTATTCATCATGTTATCTGTTTATCCATCCATCATGTTACCTGTCTATCTATTTATACTATCAATTCCTCCATTCTATTATTTATCCATCTATCAGTCCATCCATCCATCCATCCAACTGAGGTAAGAATCTAATTTACAAATCCGCTTTGAAGTTGAAAAGTGAAAATATCTGGGATAAAGTTATAGGGAAAATGAGTATGTTGTACAGGGTAAAATCCAATGATTGTTTGGTTAGTCAGTCAGTGTTTGTATTTGGATGAATTGGCAGATAATTTTTGTCTGTTATCTTTTTAAAAAGTTTATGTGTTGTTATTGTTATTGTTTGATTGGAAGCTACGCTATAATGCATTCAGACCGCCTCGACCAGATCTAAAGATTTTAAACAATAAAATTTGTACACATTTATCACTCTAGAGCATCTAAGCAGACAATCTGAACCACCGAATGTCGTCTAGGCCAAGGCCCTACAGTATCTGCAATTTTTTTTTTACACTGCATTACAAATTTGTCATTTTCTAAAGTAAAATATTGTATTATTGTTAGGGCTTTGCTAGTTATGTCCATATTTATATTTTTAAAGGCATAATCCAACAGATTAAACTTTAATTAATTTTAAATAGCATAAAACCTTAAAGTATGACCTTAAATTTAAAAAAAGTACCTAACCCATTAACTTAACAGGCCAAAAAGTTGTTATGAAACAAATTTGTTGACTTGGTGACTTCCATCATGTCCGCATATATATCAACAATGTAAATCAGTAGTACTGCCAAAATCAGAAAATTTGACTCCACCAAGCCTTGTAAGTGCCATTTATTCTAATATTACATTTAAAAGATACCTATTCTTAATGACAGGCATTCAATATGTTAAGATATCAAGAATGCAAGCTTATAAAAAAAATAATCATCCGATTTTAGTATTAATCCGTTTGATGCAGTGACGGGCACAGTGTTGTAAGGAGATGCGAGCTCTAGGTCGGTGTATTACAAAAAAAACAAGAGTGGTGGATACACCCCTAGTAGGTGTCCAAATACACCCATTGAAAAGTAAAATAAGCTTACATAAATTGTTAATTCGTATTAGGGGTTTATATCAGTGAGGTCAAGAGAGATGAACACCAAAGTTTTCATATAACATTGTTGTCTGATTTTGCGATTAGCACGAATTTATTTTAGTGCGAAAAAGATGGGACAATTTGTTGACTTGACCTTAATGTGTAACTTTTTATAAACTAATACCAACAAACTTTCTTACAGCGTTACATATATTCAAACATATTCACACGTATTATTCAACCTTAAAATTTTTTTATCTACTTTTTCTAGTAGCCAAGTAACTCTATGACTAACACACCCTATGGCTAAGCTAACAGTTGCTTAAAATTATCCACTCTTACTATATAAGTATACGCTGCTGTTATGTTTTCATCATAAAATTTGTATTTCAGACCTAGAACTTTTCTTTTTATGAAAAGAAACCAGATAAAGTTTTTGGGATTGTTATTACCCACAATACTCCCCCCCCCCCCATCCCCGTTAATATGTCCTTGTTCTTCACCTTACTCTTATAACACAGAAATATCTTATTAGAAGACAAAACTGTTCTGATTATAAAATATGACAATGTCAGAGATGCAACGCATATTTTTTGCATTTGTATTTATGTACATGCATAGTATATGTGAATTTAGAATGGTGTGCCATTCTTTCTCTATCCAAAAGTTTATAAACATGTTCTCTTATAAACATTGGCAATACTTTTCATTATTTAATTTGAATCTACAGAAGGAGTAGATATAAGTTGTCGATATATCAATTATTACCACCCCCCCCCCCCCCCCCCACCATCAACCCCTCATACTCCTAGGCTTCCCATTTGACACCATTATAAACTTTGTATGCAAATATAAAACAAAAATATTTGTGGGAATGTGATAACACACCATTGGGAATATTTATTTGAACTGGATGCATTTTAATATCTTCTTAGATATTAAAAATACACACTTCAACCAGAAATATATGTTTTCAAATTGATATTGAGGGCAATTTCACTGTAACCGAAAGTGAAGCCAAAAAATGTGTTCTTGATGCTTTTTTTAGAAAGTGGTCAAGTAAGAGTAAGGCTAGCTATTTCGTAAGAGTTAAACGGTTTAGTAGGGACTTCCAAGGGGGGAGGGAGGGAAGGGGTGATTACTCTCCTTCCTCCAAACAAAAAAGCTTGGATGTCCTACGGGTTTACAATACTTTGTTTTAAAAAATTAAACTGGAGGGGGGGTATATACTCGTCGATATTAGGGAGTATACTATATTTTAATATTGATATAGAGATATACATAAATCAACAATGGAGGGAAAGTGTATAAAAAGTTGAAGTGATATTTATAAATGATTTTGGACAAAGCTGAAACATTTTTGATTATTCCAAAGACTAATCCCCCAAAAAACTGAAATATTTTTTTTATTATATATAAACTGAAATCGTGAATTACTTTTTCATTTGCTGGTTACGGGTAAAAAACTAGACATGCTAACTCCAAAAATAAAAAGTAGCATTGTTTCTAATATTTTCTATGTTTACTATTTGTAATAAAGATATGAAATTTACAATTTTGATAAAACTACTTTTATTACTATGTTAAAGGTAAACAAGACCATAACAGAAATATAATAACAATAATAGTAACCAGATAACAGGGATAAAATTGTTAAAAGAATTAGACAGAAAGATCAAGAGGATGCTCAACTCATAGTATCATATGAAAACACTTGCACTAATAGTTTCAAATTTCAATATTTTTTGTCTGTCCATTCTGTGTACATATTTTGTTTTTCTATAATACAAAGTAGCTTGTTGTCTGTCCGTCTGTCTGTCTGTCCGTCTATCTGTCTGTCCGTCTATCTGTCTGTCCGTTCGTCCCTTAAGATCTCGGTAACCACTGAACCGATCGGATTCTACTCTTCAGGGTATATACCTATTGGTCCTGTGGTGGTTTGAAGCTATTTTTTGGGGGGAGTGGGACACCCCCAACCCCCCAAAAAACAAAAAATATCCCTCTATTTAAAAAAAAGAATTTTTACGAAATTCGCTGGGTAGGTAATTGAAGATGTAAATATACCTCTTGGGGCAAAGCCCCTAGAGGCTAGAGGCGAAGCCGTTAGTCTATTTATAAAGTATTGAGTTATTCGTTACATAGTCATTATTCCAAACTAGAGTTTAAGAGAGTTTAAGCCAAAAATTTTATGAAAATTAACTTTTTTAGATCTTTAATGACATACAAATGATGTTGGAGTTGGACTATTAAACAACATTTTGACGTTGATATGGGTGAATTTGTACGCCTTTTAAGGAAGAAGTAAGTCAATAAAGACAGACGGTAAGATTTAATTATAGTTCACTGTTCCTCTTTTTAAAATTCATTATATTTACTAATATTGAAGGTTAATTTAAATGAAAAAAACTAGAGTAGCTGCGCTCCTAAAAATGAATGACAAAGCTGGAGAATTCAACAACTTATTTTCTACAACAAATGTCTGCAGGAAAAAAAACAAAAGTCTTGAATATTTCATTTTACACAAACACAAATAGAATATCAACCAGAGTGTTTACACATTTAAACAAAAAAAACTGCACCCAATAATTGAACCAAAGCCCCTAGGCCTAGCAGGGAAAAATAGTAATAAACTTACTACTGCATCCACATGTTGATACCTAGTTAAACTTATAAGAAGATCTTTATGTTGCCTATAAAAAATGAACCTTACAAAACAAATGACTAATGATAGACCAATAAAAAGACTAAATGACCAATGATAGGCCAATTAACATACTTTACTAATGACAGGCAAGTATACATTTTAATTCACCAATGGTAGGTTAGCATCACAACATTTTTTATAGTCACTATAAAAAGCTTTAACATACAATCCCTGTGGTAACAAACTTTTCCCCTCCTAATTGCATTACCTATTGACATAATGGTTGCTATTTCACCTTTTTGAATAAATAAGAAGGAAATTTAGTTTTATAAATTTAAAAAATGTAGAAGGTAGGGACACCCATATTTACATATATTCCCTTTTAACATTATTCCACCCTCTAGAATACTGTTGGTTCTAATGGACAGGAATAAAAGGAAAAAAATCCAACAAAATTATATGTCAGAAAATATTTTTTTTAGTGGCAATGGCCCTAGCCACTATGGATATTGTATTTTAAAAGAAAGAACAGAAAACCATCCCAAAACTTTAACAAGAAAGCAATAGCCTAAAACCAACACCCAAAAGCTTTGTAAGGTTTCCATAAAAAATATATTTGGTTCAGTGATAGCGAGACTTTAACACAGACAACAAAAAAAACATTTTTATAAAGGTTTCAATCTTTTAATATCTAATAATCAGCTGTTTAAGTATTTTTACATTAACATATAATTAAGTTTTAAGAATTCTGCTGTATGCCTTATATTGCTCTATCACTTAAATCCCTGGCAGTTTGCGAATCAAGGATAAGGTCCGTATTCATGATGATTATAAATTGTAGTAAATCCTTTCTTCTCATATAAAGTATATGCACTAACTTTGCTAGAGTTTTTATTTTTATAAGCTACACCTTTTTATATTTGGATCCATATAAAATAATGTCTTAAGTTATGACGTGGTGCTAAGCCGAGATTCGAACCTATCACCTCCCCTATCACGACGTGCGGATGCAATACGTGTTGAGCGACGGCCAGGACTTTTATGCATGTATTATTTTTATGTATTTTCATAAGTCAAAAGTCAATTTTTTAAGCTGTAATAAAAATCATGCATTTTAAAAAGATTTAAAATCCATAATAAAAACAATTTTTAAAAAAGGAATAAAAAGCTATCATGTCTAATTATCCCATTTCATTTTATGTTTGAGTTCTTATCTAAACTTAAATTTATTTAAACCTTTTAGTGAATAAGGGCTTATAAAAAGAGAAAAAGAAGTTGTAATATCATGATATCAAATATCTCTAATTTTTTTACAGTGTGCAATCACTTCAGTATTAGTATTATATATTCACAAAATAAACAATAGTAAATTGGTTGATAGGGAAGGCTGTTCGTTCAACAATGCTAATGAGCAAAGAATAAGAATAATTGGTTCTGATGATTTGTAATGCAATGTAGATAATAAATGAAGCTCTTTACAATGCCTATTTAAAAAATGACGCCATACAATACAAATGACCAATGATAGGCCAATAAACAGACTAAATTACCAATGAGAGGTCAGTGTACATTTTAATTGTCCAATTATAGGCCAGTATGCCGTCATTATTCATAGGCACTAGAGAACTTCACTTCGGAAGTGAACTAACACTATTTTTCTACCTTATGAATGTATTTGACAAAACCTAATACCAAAATTTGAATATTTAGAATATAGGGGAATATTCTTTTTTATGCAGTTTTCTTTAAGAAGTTTACTTTTTATTTTAAATATATATCATCTCCTCTTTCATAAAGTTTCATGTTCTGAATTTATCTCGTAAACCAAAAGTTTATTATAGGTCTTTTGCGAGGAATGCCCCAACCCCACTTCGGCAGTAACAAATCCCCCAAGAATTTTTTAAAATTAAATATTAATTCTTCAAAGCAGCAAGCTTCCAAGGTCTGCTTATTAAACAAGATTAAGCAGGTTTTAGATCACTTCAGCTTACATGTTTTCTTTTAATATTCTTAGGTGAAAAAAATACATTGGCATGTTATTTTAACAATAGATTATATCAGCTTGCACAACGCATTACTTGTTGAAAAGATACATTATTAGAAAAGTGATGAGATGCAAAAATAATCTACTTATCCCTCCGAGAGAATTGAATACATTTTTTGTGCAGATTTTATCAGATTTTTGTCAAGTACAGGTTTTATAATCACAATCAAATTTTTAAAGGGATAAGTTAAATTTAGATGACAGGCATCCAAGAGTCAGAGAATGTTTACAAGTATAAACTTACAATTGAAAATAATCGCTTAAGTACTTTTATAGGTTTAATAATATTTGATTTTAAGATTATCTTTGCTTTAAAAAAATAAAAAATAATAAAAGCCCAGATGTACAAAAATGTGATGTACAAAGGCTGCCTCAGAACTTGCATGTCTCTTCCGTCTCACTGTGACCTTTAATAAATGCCTTAATTTGCAAATATAAAATGTCAAGGGTACAATGAAGGAGGTCAATTGTTATGCATATTTTCCTTAAAGTTGTGTGTAACAGTTTAGTCAAATACGCTTATTAAGTCAAACTATTCTTAATCACGACCAAATGCATATACGCTTTATTGTACATTTGCCATTCCCTGTAACCAAGTTTTCAACAATGAATCAAGTGTCATTCTTAATTTATATAAGCATTACATTACGCAAGTAAAACATTCATTCAATTAATTCATGAACTTAAATTATTTATGAATACTGAATTATTTAGGTAACTCAGAAATAAAATTAAATTAGTGTTAAATATTCAGATTAACCCTTGGGAGAGTTTACTTACATGATTTATATTCTTTAGAAGTCTAGAAATAGTTTTTAGGAGCAAATGTGGTTCTTTACTTTTATATTTGCTTTAGTTTATCGCAAATTTACAAAATAAAATAGACTGGTATGAATCCCTGTTTAAATTCAAATTTGTAAAATAATAGGATTTGCCTCACTAATTACTATTAGTATTGTTACATTAAAATCTTGATCTTCCTCATTGTGTATTTTTTCTATTTATTAGAATCTTGCTCAATATTAAAGATAAATTTATCTGCTGTATCATAGAAAAATTCATTTGCCCTATTGTGCAAACTTGTTCTATTATATCATTTGATCTGCCTTACTGTGTAATCTAACAGGGAGCTAAAGGGATAAGACAATGGCCGATAAATTAATGTAGGTTCCCAAAGATAATACACAAAACTACCCCTTCTGTAGATAAAAATTAGTGGTTGAAACGTTTAAACACTCAACTTACTGAAGCATCTAATCAAAATTACTAAAGTTCCTAAAGTCGTTAAGCCAACGTTATAAAAACATTATTATAAAACTTTGGGGACTAGTGTAATAAACAGCCTATTGTCCCCTCTATCTCTGGTAATCTACTTATTGTAGAAGGGTTTACATAAAGTTGGTTCATAAGAAACATTATCAATCATTCCAACACACTAAAGACCGTTTCTATGGTCTAAATATTTAATAATTTAAGAGAAGTTGGCCTAACTTTAGACAGATTTAACTGTGATCTATGCAAGTATGTTAACCTTGAAATTATAATAAAAGATTTAAGCGTTAATAAAATGATTCTTACTTTGAATAAGGCAAATAAGAAACGCCAAAATTGGATGATAAGATCATTAACGTATTAACCTTAAATATTATTTTTTTTTTCGGGAGGGGAAATGCCACAACCCTCTCCCCTCCCGAATGAATGAACCCAAGCATACTTAAGGATTAAAGGCTTAAATTCATTAATAGTTGCGTAATTCTATTAGAGATGGTTCGTTTACTTACGGAACCTTGCTAAATGTTTTTTTTTCTAAATGTTTGTGTGCACATTGATTTAGTATATAGAAAGTTAGGTGAAAAGAAATAATAACAGCCTAACCCATAAATTTTAGGAAAATGTAAAATATTAAACTGTTCTTATCTTTAATGCAGCTTCTCAATAACAATCCTGTTGTGATAGAATAGAATAAGCATACATGACTTAAAATTTAGGGCGGATTCAAATCGATGTCATAAATGGAATCATCCTTATACTAAAGTAACAGGATGTCTGTGTGTGTATCTGTGTGTGTGTCTGTACCGAAGGATCTCGCTAACCGCTGAACCGATCGGGTTCTCCTTAACAGGGTAGCTTCTCATAAGTCCCGGAAAGGTTTATAACTTTTTTGGGGGAGGGTACCACCACCCTCCCAAGAGAAATGACAAAAAAATCGAAATTTTATAAAATTTAGGGGACTTCAACGTCAAATAAGGTGGTATCGTACATAAAAAATTAACTTTAACAAACAAAAACATTTAAAGTGCCACTAGAGGCCTCTAGGGGCGTAGTAGCTAGTTTTAAATATAGTAACACAGACGTTTTCCCACTCGACCCTTACTGAAAAGTAATGTGTGGATTGCAAGACTTTTGTCTGGGAGGCTTCATTGTACTTTTTATATTAATTGTTACCGCCCCTTACATTTAGGGGCTGTCCCCTTAAGAAGTGTGGAGGCAGTGTTCATTTCTAAGGTCTTCCAGGCCTACGCACACACACACAAGAAAAACTATTCGAACCCTTAACCCTCATGATCATCAACCGAACTTTTTCGATTTTATACCCAAAACATAAGAAATAAGGGGTATAGTCCTTTCCCCGACATCCCTCCATAAGGAGCGATTCTTCGTATTTTTAAAATGGCTTTTTATAGGTTATTTTAGGTTAGGTTAGGTTATATTGTGTTAGGTGATTGCCCCACATCCCTCCATAAGGAGCGATTCTTCGTATTTTTTTACAGTAGCTTTTCTCCTATTTCTAGCCCCTGCGGGGGGCTCTAACCCTGCAGGGCCAATTACCTAACCCTGTGGGGCAATCACCTAACACAATATAACCTAACCTAACCTAAAATAACCTATAAAAAGCCATTTTAAAAATACGAAGAATCGCTCCTTATGGAGGGATGTCGTGGAAAGGACTATACCCGAAATAAGTATAGTGTATATTTAGCATTTCAGTTATTTAGGATCATGGAAAGAAAACGAAGTAGCGGGTTTCTTCGTATTTTCACAGTAGCTTATGATAGGTTATTATAGGTAAGGTAATTTGCCCGGTAGGGTTAGAGTCCCCCGCAGGGGTAAGAAATAGGAGAAAAGCTACTGTGAAATACGACGAAACCCGCTACTACGTTTTCTTTTCATGATTCGTTATTTGTATTTTAAGAGTATTAAAAATCTGCTAAATTATATTATTATTATCTTGCTATTTATTATATATTATGATAAGATAATGTAATAACAAAAATGTTATTAAGTGTGTAAGTATCCATTATATTAATATTATCTATAATAATATTTGATATTTCCGCTGCTAACTTTTCTACTCCAGTGTGTATTCACTTTCGCAAATTATCACATATTCCTTTAATTCGCGAAAACTCACAAAAGCAATTCGATGAGAAGTGTTTAATCATAAACTTTAAATCTCTATATATTTAAACTTTTGTATTGTTATTATAATAGAAGGAGAATACTGTTGTATTTATATAATTAGGATTGGTCCGTCCGTCCGGAACGGTTAGCTCTTTTCGTTAATTTGGACATGTTAGAATTGCCAATTTGTCATATCGATTTCAAACTGTGCATGATAACAATTAGGTACTATTTAGAAAGCATAGCAATTCTATATTTTTTTCCAGAAAGTCCGTACGTCCATCTAAACTATGCTGATTTTTAACTTTCTCTGATAAGATTTTTTTGTATGATATCGTTACCATATTCATATAATTTTTTGAATAATAATACCTAGGACAAGAAGGTACAATGTTATAAGCGAAGCATCTCTATAATCAAGTTCCAAAAATTTATGTATGTCCTGTATTTTGCAACAAACCTACTTACAATTTTGTATAATACATGACTATTTTGCTTATTAAGTTCTGACGCTCTACAAGTTTTAATGTTCGTTTATCCGACCGTTTCAGAGCTTCGCTTTTATGGATGTTTTCATCCTTGTCTTATTAATAATTTTCTCTAATTCTAAAAGGATATCTTAATTACAACCGTTGGTTTGCTAATAAAACACTTTCTCTTTGTTCATTTGTGAAAATATAAAATAAACGAGTTGTAGCGCAGTTGGATATCACATTATTTATACTGTTCTATATTTGTTATGCAAATATTCTTGCTTTAACAAAAGTATAATGGATCATAATATTTTAGTTGTGAAAGATATTCTTTATCATCCTATTCTACAAATTATTACGTTTTTTGTGTTGAGGTTAAGATCTCAATAAATACTGAACCAATTTAGTTTTCTTTTTAGGGCAAGCTTCACATAGGTCCAGTGATGGTTTTAGGCTAATTCATTATCAGGTAATATTTTTTGGATGATTTATAGATATAACTCCTATACCTTTCTTCCCCTTTGAATAGAGTCCCTGGATGCTAGGGACGAAACCGATATTATTCCGACAATGTAAACCGATTAGGGTTGTTTACCTAGAGCTAAATATCCTTGAAATAGCAAATCTGATTCATTTTAGTTAATACAATTCTTTAGAAGTATTAGTTTAGATTTTCAACATACCTCACCTCTATATGGTAATACTTTAACAGTGATATTAGAATAAATTCGTCCATTGCAACTTTTAGTTACTTAAGAGCTGCTTTAAAAATTATAGTTGCTGCTTTAATACAACCAATTTGAATATAATTAAATCAGCGTTTACAATTAGAAGAACATCATGTTGATAATATGTCAGCAATGGTTACTTTTATTAGGCAAATATTGTCGTAAAAGATTAAATCACGTTGATAACAAAGTACTAAAATAATTATCAAGTTTACCAATCTAATAAAACATTCAAAATCACTTTTTAACCAATTACTTTCTCATAATCACTAAAAATAAACTCCACTCCCCTGAACAATAAAACATTTTGAAATATTTTCTGAAAATAGAAAAATACATTTTAAAATTATATAATATTTAACTATAAATAATCGTCAGTAAAATGTACTATAATTAGTTTTCTCGTATTCATTCGAATCCGGTGGATAAGAACCGGTTCTCATCCATACGAAAAAACTATGTCTAACATCGTATTATGTCCAGTTTTCTACGAATATAGAAATGTACAATCATAAGATACGAGAAATAACTATTAAAACATATTTATTATATATATAAAAAATATTTATTTTTTTCTGGAATAAAACTGGTTTTGAGCCATGTTATTGACAATTTTACACCAAATAGAAATATAAAGATCACAAAGGATTATTCCCTTTTTTTACCCAGGCCTTAACTGGTTTTAATAGATACATTACAATAAATATATATTATTTCATTTCTAACCTACATAAATGAACTATAATCAAATTTAGGTTCAGTAATTCCTAATTATATATCCTTCCTACTTTTTTTTAGTAGCGAAGCAACTCTATTTTTTTTGTCAATCTATCCGTCTAGCAGTCCGTACGTAACGATATGTGTGAACCATTTGATTAAAAATTTTAACAAAATAAATATATTTTTACGTAAAGATTTAATTATCCTATTAACATTTATTATACTAGCGGCTTCGCCCCTAGCCTCTAGGTGCTTTGCCCCAAGAGGTTTGATCAAACTAATTTTTCGTGTTTTAGATTTTAAAGAAGAACAGACAAACAAACAGACAAACAAACAGACAAACAAACAGACAAACAAACAGACAAACAAACAGACAAACAAACAGACAAACAAACAGACAAACAAAAAGACAAACAAACAGACAAACAAACAGACAAACAAACAGACAAACAAACAGACAAACAAACAGACAAACAAACAGACAAACAAACAGACAAACAAACAGACAAACAAACAGACAAACAAACAGACAAACAAACAGACAAACAAACAGACAAACAAACAGACAAACAAACAGACAAACAAACAGACAAACAAACAGACAAACAAACAGACAAACAAACAGACAAACAACAGACAAACAAACAGACAAACAAACAGACAAACAAACAGACAAACAAATAGACAAACAAACAGACAGACAGACATCGTTCTACTTTGTAATATAGATTATTTACACTGCCTAAGGATTTGAGAAATAATAAATAGAGAAAATATGGTTTATCAGCTGCTATGAAAGACTGATGTCTTTCACTTGAGAGTGGGTATTTAAATAACTGTGTCTTGTTATCTGTTTTAGTATTTTATTACTTTGGATTTTGTTATTCTTTTTTTTCCAGTGAAAAGAAAAAATGGTAATAAGGTTAATATTTAATTAGCCTGGATAAAAATGTTGGATGTGCATTTATCCTTAATCAGTGCAGTCTAGAACTTTAACGGGGTTTTACAATTATTTTAATGTATAATTTAACAGTTAAATAAACATGCCTTGGACTGTATCTTGGTGTTATATAGATAGAGAACAAAATGACTCTAAAAATATAACTTTAACTCATCAAAAATAAAGTTAATCTTTAGAGGACTAATCTCAAAATAATTCAATAATGAAAAAAATAAAAAATTACAAAGAGAATGTGAAATGTATAGAACAATGAAATAGTAACAAATGTATGAAAAATAAAATAGTAAACTGTAAAATAACATGTCCAGAAAATTTAAATTTGATTCAAGGGTATGTGTAATTATTAGCAATTCGTTGTAGAGGTTTATATGCTATCAACAGGGAGGAAGGAGACATTGGACTGAAAATTACCCTGTTATCAAAGGTTTTTAAAACTTGTTTCTTATTCGTTTAGCTAAAATGAAAAAAATGAGAACTTTAAATTGTGGTTGGTTGGTTTTAAACTCATAGTTTTCAATCTTTTCAACTAAAACTTCTAATCTTCAGAAGAGGTTAGTATGTTTGTCATCGTTGGGGATGCTTATCCATTTGTCATCCATTGTCTTATCCCTTAAGATTCCTGATAATCAAACTTAATTAACTCCTCAATATATTTTTTCTCTCTCTATATTTAATAACTTTATGATGAGTGCTGTGTGCTAAAAGTAGGTAAATTTATCTGACAAGAAAAATTAAATTTAAATCAATCATCTGCACTCAATATCTAATACAGTTTTTTGCTTTATCGAGTTTATTGCTTGGGTAGGAATTTTTAATAACAGATTTAATGTCTGACTGGATAAAACAGGTTTAAAAACGTGCTTCCTAACAGAATTTATGTTGACTTTTCAAAATAAAATAAAGGTTTTTGGCGCCCATTCGGATACAATTGTAACAGTTAAGTTTAAATTTGCCGTATTTTCAGATTGAATTTTCCATTAAAGAATTTTCCAATTTCCAAATATCTGTCTATCTCGCCTATGAGAAAGAGTGAAGTTATTAGTTCAGTAAATCTTTTAAATCAGAGGAAAAAGTAATTTTATTTTTGGTCTTGTCTGGCAACACAAATAAAGGGTTTATCTATTTTTTTTTTTTATAAAAAAAATATTTTATAATATGAATCTATAAATTAGTTTTAGTCAGTGTGAACTTAGCAAAACGTTTAATGAAATAAAAATCCGCGAACTAATAACTAGGGCAATGATATGATTTTACCCTACATCCCTTTTCTTGCACCTAACATTTACCAGCTGCTTAAGGTTTTTTTTACATAAAAAATAGGATAATATTTATTTAGCGTCCATTGTGAGATTGTCCATTGAGTCCCTTAATTCCTGTGACCTGGGTCACTCTTAAGAAAAGTAAAGTTAATCTTGTGTGAATCTCTACACAAATATTTTTATAAAACCACAAAAAGGTTTTCTCCTTCAGCTCCTAAAATTTTAATAAAGCTTTTAGTGGAAATTGTACCCCTAGAAAGATGCAAGAGGGGGGGAGGGGATGTCTAGTCAAGCAACCACCTTAAATTTTTATCACCCAAAAAAATATTCTTTTTCATATGGTGCAGTTAATCTAACCCAAATGAATAAAAACGTAATAGTTCAGTTGGTAAAATGTTTCGATGAAGTGGTGAACATACATCCGCTATTCATTTTTGTCATTATAGATTACAAAAGTGTTTAGTTCTTATTTTGTTTATATTTATTTAAAGCTTTTATTTGATGTTTGATTGTATAGAATCTAAAAAGAATTAAACCCTGTTTAGCAAAAATACCTTTAGAACAGACATACAGACACACACACATTCTGACACTCATAGCCTCAACTTACTGATAACTTATATTTTTCTTGGTATTGTTACACCATTACAGTACAAATTTATTTTTCTCAGTAGCGGGTCTACTCTTCAAAATATGTTGGTATGTCAATAAATATTTTTTTACTCATTAAAGAAATACAAGGGTTTTCATTCATGAGTAGCGCAGCTACAACTAGCTAACAACAATATTCTAATTTATAAAGTGATATTAGAAATCCAGATGATTAAAGACAGCGTTTTCAAATAAAAATCGCCATAAAAAATTACAGTTGATTTATGAAAGTAAATTAATTTAAAAAAAAAACAGAAAGTTGGACGAACTCATTCTACTTTTTTAAAACCTGGTCTAAATGTAGCACACACCAGAACTACTAATCCTGGTAAGATTTTATTTTATTTCAGATAATAAATCATTTTCTCTGTCTTGGTTTTGACATTGGTAAATACTTCTACTTCACACAAATTTACACAGGTCAAATTTATAAAGGAAAAACATTTGCGTGCAGAGGGGAGGGGGGCAATATTTAAATCCTTTAGACGTACAACCCTGTACATATTTAGATTCGAAAGGGTCCTTCTCGTGTGTTTAAATCCATCAATAATTTGGGAAACTACATTAACGTTTCTTAAAAATCTTTGAGTAGCACCCAACCCGACCCTTAGAGTTACGGACCAAAAAAAGAGTTGCGAAAATAAAAATAAAACATAAAGGCTGCAATTGCTAGATTAAAAGTTCTTATTTTATTTTAAAAGATAGTTATAATAACACAAACAAAATGTTTAGAACTAGATAAAAGTGAATTTATAAACACAAAGGGGTAAAAGGTTTATTTTAACTGACCATTCAAGGAAAGAAAATTTATATGGTACATACAAATCTAGTAGAATGCGATTTAAGTGTTTGATTGTTAATGATTAAAGATCTCTAAAATGACTGAATTTAGAGGTCTAAAATGTTGAAAAGCTCATGAGAAAATATGGATGACAACATCTATAAAAACTAAAGAAATTTTGACAAACGAACATTAACAAATATAGAGAAACAATATATTTAATATGTTTGTGATAAATTAAATGTTACATTTGGTTTAAAAATAGCAAACAAATTAAATGATAAAATGAACTTTCTTCAAGATACAGAGTGGTTACACATTTACAATTGTACCTAATTGTTTTGGGACTCCACTCCAGTTGAGATATTCAATGGGACTTGCCTAGATTATGGATGTTATTTTATTACGAAAAGACATATACGTAGAACAGTTTTTTTAAAGAACTTGTTCATATATTTTACATGTCTCTACGAGGAGAAAACTTTTTTGACAAGCCTCTGACAACAAAATCATTAAATATTAACACACTCAAAATCTGGGACCAAGGAATTTCTATATTTGGTTTGTAATGTTTTCTTTTGAAGCAACTTATAGTGCCTAATAAAAAAATGACGTTATACAATACAAATGGCCAATGATAGGCCAGTATGCATTGTAATAGAACAATGGTAAAATGTATACTGGCCTATCGTTGGTAATTTTGTATTGTAAGACGTCACTTATTATTAGCCACAATAAGCTATTTCTTTCTTTTAGACCATAGCATTTTCATGATTAATGTTGAAAAATTACATTGGATAAGCATTAATACCATCGTTCAAATGGCATCATCAATTATTGTTTATGTCGACTTAATAAAATTAAATAATGGTGGTCATGACTGACAATTTGTAGATATATAATGTAGTTATAGCCACATAATTGATAAACTAAATAAAAAAACTTGACTAGAGCAGTTAAAATTTATCTTTTTAAAAAAGATTTATAATCTCTATTTTTATCTTAGGCAGGTTGAGTATTGAAAAGCATTTGACGAACATTATACTTCCTCTATTTATATAAGATGTTAAGACTCTAGGGGGCTTGATGTCGCTTCGGGTACTAAGTAACTAGACCTTCTCTCCACGCACCTTGAAACATACTCCGCTTATGAATGCGGTGTAAAGCGTCCAATCGCCCATCAGACAACCAACTCTCTGAGATGCACGACCATTGTCTGAGAAGTCCCAACTGTGCATGGTAACGAGTTGCGCCTGTTTTGGGCCAAGGCATTCCCCCCATTCTAACTATTTACGTCGCGCATCTGACATAGTAGCAGTGGATACCATTTTTAACGTCTTTAGTTATGACGCGGTGTCGGACCGAGATTCGAACCTATCACCTTCCCGTCGACGAGCGGATGCGCTACGTGTTAAGCCTAGGTCGCGGGCCCCCCATTTATATAGCTCCACACAAATCTTTCAATAATTTCTATTTCAATACTTTCAATGATTTCTTTATTGTTTTTAATTTTGTTTTAAAGAAATTTAAAAACAAATAATTTAATTTTTTCTTTATATGGCTAGTAGATTTTTAAAGATTTGTATATTTTTCAATTTTTCCTATGACTACTAAACTACTCTAAAAAGATAAACGTTTACAGAGTAACCATCATACAAGACAACTAGAGTAGATTCGGTACCAAAAAATTAAATATCTATAATACAAATATAACCGATTGGATTCTACTCTTCAAGGAATATACCTACTGGTCCTGTGGTGGTTTTAGGCTATTTTCTTGCGGGTGGGACACCCCCAACCCTCCCAAAAACAAAAATCTCCCCGGCCTTTTTTTAATTATTTAAAATAGTGGTGGAGTAGGGGATCTCCAGGTAATATGTAATTATGCCCTTGGGGCAAAGCCCCTAGAGGCTAGGGACGAAGCCGCTAGTAGCATATAAAAAGAAACATAGGATTTAGGATAGACATGCTATAACAAATTTAATTTTCCTCAAATTATCCATGGAAAATTTTGAGGTTTGATTCAGGGCTAAAGGGATAGGACAATGAAAGATAAAAATATCTTCCCTAACCTCCCATAAAGATATTTTCCTTTTGTATTTGAGGTAGATAGTGTTTTGGATTTAATAGAAATAACGGACCTTTCTATTTCTACGTCTGAGTTTTGTTGAAATAGATAAAATTTATTTCTGTAAAAATTATATTTTGTTTAACTTTTCTATCTTTAACTATTTTAAATGTTTAAATGTTTAATAATCGACAATTTTGTAAAAATCTTTATATAATAGAACATCATTTTAATTATACTAAGGACTGGCCACCTTGCATCTAAAGCTCAATATTTGAGAGGTTAGTAAGGAAAAAGAAAAATAGCCTAAATCCATCTCAAGGCTTTAATATAAAAATTATGAACCTTACATCATCCTGGGACCTGTGTGAAGTACCCAAATATGGGGAACTTAACCTGTTCATCGAGATCTTAATGGACAAATGATCCTAAATATTTTAAACCTTTGCTTTTAAAATTCTAATATGTGTACTTAACGAACTGAATAGGAACAATTTCATTTTCATTGAAATAAAGATTTTAAAACCCAAGAGGATATCTAAGGAAGTTAATTGGTAGTCAGAATAATGGTGTTCTTTTGATGTAGACAAAATATTGACTTTATAGTAGCGAACCTATTCCTTATTCCTTAGTAATCATTAAACCGTCCGGTTTCTTTGTCTTTTTATTCGCCCTCAGTCATACATATAACACTTTCTTTGTCCTTAAAAATGCAGGGATCTAAAGGGATAAGACAAAATCTATTAAATTGATGTACATCCCCAATGATGATACACATAATAGCCGCTTCTATAGATTACAATTAGTTATTAAAAAGTTTTGGCACTCAACTAAATCAACCAACCAATTACAATTAGATAAAAGTCCCCAAGGTTGATAAGCCAATGAATAGGTAAAAGTTATTGTAAGACTTTGGGGACTAATAAAATAAACACTCCCCCCCCCCCCTCATGTTACAAACGACATATCAAAACGTGCAAATTGGATTGACTGCTTGCTGTTTCTAAAACTCCTCTAACTTTTTTTTGTTTATCTCTCTATCTTTGGCTGCTTCTCTTCTTTTGGATATGGATGTCATCATTTTCAAATTTGAAAGCAGCAAATAAGTGGAAGTGCCTAATAAAAAATGACGCCATAGGCATACAATACAAATGACGTCATTTTATATTAGGCACTATTTGCTTTTTCATAATTTGGCTTGCTTTGATTTTTAAATAAACACTTTAAATTTGTGAGAATGGAGGATGGATAATCAAATAGGATTAAAACAATTAGATCTCAATATCCAATTAAATCTAAATGTGCCATTTTATAACTCTTTTAAAATTTACCATTTTTAAAAAATGTGTCGTTAATATATCAATATTAGTTAGTAATTATACTATCGAACTGTTTAAAAATGTAAGTTGAAATTTTATCAGCCACTACCGCTTTTGATTAAAGCCATTGTCGACATAGACACCCTTGAAATTGGATGTCGATAGAATGGCTACAGTTTTGACAAGGTGTTTTCTTTTTTGTTCTCTTTAATTCTTCTTCATAAATCTCTTAGAGAAATAATATTTTTACAGAGGGGGTATATATGATGAAATGAGAAGCTACCAAATTAGTGTTTTGTAAGCAAAGGAATCTATTAAGAGATTAACATTTTTATACTAGGTACTAGAATTACTATTGAGGTGGGGGATATTTAAAAAACCGAAGCATTTCTACATTTAGATTAATTTGTTAGTACCTAAAACTAGATCTATAATCTAAAAATAAGTTGAATTTAGGTATGTTAGAGTCTTTTCTATATTAAAGATTTCTGTAACTACAAGGTACAATTTTGAAAGCAAATAGGTTATTATGTCCAGATTAAAATGTTCTTTTTTTTTATATTTACTTTTTTCTTCAACATGTAAAACACTGAAAAACACTATATAATTGTGGTTGTTTGTTTGTATTACTGTTTGATTTATGGATGAGTTTCCTTTAATATTGCATATTATCATCCTTGTTATACTGGGATTACTATTTTAAGGAAATGCTTTTACCCTTGGTGTTCTAGATTTATTTAAACATTGTAGACTTAAATAAGTGATTTTACACTTTAAATTCTTTTATAATATTTAAAATTAGTTAAATGTCTTTCGTGACACACAGAAAACTGTCCCGAATTTGTATTAATTTTGAGGAACAAGACTCCAGCGACGTCATATTTTTTTTCCCCAAAAAAGGGAAGGGGGGAAGAAAATCTCTTCAAAAGAGATGGGGAAAACCCCCTTTTCTCCCATCTCTTTTTTCTGAACACAGTAAAAGTGTCGGACTGATTATGACGTAACAACAAAAAATTAGCCAATGAGAGGCCATTATTGACCAATGGTAAAATTTATAGTGGCCTCTCATTGGCTAATTTTTTTTCTTATGTCATAATCAGTCCGACACTTTTACTGTGTTCCTTTTTTCTTCCCCCTTCCCTTTTTTTTCTTTCCCCCTTCCCTTTTTCGGGAAAGAAAAATATGACGTAACTGGAGTCTTGTTCCTCAAAATTAATACAAATTCGGGACAGTTTTCTATGTGTCGTCTTTCGTCCTTAAGTATCTATAGAATATCATTATTTCTTTTTGTTGATAATATATTTTATGTCATAAACCGACACAATGCCAATGATTAAATTTCAACAATGGCATGTCGAAAGTTTGTCTGTCAAAATCACTGTTGCTCCTACGGACGGACAAATATGGTTAATCATAGAGTTGCTTCGCTTCTTAAACCAAAAAATCCTACTTATTGATTTATAGACAACATGGCGTAAGACGGATAATAAGGGATAATAGTTACTTACATAGAAAATTAAATATAAATTTGTAAGAGTAAATTCTTATATATAAATATTTAAAGTAAAACAATATCATATTTAACGATAAGTAGACAATTATGATAAAGCTATGATAAAGAGTTAAAATCACGCCATAAATGCGCGAAATTATTTTTCTACCAATGAATAATGAACTTTGTAGATAGACATCCTTGTCTTGAATTAATAATTCAAAATTTTAGAAAAAATTAGTTTTGAATCAATATGAAAATAGGAAAGTTTAATCTCAAGGCCCATAACTTTTCCTTAGATGTTTAACCATATCCAAATAACATTGTTTAAATCAAACCTTTTAAAATTTTTGTAAACATAAATAAGTAATTATATTTCAAAAACGAATTCTGTTCAAATTTGATAGAAACGAAGTTTTTATGGTTATTTTGTTTGTAACAGATAAGCTACTTTTTTTCTACAAGTTTATTTCTTAGCATCCTTGATGGTAGCGTAGACATTCTATGATTAGGCTATTCCAGGGAGGGAGGGGACATTGGGCTGTTTATTACACTAGTCTCCCAGGTTTTTTAACGTTTTCTTATTCTTTTATAAAAACTTTTGGGACTTTATTGAATTTTGATTTGTTTATTCATGGAGCGTCCAAACGTTTCAACCACTAATTGTAATCTACAAAAGGGGTATTTTTGTTTAACATCATGGTTTATGTACAACAATTTATTGTCTACTGTCTTATCCCTTTATATCCCTGGGATATTCTGACCTTTTTCTAACAAAAAATCATATTCTTCTTATTACTGCACTACTGGACGTCATCGTTCTTGTTTGGTTATAAAATTATGTTCTGTTACATAAAAAAAATTGATTATTTTAAAATGTTATTTAGTGATTATTTAGGAAGATAAATGATACTGTAAAGTTGACAAAAATTGACATTAACTGTTCATAATGAAAGATAAATGGATGATAAAATCCGAAAGGAAATTCATTTCTTTTTAAAAATCTACATAATCAGTGGCATGCACAGGGTTTTATTGTAAACCTTAAGTGGACAAAAGAAGAAAAATGAAGGTTAAACCAATTTCAATAATTTTTTTTGGTGTGAAATTAAAAAAATCGAGTTTCCCTTTAAAATAATCTTTCAAACATTAAAAATTCACAAAAGTATGAATAGACAGAAAGAGAGGAAGAGAGATAGATACATATGGAAACAGAGAGGGTGGCAGAGAAAGAGAGAGAGAGGGGGAAAGAGAGAGAGAAATAAGTGACAGAGTTGATTTCATTCATGACTAAAATGAAGAATAGTATTAGCTATAAATATAATAAAGTTCCCCATAAAATAAACACAGTATTTATTTATAAACAACAAAATAACCTAATTTATTTACAAAGTCGAGTGTTAAAAATTAGAGTTGAAACTTAGATCTTTGAATGAGTAATATATACATAATAATGTTTATAACTGTTAAATCTTTTAAACAAGTGTCAAGAAATATATCCATATTCAGAATCTTGCATCTACACAATTTTACAGAAGACTATTAGGCATTAGCATACTTTTAATGTTATGTATATTATTCCTTTTCCCTTTAAATAGTTTGTATAGCTTTAAAAAAATGACTATTGATAGTTTTTTTCATCTTATAGATTTAATTAACATCGTACATAAGTATTAAAAACAAAGTACATTTCTTTATTCTATTAAAATCTCTCAACTGCTGGACTGATCGCTCCTAAAATTTAGGTTTGAGGCTATATGGTGTGTTCATCAGCCGACCCTAATACATAGATTTAAAAGAAAAACTCACCCCTCACCACCCCTTTCTAAATCTAAAAAAACGGGGAAAGGAGGTTCTTCCTTTCCCCCTGAGAAAAAGCACTAACGTTTTAACTACTTGTACTTGAGAAGTACTAATTGAAGAAAATTCCACTTGCACACGTGATCAAATGCCTTGTTAAAGTCATACTGCATTTGTCATAATTCAATAAAATAATTTTATAGAATGAATGTGAAAAATGAATTAAATCGGTGTGATGCTGTGAGTATTGGTTTAAAAGTATGACGTAACAAAAAAAATTAGCCAATGAGAGTCCACTACGCATGCCGCCATTGGTCAATAACGGCCTCTTATTGGCTAATTTTTTTTGTTACGTCATATTTTTTAAACCAATACTCACAGCATCAATCGGTGTTAATCTGATTAAATATTTAAGCATGTTAAACTATTATATATTTTATTTAATAATTCATGTATTTCTTTAAACATTAGAATTAAATTATAATTCTTATTGAGCGTAGTTATTTTATATGCTTTAAGAAATGGATTGAGGGTTGAAGTGGTGGGGGTGTCAATCAACCCTCCATATAAATTTTATCTCAAGAAAGAATAATTATCTATTACTAGAGACAGTTTCTCAAATAAGGGTGGAGGTACCCGCCTCTAAAAAAGCATAATAGTAAACCATATTGATTCATAGTTTAGCGAATTCTTGTGAAGACAGACAGAGGGACTTCCTGTAACTTTTATGTTATAAATAGTATCTTTTTATCTGGTCCTATTTTGTAAGGCTCTTTATTCATATTCTTTTAATACTTTGTTGTATATGAAAATTTTTGGATAATGGAAAGATATGAAGTAGTGTGTTTCGTCGTATTTTCACAGTGACTTTTGATTATCTTAGGTTAAATTAATGTTAATGATAGCCCCGTAGGGTTAGTAAATAGGCCCCGCAGGATTAGAGCCCCCGCAGGCGCTAGAAATAATAGAAAAGCTACTGTAAAAGTACGAGGAAACTCGCTACTTCTTTTTCTTTCTATGATCCAAATTGTTAAACATTTTTCAACTAAATATTTATCTCTGCGACATAAACTAAAGAAAGTTAAAAACACATATTATTGCAAAGCTACAATGCAAATCTTTATTGAGTATCCTAGCTATTGCAAGTAAAACAATGTTGTTAAGCTGTAAAATAAGTTTTATAATGCTATTTTAGTGTGTCATTACTGGAGGATTGCTTGTTGCAAATCTATCTTATAAGTTGTACTTTCGACTACACACCTAGAGCTCTAGGGGCACTTGAGAAAAGGGGAAGTGGGAAGTCAATCTTCCACTTTCAATTTTAGTTTAACAATAGGAAGAACGAAAACTCTTTTAGAGCGATTTATCTTCTGAGGGGGGAGATGCCCATCCAAAAAATATTATAAATTTTTCGAGGAGCAATAGGAAGCTTCATTGTATAGGAGAACCATGTTGGTTCTTTGTTAAACATATTTATATATTTTTTTGTATTTTTTGCTGCATATGGATATAGTCATCCTTTTATTATGGATGTTGTTATTTTTACTAACTCTGTCGTTCTATATTTCTTAAAAATCCAATTATAAACCAAAGTTGCTAAATATTTATTATGCACTGATTTTAAAAATTACCACTGGATTAATTAAATTAAACATTTAATAGTTAAAAATTTAAATGTTTAAAATTTAATTGAATTATCCTAAATAACATTTATTTCAATATTTCAAACTAGCGGCTTCGCCCGTAGCCTCTAGGGGCTTTGCCCCAAGAGATGGTAAAAAAAGTGTTTTTGTTTTTGGGGGGGTTGGGGGTGTCCCACCCCCCAAGAAAATAGCTTAAAACCACCACAGGACCAATAGGTAGATACCCTGAAGAGTAGAATCCGATCGGTTCAGTGGTTACCGAGATCTTAAGGGACGGACGGACAGACAGACAGACGGACAGACATTGTTCTACTTTGTATTATAGATTAAGTTCTAAAAGTTTGTAGCTTTTGGAGTTTTTTAAGATAATATAAAGCTTATAATTTATCAACCTTTACTATTGAAATGTAGACTTTCTGTGTTACTGATGTCATTTATTCATTACTTTGATTTAAAACACCAAATCATGTTATGGCTTCCCGCCTAATGTTAATACTTCCATTATTATGTAGTAATAATATCCTAATTATAGAATGGTTGCGCTACTAACCCAACCTAATGTACGTTCATTACTTTGATGAATAATTGTATTATAATTAATTAATTTAACGTATGAAGTATTCAGGTTTACAGGAATAGGAAAATAGCAGATAAAAAAATTTTTTCCAGAGAAAAAAAAATAAATCCCATTAACGAAAATTTGTTAAAGTTGCTAATGAATTTCTTTTAAAAACATTAGGTTAAAAAGAATATAAATTGTCTATCGTTTAATATTACTAAATTCAAAAATATAATTTTTTTCTTCTTAATACTATGTATAAGATTAAATGGACAATATTTTTATGTTAAACCTGTCAAAAGTCTTTAAATATAGAAACATATTGTAACAATCTATTTGTTCCTTTATCCCATGAAAACAAGGTATGTAACTAATGGGGTTTAGAGAGTACTTCATAATAGATAATTCACCTTGTTTTAGTTTTAGATCATATATTATTACTATATATCGTATTATAGACAGCTTTCCGCAGATATCAAAATGAAAAATCAAAACTAAAACCAGTTTTGTTAGCCTTGGGGGACCAAAGGCCCGGGCTAATAAAATTAGTATTAATTTTATTAGCCCGGGCCTTTAATTTTATGATTTTTATTTAATACTCGTGGAAAATTGTCTGTAATATGAGGCTCTACATTATTTTTTAGTGTGGCTGATATCCAGCGGATATTACTCGGTTTGGAAGCCATACTGGAAATATTATTATGTACTGTCTGGAATTATAAAGGAGAACGTGTAACACTAAACTTCTGATAATTTTGAGAAGTGTAGGGAATCTATACTGTCCATCTGTACTCTAGGCGTTATTAAGAAAGAGTAGGACAATGGTTGATGATGATTGATTAAATCCCCAATCATAAACCTCTATATATACTAAAATTTTAGTTTGAAAAGTTTTGATTCTGTTAGTTTGTAAACCCCAATCATGTTTTAATGATAGTTTCCAACATTCTAAATTTTTTGGGGGGGGATACCAGTAATGTCTCATTCCTGTTTTCTTTGGTAATTAAATGATAAAAATATATTTTACTCTATTATACTAATAAATGATTAATTTCACATTTAGTTCACTTTATTAAGAAGACTATCTCGAATATTAGCTAAGCAATAATCACTCTAAAATGATCAACGACACAAGGTAAAGAGTAAAGGACAGAACTTTGTTTTAGAAGTGTGTGTGTACGGGTGTGTGTATATGAGTGTGTGTGTGTGTGTGTACAATTAAGTTTAGAAACATAATCTTATCAAATTCACCAACTAACTATCTCTCTATCAAATTTTCTATCTGTCTTTCTTACTTGCTTTTCCTTTTTCTATTTCTCTTTCCCTCTCTCTTTCTTTCCTTTTTTTCCAATGCTCCTTGATATATTTCCATATTGCTAGATTTACCTATTTTACAGTAGAAGTAAAATTACGCTATAAATGAGTTATTACTATGCTTCTGACGGTTTACATTTATTTATTTTTCTTCTTTTCTTGTCTTTTTCTATTTCTTTAGTTTAAAACTACATTTACTGAATTTATGATAAATCATATTAAATTTTTAATAATATTGTTAACTGATTTTGTCACAAGCCTAACTTTAAAAATGTGGAAAGCATAAAATTATGAATTCCGCTGATTAAGCATTTATTAAATTTTATATTTCCCCCTGTGTCAACGATTACCCTTTTTTGCCCTTGCGTATTCCCCCTCCCTCAAATTTATTGAAAAACATTACTCATGTCATAAAAGGTAATCTCTCATTTTAGAAAATTTAAAATTATAATCAACCACGGATATAATTTACCATAAAAAACATTTCTTCTACCAACAGAATTAAAATTAAAATTGAAGTACAATTTAAATTAATAATACCGTTTCTATTGATATCTTTTAAAGTTGCAATTGCTGACATACTATCTAAACTACATGCAACAAATTTGCATTACTATTCTACTAAAAACCAGTATCTAACCTGTTATAATAATAATGTTAATGCTTATATAAATAAGTTAAAGAGATTCCTTTATAATATTAAATACCTACTTTACATCTAAATTTGATTTTACCGAGAGATTACAACATAGTGGTGGCCCATCACTGCCGATTTTTTTTTGTCCGCAGAATGTTCAATATTGATAACAAGGATGAAAATAGGATTAAAAAAAAGATTTTAATGCTTAGATCATTTACAAAAGTAGAGTATCAACGCATTTAATATCCAACATCATTTAGAAGTCTGAACAAAAAATACATATAAACTAGAAATTTGATTAAATAATGCTTAAAATACTTACATTTTGAAGCTTGATTATAGAGATGTACCCAATCGTCTTAGGAATCGACATTACCAAAATGAAAGGTTTGAGATGTTTATTTAAATTTAAACTGTTACAGGAATCACCTTGTAAAATTTGACATGCAATTCTAACATGCCATAATGAGACTTTAATGCTGAAGGGAAAATGGCAGTATAATAATATTCGATAATATACTTTGGGAAAATATAGCATACCGATTACAACATATTACAGCATATTAAATATTTTAAACTACATTTTTCCCATAACTTATTTAAATATTTTAGCCTATTTAAGGTTTCCCGTTTCTTAATAAAAACTAATGTTTTTTCTTCAGTATTAACTATTTTATTTACATATTTTAAATCAATATTTATTAAACTTTCAAATTGATTTTAGATAATCTTTTAATTGATATAACAAGCGCAGCTTCTCTGTAAGTAACTTACACCACCATTACGAAGCAGCTTATTGTACCCAATAAAAATGACGTCATTCAATACAAATGACCAATGCTAGGCCAGTATACCTATTTTATCATTGGTCAATTAAAATGTTTACTGGCATATCATGGGTAAGACGTCATTTTTTATTAGGCACTATAAGCTGCTTTTATGATTAAATATGGTACAATCATTTAATTTTGCTTGGTTGGTTCAATTGTTAAAACTTTTCAATTAATAATATGAATTTACAAAGGTAGTAAATTATTCATTTTTTTGTGAATGTGCAAAATAAGTGTATCAAAATGTATTACTAATAAACGTACTAAGAAAGAGAGGTAATGTCTGATTGAACCAATAAATGAATCGCATCGGAGCATACATGAAATCTCATTGGTTGAATTAAACTGAAGTTTTCTAGTTTTTTCATTAGAGTTAATTAGAGCTGTTCTTTCAACTTTTACTCGAATCAAGTCCATCACATGAAGTACTACTACTGACTTCATATTGTTGTTTCACATCAATGTTTTATCTGTCCATTAATAATAAATATGCTTCATCTATTGCAATCGTTGTAAACTAATAAAAATCCCTTTATAAATTTAAGTTAATAAAATCATATTTTTTTCTTGAGTTTCTATTAAAACAAAAAAATAATATCTCGGACTTCAAATGTACATGATTTATAATCTTCCATTCGTAATTCGTATCTATTATAAACATTTAAAATACTTAAATTCATAGTTTGTTTCATGTTTACCTCAAAATAAATTATATAAAATAAAATAACAACAAATAGCAATACAACAGTACGTTCGTTATGTTTTCAACAGGACCTAGCGTTGTAATGTGTATACACTGTACACATATGCGTAAGAAGAAAGGGCATATTTTTTTCATTTTGTTCATATAAAGAGTCAGCTGTAAATAGTCGCATTTCTTAAAATAAAGCTTTTCTCACGTAAATTATATCGTGTTAAAATTTATTTTCTAGTATAGTGAAAAGCATATTACAAATCCTTTAATAAGTTAGCTATGAATTGTTGAAATCCTTAATATAAAGTTAGCTTTCTAGAAATTATATACTCGAAAAATTTTAAAGTTTTTTGTCAGCTGGAGGAGTTCCTTCGTCAGATTTACGAAAAAGGGGTTCACACTATAGTTCTTCTCTCCTATTTCTATTGTATTACTATAAGTTTAAGAAATTAAACATTTTTCACCATCAAAATTGTTGCGCTTATAAAAATATTTTTTCTTGTGGGATAAAAAAAGTTAATAAATATAATAACAATTCTATTATGCAAAATTGTTCATAATGATATTCATTTAAAATGAACTTTGTTATTTAATAAGAAAATAAAGTTTTTTTTGTGAAAGAAAATTTACATTTTTGTGTTGGGTGGTGGTTTATATAAATTAATTAGAGACGACAGTTAGAGAAAAAGTTTTTTGCATTTTATCATGATAAATGTTACCAAGAATATGTTTTCAACAACAAATTTAGTTTTTAAATTTTAGCTGATTTTCTAAAATAATTTAGAAGATATTTTAAAACTTTGTTAACATCTTTGTTGTGTTGACACTGTAGAAGTGTTGTTTAAGTTAAGGACGTACTGACGATCAGAATAATAGACACCCTAACTATAGAGTAGGACAATTGGCGATGTAGCACAAAACTAACACACAAACACTTCAATACTCTATCATTTAAAGTACTAAAACTTATTTTGGTTATAGTGAATAAACTCTGATTGAATAGATTAGGATGAAATTACGAAATTATTACATTAATTATCAACTCACCGTGATAGCATGGAAATAAAGTTGCTAGGTAAATAAAGAGTTGCCAAACAGTACAAAATAGATTTTCCAGTACCTCTTAGAAACCGATTAATATCCGGTAGATTAGAACCGGTTCTCAGCCATACCGAAAAATTATTAATAGTATTATATTGTATCTAGTTTTCTACGAATATAAAAATTTACAATCATAAGATTTGTTTTTTAGCCCGTGCCTTCGACAATTTGGTTCTATAATAAAAGGCTATAGCCTCTTTCAAAACATGTATACACCTTCCCTGGACCTATGAGAAGCTTCACAGTTAATAAAACTGTATCTATCAATAGTAATGGAGATCCTTTGCTACACATAGACACACAAACAGGCAAGCTGTTGTATTTATAAATGGACTATCTTTTTTTGCCGCACCTACTCAAAAGTTAAGTTTATTGAAAGGAAACATTTTGAGAAGTATGTCTGTGAAACATGTTTAATATATTCCTGGTTTCATAAACTTTATTTTGAGAAGTATGTCTGTGAAACATGTATAATATGTTCCTGGTTTTATAAACTTTATTACGAATTAAAATAAGGACGAGTCAGAAACCAAGGATGACAACATCCAGATAACTAGCGATGCTTTTAAGTATGAAAGAAACCAGCAGTCTGTCTGCTCTGCCAGTAATTTAATTTTATGTCGAAAAAACATTGATCTGCTACTATATTATATACACGGCTGATTTTTTTGTGTGGAGCTTCTTTTTATAATGGATCATCTAATCTATGAATCAATTGATCCGTTTTATATCTGTAATGCTCTATAGAACATAAAGGATCATATGAAGGAAATGAAGTCATTCCTAAAAAGGACAGAAATTCCCTTCCAAAAAGGACAGAAATCATCTTCCTTTTTCTCAGATATCTCAAATATGGACAAAAATCACTCTCCTTTTTCTCACATATCTGAAAAAGAGGATAAAAATCACCTTCCTAAATCTCACTTTATCTTCCTAATTCTAAGAAAATTAACCCAATACCTCTAAGTTCTTCCTTATTCTCAGATAGCCTACCTTATTCTAAGAAATTCTTCCTTATTCTAATAAGATCTACCTTATTCTAAGAAATACTTCCTAATTCTATGACAATCTACCTTATTCTAAGACATTCTTCCTTATTCTAAGAAATTCTTCCTAATTATATGAAAATCTACCTTATTATAAGACATTCTTCCTTATTCTAAGAAATTCTTAGTTATTCTAATAAGATCTACCTTATTCTAAGAAATACTTCCTAATTCTATGAAAATCTACCATATTATAAGACATTCTTCCTTTTTCTAAGAAAATCTACCTTATTCTAAGACATTCTTCCTAATTCTATGAAAATCTATCTTATTCTAAGACATTCTTCCTTATTCTAAGAAAATCTACCTTATTCTAAGACATTCTTCCTTATTCTAAGAAAATCTACCTTATTCTAGGACATTCTTCCTTATTCTAAGAAAATCTCTTCCTAAATCTCACTTAATCTTCCTAATTATAAGAAAATTAACCCAATACCTCCTAGTTCTTCCTTATTCTCAGATAGCCTACCTTATTCTAAGAAATTCTTCCTTATTCTAATAAGATCTACCTTATTCTAAGAAATACTTCCTAATTCTATGAAAATCTACCTTATTATAAGACATTCTTCCTTATTCTAAGAAAATCTACCTTTTTCCCTCAAAGTCTTCCTTCTCATCACATATCCTTCCTTTGTCTCAGATAATTTAGCTAATTCTTGCTAATTAGACCAACCATTCCTGGGATCTTAAGCTTCAGACAGAAAAACCTTACTATTTTCTTCATATTCTACCAGGAGATGAGAAAAGTGCTGTGTTGCAATAATTTTATGTAGATCAGATTTTTTCATCCAAATAAAAAAGCTAGCTTTTTTTAAGAGTGAAAAATAAGAATGTTTTTAATTTAATGACAAACTAGCCCCTAGAGACCTCTTTAATTTTAGTGGGTTTCTAATTTTTTTTTTTTTTTTGGGGGGGGGGAGATTTTTCCTAGGGGAGATATCTCTTTAGAATGTGTTAGTACTCTCCCCCAAAATAGCTATAAACCTTCCTTTGTCTTATAAGAAGCTAAACAGTAATGAAGAACCATACTGCTTCTATATATAATATTAAAAAAATATTCTTATAAAAAAGGTAGCTTTTAGAAATTAGAAAAAAAACGTCCGTCAGCTTGGCTAGCCTGGACAAGAATTTGACTCAGCACGGCCGCCTACATGGTAAGGGAGGGCGTGTATTTTTCAAATTTTTGAAATTATTACTTTTTTGGTCTTGGTCTAATATTTTATGTGTTGGCTAGAGAAAGATTGTAAAGACTACTTGTCTTTTTCTGTTATCCTGTTATTATTAGGTTTATTTCTCTGCAAAATTATGTTAATATTATTAATAATTTTATGAATAAAAACATAAACACTAAATGTCAAAAGATACAACCAAAAAAAATACTGAATTTTCTATTATTTCTTAAGATAATTTCATACTTCTGACTGGGGTTCCTATTAAAATGTACTTTATGAATTTCCACCTCTAAAGTACAAACAAACATTTCAGGTCAAAAGATACAACTCAAACTTATCCTACACATGTTCTGATATCCCAATAAACATAAGGAAATATATGTGAGAAAAACCAAGATTTTGAGAGAATAAGGAAGGGGAAAAGGCAGAATTTATATATTCTCTATACCTCTATTTCAGTTATGATATCCCAATATAAATTAGGAAAATTATCTGAGAAAAAGGAAGAATTAGGGGAATTAAGGAAGAACTTCTTAGAAAAAGCTAGGTTATCTGAAAATAAGAGAGAATTAGTAAGGAAAAGGAAGAAGTTCTTAGAATAAGCTAGATTTTCTTAGAATAAGGAAGAATGTCTTAGAATAAGGTAGATTGTCTTAGAATAAGGAAGAATGTCTTATAATAAGGTAGATTTTCATAGAATTAGGAAGTATTTCTTAGAATAAGGTAGATCTTATTAGAATAAGAAAGAATTTCTTAGAATAAGGAAGAATATCTTAGAATAAGGTAGAATTTCTTAGAATAAGGAAGAATGTCTTAGAATAAGGTAGATTTTCTTAGAATAAGGAAGAATGTCTTAGAATAAAGTAGATTTTCATAGAATTAGGAAGTATTTCTTAGAATAAGGTAGATCTTATTAGAATAAGGAAGAATTTCTTAGAATAAGGAAGAATGTCTTAGAATAAGGTAGATTATCTTAGAAAAAGGAAGAATGTCTTAGAATAAGGTAGATTCTCATAGAATTAGGAAGTATTTCTTAGAATAAGGAAGAATTTGAAGGAATAAGGTAGACTTTCTTAGAATAAGGAAGAATTTCCTAGAATAAGGTAGGTCTTCTTAGAATAAGGGAGAATTTGTTAGAATAAGGTAGATTATCATAGAATTAGGAATTATTTCTTAGAATAAGGTAGATCTTATTAGAATAAGGAAGATTTTCTTAGAATAAGGAAGAATGTCTTAGAATAAGGTAGATTTTCATAGAATTAGGAAGTATTTCTTAGAATAAGGAAGAATTTGAGGGAATAAGGTAGATTTTCTTAGAATAAGGAAGAATTTCCTTGAATAAGTTAGGTCTTCTTAGAATAAGGGAGAATTTGTCTAATTAAGGTAGAATTTCTGAGAATAAGTAAGAATTTGGGTAAATAAGGTAGATTTATTAAGCATAGTTGTAATAGTGAGGAAAAGGAAGAATTTCTAAGAATTAGGAAGAATTTGTAAGATGGTGGACAGAGGTCACCTTCCTTTAGTGAGAATTTGTAAGATAGTGGACAGAAATCACCTTCCTTACAGAGAATTTGTAAGAAAAAGGAAAGTAAATAGCCTTCCTATACCCAAGGAAGGGAATTTCTGTCCTTTTTAGGAATGACTTCATTTTCTTCATATGATCCAACATAAATTTCTATGAAGGAAGTGCTATTTTTTTTTCTTCGCTTTGAAGTAGTTGATGTAATGAAACATACAAATATTTTTTTTAATGAGAATAAAAGTATTTATTGTCGCTTTGACTTAAACAACGCATTGGATTGTTCTTTCTAAATAAAACAAAAAAAATTGTAGCTCTATAAGGGAAAAAGGTTCTCTACCTATAGTGTAAAGTATTTATTTATATACTCCACACCACGATGCCACTATCTAATTATATGTTATATGTATGTCAACAAGGAAAAACAAAAATACAACTAAACTTCTTGGAATATATGTAAGGACTTGTTTTATTAAGAAAATTATAAGGATAATACTGCCAAAAATTAAATTTAAAAAGCTTTGCTTTTAAAAAGGAGAACGTTGAAAGATACATTTTAAGATGTACATAATTTGGTACTTCGTTAGAGAGATTTTTCAAGTGAAACAATGAAATTAAGAGGTTTCATAAAACCAAAAATAATAAGATATATTATACATCGTCCCCCCCCCCCCCCTTACAAAATAAATCAATAACATAGAAGTGATTTGACTGTGTTTTTAATAAAAATTTGAATAAAATGATAAAAAAAAATGCTAAATCAAGTCAACCAGTCCTAAATTTGATGTATAATACCCATTAGATTGTTCTTAAATATATAACTAACAATTTAAATATCTCTAATTAATTTCATAAAAGCAAATATTTTCCTTCCGTTCGTCTTTCAGGGATAAACATAAAAACAAAAGGTAAGGTAACCATTTCATGTGGATATAATTAACGAAAAGAAGATAACGAAACTTCAAAAAAAAAAAGGTTTATATCTATTAAAGCATGATCAAGGCAAGACAGACAGATAAAAAAATATAGACTAGATGTGCATGTGTCATAGGAATATTTTCTGAAAAAGTAAGCTGTCCTCTGACTGACTGTCAGACAAAGTGAAAAATAGAGTAGCCTTGCTACTAAAAAAAGGAATATATAAGACGTTTCTGGTAAATATATGAATGATGATAAGAAATGTGCTGCATTCTCCGAGCCCTTTTTATTTATGTATGTATGTGTGAGGAAAAATTTAAGGTCAAGTGATTTTAAAACATGATAACATCCATAATATAGAGGCTAACAGATCTAATTACTTAAGTAAGAAACGCACAAAGAGACCTATGAGCAAAGCAAGTATCAAAAATTTAAGTATGGACACAATAGGCAACTATATTTTAACTAAAATAATAAAGTATAAAATAAAATAGATTTTCTTTAAATGTAAAGTGTTTCTCGCTTACAAATATAAAATAAATATATAAGTAAAGGTACACAATTAGATTATTATTTTTGTTTACTTGCTAACCTGTGCAAAATAAGTATGTATATATAAAAGATAAATCCAATATATTTACTATAAAACTAGCTGCTGCTCTCCAAATAACTAGGGAAAGATATAAGGTGATGGAAAGGACAGAGAAATAGTCTTAACCTCAGACCTGTATCAAGTTTATCTTGTTCAGTTAATGTTTAAACCAAAAAACCTTACATATAATAGGATATAAACATCATAATAGTGAATAAACATAAATGGTCTTTTTTGTGGAAAAAAAACATAGCAACTCTGCAATCAGAAAGCCTGTAAGTCAATTTTATATGTTTTTCTGGAAGTATATTTAGTAGGGGGTAAAATGAGAGGTTTCAGAGGTTTGAGGGGGTAATAAAATGTTGTTTTTAAAAAAAAATTTAGGGGGGTAAAATGAGGCGGATAAACACCCCTTTACCATCACCCTTTGGACGTTTATGCTCTGTTTCTTAAAGTTTTAAGTGTACAACTCTAGATTTGTTACTCTGTTCAAAATATGAATTGCTTTGGTTTTTTACACTTTGACGTCCTTGGTAATATTGGTTGGACTATATAATAAATACACTTATGCAATGCTTTCCGACGGCCTTCACTTTAATTATATTTATTCTAATTTTCAAAATTGGTTTCTTATCACATAATAATAATGTACAGAAATTGCATCGCCTTTTTTATATTTGTTTGCAATGCACAGTGAAAGGGAACGACAATGACAATATGCGGTGATCTACAATACTTTTTTCGCCAGTTTATAATAAGGCAATAAGGCCATAAAAAAATGTATTATGAAACGAAATGTATTCCTCATAATAAGTAACAGGGTGTCTATTTTTCTGTCTATCTGTTTGCACCGAAGGATCTTGCTAACCGCTGAACCGATATGATTCTCCTTTACAGGGTAGCTTCTTATATGTCCTGGTAAGGTTTATAATTATTTTAGGGGTGGTTACAACCACCCTCCTATTAGAAATCGCCACAAGAAAAAATTACCCCCCCCCCAAAAAAAAAGTCTATACTATAAAAAATGTTGTTGAACTAATGTTTTTAAGTCTGTAGGGGAGATTTAGTCAATGAAATTAGTTTACTAATTCTTTTTCTCGAATACATATCTCTACTTCGCAATTCATATTTATTTCTCTATTGCAAACAGGGAGGAAGCGGATATTGAACTATAAACTATACTGGTCCCCAAACACGTTTATTCCATGGCTTTAGAGATTAGGTGATTTTTTCTTTATTGGGGTATACCAGTGTCCATCTTTTCCACAAATAATCTAAATTTCCTGAAGAGTTAGTTGTTTATCATAATTGAGGGTAATCATCAATTGTCTTATCCATAGTATCCCTGCATGCCAGCTAAACAACAAAAAGCAAGAGAGGAAAATAAATATGCATTTCTAAAAATAATCAACACAAAAAACGCAATCTTTTTTCTTTAAGTCGAATCGTTTTTCTTTTTTTGCAAGCAAATTGAAATTTAGTTTTTCTCTAATTTTAGGAGTCTGAGAATTATCCATTTCTATCAAGCAAAGCGAATTTTAAAGTTAACTACTAATTTAAAAGTAAGTTTATACTAAACCGTGACGTCAAAGCTTTTTTTTGGGGGGGGGGGGAGGGAATTAGGGGGTTTAAAGGTTAGGGAGGGGAGGGGAATCAATCTAATGTATACTATATATAAATGTCATAACCAGTTATTTATTGACAATAACTACCTAATTGTACATCAATTGTAGTGTAGAACTTGTTTGTCATTGATCTAAGAAAAAAATGCTGTTAACTGATTTCAAAAATAACACAAAAAACTAGTACTTCCACAGACCACGCATTGGTAAATAAAGTTATCATCATTAGTTTATTGGTTTTTAGTTTTTTTTTTACATTAACCATGAACAAATGGCTTGCTACCAATTGCGGTTTTTCTTTATTCATAATAACCTTATAAATATTCATAACTTAACACAATGGATTTTTTTCTATTTTGGAGTAAGTGTTTAATAAATCCTTGTAGCCCAGCTAAAAAATGTCTCTTTTGTAAAAAAGAATTAGTGCAAAAGTTTAATGTTATGTGGACTTTCACTGGTTCTAAAAGATAGACTATTTGCTATTATATATACTTTTTTTTTAGTTGGAATAGTTATTTATCGTATCGTATTATAGACAGCTTTCCACGCATATTGAAATGCAAAATTATAAGAATAAAACGATTTTTTAGCCCCGAGGGGTCGAAGGCCCGGACTAACAAAACAGGTATTGATTTTTAATTTAATAATTGTCTGTAATACGATGCTATACATGATTTTTTAGTATGGCTGAGAACCGGTTCTAATCCAACAGATATTAGTCGATTTCGGAGCGATGCGAGAAAATGATTTCTCCATATTTTTAATTTATTTATTTTCTAAAACTGATGGTAGTATATTGAAGAATATTGATAACCATATTCAGACTAATAAATGTCATTACCAATCATTTATTTACGCATTTTTTATTCAGGTTTTTTTTAGTGGGGTGACAGGGATATATCAGTGAGAGAGGGGACAATGGGCTGTTTATTACACTAGTCCCCATAGTATTAGAATGACTTTTTCATTCGTTGCTTTAACATTTTTGGTGAATTTTGATTGGTTTGTTAATTTGGTTAAGTGTTCAAATGTTTCTACCAGTAATTCTAATTTAAAGAAGGGGTAATTTTGTGTAACATCATTTGAGATGTACATAAATTTATCGGCCATTGTTTTATCACTTCAGATCCCTGGGTATATATCTAAAGTAAAAAAATGTATGTCTGTCTTAAGATTCTATAATAATCGTTACAGTATTTTCTATGAAGTTTTGTATGGCCTTGGAAGGTTTTATGCCATTTTTAGAGGTATTAAACAATGTCCAAAATTTAATCTTTATATTTCCAATTAAGATTTGAAAGTAATTCAATGTTTATTTTCATCAGTTAGAATTATGCTTTGCATTTAAGGAAAATGAGCAATAAAGAGGTCCAATCAATGATAAGATACATATAATTTTGTCTTTAAGAAGAGCTTCAATGAAAAGCTAATGAAAACAATTTGGTCGAAAGTAAACAGTGAATTTTGCATAATTGCAAAAAGTCCTTTTTAAGGACCATATCATTTAGGGAATATAACACAACCCCCCGAAAATACCCCAAACCTATCAATTTTACAAAGATAGGTATAACTGATTGCGAGAATAAAAAACAAATAAATTTAAACTACCATTCTCAAAATCAGGTCAATTGTAATTTAATTTGGTTTTCTACTTTTTTAGTAACAACCATTTAAAGAACAAATAAAATTTAGAACATTTTGCCATTTTTAAATTTGAATTTGTGCCTGTCCTAACATTTATTCATTTATACTCAAAATTGAAAAGTCAAGTCCTAGCAAAATTTGAAATAGGAATTTGAATTCTATATCTTTTATTTGCTTTAAATGCTTAGAATATAGTATATCTTTATTAAAAATAAATTCTTAAAAAAAATGATTTTTTTTTTATTTAATATTATATCACTAGGTAATATAACTTGTAATGAGTTGTATCACAAAAAAAATCACCAAAATTATTGCAAAAAATCTGCAAAAATTTTGTACAGGTATGCTTTCCAGAGTACATATCTTGAACAACTAAACCCTAAGCCAATGTGGTATCTATAAGAGGTCCTCTCTATCTCCTTCTCTTTTTCTCTCTCTCTCTTCCGTTCTAACTATGAGAAATCCTCTCAGAGCCAACTCCCTCCCTACCTCCCACCCCTCTTTTGAACCGGTAATTTCCCCCATTAATATTGAAAAGGGGGCAGAATCTTAAGATGGGGATACACTTCAGATTTCTCTCTCTCACCCAAACTAGGGAGAGAAATAGAAAGATAAATAGAGAGAAAAGGAGAAAAGTAGAGAGAGCGAGAGTTTAAGAAGTTGTATGTAGTGTTGAGTAAACGTAATGAAAACCAAACATAGGATGGTTTGGTAGGCCTTCAACAGACATTTCTGAAAATAAAGAAAATAAAGGATTCAAAAAACCACTAGGACAATCTAAAAGTCTTTGATTTTCGCCTGTGAATTTGTTAAATGTATATATATTTACGGCAAGAAACAACATTTGAATCATTGGAAATGGAATTGCACAGTGGATCATAGTTGTAGTTTTAACTTTTATAAATAAAAACTTAGCATTTAAGGGAGGGGGGACAGTTAAAAAGCTCGGGATTAGATAACATTTTAGAAATTCAAAAACTTAATCGGTTTTGTGGTTGGCGAGATCTTAAGAATAAAAAAAACCAACTAATTTGGGAGTAGAACCAGTTTAGACCCGCACTAAAAAAATATGGCTAATAAAATAAAGATCATAAAACTGATGAAAATTAATTGTATAATTTCATTTTACTATAATTGGAAAGCTGTCTATAATACGATACGATAAATAGCTCTTTTAAAAATTCTATTGTTGACTATAAAAATATACAACTTGATAGTACTAAAAATGTACTAAAATGTGTCACAGTGAAATGTAAAGGAGAGAAAAGATGAGTATTTGGGATGAAAAGTGAAAATGTCCGGCCACTTTATACACATATTCAGTCATACATTTATACAAGGGTAGATATAGTTAGGTAGATAGAGTGGTAAATATAGTTAGGTAGATAGAGTGGTAAATATAGTTAGGTAGATAGATGGTAAATATAGTTAGATAGATAGAATGGTAAATATAGTTAGGTAGATACATGGTAAATATAGTTAGGTAGATAGAGTGGTAAATATAGTTAGGTAGTTAGATGGTAAATATAGTTAGGTAGATAGAGTGGTAAATATAGTAAGGTAGATAGATGGTAAATATAGTTAGGTAGATAGAGTGGTAAATATAGTTAGGTAGATAGATGGTAAATATAGTTAGATAGATAGAATGGTAAATATAGTTAGGTAGATACATGGTAAATATAGTTAGGTAGATAGAGTGGTAAATATAGTTAGGTAGATAGATGGCAATTATAGTTAGATAGATAGAATGGTAAATATAGTTAGGTAGATAGAGTGGTAAATATAGTTAAGTAGATAGAGTGGTAAATACAGTTAGGTAGATAGAAGGTAAATGTAGTTAGATAGATAGAATGGTAAATATAGTTAGGTAGATAGAGTGGTAAATATAGTTAGGTAGATAGATGGTAAATATAGTTAGATAGATAGAATGGTAAATATAGTTAGGTAGATACATGGTAAATATAGTTAGGTAGATAGAGTGGTAAATATAGTTAGGTAGATAGATGGTAATTATAGTTAGATAGATAGAATGGTAAATATAGTTAGGTAGATAGAGTGGTAAATATAGTTAAGTAGATAGAGTGGTAAATATAGTTAGGTAGATAGAAGGTAAATATAGTTAGATAGATAGAATGGTAAATATAGTTAGGTAGATAGAGTGGTAAATATAGTTAGGTAGATAGATGGTAAATGTAGTTAGATAGATAGAATGGTAAATATAGTTACTAGTTAGATAGATTGGTAAATATAGTTAGGTAGATAGAGTGGTAAATATAGTTAGGTAGATAGATGGTAAATATAGTTAGATAGATAGAATGGTAAATATAGTTAGGTAGATACATGGTAAATATAGTTAGGTAGATAGAGTGGTAAATATAGTTAGGTAGTTAGATGGTAAATATAGTTAGGTAGATAGAGTGGTAAATATAGTAAGGTAGATAGATGGTAAATATAGTTAGGTAGATAGAGTGGTAAATATAGTTAGGTAGATAGATGGTAAATATAGTTAGATAGATAGAATGGTAAATATAGTTAGGTAGATACATGGTAAATATAGTTAGGTAGATAGAGTGGTAAATATAGTTAGGTAGATAGATGGCAATTATAGTTAGATAGATAGAATGGTAAATATAGTTAGGTAGATAGAGTGGTAAATATAGTTAAGTAGATAGAGTGGTAAATACAGTTAGGTAGATAGAAGGTAAATGTAGTTAGATAGATAGAATGGTAAATATAGTTAGGTAGATAGAGTGGTAAATATAGTTAGGTAGATAGATGGTAAATATAGTTAGATAGATAGAATGGTAAATATAGTTAGGTAGATACATGGTAAATATAGTTAGGTAGATAGAGTGGTAAATATAGTTAGGTAGATAGATGGTAATTATAGTTAGATAGATAGAATGGTAAATATAGTTAGGTAGATAGAGTGGTAAATATAGTTAAGTAGATAGAGTGGTAAATATAGTTAGGTAGATAGAAGGTAAATATAGTTAGATAGATAGAATGGTAAATATAGTTAGGTAGATAGAGTGGTAAATATAGTTAGGTAGATAGATGGTAAATGTAGTTAGATAGATAGAATGGTAAATATAGTTACTAGTTAGATAGATTGGTAAATATAGTTAGGTAGATAGAGTGGTAAATATAGTTAGGTAGATAGATGGTAAATATAGTTAGATAGATAGAATGGTAAATATAGTTACTAGTTAGATAGATAGAATGGTAAATATAGTTACTAGTTAGGTAGATAGATGGTAAATATAGTTAGATAGATAGATGTGTAAATATAGTAAGATAGATAGATTGTGAATATATAGTTAGGTAGATAGATTGTGAATATAAAGTTAGGTAGATGGATATGTAAATATAGTAAATATAGATGGATAAAGTCAAGGAGAAAGAAAGAGATAGAAATAAAAATTAAAAATGTTAAAAACGAGAACGAAAAAAGAAAGTAGTATTAAGAGAAAATAGAAAAGGGAAAGCGAAAAGAATAGGAAAAAATGCTAAAAAAGTGTTAGAAAAAAAGATAGATGTAAAGATTTGAAATCGATAGGACAATTATCACTTATGGATTGACGGACTGAACAAAATTGTAGAAAACTTTTGAAAAGGAAATATAGAAGAGGATGTTGCATTGAAGAAAAGTCCTAAACATTTAGCATAAAATGTGCTGACTTTTACATTTCTTTCCAAGGAGGAAATGGATTATACATACACAATTTCAAATTTCAAATGGAAGATTTGTTGCTTGACAATTTTAATAATTTTGGACGACTATATGTCCAATATAAATAGTAAGGTTTTTTTGTCTGTAGCTTAAGATTTCTAATCTAAGGAACCGATTTGGTTTTCCATTCAAGGGAAGCTTCACATAGGTCCTGGGATGGTTTTAGGCTAATTTGTATTTCAGATTCCAGTCATGAATTGGTTTTAGGCTATTTTTCTACCCTTCCCTTCTGGTTGTTAAAGGCGAAACCGCTAGTGTTTAATAGAAGGTGGTTATTATATAATATCAAATTTCTAACATATAATGTTAATAATATTAATTAACATTGAATATGGTTTTAAAGTGCCAAAGTGACCTAAAAATATATTAATAAGCTACATACTTTTGTTGACATAATAATTAAACAATTTTTAGGTCATAGTCCTAAGCGAGCTATCCCCAATATAGGTATAGCTAGCATCTGACAAAAAAAATTCCTTTTATTGCATGTTAATGAGTGAAATACTAATTCTCTACTCTTACTATTAATTCACCGTGTTTGACATTGCAGCTTATATGTAATCTTAAGATATGTAAGATATGGGACTAAAGATAATTTATCATCAATTGTCCTATACCTGTATCCCTGATCTGTTCTTTACTTTACAATTCAATCTAAAGAACAATAATTGCTCTCTCATTTTTTTCCCCTTCCCTTTAGCTCTCTCTCTCTCTCTCTTTCTCTCTCTCTCTCTCTCTCTCTTCTCTCTCTCTCTCTCTCTCTCTCTCTCTCTCTCTCTCTCTCTCTCTCTCTCTCTCTCTCTCTCTCTCTCTCTCTTCTCCATCTCATGTATAGAAAGGGATAAGAGAATGGAGATTTTATAAATATCCCCAATGAGGATATAAATCTTTAACCTTTTAACTTATTGGTTAAAAAGTTTAGACACAAATGAAGTTTATAAAACTATGGGTACCAGAATAGTTAGCAATGTCCTCTCCCTCCCTGCTGAGTTATTTCTCAATTATTTCTTCCTTCTTATTATCTATTCATTGGTGAAACAAGGATGACAACATCCATAAAAGCGAAGCACTGAAACGGTAGGACAAACGGACATTAACACTTGTATAGTGTCTAAACTGAATTATCAGAATATAAAAGTATAAGAGTCGAAGCAAAATTGTAAGTAAATTTGTTGAAAAACTTCTTGATACAGGAGTTTATGGACATACTTACATTTTTAGGATTTGATTATAGAGTTGCTTCGCTTAAAATATTGTTCTTTGTTGTCCCAGGAATCAATATACCAAAAATCAGATCAAACGGATAATTAAATCACATAAAAATTTGCTGTTAAAAAATTAGAAAAATCAACATGTTTAAAATGGACGTACGGACATTCTGGTAATGATTATAGAGTTGCTACGCTTTCTAAATCGTACCTAACTACTACAGGAATCATCATGCAAAGTTTGAAATCGATAGGACAATTCTAACATGCCTAAATTAACGAATAAAAGCTATCTATCTCGGACGGACGGACGGACGTACGGACGGACCGACCCTAATTATAGAAAAGCTTCGCTTTTAAAAAGCATTTTCCAGAAATAGAGGGGATAAGAAAACGAAATATGAAGGAACACAGCTAGTCGATATCCAAAAATAAAGATTGCCCAAAAGTTCCTTGTGTTTTAAGCCAACAAATGAAAGAACGTATTTATAAAGATATACTGGTACCCAAAGTTTTATAAACACGTTCTCTCATTCGTTGTTTTTAAAACTTTGGAGACTTTTCTAAAATTTTGACTGGCGAATAGTGTCAAAACTTTTCCATCAATGGCTTTAATTTACAGATGGAGTGATTTTGTTAAGCATAATCAATTTATCATCCATTGTCTAATCCTTCAAATTGGTGAGAAGTATAGTATATATGATAAGAAAATGTTTATATTACAAGGATGACAACATCCATAAAAGCGAAGCACTGAAACGGTAGGACAAACGGACATTAACACTTATATAGTATCTGAACTGAAAATCGGAACATAAATGTATAAATGTCGAATCAAAATTGTAGGTAAATTTGTTGAAAAACTGCTTAAAAACAGGATAATGTTTATGGACATACTTACATTTTTGGACTTGATTATAGAGTTGCTTCGCTTATAATATTGTTCTTTGTTGTCCCAGAAATCAATATACCAAAAATCAGATCAAACGGATAATTAAAACACTTGAAAATTTGTTGTTTAAAAAGTAGAAAAATCAACATGTTTAAAATGGACGTACGGACATTCTGGTAATGATTATAGAGTTGCTACGCTTTCTAAATCGTACCCAACTACTACAGGAATCATCATGCAAAGTTTGAAATCGATAGGACAATTCTAACATGCCTAAATTAACGAATAAAAGCTATCTATCTCGGACGGACGGACGTACGGACGGACGGACGGACGGACGGACCGACCCTAATTATAGAAAAGCTTCGCTTTTAAAAAGAAAATTAGACAATAGGCAGATGTAAACAAACGGACATACAGACAAGACAAAAAAACAATGTACGTTATATATCTACTATGGTGGTCCCTACCCCCAAGAGTTTTAAACCGGTGGTTTCATATATGTAGGAGTTCTAAAAAATATTTTTTTTAAAGCTCAATTTAATATGGCCATCCATATCGGAAATATCGTTTAAGTTGGTATCCCCCCCCCCCCCCCCGTCAACCTGCATTGGGCCAATACCAAGCTTTTCAAATAAAATTGTGACTACATCCAGCTCCTAAAGAAAATAGGATTCTGAATCTTGTAAATTTATACTTTATTTTGGAAACATAGTTTCTTCGTTTCCCCTTCCTAGTCATACTTAGGGAGGAATAGGACAATGGATTGTAAATTTTACTGACATCCAAATTTGTAAAAACTTATTCAATATTTATTATGTAAAAACTTATTTTCATTCATTGATTTAAAAACTTTAGTTATTTTTATTGAGTCTTAAATGTGTAGCACAAACTTTAACATTAATTTTAATGAACAGAAAAAGATTATTTTACTTACAATAATTTAGGATTTTCTTCAATTAATCTGCCATTGTCCTATCCCTTGAGATCCCTGGTAATACTTGACATTTAACGCTATTGATAGTCATAACATTATTATTTTGGCACAGCTAGCAAACTAATTTACCTAAACAATCCAAACAATGGGGGACAAGGATCAGGGATATCTCTTGTACAAATTAGAATGATGTCTGTCCGTCCGTCTGTCTGACTGGAGCTTAAGATATCGATAACCACTGAACCGAATAGGCTCTACTCTTCATGTCTTGCAGTGTAGAACCTCTCAATCATTAGAACACAATAATATTTTGAATTATACATGAAGAACATGGTTAGAGTAGTACATATTTCGCCTTAGTTTAGGAAACAATCAATCCAATAGTAAGGGGATTGGGAGGGTCCCAACGCCCAACACAATAGCTTAAAACCACCACATGACCAGTAGGTACATTCTCTGAAGAGTTAAGTCCCATCGGTCTAGCGGTTACTGAGATCTTAAGCTTCAAACAGACTGACAGACATCAAGATACTTTGTATTATAGATTATGTTTTTTCCAAGTTTTTGTCGTCTTGTTTCTTCAATCCATATTTTAGAAATAAGGTTTTTTATCCCTTTATAAGGATAGTATAGTAGGAAGTTACAAGTAAAGAGATAGTATATTAATAAATTACGATTGTAAATTAGAGATTGTATAATCTTAAACAAAGACAATTATATGGATTAGCAGCACAGAAAAGTAAATTTATTACGATTCCAAAATTATATATTGTAGACTTTAATTAAAGTTAAAATAAGCAGAAAGATAGTTCTATCATAAATGACGTTTATTGGCCTATCATTTGTCATTTGTAATGTACGACGTCATATTTACATTTCACATTTTATGTAAAAAGCTGGTTCACGTAAAACTTTTTGTTTTGTAATTAACATTAGCAAATCAACGAGAACTGATAATTTATGTCAGTTTGACATTTGTATAGCATTTGACAAAAATATGTTTCTAAGAAATAATTTTCTATTTGATGGAAAAGACTATTATGAAACAATTGAAAAGTAACCATTACATTTATAAATAAATATTTATCTATGATGTAATGTAATTATATAACTTTGAACCTATTGTAAGCATCCAAAGAAATTAAAAAGGTCAATAAGTTTCTGTGGTTATTTGCTTAAAATTTGGTAACTTTACAAAGTGTCTCAAAAATCAGCCATGTGAGGGAGATGAGAGGAAACCCCCCTTAAAAACGAGATGGATAATCTCCCATTTTTATGACGTCACATGGCTACTTTTTGAGACACTTTGTAAAGTTACTAAAATTTGAACACAGTAAAAGTGTCTGACTGATTATGACGTAACAAAAAAAATTAGCCAGTGAGAGGCCATTATTGACCAATGGTAAAATTTATAGTGGCCTCGCATTGGCTAATTTTTTTTGTTACGTCATAATCAGTCAGACACTTTTACTGTGTTCCTAAAATTTGTCCAAGAGTATGTAGTAAGTAAAACTGTTACGTTCTTTAGAAAAGTACCTATCCAATTGGTATTAGTTTTATTTAAAAAAAAAACGTATTACTTCGCCCCTATTGGTGGACAGGGGATCTTCCCCCCCCCCCCATACATTTTTTTGTGAAATCATTAATTTGTGAGGAGGAAGGGGGGAGTAACTTTCAGGGCAGGGGTGTTCCCCTCCCAAAAATATAATATGACATTGACCAGTACATAGTAAATTACCGGAAAAGTTTATCCAAATCCACCAACAGTTTTGATATCTTTAACTTCATCCTTACAGACAAACGGACAGACAGTCAAACATCATTTTACTTTGTATTATAGATAGAGATTTAAGATTTTATATCAATGGTTCTCTTTCGCTTCAGACTATTTACTTTTTTTTTGTCTAGTTGTAAAATTGAAGTCAAATACAAAAAGAGAGAGAGTAACATAGTAACATATGGTAGATATTATAAAACTTTTTAGCATCAAACATTTTATATTTTACTCATGTCTGTATGGTATGTATTTATAAACGTCCCAGCTACGTCTTTGATGTTTTTTCTGATTTTGTTCTTTCTCTTTTTTCAGCTTTCTTTCTATTAAAAAGATTAACCTTTCCATTTTCCAATTTTGTTTTCTGAGACCATTTACGAATTCAGTGGTAGCAATTGGGAAAGATTGCGACTTGAATGTTGCTACTTATGGTTAGAACTGGATAATCATTATCTTAACAAATTAAATTTAAAAAAAATATATATTGAATATATCCTATAATATAAAGCAGTTGAGTTTTTTTGTGTCTGAATTTAAAAATAAAATTTGTTGTACTTTTTAGGTTAGCTTAATAAATATCTTTGAGTGGTATTAAGCTATTTTCCTGACCTACTTCGCCCTTTTTTAGAGGAAATGTATCCAATTACTTAATCTTTATCCAAAAGCTTCGCTACTGTTTTAGGTTTAAAAACTTTTTGTGAGTAAAATTAAAAACACATTGAACAAGGTTACAGTTTTGTCTAGCTATAACTTATTTCAGATTAGAAACTTCATATGCCACTTAAAGCTCTTTGAAGTGCCCATAAATTTTAAAACATTTGGTCGAAGTATCCCAAATGAGGTCATATTAGAATAATCAATTTCTCCATAATAATCCATTATGAAGAGCTTCATGCCACTTTTCTTATTTTTCATTTGATACAATTTAATGTCAAGGGCATTCTAAATCCTTACAATAGGATGTTTGTGTGTGTCTGTCTGTACTGAAGGATCTCGCTAACGGCTGATTCAATATGGTTTTCCTTTACATGGTAACTTCTCGTAGATCCTGGGAAGGTTTATAACTATTTTGTTGGTGGGTACCACCAACCTTCCATGAGAAATCGCCAAAAAATACCAAAAAAATGGAAAAAATATCTCTCAAATTATATATTTTAAAAACATTTTAAGTTACTAGAGGCCTCTATGGGCGTAGCCGCTAGTAGTGAATATATAATGGTAACTTGGTAAGTATATAAAGTGGTCAAAATTCAATATTGGAAATCCTATTTATATTTTATTATTTTGTTGCAGAGAGCGTAATTCAATTATGCAATAAACAAGTCTTTTTTGCATTTTTGCCAGCAAAGCTATCTTATAAGTCATGTTATCAATAGTGTTCCCTTTTTGGAGAAATTATATTCACTCGGGTTCTATATAACATAGAAAAGCAAAATTTTCAATGAATATTTTCTAAAAATTTAAAATTATTTAAATTTATAACAATCTCGGATACTTTTACGTGGCTTTCTTTTAAGGATTTAATTCTATAATTATGATCTACTCTACAGTTCATTTTGTCCGTCCGTCCATAGTGCAATGAGAATAATGGGATATCTAAGTTAGTGGTATTGAGGGATATGACAAATGACGATGAATATATGTATAATGTAAACCTCCAATTATGACAAATCCTTCCATTCAAAAGGAAAGGTGTAATATACTGTATTACATAGACGTATGAAATTTTCTCTAAATAATCGACTGTTAAATATGTATCTTATTTAATTTTATTGATATTATTATCCTTGAAAGTTACTCTTATACAAGGTTATATAAGTATTTCTTTGTATTTAAACTCAGGGATCTTAAGAGATAAGACAATGATATATTGATGTAAATCCCCAATCATGATACACAAAATTATCCCTTAATGACTTCATGAACCAACAAATCAAAGATCAATAAAAGTCCTTAAAGTTGTTAAGCAAACGAATAAGAAAACGTTATTATAAAACTTGGGGACTAGTGTAATAAACAACCCAATGTCCCCTTCCTTTCTGATTTAAACTAATTTATGCTTAATTATTCTATTCTAAGTAACACAAATATGATGTTTGTTTTAATGTAAATGTTTAAAAATTAATTTCATAGTCATGTTCTATATTTTGTATAGATGACAAAATATAAAAGTAAACCAAATAATGATATTGCATAAAATATTTTACAATACACAAATAAAAATTAAGTCAAGCAATATAGTTTTATTTTGTCAATTCATTTTTTTGTTAAATTTTAGTTTGTTTCTTTTAACATATTTTTTCGTGCTGTACAATTTATTACATCATTAAATAAAGATGGAAATATCCATAAGCAAAGCTCAATACAATGACAATTGGTGGATAATACCTACATAATCAAAATATACAAAATTTAAACAAGCCTTTATATTTTGGTAAATTGACCCGCGAAGCGCGCAAATTTTGATTCAAAATTCCCCTTAAGGGGGGTGTAACTTAATTAAAACTTTACACCCACTTAGGCTTCTGTTCGCAATTATTAATATCCATGTTTCTAGGAACATCAATAATCGTATACATCTATAATACAAAGTAGAACGATGTCTGTCTGTCTGTAGCTTAATATCGCAGTAACCACTGAACCGATTAGACTCTACTCTTCAGGCAATATACCTACAGGTCTTGTGATGGTTTTAAACTATTTTTTGGGAGTTAGGAAACCCCTACCCCCCCCCCCTCCAAAAAAAAGTAGCAAACCTCCTAGTATAGTAAAATGTAAAAAATTTTAATTGAAGTTCTGTGTAATATTTGGTAATTTAAAAAAAAAAATTAATATGTTTGTGTTTAATACGAACTTTCTTTAAAGACTCAATATATAATTGAAATGCTACGCTAATAAAGTCATATAGCCAATTTAGATTAGTAGACTAAGTGCATAATGATATGGTATAAAAACAGTAGAGGATTTTTGATTATTTTTTTTCAATACATAGGTAACGTAAAGTGTAAGTTCTATGCACAAAAAGCATTTTCCTTATAAATATAATTAATAAACATGCTTTCCAAAGGTCTTTAATACATTACAACAACAATTTGAACAATTAGATGATATAAATAAAATGACCTGGTTAAATATAACATATACATACAAATAAAATATATACTTTTGGCTTCGCCCCTACAGACGAAGGGTTATTTAAATTTTTCAAAAATTTAAAACGACAAAAGGACCAGTAAGTATATTTTCTGTCAGTTCAGCGGTTACCGAGATCTTAAGCTTCAGAAAGACAGACAGTCAGACGGACGGAAGGACAAAGAAAATGAAAGACATCACACTAGTTTTAAAAAATTAAGAAGGGAGGGGTCAGTTGTTAAGAATTAATTCGCGGGAAAGCACCAGTAATATTTCTTTGATAAAAAGTACAAACTATTAGCTTTAGTTGTGTGTTTGCCAGCTATAATTATTATTATCAGTCAATAATCGATCCTCATATGAAATTAATGATTTCTAGCTAAGGTTATTTATCAAATTAATAGTAAAAATATACAAATTTGCAGGGAGCCTAAGGGATAAGACAAAAGGTTATGAATTATTGTTCATCCTCATCCATACAACAAAGTTCTTTTTAAAAAGCACAAAAGCCATACTTGTAGAATAACCGTACAAGAAAAAGAAGTAATTTCAAATGCCATACTAATATACATTGTAAATTGCTAATATTACATTGTTTATTCATTTTTGCACTTGTACCACAACAAAACATTAATTTTAAAAAATCAAACTGTCCCTTACCATGAGTTTCATTTTCATAAGGAGACAATTTATATACCTTTGATATTATGTCTTTTTGCGAGTAAACAAGGATGACAACATCCATAAAAGCGAAGCTCTGTAGCGGTAAAAAAAGTTACAAAACTGTTTAGATACAGGAGACTGTTTAAGGACATACTTATATATTTAGGACTTTATTATAGAGATGCTTCGCCTATAATATCGTAAAAGTTTAAAAATCAGCATGTTTAAATGTTTTATAGAGTTTCTACGCTTTCTAAATCGTACTTAACTACTACAGATAACGAAAAGATCTAACCATTTTGGAAAGACCTACTTATATTATAGAAAAGCTACGCTTTTTAAAAAAATGGAGATGTTATAACAAACGTAGTTGAATGCACAGCTTTGCTTGAGGGTCATTAGTTTCTTTTGTTATTTTCATTATTTAATTAATAGGTATTACAATGAACTTATCGATATTCTTGGACATGCAAAGCATTCATACAATCATTTGCTTACCGCATTTAGAAAATTGTTATTGAATATTTTGATTGTTTTAATCATGAAAATTTATTTCATTGTAGGTGTCCCCAGCAATTTGCCTGAGGGGAATGTAGACTTAGTAAAATTAATTTCTAAGGAGGGATTTCGCCCCTTTACAATCCCCATTCGCACGCCAATGTGTAGGGTATTTGATGGGATAAAGTAAAAATAAGATGGAGGTCCTTTTTTATTCCTTTTTGATAAAGATAGAATTTTGGTAATGTCAGCTGTTTTTTTTCTAGCAATTTTGAGGGGCAATGCTTTGTAATAAAGACGACCTTTTTATCTGCCCTCAAAATATTATTTTAGATTAATTTCGCTTGTTGGATATACCTTATTCTTGCAAGAAATCATAAAAATATCTCATAATACAAACATTTTATTATAAGTTCAATAAACAAAAAAATGTTTAAATGATATATGTGTTTATTTTATTATAGCACCATAATTATATTACAATTTTGATAAAATGTCTTTAGATTTAAAATATTAAGGCATAAAGAAGAAGTCATGATCAAAACTGAATGTTCTTTTTTTAATAACAATGATAACAACAATAAATCACAATTAAAGTAAAATATGTCTTTTAAAAATATATTTAATAGGTAACATTTAACAATTTTTTTTTTAATTTCAAAACAAAATTAAATTTCATTAATTATTAAGTGTTTTCTTTGGCATTTATAATAGATACTGTATGTAAACTTTAAATCTTTGGTATAGTATTTTAAGACTTTTTAATAATTAGAGTAGGAAACAAAAAGTTTATATTTTACTTCCAATCAAAATTCTTTGCTCCATTAGCAATAATCTCTCTGAGTTCAGCTCTGATATCCATCCACAACTGGAAGCTGATGTCAAATTCCCTAGAAAATATTAAAATTTATTAAGTAATATTTTTAATAAAAATGTTAAGACAAATATTTCTAATAATTTCTTGTTCTGAATGTAAATAATTTTTTTAAGGCTTAGATTTAATTAAAATGCATAAGTATCTATGTTAAAAGTATAAAATTAGATTTAAAATCTCTAAATCTAATATGTTTCTTGTTTGTTTCTCAAAGAAAAAGGTCATATTTTATAAAATCTTGTTTTAAAGCTTTTTTTCTTGTTGTGTTCAATTTATGAAAAACTATTTACTCCAAATTATAGTTTCATTAAATCTTTTATTAGAATGAATGAAAACATGATATAATTTAAGTACAAGTAAAGTACAGTAAAGAATAAATTATAATTCCTGTAAACTATTCACATTGTACATTCTATAATTTCAATAAGTCAGGTCTTTTGATTTTACACACAAAAATTTTAGCACATTAGTAATTGGAAATTTAATAAAATATAACGAAGTATCGGTTTTCGTCGTATTTTCACAGTAGCTTTTGTTACGCTATTTTAGGTAAGGAAATGTTATTGATTGCCCCGCAGAGTTAGAGCCCCCCACAGGGGCTAGAAATAACAGAAAAGCTGCAGGGAAAAAACGACCTAACCCACTACTTCGTTTTCTTTCAAAGATCCAGATATTCTTATAATTGGTGGTATCATGTTTAGTATCTTGAGAAAACTTTTATTTCTTTGACATTTTTGTGTTTTAGTCTTTAAATAATGGCCTTAAGAGCATTACTGACTAAACAATAAAAACATAAAAATTACTAGTGTTGATTATAACATTTACAAGAGTTTTTATACAAATATTATTATTCTTGGAAGCATTATGGTTGAAACACTAAAATGTTAGGAACAGATTTTGAAGTATTGACAAGTGGCCCTTGTCGAGCTAAAGTTTAACACTAAAGAGAAAGAGAGAGATTGTAGCAAAAGATGAATTTATCAATTTACAAAATAAAATCAATGCATTATTTACTAAATCAACTTCAACTTTTATCATAAAGTAAAAAAAATAAACAGGATTTTGTGTAATTATTATCAAATTAACAAGACGACAAAGTTGCAAAACTGTGAAATTTACAAATAAAAGTGTTTTAGTATTTCTGGATCATGGAAAGAAAATACAGTTCATCGTATTTTCACAGTCGCTTTTTTCCCTGTGGTGTGCTCTAACCCTGCGAGGCAATCATTAACATTTACCTAACTTAACCTAAAATGCTACTTCGAGTTTTCTTTCCGTGATCCGAATTTTTTTTTGGCACCTTCAGAATATGCTTGGATTTACATCCTAGATAGCTACTGTCCTGTTGTCGCCAGGATTAATAGATTCATTTTTTTCACCAACAGTTGCTTATTAGCAGGGAGGGAGGATATGTTGGACTGTAAATTATACTGGTACCAAATGTTTTAAAACAAAGTTATCTTATTCTTTAGCTTAATAATTTTGGGCGGTAAAAATTTTGTAAGGGGGGGTAATTCGCACTTTTTTTATCCTCCCCCAAAAAAATTTTACCCCGGGGGTAAAATTTGCTTGGGGGGTAATTAATTAATTTAAAAAGGTACCTACCTAATATTTTTTTTTTTGTTAGGGATTATCTATTTGGGGGGGGGGGGTATTTCCCCCCCAAAATTGTTTCCCCCTCCTAAATGGTTGGGGGTGCCTATGACACCTCCCCAGGGTAGGGGTATATTTTAAATTGGGGGGGGGGGGGGGTAATGGGAAAATTTTTGGTGGTGTTGTATTATGAAATATTTATTATTAAAAATGCGCGCGAAGCACGCCAAATTTTTTTTTGTTAGGGATTATCTATTTGGGCGGGTATTTCCCCCTCCTAAATGGTTGGGGGTGCCCACGGCAACCCCAGGGTAGGGGTAAATTTTAAATTGGGGGGGGGGGAAATTTTTTGAGGGGGTAATCATCACTTTATTCCCCCCCCCCTTTGACGTCCTTGCTACTTTATACATAAATTCTCCAAAAAAAACTTACAGTGTTGAGGCTTACACAACTCTCTCACCCCCCCCCCCCCAAAAAAAAACACCTTTATTAGAAAAAGATACTTAAGAGGTAAAGAAAAATAGTTACCTAGGTGCTCTTTCCTTTAGGTAGGTAGTGAAAACAATGAGATAGCAGTAACGTTCAATGAAATTTCTTGACATTTGCTTCCAGAATGGCTGAAATAGATAATGCATTACATTTTAGTTAAATTTGACAACAATCCTTTAAAATATTAGTTATTTATCGTATTCATTAGAAACCGATTGATATTTGATGGAATAGAACCGGTTCTCATCAATACAAAAAAAACTATGTCTAGAAACGTATTACAGACAATTTTCCACAAATAATAAAATCAAAATTATAAGATTTAAACCAGCTTTGCATGCCTAGGCCTTTGGTCCCTCAGGGTTTTTTAATTTTCATTTCAATATGCACGTAAATCTGTCTATAATACAATGCAATAAAAAAACTATTAATTTATCCAGAGAGGTTCAGATAAATATACAACCCTTTCTACTCCAATTACCTGAAATTCACAAACTTTAAATAAATATAAAAGTTTGTTATTTAAACTAAATTATGATAATTTTTTCTCTAAATTTGATGAAAGTATGAAGTATTATTTGTATAGAATCTATTGGCAATGTTTATCTCATAGAAAATATAAACAGAAAATTATGTAGATAGCTTAAATAATATCATCAGTAAAGACCAATTTTTGAATTAATACTTTTTAAAAAGTAACAGGATGTGTGTGTTTGTCTGTCTGCGTACCGAAGAATATTGCTTCACGCTAGACCGAAATAGATCTCCTTTATAATGCAGCTTCTCGTAGGTTCTGGGATGGTTTAAAACTATTTTGGGGGAAGGCACCACTAACCCCTGAAGAAAAATCAACACTAGAAAAAAATGCCACCTCAAATCATTTTACGTTTTCTTTTATGAACTAAGATTGAAAATAGGAGGTGTCGACTTATCCCCTCATCCCTCCCCCAAACCTCAAGTTCCCCTAGAGATTAAACTAACCTTGTTTCCTAAATTACTCATTTTTTATGGATATTTGTTTCAATAATGTCAAATTTTAATCATTATTACAAAATTGTGAAAACTTTTTGTTCCCTTTCAGATTCATTTCTTGCTATCTAAGACAGAATAAGCTACCTGTCCGTCCATCTAGCAGTTAAAATGTTTGTCCATACCGTACTTGAGGATGTGTTATGTAAACTATGTGAGGTAGTGTCCCTTCACTTACACATAATATTACATCCAAATAACGACTTACTTTGATTAGGATTAATTCTTTCTATTTTAAATTAAAGATGTAGTTGAGTCAAGAAAGCTAAAACGATCGTTTCACTATTTTTAGAGAAATTTAGTAATTGTCCTAGAAGGTTTAAAGCTATGTGGTAGGAGAGTGCAACACCTTCCCCCTGAGGAAAAAAACTTCCCAAGCCACTTCTTATGATAAGGCTAGTGGCAAAGAAGAAGCTGCGAGTATACATTTTACCATTGCATTGGTCCAATATAAATGTATACTGTCCTTAAAGATCTTGCAGAAGTGAAAAGACACCATGTGATGTAACTTTGGTGGAAGGTAATGCATACTTGAAACTTTAGTGCATATCCATTATCAATACAACATGAAAAGGTCATAGACATGGTAGAAAAAGAGGAAAATTGGAGCAGGCTGCACAATTTTAGACGCAAATATTCTCCGGTGGTTCTGTCCCTAGCATATAATTGTTCATGAATAAATCTATATTCTATTCCCACCCTCGCACTTTAAGAGCTGCACATAAATTGGAGAATATAATGTCATTGCCTAAATAGAATCTTAATTTTCTTAATTTTGATTGAGTACAAATAAATATAAAAAGCATACCCATTCAAGGCGAAAGATTTAAATATCAAATTGTTTGTTTAAAATTAAGTTTAAGAATATAGTAATTATTGCCAAATTAGGCTATTAAAAAGGAAAATTAACACAAATTATGTGATTTGAACTAAATAAATCTGCTAAAACACAGTTCTAAAACAATGCAAGGCAAAGATGATTCTTGGTTAGACTCTTACCCTATTTCCTCATGTGATAGGTACAGTCAAGGGATAGAAACATTTAGACATTGATGCGACCTTGCATTTGTGGGCCAAGTTCTTCAAGAAAAGAAGAATTTAAATCATTTTGCATAAATTTGATCTAGAACAAGGGTGTCACGATCCATAAAAGCCTTACAAATCAGACAGACGGCCAAGCAGTTTTTTCTCAGGTAGAAATTAATGTATATTCGAAATGAAAATGAATTTTAAAAAACCTTCGCTGAAAAATTTCTGGAATGAACTCCAATAATATTTAGAGAGAAAATGACTAAATAAGAGATAAGTCATTAGGTAAACCTTTTTAATTTTTGGCTCAAAGTTGAATTTAGTTTCTGTCCACTGGATGCATTCTCTCAAATTCTGAAGACCAGTTCCGCCTAAAAATAATTAGAAAACATTAATCATCTAAAAAAGGAGTACATATCCCAGTGATGTGCACAGGTCTTTACTAGACGGGGTGCACAGAAAATTTTTACACTCTCCTTAAACCCAAATCGAGAGGGAGTGTTAACTTTATTTGGGTGTCATACAGACAACAAGGAGGGTGTCATTTTATTGTCCAGGGGGTGGATATCTCCCCCCTCCCTATAGGTGTTCACCATCATATAAATAACATATTCAAAGGTCCAAAAATCGTCATTTGGCGGGTAAATTAAATAAAAAGAACAATCCAACATTTTTGAGTTTTCAATCATTTTCCTAAATTCTGAAGAAAATTTGCATTAACAATTATTTTATAACCGTAGCAATTCTACATTCAATAAAAAATTGAATTTTAGCTTTCCCTGTTTATACTTACATAAGCATACATATGAGTGGCGAATTGATTAATTATATTATTATAATTGAAGTTACATTGAATAACACAGAACTTATTGTATTAGATTAAAGCAATCAAAAAGTTTGTTGTAATTGTTATACAATATTTTAATTGAAAGATAGCTTTAAATTATATAATTTTATGATTATTACTTATTAGAATAAGAATGATAATCATGATTATAGTCTTTTTCTTTTAGTTGAAGAAGGCTTTGTTTTTTTTCCGTTGTTTTCTTTACACATTTTGAGATATTTCAAACAGCGTATCTAATCTACATATATTTAACTTGGACCTGTTCGTCTTTATGTCAATCTTACACGTTGTTTCAGCGCACAAATCTTTTCTATAATTATGGATGTTGTTTTAGATTGTTTACCTGAAGAAGGTTCACCACACAGGTCCAGGAAATGATCCAGGTGAGCCTTGCCTTGTCTGGCCTCTGGCAGATATTTGTACAGGTTCTCCAGAATTTTGTAGTTACCCAACCTTAATAAATATTAATGATCTTAGTTAGCTCTGCTTGTCATAGGAATGATCCAGGTGAGCCTTGCCTTGTCTTATTACTTTGATTATTTTAGTTAGCTCTGCAGGCCTTAATTCTTAAGTTGGTGTGTCAGTCATACCATCAAAGATATTTCTAAATGTGATGGTTTATTATATTTTTATTTTCTATATGCAAATTTATTATTTATGACACCAGAATATTTGCTCTTCAACTTACTTTGTTCATTTGTCCATCAATAATTTTTTGTTCATTATAGTTTTGTACTTACAGATGTTGCAATTCGTGTTGTTAATTTTTATTGATTACAACCATTACATGATTGAATCCTTTTTCTTCTTATACAAAAACCAAAACTTTCCAATAATTTTTTTTACATTACATTAATGTATTAAAGGGGTATTTTTTCGTATTTTCCTTAAAGTTGTGTGTTAGCGTTTGTCAAATGCGCCTATTAAGTCAAACTGTTCATATTTATGTCCATTTCATGTATATACATTTGGTCATAATTAAGAACAGTCTGACTTAATAAGCGCTTTTGACGAAACAGTTACACAAACTTTACGGAAAATACGTAAAAATTGATAAACAGCTAAACTGAAAAATTATGTATAACATCTTGTGATTGTACATTTAAAAATGTACAATCACAAGATTAAAACCAGTTTTTTAGCCCGTACCTTCGGCATCTTGTGGCTAAAAAAACAGGTTATAATCTTATAATTGTTCATTTTTATATCCGCGAAAAGCTGTTTATAATACGATGCTATAAAAAAAACTATTGTGTACCTGTGTTCCTCTTCTTCAGCTTCCTCTTCATCTGGGCACTCATTCCTGTCAACCTAAACAAACATCAATCATCTTAATCCTTAAATTAAAGTAGCCTGTCTGTTTGTACCGAAGGATCTTGCTAATAGCTGAATCGATATAGTTATAATTGACGTGGTAGGTTCTCAGAGTGAAAGTTCACAACTATTTTGGGAGAGGATACCACACAGACTTATATGAGAAATCGTCGAAAAATAACCAAAAATATTGAAATTTTCCCAATCGGCGCCAGTATCTTAGAAACAAAGTAAACATTGTGCCTTTTTTTGGGCCATTGTACCTCGCTCTCGACTCCCCTCCTTATTACTTATTAGAACCCTTTCATAGAAGTTATGAGTTAAGCTGAGATTTGATCCTACCCGACAAGGGCCTATGCAATAGGCGTTTAGTTATAGCCTTGGCTTTATATATAAAATGAGATAAATTTGATTAAATGAGGATTGTTTGAATTTATCTTAAATTAAACAAAATGTAAAGAAAAGCATTGGCCAAATGTATTGCAATTTTGGAATTTACTGGTCAAAATAATGTTGAATTTGCTACCACAGGCAAACTCAATAGTAATTACATTTAAGAAATAGATATATAGATTATTTATATTGTAAAAAAACATTTAACCAATATTTGTGATATTTGCATTATCTTATTCTATCTATAAAAAACTTTATTTGTACAAGAAAAATATGGTTTCCTGAATGTTTGGTTTGGACTAAAGTTTTAACTATTCATGTAGAAAAAGGTGATATTTGTAATAGCGTATAATAGCTTTTTTAATACAGACATAGTGCTAAATTTAAAGAACTATATCCATTTGAATATAAAACTTTATAATTATAATTGACATTATGATTTTAATTTGAAGGGAAGTGTCTACTGTCACATATGTTGTATCTTTAAGAGGCGTTTCATCGTATTTTCACATTAGATTTTCTCCTATTTATAGCCCTTTCGCGGGGGGGGGGGTCTAACCCTGCGGGGCAATCACCTAACCTAAAAAGCTACTCTGAAAAAAACGACAACAAATTCTATGAGGCGTTGTCACGAAAAGGAACTATACCCAGATCTTTAAATCCAAATGAATGGGAAACTACTGGAAGTTCTTATTGGACAAAAAGCTTTGGTTTAGAACAATATACAATGAAAGAAAGAAATAACATATTTTATAAAACAAAGATTTCTTTAGCTATATACAAAGATAGTAATTATTAAGACATTTAGAGGGAGAGGACTGTAGACGATAAAGAAATCTTTAAACTATTAAAATTATTTTCTGCATTTGGTAGCTTTATATTGTTTGAGGTATGGGTTATATGGAGACAATAGAATTTAAAGAAAAAGTTCGATTGTCTAACTCCCAGAGTTTTAATCATATACATATGAACTAGCGGCCGAGGTATCTAGGGGCACTTGAGGTGGAGGACGTGGGGGGTTTAATTTACCACCCAATTTTTTTTGTTAAAAAACAAAATATTTTCATAAGGGGGGTGAGGGGTGTGATTTTTTTCTAGGATAGGTTTATCTTGGAGGGGTGTCAAGGTAAAAATAAGTCAAAAATCCCTTAAAACTAAGGGTAGTGAATCGAGAGGAAATATGCGCGCTTCGCAATTATACCAGATATATAGAAATATTTAAAAGATCTTCCTTTATTAAAATTGAAAATGTAAAAATTCAACAGTCTATATATAAAAATATTTAGGTTTTGTTTTTACATTTTGTTCAAGATATACAATTTCAGAGAAAATAAACAGTCAAAAGTTTATGATGATGATGATTGTTTGCAAATCTGAAGTACAAAAATACTTATGAACAACAAGCCTATTTTCTTAAGAAATCTTTTAAAATGAATTAAAACAATCATTAAACTCGGATTAACTCATTAGTTAAACCATTATAGCCCTTAGCATCCTTAACCTAACCTGCAATGCTACAATTAATTTTTTTTCTAATGGGTAATTATAATAATACTTAGGGTTGGAATAAAAGTTTTTTCATAATCAAAAATTTCAGGTGTTATCTTCCTTGTCCATGTACAATTCATACAATATATCTTTTGTTATTTTATTCTGATTATTGAAGCAGAAGTTACGATGAAATATAAACTTAAAAGCTGTGGCAGACAAGTGGATTGAAATACATGGATCTAGAGGGATAAAACAATGACCGGTAAGTTGATATACATCCCCAATGATAAAACACATAACTACCTCTTTTGTAGATTTCAAGTAGTGGTTGAAACGTTTGAACACACAACTTAACAAACCAACAAATCGAAATTCAACAACATCCCCAAAGTTGCTAAACCAACGAATAAGAGAACGCTACTTTAAAACGTTGGGGACTAGTGTACTAAATAGCCCAATTTCAACTCCCTCCCTGAAACTTACCCATAATATCATATCTGCAAAATGTTTCATATTTGTAAAAAACACTATTGCAAATCAATTAGATCGAAAGGGTGTTATATAAAAAATGGATCATTTTGAAACCAAGTGTATAGTTTTTTTGTCATTATACTATTAAAATGTCGAAATTGGGTCAGCTATAACTACTCTTTAGTAAAACAATTTAGTCAGCATAAAAATTGCAAAAAAATATTTCTAAAATAGCAAATCTATTATATGATAGCCACAACATAACAAAACAACTTCTTTTTAATAGCGAAATTTCGGCAGCAAATGGAGACTCTAAAAAAATCTGGAAAATAATAAATGAAAACATGAATAATGTTTCCAACCAGAACGATCAGTTAATCACAGAAAACAAAGAAATGGCAAATCACTTTAATTTACACTTTTCTAATGTAGGCAAAAAAGTCGCTGAAAAAATACCAGAGTCTTCAACTCATTTTTCTGATTACCTCCCCCCTCCCATAAGAAACTCATTTTTTCTTGGACCTATAACTAGGCTTGATGTCATATATTATATTTTTATGTTAAAAAAGAAAAAGTCTCAAGATATGAATGAAATTTCTACCGAATTATTACAATTCATGTCTTGTCCTATAGCTGCTGCATTGAGTCATATTTTTACACTTTCAGCTCAAACTGGTATTTATCCAGAAATATTCAAAATGTCTAAAATTATACCAATTTTTAAGTCTGGTGATATGAAAGATATGTCATGTCACCGTGGCGTAACAATAACGGATAATATTTCAAAAGTCTTTGAGAAAATTGTAAATGACAGATTAACAAATTTTCTTGATAAAAATAATTTTTTCTACTCCCATCAATATGGATTTTTAAAACATAGATCAACAAATCATGCAGTCATTGATTTTATTAACCACATTTCTGATAATTTAAACAAAGGAAATATAGCCTTAGGGCTATTTATGGATGTAGAAAAATGTTTTGATTGTATATCTCATCCTATTTTATTTAAGAAACTGGAAAATGCAGGTGTGCGTGGCATTGCATTATCTTGGTTTAAAAGTTTTTTTTCTAATCGTACACAAAAAGTAAAAATTGGGGATGAATTTTCTGAAAATACTTGTAATAGATATTTCTACTTTCCAGGGAAGTGTATTAGGGGTATTAATGTTTATTATATTTGTTAATGATGTACACAATTGTACAGATGCATCTGCAGATTTGTTTGCAGATGATATTTCTACCATCACTGTAGCAAAAAATTTAAAGGATCTTATGATCAAAGCAAATAAAGACTTAGATAATCTCTCTAATTGGTATAAAGCAAATAAGCTTTCTATACACCCTAACAAATCTTATTTTATGATCTTCAGTTCAAACAGAAATATTCTTTCCGATCTTCCTGTTCATGATAGCAATATTTATCTACCTTTGTTTATAAATAATAATGCACCAGGAGAATCTAACATAACTAAAATTTCTCGTGTACAAATGGTACCTAATAAAGATACTAAATCAATTAGAATGTTGGGTGTCTATCTTGATAGCAACTTGAATTTATCAGAACATTGTAAACATATCCATGGAAAAATTTCTAGATCCTTGTATAGTCTTAATTTAGTTAAAAACATTTTGAACAAAGATTGCATGAAATTAGTTTTTAATGCTCATGTCCAATCACACCTTGAATATTGCTGTAATATTTTAGGCATGGCACCTGAAAAAAATTTAAAACCATTAAAAATTGTTCAAAAAAAAAGCCATACGCATTATTAGTGGAGCTTCATACAATGAACACACTCAACCCTTGTTTAAAGAAAATAAAATTCTTCCTCTAGCTGAACTTATTAATTATAATATATTTAAATTTATGCTTGATTTTAAATTAGAAAGACTCCCAATTTCTTTTTCTGGCACATGGATTCAAAACAGTCAACGTGGAGCCTATGCTCTGCGCAATGCAGAAGATTTCTATATCCCCAATGTTCCATGTATTTCATTTTTTAAACACCCTTTGTTTAATTTCCCTCGTGTTTATAACGAGTTACCTAATGATTTTAAGAATCTTGAACTAATAGAATTCTAAACTTGAAAAAAGTGAAGGATTACCTGTTAAATTCGATATAGATTTTTGTACTTTAGTTAAAGATAGAGAACACCATACTAAATTATTTACCAACAAATATTAATATTTACATCATACGTGACTACTATAATTTAATACTTCTATACCTGAACCAACCCACCTTGTCCTGCTTGGGCCACCACCGAGCCACCACTCCTGACAACAACATCACCATTTTACTATTAATATTAATTACTCTATTCCGGAACCAGCTTTACAGGCAAGCTTTCCTTGTAACAGTGGATAGCTTACATGCCTTCTTGGAATCTGGATCACATGGATCTTACCTTTTATGAACTCGACCAAAATCATCATGATTTACAATATACAACAATAGTAATAATTAATAAAAATATTTTATTTGTAAACATATTGTCAATTTGATCTCATGTAATAAATATTTTAGCATTTAGCAACATAACCCTAACAATGCAGGTGTTTTCTCAGAAAAAAATCATTTGGTGATTTCATATATTTAATTAGCAATATTGATGATTGAATATAATTGGTGGAAGTGATGACAGGTAGAAAAGTAGAGAAAATAAATGAAAATTTTATGTATTCATATTTCTTGGCTAAAATAAAGAATAAAACAAAGGTGAAATAATTAGAAATAGATTTACATTACAGAAAAATAGACAAACGAATAAAATACAGGCACAGATAAAACATGTAGAGTAGGTTCGCTTACAAGTGTACTTTTTGAATTCTTTATAGATGCATCATAATTTTGAATCCTCAAATAACTTTCATTTTAACATATCTTTTGATTTATAATGTAAACTTTTAGATTTTCTACAGAACAAATGTTTGATTTATGCAATAGTTTAAAGTTAACAAGGAAGATAACGTCCAAAAGAAAAAATATTGAAAACTAAAGAAAACGTCCGTAATCAACAAAGAATAAAAGACTAATAAATATGATTAAAATACCACGGGAAGAAAACAATTAAAAACTATATATATTCTTAATATAACATTTAAGTAAGACACGTGCAGATGAGGGTTGGGGAGATGGATACGCCTCAACTCTCCTTGGCGAGTCTATTTCTCTAACCCCCCCCCCCCCTAATACAAATACCAATCTACCAATCATTATGGTTGTTTATCCGACCCCAAGACAATAAATCAATAAACCCTCATGTTGTTTGTTTTACATCCCTACACCGACAATAATTTTTGTTGAGGGATATTAAATAAATTTTCCTCCCGACAAAACTATGTGCACGCCACTGAATGAAATGTTTTCTTTAGTCCAGGAATTGTTTAAATAAAAGCCAATAGACTAACAGACGTATGTATATTTAAGTTAACAGTATCTTCTCATTGAGCAGGGAATTTAATATCATATAGAAAAAATCACACACAATCAAAAAGAGACACGAAGAGAGTGCTAAGTAAGTTAAAAATTTGATGCTCATTTTTCCAGAAATATCCTCACAAGAAAATTCACATGCCTATATATTCATATAGCTCAAAGCCTGTGTCCTATTTTTATCTTAATGTATAAATTATGTACCTTTTATCAATATAAATCAATTAGAATGTTGTGTCATCAATTAATTAATTATATTATAACCAAGGGCTGATTTAGAAAATGACAATGATTTTAAGAAATAATTTTATGTGAAAAAGCAAATACTTATATTATTTAATGACTCAATCAAAATTAACCTTACTTTTTGTGCCGATCCTTTAGATCATCTATATTGAAAATCGTTTAAGCTTATTGCTGGCTGCAGCTCAAATGTTTCAAACAATTTGGCGGCTGAACTTTCAGCCAAAAGTTTAATTTTGTAGCTGGAATAAAAAAAATATAAAAAGTGCAAAAATTTAAACCAATTTGATTTGAAAATCAACCAATTAATTATCAGAATCTATGTTCCTATTCTACATGCTGTTTACCCAAATTTGTTTTAAAATGTCAACACAGGTTTATTTTGATGTTTTAGCTTTAATATATGATTCAGAATGTTTGGAGGGGGAGATTTTATACATATATATATTTATGTGTGTACCATCAAGCTTGATGGTCTTAGACAAATTTGGTCTGTATGTACAGTTTTGTTTATTTGGGAGTTGTTACTTTCAGTATTAACAAGTGGCTACACCCCCTAGAAGCCTGTAGGGGCACTTAAGGGAAGAGAAAGGGAGAGGAGTAGACCTTTTACTTTTTATTTTAATTTTAAAAAGAAAAAGTAAATTTTGGGTGGAGTATTTTTTTCAAGAGGCGATTTCTCTTTGTAAGGATGTGGTACACTTCCCCGATGATAGATAAAACCTTCCCTATAAAAGATAACCATATCGGTTCAGCGGTAAGAAGGCTCTTAACCCTTACAGCTCGGGCCCCAATTCCCACCTTAATAGATCGGGGGGGGGGGGGGGGGGGGCTCCAAGAGCCCCCCCCTCTATCTCGGCTCCTGTTACAGATAAAGACGTAAAATTTTTTTTCTGGTGGTTCATGTGTATTTTTAGAGAAAATTACTTTTTCTAGTCATAGCAGCCAGGCCGCTCCTTAGCCGCTTTTTAACGGCCAGCCGCTAAATTTTAAAACAGCTGTAGAGCGGCCAATTTTGCAGCTAGGATGACCAAATTTTAGGACGAACTTTTATTTTTCATAACAAAAAAATTACTTTTTCTGATCATCGCCAAAAAACGGCAAATAACGGAAACCGCCATTTTCGGCGGTTACGGCGGTAAAACGGCGGTTGGCGGCGCCGATTAATATTTTTATCTGTTTGATGTTGCTCAAGGATTTACCAAAAAAATTTATAGGACTCTAGCTGTAATAGAAGCCACGATATTCATGATATATGTCTGTAGTAAAAGCCGGACAAAAATCGGTCATAAAGTCGGTCAGGGAGCGGTCAAACGGTCATAACACATTTTTTCTCAGAAGGTCATTGATATCTAAGTATTCACCAAAAAAATTTTAGGTTTCTCCTTATACACAAAAGTCATAAAGTAGAAATTAAGATTTTTTTAGAATTTTTTTCTAATTTTGGTGCTACCCAACAGACTTTGACCGGACACCACGACCGACACAGACCAGATATCCTAATAAAATCAACTCTTCCCGACGTATAATTACTAAACTTAAAAAGTCATGAAGTCACTGCACTCCATCTTACCTACAAAAAAAATAAGATTGAAAAAACTTGAGGGGGGGGCTCTTGGAGCCCCCCCCCCCCCCCGATCTGTAAGGGTTAAGCTCCAGACAGACTGACAAATAGACTGAAAGACTTCCTGTTTCCTTTATATAAGAGAGTAGAATTTTTGAGGCCCAGAGGCTTATTAAGTGCCTTTTAAAAGCCGAGCCGCAAGATTAATAAAACCTCTCTAAGCTTTGCGGCTGATTGTCCTGAATTTTAAAGAGTAAAAAATAAAAATACAAATATGCAAGACAGAAAGCTTTCTCGTTGTACAAAAGTTTATTTTCAAATAAAGTATAAGCTACATTTTTCTTTGTCTTTTTCTCGGTCATTTTGTGTCATAAAGTACTAAAGTCTATAGTTGGTCTATTTATCACCAAAAAGAACTGTCCATCTATCTGTGCTCTTAACCGTTCTAGTTGATATATTTGATGTGTCAAAAAGCTAGGAAGAGTTTTCTATTATTCAAATATGGATGTTCAAATGTTACAACAAAAAAGACTTTTAGCAAACAAAAATATGTTTTGTAAAATATAATTTACAAAGTTAATAAGCTAATAAAAAGTAGAATAATTAAGTTTAAGACATATGATTGGATAATTGTTTAACCTCAAATACATGCGAAAGGTGAGTGTCAAGTCAACACCTCTCTCTGAAATGATTTTTGTGAATTTATGCCTTGCTCTATATCTTGTTTTAAAGGTAAAAACATATCTTATTTTTTGTGCATTAATGTCTTTTTATCATTTCAATTGCCAAAATTGTTATACCCTTTTATGCATGAGAGCATAACAGTCATATCTTCGTTTGGGAAATGTTTTAGTTTAGTATAATTGGAAGAATCCAAATCCCTCACTCAAATCTACACGTAATCGTCCTTGCATGAAGCAGTGCCTATATAAAAATCTTTGCATTTATTACTGGCTATAAAAAAACTGTCTATTATTTGGTATGTGTGTGGGTGCACTGCATATGACATGGAACCGAATCTCTAGCTGAGTACAGGGCCTGCAAATGACATATTACCAATAGTTATGGGCGACAGATCTTGATCATATAAAAAAGAGTGAAGAAAAGATAATAACCATATAAAAGAATTGTCCTTATATAAAAGTTACAGTCTGTCTGTGTACCGAAGGATTTGCTGATCGCAGAACCGATAAGGTTCTCCTTGACAGTGAAGTAGGTCCAGGAAAGGTTTATAACTATTTTTTGGCAGGGTACCACCACCCTCCTAAAGGGGCATAGCAGCTGGTAAGAATACAAAAAAGATTAATTTGTGCTATTCTTGCTTCCAAAATAAAATAAAATATGTGATGAATTGAAATATAAATATCAACTAAGCTTATTAATTATACATCATGTAAAATCTTCTTATTAAAATAATTTTATTGTGCAGAAATACAATTAGTGGTAAGCAGAGTTGGGCCACATTTTCCATCCCAGTAAAGTAATAAAATTCATTGTTTCATAATCAGTGATTTATTGACAATACGTCATAATTTTATCGTATTACAATATTTTTTAATTGAGAGCTTATAATTATCAATCTTAATATTAATTTTCCTCTTTATAAATAATTTTTATTTGCAATTATCAAAAATCATTAGCATTTGAGACGATTTTAATGTTGACAACAGTGTTTAAATATCCCAGGTAAAGTTTTGCCATAAACCTTTCTTATCAATGCAAATGAATTCAACTTTACCCAGAAAAGAAGAAGAAAGATGCGAGCAAACTTTTTCTAATATTTTTACATTTGCGCTGAAAATAGAATTTTCAATTTATTCTTCTTTCGAATATGTAACTATCAAAGAACATCCTTTTTTTGTTTAACGAAATAATTTGAATATTAGAAACAAATAATTTAACAGTTACCAAAATTAATTACCTAACTAAAATGTACATAGTTATAAATTAGTACAAACTTAAATTTTTAAAACTTTTTTATGCTCTTTTCGCCGAATGTTTTTGTTGAATTAAAAAGACGCCGATTTCTAACAATTTCATCTTTCTTGAGGTTGGCATTATTAAAATTTCTTTCCATTGTAAATTATGCAAAATTTAGAGTCAAATACACGCAAAGAAAAATTACTTCGTATCAACAAAAAGACTTTTTTTCACAACTAAAAAATGATAAGAATCGCAAATTATTTCTACAAGATGACTCATCACAGCGTAATAAGCCTTGCTATGCCTTAGCAACTCTTGTCAACAAGACGATTTCATAAAAAGCCGCATTTTTTAGAGGAAGCTTCGCAGCTTGCAAGAGTAGTGATCCACTTTAAACCACAGTCATCTTCAGCCTCACTAAGTATACACTAGCTGCAGTCACAACTAAAACCTTCCTTGGCCGATGACAGAAAAATTGCCCTCAGCCCTAACAACTTCATTCTTAGCTGCAAAATTTTAACTCACCTGCAGCCGCGCAACTGCCGAGCCAGATAGTATGTAACACTTTACAGAAATTATTATAAATTTGGACTGTTCTGACTTTTTTGTAAGATTGTTATTTCTTTGGAGCTTATAGACATGAAGATGTTTATAAAGCCTATAAAAAAATGACGTCATTCAATACAAATGACCATTGATAGGCCAATACACAGAATAAAATATCAATGGCAGGCCAGCATATATTTTAAATGACCAATGGTAGGCCAGTATTTTCTTGTATATTGTACCTGTTTGAAGGCAAACTCCTTATTGTGGTTGCCACAATGGACAATATCCTTGACAAGACAGCAGATAACCATTCCAGTTGTTGTTCTTCCTTTACCCATCTAAAAATATAAAGATAGTTTTTTTATCGCATTGTATTATAGACAGCTTTTCGCGGATATTAAAAGAAAAAAATAGGATTATACCCATTTTTGGATTCCCGAGCTAACAAAAATGGTATTAATTTGGTATTAATGATTTTTCCTTTTAATATCCGTGATAATATTGTCTGTAATACGATGCTATAACTGATTTTTCAGTATTGTTTAGAACCGGTTCTAATCCAGCAGATATTAATCGGTTTCCAAGTCATACTGGAATTTATAATAATCTCTTATTTTTTTCTTTAAAAATCTTCCAAATAATAGGTTTATAACTTTACTTACACATTCCTTTCTATCTACAAAGTTTTTTTTTTTATATTATATTTTTGAATTAGATAATAGTTATTTCTCGCATCGTTTTAAACGGCTTTCCGCGGATATAGAATTGTTTTTATTGATTGAAAAGTTTGGACACTACTTGTTATAACCAACCAAACCTAATAAAAGTACCCAAAGATTTTGAGAGAGCATATTTATAAAACTTTGGATACAAGTATTTGTTTATAAGAAGGAAAATTGTATAGGAAAGATGGAATTATTAGCATCAACAAAATGTAAGTTATCACTATAAGTATCAAATGCATTAACAAAATCAACAACAAGTATTAGCATGTCCATAGGTTGCTAAGCTTTAATCAATAATAACGATTCCATCAAGTTGTAGCTTTGGAAAAAATAAAACGGCAACGTTTATATACTTTTCAGTTTCTTGTAAATTGATCAGCATCATCGAAAATTATTTGCATTATACCATACTAGCGGTCACACACCTAAAATTTTAGGGGTGGGGGTACCATTTTTTATATGGAGTTTGGAGATGCCCTCCCTCTGGACCTATAAGAAGCTTCACTGTAAAGAAGAAGCTGAGAGGTTAGCGAGATCCTTCGCTACATACAATAAAGCTTACTACTTTATTTAATAGGATAGAGTGTATAAAAGACTTACAGATCAACATATAAGAATTTTAGAGCAGCTGTGCTACTAAAAAGGCAAGATTCACATCACGTAACAATTGCAACCCCTTTCCCCCATTCTTTACCAACACACTTCCTTTACAGGGATCTAAAGGGATAAGATGATGATCAATAAATTGATGTACATCCCCAATGGTAATTTCTAAAATTACCCCTTCAAAATTACAATTAGTGGTTGAAAAGTTTGAACATTCATCTTTGTGAAGCAACCAATCAAAATACCACAAGGATCCTCAAAGTTGTTAAGCCAACGAATAAGAAAACGTTATTATTAACTTTGGGGACTAGTGCAATATCCCCTCCCTCCCTGCTTCCTTTACCTATCTGATGAACTGAAAATAGTTGCCGAATGTGTACGCAGTTTCCTGGGTGTTTCCTCATCCTAGCTCAATATTTACTACTAGCTACAAATCTTCAAACTTCCCTTTAAAAAATCAAAATTTGAATGTATAAACGATTTATTTATTATAAATTTGAATTTTTTAAATTTTGATTTTTTTATTGAAGTTTGAAGCTTTTTTAGCTAGTAGTAAATATTGAGCTAGGATGAGGAAACACTCAGGAAACTGCGTTCACATTCGGCAACTATTTTCAGTTGACCACCTATCTTATTCGAGGTGTGCATTAACCGCCGCATGTCATTAAGTTTAAATGCAGATTTCACATAACGTTTTATCTTATAACAGAATGTCCGTCTGTTTATCTGTCTGTATCGAAGGTTATTGCATTCCGCTGAACCGATATGGTTCTCCTCTACAATGTAGCTTCTCATAAGTTCTGGGAATGTTTATAACTATTTAAGGGAGGATCACCATTTCCCATACAAAGGAAATCGCATCTAGACCAAATTATCCTCATCCAAATAAAAAAGTTACCCCTTACCTTAAGTGCCCCTAGATATGATCAGTGCAGTATCTGTTAGTATTTTTAAAAGGAAATGATAGCAATTAAATAAGAAGGAGTTGATAATGATGAAAGTGGAGAAAAGGGAGAAGAGTTAATCAGTGCAGTTAAGATGATCTGATAATAAGTAAAATATGCGGAAGTGGCTTCACACCATTCTCTTGCATTACAGGTTATTCAATGGGGTCTATCAGCATAAATTTGGTTTGTCATTGCAATAACTTAATTTAGGAAATTGGGCTGTTTTATTACACTAGTCCCCAAGTATCTATAAATTTTCTTATCTTTATCTTAACAACGTTGGGGACTATTATTGAATGGTAATTGGTTGATTCATTAAGTTGAGTGTTAAAATGTTTCAATCATTTATTTTTATCTACATACAAGGTAATTTTGTGTATTATGTGTATTATCATAGGGGATGTACATCATTTTATCTGCCATTGTCTTATCCCTCTAGATCCCAGATTTGTCAGTCATTGCTACCTTTATTAATTCTACGATAGTTAAAATTATTGATATCATATGAATAACACTTTAGGGTAATTCCTTTTAAGTCGATTTATTAAAAGCAGTTTTCACAGGGGTCTTATTTTATATCGGTACTGCATTATCTAATGTTAAACCCCATTATAAAACTTTGTGTATAATATATTTTTGCAACATGTATTATTGCAAATTTTTACCACTCTCATCTTAGTGTTATTTTATTTATGTTTTTTTCCTTTTTTAATCTATCTACCTCTCTATCTATCTATCTATCTATCTATCTATCTATCTATCTATCTATCTATCTATCTATCTATCTATCTATCTATCTATCTATCTATCTATCTTAGTGTTATTTTATTTATGTTTTTTTCCTTTTTTAATCTATCTACCTCACTATCTATCTATCTTGATAACAGTTAAGATAACTTACTGAACTAACAAACAATATAGTTTAATATAATTCCAGGGAAGGGGGTGACATTTGAATATACATCAAAGATATACAAAGAATATACTAAAGTTTATAATTGCTTTTTTTTTTCTTTCGTGGCTCTAATACTTTGGATACTCTATTATATCTTGATCTATTAATTACAGCTTACAAAATTTTCAAGCAATTATCTCTGTATAAAGAAAGGTTGATTTTGTTAATCATCATACGAGATGTACACAAATTTATCTTTTATTGCTTTATACCTTTAGATCGCAGACATCATATATGGTCATTTGAATCTCTACGTTTTAAGCTATCTATGGAGAATCGAGATACGGAAACTGTCATGTGTGACGTCTAAATCCATCTCTTTTTTAGGGGTTTCCTTTCTCCCTCTCCTCTCATCCTTTCTTTTTAGACGATTTTTTTGATGTCGCAGATGACACTTTTCGTATCTCCGCTATCTATTTACCTGGCAGTTGAAAACGCAGGCAGTATTTGGTCCGGACATCTTAACCAAGTTTAACAGGTTATCAAAATCAACTTCTGTAGGGGCCTTCTCGTCAACGATAGGCATTCTAATTTCATTTTTTACTTTATAACATAATTACTATAGTTGTATATTAGCAGCTAATCCTTCAGAACCTACTAGGAATGCTTTAAAGTGGGGGAGGGGTAGAAGGTAGATTAACTTACAATCTTTAATTCCTGTTTAAAAATAAGAGTTGAAAAGTTAGCTTTTTTGGAGGTGTTGGATATTTTTCTAGGAACAATATCTTTTGGGTTGTCAGAGATACCCTCATCCAAAATTTATTATATAACAAACATTCCCATCATAGAAAAGGGGACAATGGGCTGTTTATTATACTAGTCCCCAAAGTTTTCTAATAACGTTTTCTCATTCGTTGACTTAACAGCTTTTGGGACTTTAGTGAATTTTGATTGATTGGCTCAGTAAGTTTAGTGCTCAAACGTTTCAACCACTAATTTTTATCTAGTGAAGAGGTAATTTTTTAATCATCATTCGGGATGTACATCAATTTATCGGCCATTGTCTTATCCCTGTAGATCCTTGCATTCCTATGAGGATTCACTAAAAAGGAGTTTCACATCGGTCTTGAGGTAAGTAAGATCTTTGGGTACAGATACCTAGACACAAACACAGACACATACTTGTACTTTTCATATAATGACTATAAAATGTGCATGCTTAAGCAGCGGAATAGATGTCTAGCTGAGCGTGTTTGTCCAGTAATATCTCGTAGATATATAGACTGTTACGTTTACAATTACCAATAAATTTGCAAATACAAAATCTTTACTTATACAAAAATTGTTGTTAAAATCAAATATTCCAATAACCTTCATACTAATACTTATATTTACTTTATATAGATAGATATATAGATAAGTGTACAATATAACAAATTTATTTATCTAAAACTAGCAAAAATAAGAGAAATATTGCATATTTAATTTGTGTGTACAGTAAACAACTGGAAATAATTTTCAGATCATTTTTTGCAAAAAAAAAATTTAAAATTTGATGTAAGTATGCTAAGATTTACCTAATTTCAAACAAGTGTAACTAACAAACAGGCAAACATTTTTATGAAATTTATTTAAGAGATTTTTACGGGCATTTAAACGGCGAGAAAGCACAAAAAAATAGGTATTAAAGGTAAAGGCAATTTCTTTTATCATTATAGAAACATCCTCAGCATATACAATTTGTATGTGTGTGTTTATATCAGATTTATCAATCAGCATAAATTAGATATAGCCTCTGATTGCAATATAATAATAATAATAATGATATTCTTAGATACCAATGATATTCTAAAGTATTTGCTTATGAAAACAGAAAGAAAAGTCTAAATGTCATACAGCAAAACTAACAGACAAACAAAAGTGATTAAAAGCCAAAGGCGTGCTCCTTTAATAAAAGTAAAATTATCTGTATTTATGTACCTGTCTGTCTGTACCGAAAGATCTCACTAACTGCTGAACCGATATGGTTCTCCTTTACAGTGTAGTTTATTTTATGTCTTGGTAAGCATTATGACTATTTTGAGTGAGGGTACCACCAATTTCCAAGATAAATCGCATCTTGAAATATTGTCTTGAAATAGTTTTAGGCTATTTTTATGCCCCCCCCCCCCTCATGTTTTAAAACTAGAGAAATATCACACTAAAAATAAGTCCTTTATCTGTTATATCACCCGAGAAAGTTTAGTTGTGAAAGAACGTAGTTATAGGGAAGCAGGAATTATATATCAAACGTTTTGCTCAGTTCTAACTAACATAAATTATGTTATAAATTTCCTGTCATAGCTGAGTACGAAACCAGAGTCCTGAGTGGTAAGATCAAATTATTATTAACATTTCGGTTGTAAAAAATATAAATTGGTTGAAATTACTTAATATATAGTGTTTCAAAACAATAGAGTAAAAGATATGCCTAGTCCAGGGAAAATGGAATGTGATTCTGATAAACAATTCTAAATTAAAATTTCCCCTCAACCCCCTTCCCTTTTTCTCCCCTTCTTATCCACTTTAATTTCATTTACACCAAAAAAACAAGTTTTACGCCAACTCTTAGCCAACAAAATATTTAATTTTCGGCAATTTAATGGAATTAATTGGCTGAATAGCAGCCCCTGGCATATTCGTTCTATAAATCAACATTAAAAGTTGCAAATTAGACCTTTTAATTATATATTTTCTTCGAATATGATCATTTTAATTTTAAAATCTTAATCATATTTAACAATTCTTTTTAAATTAGTTCCTGATAAATTTTATTGAAAACTAGTTTTATAATTGATGAATTTGGAATCATTTTACAATTAGAGAGAAACATGTTTCTAATATTTCATTTACTGTATCAAAAACAAAGCTAATCTACAATTATAATGTCAGTAGGTCCTTAACAAATAGCTGTTATAATAAATTTAGGCTTTCTTTTTTTTTTAATTTTTGACAATGGATTTTAAAATTATCCCTTTGTCGTAAAAACTTGAATTTTGAAAAAAATAAAACAATTCAACTCAATTTAATAACAATAAAAAACTACAATTATACCATAACTTATAAGTTCTGCGGGTTAATCTACTGTCTGTTTGTTGACTTTTAATAATTTATGGATTTAATCACCCTTGTTAAAAATTTAAAATGTGATAGCTAAATATCAAATTTATTTTAATATTTGTAATAGTTAAATTTTGCATGTAAAATAGAGAATAAAATATTTGAAAATAATTATAATAATCAGATATTATAGAAAAACATTAATCCTTTAGTACAGTATGGCTCAGAAACTGATACATATTAGCTGGAATAATTATATAAAGTTGGGGCCAACAAATCAGGAATTTATTTTATATTTGTCTAATATACAAGTCCATAAAAATAATAATTACTGTTATACTTTAATTTTCCATTTCATATAATTGGGAAAGATTTCAGTTTTGGTATCACAGTTCAGGGAGTAAGGGAGGGGACAATGGATCGAATATTCAATTTTTAGGAGTCTCAGACTTTGAGTACTGGCTTAAAGGGAATGTGCAAGAATTTAGCAGTTTCTGACTAAGTTTGGGTACTAGCGCATGAAACGCCGCTACTTGTTGTGTTTGTTTTGAATATAGCAGACGGGGAGAAGGGAGAAAGGAGGTGGGGGCAAGGGAAATTACTACTCGTTGTGTTAGTTTTGAATGTAGCAGACGGGGAGAGGGGAGGTGGGGGCAAAGGAAATAATTACTTGTTGTGTTAGTTTTGAATATAGCAGATGGGGAGAAGGGAGGTGGGGGCAAGGGAAATAAACAGAATAAAAAGGGGCAGTCATATTCTTGCCCAGCCAGCTAGCAGCTGGCCGGGTCCAATTATCTTGTAATATAAAAATCACATCATAAAACCTCAATATATTTCATCAAAAACAAGTTGTGATTTCACTTTACATGATACTATGGAAATCTATTATTTAATTAACAATCCCTTTGAAATTTCCTCGTAATTTATTGGATTAATCTGGATTTCATGACCTTTCTTTGATAACTCTTAAATTGAATTAATTGCCCATTGTCCCCTCCCTTACTCCCTGATCACAGTTACATTACCTAGTTTATTGGCAAATTTAAAATTTTAAAGTCAAATTGATAAAAATTGCGGCGCGTTGCGGATAAATATGAACTACATATGATAATAATTTGTTCCTGAAGTTGTGTGTAGAGTCCACTAAGTGTGACAAGATCATCATCCTTCTCTAGCTTCACAGTGTACTTGATATTCTCTCTGTCCTCGGGATGTTCAGCGTAGGTGTCACGGAAATAACATACCTAGATAGATAGATAAATAAATAATATTGTTGTTTTGTTGATTACTATTGGCTTCGTCTACACAATTAATTTGTTTTTGTTTATAGATACAATGTATACCTACTGCTGCAATGTCAGATGCGCGACTTGGTTAAATAACTTATCTCCAAGTATGAAGTAATAAAAGTCGTGAATCCAAAGGGATGATTGTTTGCAAAGGTTGAGATTTAAATGTTTGGCTCTAGATGGATATTAATCAGCTGTTTTTAGATGTATTAATCAGCTGTTTATAGATGTATTAATCAGCAGTTTTTAGATGTATTAATCAAGTATTTAAACTGATAGATAAAATATTGTACAGAAACATAGATAGATAAATGAATGGATAGATACTTTGTACTTCTCCACGAATGAGTTCTTAAGTTTCCTAAAGCTGTTTCTTTGCATGTAAAAGCTTCTTATCTGTAAAAAAAGCTTAATTTTATTCTTTAGTTCAAGATTTCACTTTGTCATACTACGTCAGTCCCCCCCTTCCAAAATTACTTTTACTTTTAACAGTGGAAAAAAGTACAGATTTGATTTTTAAAAAAACTTTTTATTTCATATTTTAAAAGGACTGTCCGCAACAAAAAAGGAATTTATATTTTTGAAAATTTTACCTCAAACTATTATTCTCTGTTCAATTTTAGGCATATTTTATTTTTGTAGCAACGCAATCGAAGCTCTTTGAAAAATTTTTACTCTGACTATTTGTGCTCCTGCTATAACTAAACATACTTTCCAGAAATTTTCTCTCGCCGCAGCCTATTCATTCTTATACGCTAAAAATAATACTTAGGTCAGTCAGCCAGGAAAAGCTGACTTAGTTGCTTGCCGCCACACAATCAATGTTTTTTTTTTGCCGATCTTGTCGCTCTCGCCGCTGTACATCTTGGTACACCGCTCACAAACTCTTATCTGCCTCCATCCAAATTCTTAACAAGGGAGAGAGGAGATTGTGTTAAGCGATGTACCGCGGTGTACAGCGGCAAGGGCGGCAAAAATAGAAGCTAAAACTCCACAGGCCATCACTAACGAAGCACAAATAAATGGGCGGGAGGTCAATATTATCAAAGGATTTCAGTCGCGATGCTACAAATATGAAATATGCCTAAAATTGAACAGAGATCATAGCTTCAGGTTAGATTTTGAAAAAAAAAAACAATATTTTTTGCGGACAGTCCTTTTTAGGGTATATTGGTTACTTTTTTTAGTCCATTTTCATTTTTATTTGTTCATCTGTATATGATTTTAGGAGATAAAAATCAATTTACAAGAATGTGTGACATAAAATAACTCGCATTAGAGCAGCTAGGCTGGTTAAGTAGGAATGGTTTAAGCACCACTTTGATGGGTGCCTGTTGGGGCTAGATTCGTGCTTTTATAAGAAGTGAGGAGGTTACTGGCAATATCTTATCGATTAATTTCATACCATATTTTTATTTGAAAAAGGATAAAAAAATAGCACTGTGTTTCCCTAATTGTTTCCACCATTTCCTGAATTCCGCCTGAATTGCTCCTCAAAATGGTGATCATCTAATTTTGTGTAAAATATAAAATCTGCGCGCGATCGTTCACGCTTAAATATCTCATCAGCAAAAATCAAAATTAGAAGATACTCATTCCCAGTGTGTGTACACGATTTTGTAAGGGGGTTCTCTTTCTAAGGCAGGTGAAAAAAGTTAAGACAAGCCTTCTTAATTTCAATTTTAAGAGGGGTATTGCACCCCCCTCCGCAAGCGTATGCTCAGTGATTGTGATATAATAAGGACAATTGCAAAAGAATAGTGGCATTGCTTCTGGAATTCTAATTTCAAAAGAGAAAAAAATCTATTCTGAAATTACGAACCTTTTAGGATTTTTTTTAATATGTATGTATTAATGATGATGTCTAATCTTTTGATATTTTTGGATCTGGCTGTATTGAGACTCAAACTAAACTGGTATTTGTGTGGAAGTAATTCCCCACCCCAAAATTGCTCGAATTTCTCCTATGTGTAAAGATTAAGGAACATAAAAACAGGGAAAAGGAAATATGTATGGAAATTTTAACATTCAATAAGAGAAGAGAACTCTCTTAAAGTGCCTCTCATCAAGTTTAATAGTAAGATTTTAAATCTATCTATTGCTACAACTCCTACAAATTTTGATTTTGAAACCTATTTAAAAGATTATCAATTTTTAAAATAAAATAATTATTCAGTGGACATCGCTAAAAATGTTTTATTTTCTTTTATGTTTCTGAGCTCTTTTGAAGGGTATAAATCTTAATTAACCAAACCTAACATACAAAAACACCAAAATTCTGTTTTTAAAAGAGTGGGAGGGCCTAAAAGCGAATAAGGAAAATTACACATTTGATATACAATGAATAATTGTTTTTTTGAGAAAACACAAACAATGCTGTTTTGCAAATTCTCAATCAAAGATATTAATATTTCATTGGAATGTCCATTAAGTAGACGAATTAAATACAATAAACTAAATGCATTAATTGAAAATCATTCATTAAATCGCAATTAAATAAATAACTATTTCAAAAGTACAGCTACATTATTTTCATTGTTTTATAGTTGCACCCTTTGTATAATTTTGTTAAAAGCTATTGAAAATATTTAAGAGTTTTGCAAATTAATAATAATTATGATCTAAAAATAAAAATTGACGTTAAAGGCACAAAGTTTAAAAATTAAAACAATATCTATTGAAATTAGGAATAAAAAGTTATTTTATTGTGTAAAGTAAATCTAAATTATATAAAATTTAACTAGCTAAAGAAACAAGAACAATAATGATCACATATATACCTAGGTCATAAAATAGATAAATACACAAGAATGTTATACATTAAATATCTAGAAGATTAAATTCATATCAAAGATACATAAAATTCAAGAAGTGTCAAGAAGTATACACTTTGACAACCATAGTCGCTAATAAATATTTACAAAGGTGTCAATTTTAGTCAAATGTGATTATTATGAACAGTTTGACGCAGTTGACTAAAACCTAACATACAAGTTACACGGAAAATACGCGAAATGCCCCCTTTCTTCAATGTTTTTTTCATTTAAAAGGTTATTGCAACTTTATCCAAATCAAGACAATACAAAATGACCAAGAAGGAAAAAAATCATGCATTCTCGATTGTTGATTTAACAAAAATGTTTTCTTTTGAATTTTACTTGCTTTTGCCCTTGATTCTACTTTAAGAAAATATAGGAGTCCTAAAGACTGTTACAGTTTGCTCATGTATATGTACATGCAGGGACGTTTAAGCACCGAACCCCCACCCTTGTTTTTTAAATAATTGAAATTAAGTGAAGGTGGGGGGTTCGTATTTTATTTTAGGTTAAGTCAGGTCAGGTGTTGGGTAGCCCCGCAACGTTAGGGCACTGGTGGTATAGGCCCTTCAGAGGATTGGAGTAAAAATACCCCCTCCTCCTGTATTCAATTTCAAAAATAAGAATTTCAGTGTTCGACAGGCAATTTGTAAAGAAGCCCAGACAGACATGCTCACCCGAACTCAACAGTATAAAAACGTATGACCACTACTCTATTACCTGCTCATCTTACTGCAATCTATTTCTGTAGATAACAGAAAATATTGATAAAGAAAGATTTTTTTAGTCTAAACTAGCGATGGGTCACTTTTGCAAATATAAATATGTATATTTTTGTATTACTTTTTTCTCGAGTATTCGAGTATAATATGATATTTAATTCGATGTATGACTTGAGACATATGTTTTATATCAAATAAAATTTAGTCCATTTTATCGAATCCCCTCAGACAAAAGCCTTCCCAAACTCTGACTGTTTTAATCCATGGTCTTTTTTTCTCCTTTGGGAATTGAGATTGCTATCAATTCCGCTTACTTTTATATCTATATTCTACTTAGTATTTTATATTCGCAAATAACACAAATAACAGGATGTCAGTCTGTCTTTTTGTTTGTAAAAAATGATCTTTCAAACCACTGCACTGGACCGATATAGTTCTTCTATATAGTGAAGCTTCTCATACGTCCAAAGAAGGTTTAGAATTTTTTTTCGGGAGTGTACCTGCACTCTGCAAAATTCTCCCCTGCAAAAAAATACCCCACCTTATGGGATCTAATGGGATAAGACAGAAGTAGATAAAATAAACATTACTCGTTTCAAAGCAACCAATGAAATTTAAATAAGAATATTCCAACGAATAAGTTAACATTATTATAAAACTTTGGGTACCAGAATAATTTACAGTGCAGAGTTAACTCCGCCTATATTGTGGTGATGATTCTATAAAACGATGCTATATGCGGCCGTAATGGCACACCTGGGATTTGGTTAAAATTTTGTAACATTCAGGTCAATCTACAAAATCTGGGTCCTATCGTCCGTTTTGTCACAGTCGGATACCAAAACTACATACCTGGGATATCCTGTAGTTCATATTGGGATTAACTTGTAACTTAAAATCCATGGAACCGACGTAAAGTCTTTTTACATTCAAGTTTTACATGAATTCAAATTTGGGAAGGGTGATTCAAAATTACAATATGTTAGCATTCTCAAATGTGTTTTATAACAATACATCTATTATTCTATCAATCTACATAGTTATAAGTCATTTGCTTGCGGAAAGAATGTATTAACACTCCACTTGAGAATAAAATCTGGAAACTGCCTTCCCCGTTTTTTACCCATTCAAGATTTACTGCACCCTGACAAATGTCTCTGCACGCCACGGCTTATATGTTTACATTTATGCATTATTCGCCAACTTGTTAATAACCTTTAACATTTAACTTTTAACTTATAACATTTTATAACTTTTTATTTACTTACTTTAAAACATTTATCTATGATTCAATGTTCATAAAAAAAATTGGTTGTCTTTTGCCAAAAAGACATGCTATTGTTTTTTAGCGATAAATTGTTATTTCTTATCAAATGAACGAATCACACTTACCAATCCCTTCTCTTCATCAGGAACCCTCCTGTCTTGTCTGACCGCTTCCACTTCATCCTAATAATAAATCCTTATAATAAAGCAAAAGGGTCTCTGTCTGTGTAAGTCTCGCTAACTGCTGAGCCGTTATGGTTCTCCTTAACAGGGTAGCTTCACATAGGTCCTGGTAAGGTTTATAACTAGTTTAGCGGAGGGTACTATACCCTACCCGTAGTACTATATAAGATACTAGTAGCTGCACCCACATCATTTAAGGGATTGCATTTGAAGGGAAGGATGAGTGCAAAAATAGTTTAAAATAACACAAAGACTTTCAATTAAAAGTAAAAAAAGCGTAAAACTATCGTAGAACTTAAGTTAAGCTACCCATAAAATAATAAAACTCAGTTAGTTTAGAGGTTAGCGAGGTCATAACGGACAAAATGGAAAACCTTATCTATCATACATAGTAGAATAATGTCTGTCCGTCTATCTGTCCGTCTGTCCCTTAAGATCTCGGTAACCACTGAACAGATCGGATTCTACTCTTCAGGGAATATACCTTCTGGTCCTGTGGCTATTTTCTTAAGAGGTGGGACACCCCCAACCCCCAAAAACAAAAAAAATACCCCCGCCATTTTTATTTAATTATTTAAAATAGTGGTGGAGTGGGGGATTTCCAGGTAATAAAAGATGTAATTATACCTCCTAGGGCAAAGCCTCAAGAGGCTAGGGGCGAAGCCGCTAGTTATATGTATTATAAAAAAGGACTATGATTTACTTTAAGTTACAATTTACTGATCATAGAAATAAAACGAAGTAGCGGGTTTTGTAGTATTTTCACAGTAGCGTTTCTTTTATTTCTAGCCCCTGCAGGGGCTCTAACCCTGCTCGGCAATCAATAACATTTACCTAACCTAACATAAAATAACCTATCAAAAGGTACTATGAAAATACGATGAAATCCGCTACTTCGTTTTATTTCCATGAACCCAACTATTCTTTTCATAATTAAATATTATTCGTTTCTATGGCAAAAAATTTTCTTGACTTTGATTGTTCAATGGTTAGTTTACTAAGTTGCGTGTTCAAACGTTTCAACCACTAATTTTACGCTACAAAAGGGGTATTTTTGTGTATCATCATTAGGGGTGAACATCAATTTATCGGGTCTTATCCCTTTAGATCCTATGAATTGAATACCTTAATAGATTTAACAAACTGTTCTTGAAGCCATTCAATATCTTGTCCAGAAATGCCAGGAAATTCCATATTCTCATTCATTCTGTAATAGTTATTATTCAATATCTTGTCCAGAAATGCCAGGAAATTCCATATTCTCGTTCATTCTGTAATAGTTATTATTCAATATCTTGTCCAGAAATGCCAGGAAATTCCATATTCTCGTTCATTCTGTAATAGTTATTATTCAATATCTTGTCCAGAAATGCCAGGAAATTCCATATTCTCATTCATTCTGTAATAGTTATTATTCAATATCTTGTCCAGAAATGCCAGGAAATTCCATATTCTCGTTCATTCTGTAATAGTTATTATTCAATATCTTGTCCAGAAATGCCAGGAAATTCCATATTCTCATTCATTCTGTAATAGTTATTATTCAATATCTTGTCCAGAAATGCCAGGAAATTCCATATTCTCGTTCATTCTGTAATAGTTATTATTCAATATCTTGCCCAGAAATGCCAGGAAATTCCATATTCTCGTTCATTCTGTAATAGTTATTATTCAATATCTTGTCCAGAAATGCCAGGAAATTCCATATTCTCATTCATTCTGTAATAGTTATTATTCAATATCTTGTCCAGAAATGCCAGGAAATTCCATATTCTCGTTCATTCTGTAATAGTTATTATTCAATATCTTGCCCAGAAATGCCAGGAAATTCCATATTCTCGTTCATTCTGTAATAGTTATTATTCAATATCTTGTCCAGAAATGCCAGGAAATTCCATATTCTCGTTCATTCTGTAATAGTTATTATTCAATATCTTGCCCAGAAATGCCAGGAAATTCCATATTCTCGTTCATTCTGTAATAGTTATTATTCAATATCTTGTCCAGAAATGCCAGGAAATTCCATATTCTCGTTCATTCTGTAATAGTTATTATTCAATATCTTGTCCAGAAATGCCAGGAAATTCCATATTCTCGTTCATTCTGTAATAGTTATTATTCAATATCTTGTCCAGAAATGCCAGGAAATTCCATATTCTCGTTCATTCTGTAATAGTTATTATTCAATATCTTGTCCAGAAATGCCAGGAAATTCCATATTCTCATTCATTCTGTAATAGTTATTAACATATTTGTAGTTTCAAATAATTTTATGATAGATGGTTAATTTTCAGGATGGTTTATTATTTGTTATCAACATAGAAAAATAGGAGAAAATTTAAGAAAACATTTTAAAAATTTGTAAATAAAATTGGCAAAGCCACTCAATTATTGATTAGTTTGTCTGTTTACATAAGTAATTAATTTCAGTTAATTAAATATATTTGTTCATGATCATATCATGTTTTACTTTGAATACAAGTATTTGAATTGAGTAGGATTGTCTTTTTAAATTTCTGTCACTTAAGATTTATTCTAGAGGAGATTTCTTGAGTAAAGGTTCTCTCCAACAAAGTAGTAGAACCTTTACAAAAGTCCTCCTATAAGTCATATAATAATAAAAAAGCCACATCAGTCCCAAACAGTTTTCTTTCGGTACACATAGACAGACATATATCCTGTTACGTTTATATAAAGATTATAAAACAGTATTATTGTGTAAAAATGTATATTATTCAAAAAGTAATAGATATGATGCATTAATACATTTCGAAATAGACATATTATTCATATTTATTTAACTTCATACTAGTATAATTACTTAGTAGGAATTAAGCTACTATATAATTTTATAAAAAAAAATTAAGATGAATAATTGGCAAAAATAACTTAAAATCTTAAATTTTTTTACTAAATATTGCATACTCTATTGTTTATATATACTAAGAATTCTACAGTCTTGTTATTGGAGCGCCTTGTCCTTGTTACATTATGTACAAAAGAGGGTAAAATCTCCAGAAACGCGATTCAACCCAAGTACCCCGCCCCCCCTCGCGCCTCTTATATTTTAATTGAAGTTGGACCCTACTCCACAGGGGCAATATTCTTTACAGAGTTATCCTAACCCTTCCTACAGCTAGCCTAACCTAATTTAAAGCACACTTGTTTGTGGTACACTTTAATTTTAAAAGAAATTACCTAAAAAGATATTTGATATACAAAATAATATTTGAGCTCAGTTATGTAAGCATTATGAAATGAAAATGAAATTATGATATTTCATACAACTAATACATTTTATATATTTTCATTAGCATTCTCTATGTGTTTTATAATCAGAAATATCTCCATACATTTTTTATTCGGGATTATAATCATGATATATGTTATTTTTTACCTCGCAAGCTGTGTTCTAAAAAGAATATTTCCTTCATTTTGTTATCATGCAAACTAATGACCTCTCTGTTAAATTTGTCTATCTTGAATTTATACAAATTAAAACGATGAATCTCAAGATCTTTTAGCTTTTTATGTATCATATTTGCCTATTCTTGTCGTATGCAATAGTTTATAGGTTTTTAATTAATTAAAAGTTAGTCTTGATTATTATTAAAAGTATTGTGTATAAATTTCTGATTGAGGTTTGATACAATAAATGCCTGTAAAGAAAAACAGAGTAACTTATATGCAAATATTTTGTTTTACTTCCCTGTATTATGTTTATACTAGAGTTGGCTCGATATAATTATCTCTCTATTGGCTAGTTTTCTATATGCATATCTATTTCTCAATAAATCTATTTTCCTCACCCGGCATTACTATCTAAAAGAAAGTAAATATTTAATAATCTAAATGATTTTAAAAAGATTTTTTAAATTATATTTTTTTCTTTACATTACCATCACCAAAGGGTTAATGATGATGATTACAATTTTAGTTTAATATTTGAACACACAAAGTGTCGCAACAATCGAATTCTTTTAAAATAGAGTTTTCTTAAATTTATTATATTATAAATCTAAATTTTCTTTTTTATGATTAGAAATTAAATACATTGATATAAGGTAAATAGCAACATGAAATTAAAAAAAGGAATTTATTTTTAATAAAGTAAAATAATGGGTCATATCGTTCTGGGCAATGAGAGTTTATTATGGATTATTGGAGCACTATGAGTTTTAAACTAATATTCCTTGGAAAACTTGAGCTCGTTTATAGACATTTATTTCCTATATAGATCTGATATGGATCTTGAAGCAATTAAGCAGGCCGTTTTGTACATGTTAAAAATTGTAAGATTTCATTAAATAAAAGTTATCGCAAATATACTTAGTAAATAATGTAAAAGTTGCTACGGTATTTATCCTAATTTAACGATAGTTTTCTTATTATTTAACTTTAGATAAGTACATTAAGATTTAAGTATAATAAAGTTCCTAAAACAGCTGTGATATTAAACAATTGTGGACTTTAAAAATCTTTTGAAACTTTAAAATATAGTTCAACTTCAAGGTTAATGAAATTTCTTTGGATTTGTTAAGTAGTCTTTAAAATAGTTTAGAATTGTCTGGTATACATTATACTAGCGGTTACGCCCCCTAGAAATCTCTAGAGGCATTTGAGGTGATAGGGGAGTCTATCCCTCTTCCCTTACACTTTAAATTTTAGTTTTAAAAGAAACTTTACATTATTAATTGTACCCACAGATTATATGTCATCAGAAGAGAATATGAGGACAACCTTTGTTAACAGACAAAATTACATATTGAGAACAGAACATCAGACAAAGGACATGTAATCAACGGAATTACTGGGTATTTGTAATACATTTAAAAAAGATAACAAGATGAGTGAGTCCTAGGACAATAATGTGCGTAAAACTGTTTAACAAACAGGGGAACTTAGATTGTTTAAAGGAAAATAAAAATCGCTTGACGAAAAAACTAAAGGAAAATAATGTTCAACAAGAACAATTAACTTTAAGGTAATGTCCATTAATTACTGAAAATTATATTTTAGTTTTATATTACTCTCTGATCTAAAAATGCATTGTGACTTTACAATTTGGTACCTGTCAGGAAGTCTGGGGGTAAAGGATTCACTATTCAAGTATACAACAGGCTCCTAAAATATGTAAACGTTTAAAAAATGAATTGATTAATAACAATTAAAAATATCTATAGATACCATTTTGGCTCTTTATGTTCTTTTTCTGCAAAAAAACGTCCATTCATTACGTGTTTGAATTTGATTACAAGACAATTGAAAAGTAAATCCTCTGATCCATTAATATCCTAATATATATTAAGTATTAGCTTAAGATTTTGATAACTACTGATCAGATTGTGTCCTCCATTTCAAGGAAGCTTTATATTGGTCCTGTAATGGTTTTAGACTGTTTTTAAATTTAGAATATCATTCCCCACCTTAAGGAAACAACGACCCTAATGTTGACCCTAATAGTATTACATTCGTCCCACATCCCTCTGCAAGGAAACATGGTAAGTCATAACTGTACCTGTTTTCTCATGTTAACATATAGAATATCATTAACTCCCCCCCCCCCCCTCAAGGAGAAGCATAACTGTACCTGTCTCATTTTGGCCCAAAGTATATCATTAGTTCCACCCACTCCCCCTCCTTAAGGAAAAGGGAAACTGTACCTGTCTCATGATGACCCATAGTATATCATAAGCTCAACCCCCCCCCCCCCCCTCAAGGAAACAAGGAAATGGATAGCTGTACCAGTCTCATGTTGACCCATAGTATATCATAAGCTCAACCCGCCCCCCCCCCCCTCAAGGAAACAAAGAAATGGATAGCTGTACCAGTCTTATGTTGGCCCATAGTATATCATTAGCTCCACTCACCCCCCCCCCCCTCCCATTCTCAAGGAAATAACTGCACCTGTCTCATGTTAAGCCAAAGTATATTATTAGCTCCGCCCCCTCCTCTAATTAGGGAAAAGTATAACTGTACCTGTCTCATGTTGACCCATAGAATATCATTAGCTCCACCCCCCTACTCCTCCCTCCCCCCTCCACAAGGAAACAAGGAGGGATAACTGTACCTGTCTCATGTTGACCCATAGAATATCATTAGCTCCACCCCCCTACTCCTCCCTCCCCCCTCCACAAGGAAACAAGGAGGGATAACTGTACCTGTCTCATGTTGACCCATAGAATATCATTAGCTCCACCCCCCTACTCCTCCCTCCCCCCTCCACAAGGAAACAAGGAGGAATAACTGTACCTGTCTCATGTTGACCCATAGAATATCATTAGCTCCACTTCCCTACTCCTCCCTCCCCCCTTCTACAAGGAAACAAGGAGGGATAACTGTACCTGTCTCATGTTGACCCATAGAATATCATTAGCTCTACCCCCCTACTCCTCCCTCCCCCCTCTACAAGGAAACAAGGAGGAATAACTGTACCTGTCTCATGTTGACCCATAGAATATCATTAGCTCCACTCTCTTTACTAATGTGATCAAGAACTTTGAAGAAACCCTGTTTTCATTATAGGATAAACTTAATCCATTTAAAGCAGGTATTATCTTATATTTGTCTGTGAATTTAAGTTATTACTTTTAAATAGTGCAGTTACTCTGTAATTAAGGTGTATAGTCCGTTCGTTAATCTGTAAGTCACTACTTAATATTATAACTTAAGCATATTAGGTTTTGTGATTTTTACTCATAGTTTAATTCTACTCACTGAAAAATGTCTAAGTGAAAATTTCCCCCACAACCCTGTTCCATTTTTTCTCCCTTTCTTACCCACTTTCTTAGTTACATAAAAAAAAAGTTTTGCGCCAATTCTACGCCAACGAAATATTTGATTTTCGGCAATTTCAAATGGAAGTAATTTGCTGAATAGCAGCCCCTGAATTCTACTATACCCCCTCAAAGTACATGTTTATTCAAAATAACAGTTTTATCTGCGCTACTTCTGGACATTATTGTTCTTGATTTTAACTGTCATCCTACCAAAAGCTTGATGTAGGTATTTATGACATGTAAGATCTCGTTAATGGCGGAAATAATTAGTTTATCATTCCTGTTTAGTGGGCTGTCCAGTTCCAAAAACAAGGTATCCAGGAACCTAAAACATTTAGGTTGTCTAAGAATGAATAATGACAATTTAATTTTTTTAGCAAAAATTTTGAGAAAAAATTGAGGTTTTGAAGCAAAAATGCATATTTTTTAAATGTGAAATCTTTTTTTCTCAGTAAATATAACAACCTATTAAAAAAAAAACTTTGTGAGAAAGGAATACTGCATTTTCCTGTAGGATCCCTGTAATTTGTCATACCTTAAAATATATGCAAATCTGCCCATATCTTATTCCTTGGATTCTTTGGTAGACAATATAATGAAAAAATACTACGAAAGCATAATTGAATGACGTACAAATTTACATACAAGAAAAATAGAGTAGCTTCTATACAATATTATCTGACCACCTGTCTAAAGTTAGGAGAGCCCTCGTAGACTGGCAACTTCTTGTCAAGCCTGTGGATGTTTTCAAAATGATCGTATTTCAGCACACAAATCTAACAACCATAAATAAAGAGATTTTAGTTTTTATCTACCGCAGTTACGCAGAGAGAAAGATTGAATAATATAATTGGTTGTTTATTACATAAGTCTCCAAAGTCTTATAATAACGTTTTCTTGGCCTAACAACTTTGGGGACTTCAGTGAATTTTGATTGGTTCATTAAGTTGAGTGTTCAAACGCTTCAAGCATTAATTTAAATTCACAGAAGGGGTAATTTTGTGTGTTATAAGTTGGGTTGTTCATAAATTTATCGGCAATTGTCTAATCCCTTTAGATCCTTGAATTTTATATCTACCGCATCTACGGCTATATAAACTTCTAGGGGTAGTTTATGAAGGTATCAACACCCATCTGGGAAATTTTTTACTATAGTGAGAAGGAAGGGTTTTCAACAAAGATAAACCTTTCCTGGACAAAAAGGGAGCTTTATCATAAAGTAGAGCCACAATGTTCAAATTGTTACCGAGATTTTACCAAAAAACACAATTAAACAATCATATATCTTATTTAAATAACCAGAGGCGACGTAAATTAAGTTCACTTCAGGAGAGGGTGGGGGGAGGTAGCTTTTATGTTTTCTTTAGAGGGTAAAGGCACCCTACCCAATAGTAGATAAAAATCTTTTAAGAACTTAAAAAAGCTTTTTGGAATAAAAGCAATAAAAAGTCCGATTGACAGAAAGACAAAAAAAAAGAAAAACTTGTAAAATACTTTTTTTAAAGAATTTAAAATCTTACAAGATTCAAATTTTTTTCCAGATATTCGAAATTCGATACATATAAAAGAAAGAGCAAATATTTTTTGTCAATTTAAATTTGATACTCACATAAAAGGTGGGACATTGTTTCCTCAAATATATTAAAGCAATAAATGGTTGCAATAGACAAAAAAGGATCAAGGTTGACAATATCTAATTAGCTAAGTTCTAAAATCAGACGGTAGAACAAAATAATAAATTAACATTTGTATTTTGTAGAGTGTTAAAAATTGATTAGCAAACTATTATTTTATTAGTATAAACAAAATTGTATTTAAGTTTGTTGTAAAATTGCTGCAATACAGTTAATAAGACTTGTTTATATAGATGCTTCGATTAAATACGGACAAGCACTAATTTAAGAAAATCTAGCATTTAAAAAGAGATATTGTTTATGGCTGTGAATAGAGTACACGGTTGTGGGCGAAACTGTTGTCCTTTAGAAGTGCGGAATTGATGTTTAACCCCATTAAATGCCTGAGTGGAAATTCATTTTATTTAAATACGGGTAAAGGGCAATGTCCTTAACTAATTTTTACCACACAAAAAGTTTTTTTTAATCCAGTGTCCCTCTTTATGTCTGTATATTACAGAAAATATCTTTAATTTCATTTTAATTTGTGTTTTATAAAGCTTGAGTTCCCTAGGTTAATAATCTCTTTATTATATTCCTTCATAGGATTATTCTTTTCTCTTCTTGTAGTTTCTTCCTGAACTTTCTTGTGGTACCTCTCACTTCTAATCCACTCCCATCTAGTAAACAAAGCAATGGTAAATAGAAAATTAAAGAGTTGAAGGAATATTTCAGTAGATAGGTTTCTCAATAAATCACTGAAATAGAAGTAAATGAATTTTAAAAATATCTGAAATTCCCTCAATTTTTTTTGTACAGCAGTAAAAGGTCGGATTTTACTGCTTATGAGATAATAATGGTCTGACTGGAGGTTTATGGAGTTACTTTTGAAAAGTTTAACATGAAAATGTTGCTTTTGATGCTGATTATTTATGCCGCGCGGATAATGTAGATTGCTGGTTTAAACAAGCATAGTTTTTACTTGACATATATTCATATTTCTACTTACACTAAATCTAGCATGAGCTTGTAATATAAGTTTCACAGATTCACATATCTTTATTTAATTAAACTAATTTAACTACTAAATCGTTTTTGAAAAACCTTATCTGTTATCAAAACAAAACTATTTTTATCAACAAAGTTCCCTTTTTTGTTAAACAACCCTTCCCCTCCCCCATCCTGCGAAAAGGGGTGGTTATTTGTTATTTTAGTATCTTGACGTTAAATGCATCTGTTTGTTTCTTAAAATCTCGCAAACCATTGCATTGTTCTTTACATGGAATGGTCATACTAACCCAAAATATTGGTTGAAAACTTACCCTTCTTTCTTCAACTCAATCATGAAAACTTACCCTTCTTTCTTCAACTCAATCATGAAAACTTACCCTTCTTTTTCCAACTCAATCATGAAAACTTACCCTTCTTTCTCCAACTCAATCATGATCGCTTCACTGGCCGTTGCCATTTTTATGTCTAAGAAAGGACCTGCAAATAAAATAAATCATGTATCAAATTTGGTTTGAAAACAATAAATACCTACTGTCTTTAAATGTTTTTGAATGATTTTTTGCACTTTGCTTTAAAAGCTTTTTATTACATTAGTGGATTCGTCGCTGCACTTTTGTATTCACTCTTTTATTTTGAAAAACAAAAATAGATGCAAGTGATTTTTTCTAGGGATGGTGTCCCACTCCCTACCCTCTGAAAATAGCCAAAAACCACAACAAGACTATCAGGTATATAATTTATTTTTTACTTTATGTCATAGTTATAAATAGAGTAACTGCGATATTAAAAATTTTGAGACGCAAAATATATTGAGTATTATAAGGTATGCAACCATTTACGCAAAACCGCATTATTAAGCAATAGGACAATTATTAGCTTCTTCCACATTGTTTTAAAATTAAAGCAGTAGTTAATCACCTCTTTTTATGAATATATTTGTTAATATCATGCATATCAAATGTGATGATATGCGCAACTGAAGGTACACAAGCTATGACAGTGACAAACATAATCTACTTTGAAAGGTTAAACTGCAGGAGAATTATTTTTAGAACTGCTGAATGAAAAGAGACTGATACTCTTAAAAATTAATTATGTAATAAGCACATGTGTTTTGTTACACATATTATAACTATCAAATGTATTCCCAAAAAGGTGCGTAACATTAATGGTTATAGTAGGGGGAATGCCTTGGCCCAAAATAGGCGCAACTCATTACCATACACAGTCTTCCAGGCAAAGGTCGTGCAATCAGAGAGATGATTGTCTGATGGGTGTTAATTAACCTAATACCTCTGGTGATTATACACAAAAAGGGAGATCTAGCTTCTTTTAGTTATACTGGGTTTTTGGACCTGACGTTAGAGTGTCATGGACAGCAGTCCCGCCCGTTTGAGGTAATTGATAGTAGCATTAAAAAAAATACATCCAATATTTTTATACATGTGTCAAAAATACATCTGACACTGGCATTTACACATCCATACTTTTTCAATTATAAATCATAAATACATCCAACACTGGCATTTATACATTCATAGAAATTTAAGAATAAAAAGAAGAAAACAACACACTTGTATATTATTTGAGTTATAATATATGTGTGAGGTTAAAATAAAAAGCATTTTGCGATGGATTGTTGTGATGACCTTGACCTTGTCAAAATTATATATATTGGTCGACCAAAATCATCAACCAATAAGTCGACATATCCCCACTTCCATATTGATTGTGGGGTATTGGAGGTCCTGTCCCTTGAATCCCTATACTGGGTCCTGGTATCATATCCATAATACTTCTTTCCAGAAAAAAAAACATCATCTTCCATTTGGGAATAAGTTATTTCTACATCCGGATTTTCATTTAAATTAAAACATGAAATTTGAGTATCAATTATTGGAGCTTCTACGTTTGACTGCTCTGTTACTAGTGCCAATGTTTGTCACAAAAAAAATAGCCCTTGGCTCTGCCATAATAAAACAATAACCTAACAATAAATATCTAAATTATCATATCATATAGCAATAATTTGACAACCTGCGCAAATGAATTGATGTTTTGTAGGGAGCATTCTGAGAAAAAAGGAAGTAAGCAGAGAGAGAGTAACTAAAATAGGGTAAAAGTTAAAACCTATACATACTGTACAAAATCTATTTAATTGTATATAAATATTCATATAAGTTAATCTAGATGTATATTTGCCAGTGTTGGATGTATTTATGACACATAATTAAAATAGTATGGATGTGTAAATGCCAGTGATGGGTGTATTTATGACATATAATTGAAAAAGTATGGATGTGTAAATGCCAGTATCAGATGTATTTATGGCATGAGAAAAAGTGTAAGTGCTATAGCCCCTTTATATTTAGTCGCTCTTCTTTGAGAAAATAATGCGTAAATCGCATCCACCAGCAAAGCTGCAAGTGCGTTAATATGGGAATGTAAAGGAGTTTTCATTATTGGAGGTCTTTAATGAGGTTCCAAATAATTTATATATTTTCGGGAGTTCTATTTTTGATTAATTTGCAAAACAATCAATCAATTTTAAGCTCTAATCATAATTAAACATGTAAAATGCAAACACTTTTGGTTTAATACGATCACTAGTGGCTACGTCCCTATGGGCCCTTTCGGGATGATTGGAACAAACTCAATGCATTTTAGCTTTAGATTAGAATTACAATACTTATATATTTTTAGAGAGGGGCAGGAGGGTTGTGAGATCCTTTGCTGCAGAAACACATCAAGTTACTTTTGTATTAACATTAGATAAATTAACCCAGGTTCTGTCTCTGTTTTTGCTTGAGCCTGTTGCGGAGCTATTTTCTGACGTAATAAATATCTTCTTTTCAAACATTTGTTTTTCTTTCAACATTTTTTGTAAGCAAAGCATTTTTACATTTAGGGTATAACAGATAATTTGTCTGTAATTAACGGATAAATTATCCCTATTATAACTTGTAACATTCAAAAGTTTGTATCGACAGTAGGCTTTTTAAAAGTTTCAATATTTCTTTGAAATATTTTTTCGATAATATTAACGTCGACTGTATGGTTATGGTTCATTTAATATTAACATATCGGTACCTTCTTATGTTGGCATAATTAATACACATTTTTTTCATTTGGAAAAGTTAGTTTTACAATATGACGTTATTGTAAAAAGCTACCTAATAAATATTTTAATAATCTTAAAAAAAATATAAAAAGTAATGAAATTATGTTAATTTTTTCAACTTATTTGAAAGAAATCGTTTTCCACATAGACTCAATTCTTTTCATTATAAACAACAAAAGTATAGCCATTTTGATCTGTTATTTTGAACAATTGATCCTGTAACTATTTAGAGCCATGCTATCATGGATTATGTGATTCCAGTTTTCATTCTGCACTTTGTACGTCTCTCACTGCAGCAATTAGCATTAGCAAATTTATATTTGGAAATATTGCGTATACATTTTTATAAAACTTTCTTTTTAGTAGCGAAGCTACTCTATAATTAACTTTTTTTATCCGCCAGTCCGCCCGTAACGCTATGGGGGAAATGAGATTTTCTCAGCTGCTATTGAAGACAGACGGGTGAAATTTATGGTCATGATTCCCTGTATCAATGAGCATCGAGTGTATCATTTACTTTGTTTCTCTACGTTTTGATTTTTGTTTGTTGAGCGTCGCTTTTATGGATATATATCATTCTTGTTTATTGGTGTAAAGTAGCGTCATCTCTTTATAACATAAACATAGGAATAATTAATTAAAAGCTATTTTGTAACAATTAAATAAGCTGTAAACCAAATTCCAGACATCTTTTGGTTTACATTAATTTTCAAACCTAAGAGGTTGTGGTTTCATGGTATAAGATCACTTCAAACAAACAAAAAATATTTTAGATAATTTAATATATCTTTTGCGGCTACGTCCCTAGAGGCCTCGGGGAGGGGGGGGGGTGGAGTCGACCCTATCCAACTTTCAGTTTTAGTTTTAAAAAGGTAAAGGGAAAAAATGTGGGAGTGGGGTTATTCAATCTTTTCTATGGGCGACATCTCTTCGTATGGTTGTGATACCGTCTCCTTAACAAGAGATAAATTTTCTCATGACCTATGAGAAGCTACAGTTGAGCAGTTTGCGAGATTCTTCGGTACACTCTTACACACAGAGAAATGCATTCTGTTTTTTTATATAAGGATAAAATAAGAAAAATAACGAAAATACATAGGTCAATGGACCAGGATTTTATTTCCCTATCAGTTTTTTTTTGGTTGGTACTGCATTCTGTAGCTGGTAAATGTTGTGGGAAGAAATGGGAAAAATGGCGGATAAGTCGTATATCCTTCAGAATATAAGTGTTACTTTCATTGATATTTTTTCTTGACCACAAAAACATCAAATCATCCCCCCCCCCCCCATAGGCGTCCAAGGGGGGGGGGGTAATGGGGCGATTACCCCCCCCAAACGATTTTTTTTTCATTTAACCCCCCCCCCATTTAAAATTTACCCCTACCCTGGGGGTGCGTTAGGCACCCCCAACCATTTAGGAGGGGGTATTTACCCACCCCAAACAATTTTGGGGGGGTAAATACCCCACCCAAAATAAAAATTCTCTAATAAAAAAAAATTTTGCGCGCTTCGCGCGCATTTTTAATACTATATATTTAATAAAATTTAAATTACCCCCCCCAAAAATTTTAACCCGGGGGTAAATTTTGGGGGGGGGTAAACTAAATTTACCCCTGCCAACAGATTTCAGGGGGGGTAATTACCCCCCCCCCCAAGCAAATTTTACCCCCGGGGTAAAAATTTTGGGGGGGGTAAAAAAAATTTGCGGCGCGCTTCGCGCGCCATTTTACCCCCCCCCAAAAATAAAAAGCTTGGACGCCCCTGTCCCCCCCCCCTTTTATAAATTTTCATAAATAACATATTACTATTGGGAGGTCAATCCCTGCTCTATCACATCTCTGCATCATCTTTCTAATCTTTACAAGAACTAACCTAACAATTAAAGTAAAAGAATACAGTGGACTCTGTGCCGACTTTCAATTGGAGCTTTAAATATCACCCTAAAGTGTCGAATATCAACACAGCCAAGTCGCTACAAAAGATCAGAAAGCAATTTGTTAGAAGACGTAAAAGGTTTCCACCAAGGAAACCAGGTAGTTGTATGGGTTATACATCTATACTTATACATTTATTAACCTAACCTTCAATAAGCTTTAAAATACGTATTTTTCTACAACAAATAAGTTCGTTTTTAGTCGAAAGGCGATATGAGGGAATTCACCTGTGAATTTTTAATATGCATGGAGTTATCCATCTTTGCCTGACTGGGGGCAAGTCCCGCACATGGTTTAAAAGATAAAATTCGTATTAACTCCCCGTTTACTGAACATGGAATGAATTTTAATGGGATGTCAAACGTTCCACAAATTCTGTTAAAAATATATATCATCATATTAAGAGCAAATATTTTATGATAAACTAGTACTATAAGTAGAGAAAGACTAAACTACATAACTTTTGTGTCACTTTTGAGGAAGACGATTCATATGACGTCATATAAAGGGAAAAGAAAAAGGGAAGGGAGGAAGAAAATCTCTTCAAAAGAGATGGGAGAAAAGGGAATCGTCTTCCTCAAAAGTGACACAAAAGTTATAGTATAGTTTAGTCTTTCTTCTATCAGTAAATTTAAATTGAGGCATGCTATAACATTAGAATCCTGTAAAAATAAGGTATAATTTAAAAAAAAAACACTATAGCTATTATGCCTTGCCTGATACTCTACAAGTTAATACAGTTTGTTTGTTTCTTAAGATGTCCGACTATCTGTTACTTAATATCTCAAAAATGATTTACTTTTGATTTTTACAGAAGTTTTGTTACGCTGCATTATAGAAACTTAATGTTTGCTTTAGATTTTACAAAAAAATCTTTTGCAATTTTCGAGGTAAATCTACGAAAATTTAAATTTCGTTCAAACTTGTACTTGGTGTATTGTGAATCATAATGCGAATGATATGCTAGTTTTACTTCAAAGTAACTTGTTGAGCAACCCCCCCCCCCCCTATTTTTAAAATAATTCGGGTTCTATTTTTCTTTATTGTTTTAGATTAGGTTATCTTGAAATGTATTCGGTACTATGTAGGTGCAGAAGGTATAGCCCTGCAGTATAAGGGCTCCCTGCAGGCATTAGGACAAAAGTAAATTTTTTTTGTTTATTACACTAGTCCTAAAGTTTTATAATAACGCTTCTATATTTGTTGGCTTAACAATTTTGGGGACTTTTATTGAATTTTGATTGGTTGATTTATTAAGTTGAGTGTCCAACCGTTTCAACTAAGAACTAAAATCTACATAAGGGGGAATTTTGCGTTTCATCATTGGGGATGTACAAAAATTAAGAAAAGTGATGACAGATTCAAATTCAAAAATATATTTTGTACTACAATTGAAATATTTATGAACGTCATTATTATCCAGACAAACAAAACATAAAATAGATGTATTTTCAAATTGAATATTTTTTATATATACGGTTTAAGCATTGCATGAGGTACCTATAATTTTGTTTTTAGAAAAATTGATGGCTAAGATGATAATTCTGTTTTAAATTAAAATGCGTCCATCCTGGAATATAGCAATTTTACATCAGGTTGATTTTTTTAGTGTTTTGTTATATAGTTAAATCGACCATGGTCAAAACAAAGGAATTAAATGTATCATTTTGCATAAAATTTTGCCTAATCATTACAGTAATTTCATCTGAAAAATGTTTGAAAAACAAACCTTAAAATCTTGAACAAATTAGCGCGTCTAAAAATGCTTTCTAATGTCTAGGATATCTCAAATTGGTGTCCATTAATACGAATAGTTTGTAAATTTAGGTTTGATTCTTAAAAAGATGTTAAAGTAAAAAAAGAAGAAAGCTTCTCAAGAATAAGGTCCTTTAAAAAGATTAGCTTTAATGACCATAAGTAGATAAATATATTTCCGACCAAAAACTTAAATTACACAACAAAACCGCTTAAGGATCGAGCTCAAAGTTAATTTTCCAAGGTAGATTTGAGATAACCTTGAAAAAAATATATAGTAAAATGTCTTTAGGCCGGAAATATTAGGTGAAAAAAAAGACATTTAATTCTTAGATTGTGATTCAACTGCCCTCTAGTGATAAAAAAAATTGTCAGCTTTAAACAGATTATTTTCTATTTATTTTAGACTTTTTTAGATAGTTTGAGCGCAAAAAAATTCTTAATTTTTATCTGTTTGGTTTATTATCCTTCAATTTTATGATTGTTGTCACCTTCTGTTTTTCTTTGTTCTAGTTATCAAAATCTAAATTAGTAAATAATGATTGAAATAAACTTAATCTATGTACTTAATGTCAAGTACATTTTGGTTAATATTTCAAAAAGGGAAACATTTGAAAAAAATTGTGCAATGTTTTGTTTACTAAGGCATAATCCTAGTTTAAATATTAGATAGAGTAACAACCCTATCTTTTTTACCCGCTGCATTAAAGTAAATGTTAGAGTGCCTGCTTGCTGTCGGGGAGGTGTCGTGTTTGAATGCCACGTCATACTAGAGACGTTGAATATCGTACATACTGTTGCTATATCTGGCTCGTGACACCAATAGTAAAAGCAGGGGGAATACCTGGCCTGACCTAACTTTAATAGTCTGTGATGCTGTAAGTATTGGTGCAAAAAATGGGGACGAATTTCAAATTGATTTGACGGGGCTGGTTTTTTTACGGCACAAGTGAAGGGAAAACCCCATCTCTTTTCTAGAGGGTTTCTTTCACCCTTCCCTTTTCTTTCCCTTCACTTGTGACGTAAAAAAATCAGCCCCGTCAAATCAATTTGAAATTCGTCCCCATTTTTGCACCAATACTTACAGCATCATAATCTGGTCTGTGTAATTGTTAATAAACTTTGGATGCAAACTAATCGGAATTAGAGCGAAAAATTTAAATACCTTTGTATTTTTAGTTAAACAAATGTACACTAGACAATTAATAAAAAAAATAACATTAGCGCTTCAAAAATCTTTAATAATATATCGTCAAACGCAATTATTATGTCTAACTTGCACAAAAAAGAAGATTTTTAATTTAAAAAAATATATTTTAGGAATAAGAGGTCACCTTTTAAATCAAAATAAGCATCTTTTCAGTGTTGTTTACATATTTGAAGAAGTAAATGGAATAAGAATAACTTTGACAGGTTAGAAATATTTTTTTAAATTTAATCGTATGAGATCAACTTCGTTATAATCAATAGGCAACTTTTTATATTGTTTGATAAATTGTCCTCTGACTCTTCAAATAAAATATTCAGTTTTTTTCCTGTCCAAAGCAAAGAAAACAAAGATTTGAGTTTGTTGTTGCTATAGTTGGTATTACTATATTAATAACTAGCAGATATTTTGGGGAGGGGGGGGGGAGGTCGACTCCTCCATTCCAACGTTCAATTGCAGTTTAAAAAGAAAAAGGAAAAAAATTGGAGAGGAGTGGTTTTTTCTAGGGGCGATTTCTCTTGCTAAGATTATGGTACCCTCCCCCAAAATAATTATGAACCTTCAGAGGACCTACGTAAAGCTATCCTGTAAAGAGAACCATATCGGTTCTTCGGTACACAGTCACACAGACAAACACACAGAGGTCCTTTACTTTATTATAAGGATAGTCCTTGTTTCATTGTTCAAATTATCTTTACTCTAATCTTCACAAAATAGTTGAAGAGTATCAATTATACCTTTAGCAAGAATCAGTAATTTTACATAGTTTTCAAGTTATCTTTTTAAGTTGGACTACTTATTCAACACAACAAATAATGGGAACAAGCAAAGCAACATATTTAATATTTATGACATTTTACTTGTAAATAATCAGAGCATGCAATGGAATTCTTAGTAAAATACCCTGTAAAAAAAACATATTCAAATAAAAAAAGCCTTATTTTTAAAATAGCCATAAAGGCTTAAAATAATTTTTTAGAAAGGAGTTATAAAGAAAACCGATTTTTTAGAATAAAAAATAACCATGCTATTTCTTAAATATATTTTTTAAAGGGCTTAAAAATGGCTTTGATCCAGTTGGAATTAATTGGAATCGGATCCACACTGAAAAATACCTGTAATATATTTTTAAATAAATAAAATGGCTGAAAAGATTTGCAGGGAAAATAAGTACAACAAATCAAAATGCCATTACTAGGAACAAAAAATGTAATTGTTCTTTTTGTTTGGAAAAAAATCAAATTAAGACAATATCATGCTATCTTATATAAGTGCATTTTCATGTATTTAAATTACAATATATTTATGGAACAAAGTATTCTTTAATAGCGATGCTATTCTATGATTAGTAAAAGTTCTACTGTCTTTGCTCTTCGGGAAAACATTATTTTCATTGATGATACCTAAGCAAGATACATGATAATTTGCATAAAGATTCCCATGACCATAAAACATAAATTACTTTGTCGTCTGTAAGAATGAGTAATATTATGATGCCTTGGAGATTTTAAAGAATTGTTATTTTCTCGGAAACTTTTAAAAATAGATTTATGTAATTTTTGGTGAATATTTTCTGTCAATAAGCATAAATCATTCCAAATTAATTTAAAAGTTTTAAATAAAAAATATAGTCACAAAAAGAACTTGTCTTTTATTTCTAAAATATAAAACAGTTTTCCTTGAACACAAATAATTTTGTCACTTATATACTTTATAAAAATTTTAACAACTGTCATTTTACTTAAACAACAGGAGAGTGAAAAAATCTGGCAAATACAGAAAAGACAGAAAGAATTTGAGTAGAGAGAAAAAAAACCTGGAAGGAGGTGTCTTAAGGATCAGATATGGGGAAAGAAAAAGGAGAAAGATAGTAAGATTATAATAAATAAGGAAGGAGAAAAAAGATATTGAGAGAGAGAGAGAGAGAGAGAGAGAGAGAGAGAGAGAGAGAGAGAGAGAGTGAGTGAGAGAGAAAGAGAGAGAGAGAGAAAGAGAAAGAGAGAGAGAAAGAGAGAAAGAGAGAGAGAGAGAGAGAGAGAGAGAGAGAGAGAGAGAGAGAGAAAGAGAGCAAAAAAATATTAACGAGAAAGAAAGAAGTAATGTAAAAGCCTTAAAAGAGGGATAATAGGGTAAGCGAGAATATAGAGGAAAAGAAGGAGGAAAGGGAGGGGGGAGTATAGTAGGTAAAACATTAAAATATGCCAGAGAAACAAGCGGTCAACTTAGTTGACTTTCCAACAACAACGCACGCTTTTTAAATGTTTTTACTGTACTGCAAATATTTGCAACATTAGATACAGAAAAATTCCAAAGAAGAAAAAACAAATAAAAATTTTTAAACTATATAAGTGCTTTTATTGATAGCAATAAAAATTTATTCATATTTAATACAGCTAGTATAAAGACTACTCAATAGCAAAACTTCTCTACAATGTATAAACACTCACAAACGTACAGACATATGTAGATACAAACAAACAATCTGGCAGGAACAGAGTCTGACATACAGATAAAATACTGTTGCCTTTGAACCTGACCTTTGCTGTACAGGTTACCTCGAAATTTCATACAATTTAAACTTCATAGGTGTATCGATTTTAAACAAAAAGAAAATAGTATTATAGACAGTTTTTCGCGCAAAGTAAAATAAAATTCTAATATTTGTTCCAGTTTTCTTGGCCCCGAAGGAGCGAAGGCCTGTTCTGACAAAACTGATATTAATTTAATGAAATATCTTATTATTCTTAGAAATTTGTCTTATAAGATCCGATAAATGATTTTTCAGCATGAATTAGAACCAGTTCTAATCCAGAAGATATTAATCAGTTTCAACGACATACTAAATTATTTTAAAATAAAAATGATATTTGATAGTCACTATGTGGTTCAAAATATCTACAATTTAACTTTCTTGTGTTTAAACTTATGTTTGAAATAAAAATGTTAGGTTTAGAGCATCTTGAAAATAATTTGACTAGAGAGTAAAAGAAATACCTTTGTTTATTTTGGAGAATGTTAAGAAATGACAGCTTTACATTTTTGGCAATGGCTCAAATATTTTAAAAGAACATCCAATAAGCAATAGATTTATTACCATAGATAGTCAATCAGGAACAAATACGGTTGAAATATCGATAAAATTTTAAGAAATTCGACTTCTTATTATATAAATGAAACAAAAAATAACCCCTTTTTGTAAAAAATGTGCACACCAACTAATAATATAATCAGATTGTTCTTACACTTCATTCCTATTGGTCCAATTAAGGTATTGAGGATCTAGACTTTTTATATTTATCCGATAAATGGTGTCACTTCATTTCCACACAAAAGCACAGCCGCATCAGGGAACTAAAGGGATAAGACAATGACTGATACATTTATATACATCCCTAATGATGATACACAAAAATACCCTTTCTGTAGGATAAAATTAGTGGTTGAAGCTTTGAACACTCAAGTTAAAGAACCAACCAATCAAAATTCACTATAATCCCCAAAGTTGTTAAACCAACGAATAATTAACGATATTATAAAACTTTGAGGACTAGTGGAATAAACAGCTCTTAGTCCCCCTCCTCTCTCTCTCTCTCGCTCTGCAGCTGTATTGTGTTTCATATATGCAAAATAAATCTGAATGAAGGTGTTATGGCTGTAGTAATATTTTTTTGTTTCATTTGCACAATAAAAAATATAAATAATAGGAAATAAACTAAAATGATTAGAACCCGAAAGTATTACTTAGGGTGAAAAGTATTTAGATACTTTTTTTTGTAAAATATAAAACTGAGAACCAGGGCTCGGCAACCGCTACCAAACCTCAAATAAAATCCTATTTGAATGTGGTAATTTTTTTTTGAAAAGAGGGATTATCATATTGGGTCAGGTCTAGACTTCCAACCTATTTTCAAACCGAGCCCTGCCGAAACCAAAGTGAAAAATAAAAAAAGAACAATGAAAAAGTAAAATTTACATTTTTTAAGGAGAGGGAGAGAGAGAGAGAGATAATTAGTGTGAGAAAGAAAGAGACAGTGAATATATGGTAAAGAAAAGAATTCAAGCAGAGAAAACTTTTCATTTGAAATATAAAAATTAAAAAGAGAAAGAGAGGATAACAAAAAAACATTAATTAAGAAAAAATTAAAATGTATTTACAAATAAGAAAGAAAGAGAAAAGAGATAAGGTATTCTGTTAAAAATTGGTATGCAAAGAAAGAAGGAAGTTAAGAAAGACATAGTTAGCATATTTGTAAAAGCGAAGCCGTTCTTCATTTAATAACGATTTGTTCGTCCATCCATCCTTACGTCAATAACATGTTGTTACCTTGCACGATGAATCCTGTAACATTTAGTCGTAATCTAGAAAGAATAGCAACTCTTAAATCATTACAATAAAGTAGTACGTCCATATAAAGATTTCAGCGTTCATCTAAAATTTTACATGATTTTCACCTCCTCTATATATGTAGTTATTTACGAAACATATTCATAGAATTTTAAAACCTGATATAGATGTTGTCATCCTTGTTTAATATTGCATCCGTATGTTGAACTTTTTTCTAAAGCTATCAATGAAAATATGCAGTAATAATATGCAATACAGTGCGTTCTAAATATTTTAACAATTTCAGAGCCAGGACAAGGTATTCAACAATTTAATTATGTTTTAATTTGTGGAATTTTTGATAGATTATTGGATAAAAATGAGGTTTTGGGTTACAAACCAGATAATGCAAGGAAAAGACAATGGACAATAAATCCCTTCTGCAAATTAGAATTATTGGTTCAAAAGTTGCTAGTTGGTACCACCCAATCAAGAATAAGTTAAAAATGCTTCAAAGGAGAGAAAATGTTTGTAAAACTTTGAGTACCTGTATTATTTATAATCTAATATGCACTTGTTTCTTGAGAAAATGAGAATTAAGAGATATTCAAAGTTACCGAATACCTTACCATTATTCTGAACAGGTCATTATCCTGTCAATTTCTTTAAAAATATTTTAAAAAGGCATTAACATTAAATTTATATATCATATACATATAAAAAGTGTATGATTTTGGAAAAAGGACCAAATGTCAAGGTCATTATTCTAACTAAATAACTTTAAATGCAACGGTGTATTGTATGCATACAATTAGAGCCGAAATTAAAAGGTTTAAAAGAAACCCCTAATAACAAGTTACTACCGAAGCCCAAGATATGCAAAGCCTACAAAAACGCGCGAAAAATCTATAATTTTCGCGCGTTTTTCTCTAGTTCTCATCAAGAAAAAAGCTGCAAACCACCACAGGACAAGTATCTATATTCCTGGATATTTTCAATCCTATCGGTTCAGCGGTTAGTGAACTTAAGCTTCTGGTGAACAGACAGCATACTACTTTGCATTTTAGATAGGTACACAGACAGCCAACAAACTGACAATATAAGTTATAGAGTAGCTGCCCATTATTACACAATTTAATAAGTGCCAATTTATAAAAACATAAATCTACTTTTGAAAACTGATTGAAAATTTTGGTTACAGATATTGCATATATGATATAATTATGTAAAACCTTCCATGGTGTGGAATTTAGAATTGCTGTTTAATATTGGAGTTTTAAATTGCAATCCTTTTTATATACACGATTTCTCATAATTGGCATCAAAATTCATTAAGGTATACAAACCTTTAGCAAGCAAGGCAAGTATAATAGAATACAATTCATTAACTAATGCAATACATTTAATTTTTAAATATAAATAATCATATTAAAAATTGCTTATGATTAATTCTTGGAGTAGGCCGTGAATTTACAGGGAGTAAGGGAGGGGACAATGGATCGAATATTCAATTTTTAAGTAGTCTCAGACTTTGGGGACTGGCTTAAAGGGAATGTGCACGAATACAGCAGATTCTTACTGATTTTGGGGACTTGCGCATCAATGCCCCGCTAACTAGCTGAGTTAGTTTTGAATATGCAGACAGAAAAGTTTACAATTTATCGCTGGTTTTAACAAATATTTTTTCCCAACAAAATGTCTTTTCATGTATAGAAACTCTACTGTGATATTTATGTATTAAATAATCTAAGAACCGCTTGAATTTTGGGGTCAGTTATAAATATATTAGAAGGGTTGAGGGTGGTTTCAACAAGATTTTTCTAGTGATTAATTACAGAATGTTTACTACATTGTGATGTGTTGATAATTTAATTTTCAAGTAAATGATTTTTTTCTTAGAACTAATTTTGTTCTAAATTAGGTTACCATGATCCCCTTACAATTTTGGTAAAATTTTCTTGAAAAATCTGGTTTTCGTTGCTTTTCAGCGAACCCTCTTAAATTGAATAAATTGCCCATTGTCCCCTCCCTTACTCCCTGGTGAATTTACCACTTTAACTGATTTTATTTTTCATTTTATTTATAGTTAGAATTATAAAAATATTGTAGATATTTAGACAAATTTTATATAAAAAAAAAACAGATCATTAATGAGGTGGGTTGACTATTTAACAATACACAGTTACAGAAATTGGTAAATATCTTATATCAGGAAAAGCCTTTTCTTTTGTTGCAATGAATTGATTTAAATGTTAAAAAGTAATAATGGACAATGATTTCTTTACAGAGCGATATCCTTATTTCATTTCTTAAGTTATTACATAGTTTTGGAAAAGTAAAGGTAAAGAGGAGTTGATTCAAGTGCCCAACCAAAACTGTACCAGTGCAGTTCATAAAATTTTTCAGATTACCATTTTGGATGATGCCCAAATCAAATAGTTTTAACTAGTTTTATCAAACTGGGGAAGAGAAACACAAAGTGTATACTTAATATTTTTATATTTTTTTGAAGATATACAAAATTTTAACATACAAAAAATGCACTTAATTTGAACTAAATAATACAAAAACTTATATAGTTTTAGTTTAAAAAAAGGATGACAACATCCATAAATAGCGAAGAACTAAAAATTCACGAATGGACAAATAGAAAAATTAATAATATATAAGATGTTCAGTTGATAAATGTGCATTGATTCTTAAAAATCACGAACCCGTTCTGAAATATGAATAAAAGATATTTCAGTGGCTTTTATGCATGAATGCATAACCGACAGACTGACGGACAAAGTAGATTATACACTTGATGCTCATTGATACAGGGAATCTTTCAGTAGTCGTCTATCTTTAATAGCAGCAAAGAAAATCACATTTTTCCCATAGCGTTACGCACGGGTGAACAGACTGAAGAACAGACAAAGTGAATTATAGAGTAGCTACAGAACTACGTATTTTAGGAATACTTTATATAAAGAGTGGCTACACTTTATAAAATTCTTTATACTAAACAAAGCTGTTTATAAGATAATTTAATAAAGAATTATGAGACAGATTAATTTAAATTGCAAAGTTTAAAATTTTTAATAAGTAGTCTAGTTCAGAGGAAGGGGTTAATAAAAATTATTATATTAATCTACAACCATTCCATTACCCACTTATTTCAAATACTTGCAAAAGCAGAGATAGAAATCTAACATTCATGATAATTTTATCGTTCATTGCCCATCCCTGTTTTTCTGAAAGTCTTCAAATTAATTAGACATCATTAATATAATAAAACTTATAAGTGGCACAGTAAGACGGATTTTAAAGGAAAAATAGCCTCCTTTTTTTCACTAGTATTTGCATCTACGGGCTCCTATATTAGAAGGGGTAGGGAAAGGAAGAAACATAGCTTCACATAGCTTAAATATAAAAGTAAAAGAGCCTAAATCTATTCTAGGATCTATATAAACCTTCCCTAAAAGGAGGAACTCCATCGGTTCAGTAAATAACGAAATCTTAGGTTACAGACAAAAAAAACTTTCTATGTACATTGAATAATAGAATTGGGAAATGTAAAGAAGAGAATTGATATTAGTATGTTCCTCCAGGTGCCAAATACTTCTAGTGCCAGGTTAACCCAGCAAAAGCCGCAGAGTTAGGCATTTAAAAATACCTAAAGATAGTCTAAAAAAGGTTAGGTTAGGTTAGGTTAAGTGTCCATTCCTATATTTGGGACTCTCGCGTTTGTCCCAGGACCATTATTTATATCAGTATCAATTTGGTTGCTTAAGAATACCGCAATTTCTCTGAGCTGGATCTTTAAATCGTTTTTATAGTGCGCTGAATCGGGGCGATTCAGAGGTGATTTGTAGGTGCGCTGGTGGTTAGCCACAGCGCGCCTATAAAACATTGATATTTAAAAGATTTTCGGCGCGGTGTTGTTAAATCGCTTGCGACACTCAATAAAATATCGATCCGCGCCAGTACAACTTTATTACATAAGCCGTGTCAGTAAGGCATTTTATGTAAAATTCCGTGTCAGCATGGTATTTTATATAAAACATTAATATATAATTTATTTTAAAAATAACTATAAAAATGTTTTCACAATAGTTTTGCATTAAAATATTAAAGTAATTAAAAAAAAATATTTATTTATTAAATAAATCACCCCGATTTAAACCGGCAATGCCACTCGGTGAGTGGCGTTGCCGCGCCGGGCCCGCGCCACTGCCCGATTCAAATCGCCCATGCAAATTCGATTTAAAGATTGATATTAATAATTTGATGGTGCGCCAAATGAATCGCCCCGGTTTAAATCACCTATAAACGATTTAAAGATCGAGCTCTGTATTTACAGCTCTGATAGCCTCCAGGTGGATTAATTCTTAAAATCAAAAGTGACAATTTAAGTCATTTGAAGAGAATAATTAAATTCTTTATAGGTAATAAAATTTTGATGTATTTATGATTATGAACATGTTTAGTTTTGTGTTATCAGGTGTGTAGAGGAATATAGATTTATCTGTTGGAAATAGATTACTATGCACCAACTAGGGTGGGTGTTCATTTCCGCTTGTGTATCATACTACACACACATCAGAACAGCAAAATCAATGCGCAATCTGTTAATAGTCAGGGAGGGAGGGGACATTGGAATGTTTATTACACTAGTCCCAAACGTTTTACAATAACAATTTCTTATTTGTTGGCTCAACAACTATGGGGACTTTTTAAAAATTTGATAGATTGGTTCATTAAGTTGAGTGTCAAAACGTTTCAACAACTAATTGTAATATACAGAAGGGTAATTTTGTATAAAGTTATTTGGGTTTTAAATCAATTCATTGGCCATTGTCTTATCCTTTTAGGTTCTTGGTTCTAGCCTTTCGGTTTCCTTCACTCTAATCATTAAACACCCACATTATTATGTTTATTGCTTATATGACAATGATTGTAATAATTTATGGAGATGAAGACACACCACCAACCATACTAGCTAGATGCAGATTTGCATTTTTCAATCCCCATATGGAACTTTCATAGACGAGATATGTGTACAGATTTAAAATGAAGAAAGCATAGACCAAATATTTCAATAACCATTATCAAGAGCTTACTTTAGTAAAAAGGACGTCACCAAATTGGATGGAAAAACAACTTCCCAACACTCAAAACAGAAAGGTACCAATCCGAAAAAAAAAGAAATAGATTACTATGAAGAAAAAAAGAAGCAGTTTTTAGTTCCTAATAAAAATTGACGCCATACAATTTAAATGACCAATGATAGGCCAGTATACATTCATTTACCATTGGTAAAATTTATACTGGACAATCATTGTTCATTTGTAATGTATGTCATTTGTATTTTAAGAATTTTACCTGAAAATTATGCCAAATTTATGAGCTCTAAAGATTTTGCTAAAACCTAAATACAAATTTTAAAAGATAAGGTTTCATTAACTTTTCATCTATTTTCTCTTCGATTCTTGAAATCGCTTGAATTTGATGGTTCTCCATCCAACAAGGATTTTTTTTTGAAATTTCAATAACTGAAAATAATATAGAAACCTGATACTTTATTAGGTTATTTTGGTTAAACAATAATTATGCCAATGAAGTTGCATTTTTGATCATTTTTTTTAAAATTAAGCTTAAGGATAGGCATAAAAATTAATTTAGATAGTAAATACCTAACATTTTGTTAATAGTATTATTTATTTGCAATATATTTCATTGGACAACTCTTCATCCCCGTTTATTTTAGGAGGGGGGGGGGGTTCTGACTCTTTTTTACCGAACGTCCCCCTTGGCTGTTATAGGGGTGTAGAGGGTGGACCCAGAGTGGGGTGAATCCATTCCTCATAATTTTACTAGTCTGGTTTTAACAGAAATGTTTGCGCTTCTGTTCAAACATGAACCAATCCTGAGGTCCTCTAATGACCTTAATCTATCTTAATTTCTGTCTATTTGTCTATGAGGTTTCAATGTATATTATCTATTTAGTCTATGGATTAAAAATATTTGTTGAAAATGCACTTCCTTATACTTTTCTGTATCATTGCCAACTTTATAAAATAGCGATTTTTCCTTTTTATAGTATCCAGCTGTCACGGTAGCTGTCACGGTGGTAGCTGTCACGTTGGCAGCTGCTGTAGTAAATTTTAAAAGTATTAAATTCGACTAAAGATGTAAACTAATGTTTGGCGGCTCATTTTAATTTGGCTTACTGTTGATTTTAAATAAGGATTTTTACTTGATTGCAGAGTCTTGATCTAATTTTTTTCAGAAAAAGTTTATGGTATTATCGGACAATGTTAACATGATGAAAAAAATGTTCTTGTTAATTTCTTGAGGTGATATAAATTTTCTATATTAGCTCGGAGAAAAAATTTAATATGATATGTACAAATATAATACATAATTTCAAAAACGCAATTCAAATTAGATTTTAATTTAAGTTATATTAATTCTCCAAGAATATGATAATGCAATTTTGCTTTTTTATGTGCTTACTAATTTTTATAAAGAATTTACAAAAAATAAAAATCTGATTGTTATTGATCTAAAATAAATATTTTTTTATTTAATTTGAAAACAGATTTGAACACGATTTTGACTGTGTGGAGGGTAAAAAAAAGTAAAAAATATCCCCTTTAATTTCTCCTCCCCCCAAGAAAAAAAAAATAGGAAATAAAAACTCCCTTTAACAATATTCTTATAACTGGTTTAGAAGAATTTTATTTTAAAAATACCCCCACCCCTCCCTACAGTACAACTTTCCACAGGTAAAAATATAGCAGGGGGGCAAACCTCTTCTCCACCGCACACCTTATGTCATATATGTAGCTACCCTTTAGGTAATTAAATGCAGCCTATCTTATAGTATAAATTAGTAAAGTTCTTTTGTCTGAAGCTTTAGATTTCTATAACTACTGAACAGATTGAGCTCTCCATTTAAGTTAAGCTTCACATGGTTCCAGAGATGGTTTTAAGCTATTTTATTTTGGGATTAAAAGTTGGGATGGTTTTAGGCTATTTCTGCATTTTACTAACTCTTGGGATATAGAGTCCCTAGAGGCCAGGGGTGCAACTGCTAGTACAATATTAAGAAAAAAATGAGTTGGACATTAAAAAATTATTTATTTGTTGTACTATGCTACTTTTACTCATTTTTACTTGTTTTATTCAATTTATTATGTAAACTAATTAAAATCAATCATAAGATGATAAGATTTTTATTCAATAATGCACAAACGAGTTGACAAAATGACGCTTCAAAAATTGCATTTTAAAAAACGTTGTAAAATGTTGAAATTTTCAGCAAAAGTTATGAATATTTTTGGATAAAAAGTTTGTGGGAGTATTTTATCAATAAATGCACTACTAACAAAATCAGGGAAGGGAACGCCAATTAATGTTAGATTAAATTACAATCCTTATTTCTCCCACTTTATTAGGGTCAATTTTTAACCCGCGACCGTAGCTCAACATGTAGCGCATCCGCTCGGCATAGGGGAAGATCGAATCTTGGCCCGACACCGCATCATAACTAAAGACGTAAAAAAATGTTTCTACTGCTGCTATGTCAGGTGTAGTACTTAATAATTAGGGTAGGGTGAAAGCCTTGGCCCATAAACAGGTGCAACTCATTACCATGCATAGTTAGGACTTCTTAGACAAATGTCGTCTAATCAATGGGTTGGTTGTCTGTTGGATGTTCCATAACATAATATCCTACAGTGGGCGTAAGAGTATTGCATTCCATTACAAGAGGATGATGCCCTTGGGTTCTCTATAGGAGCACAAGGTAGATTTTTACCAAATAATAATTAGCAAGATAATTATTTGTTATCCATTGTTCTATCCCTGATTCTCTGAGGAGAAGAGTTTTAGTTTATAAGTTCTTCTTGGCGATGCATAGTAAGTGAACACAAAACAACGAAAATTTAACTTAAGAAAATAGCTAAATTATAGAATAGTTGCGTGGAAATAGTTGTATTAGGTCTCAACAGTCAACACAACATTACACTAATTTTTATTAATTTTCAAAAGTTCATTTCGACCGCCAAAAGCTTTTAAATTTATCCCCTTTTTTATAGGCACTATAAAGAGCTTCTTCATTCTCCTAGATTTGTAATTTATAACCTTTTCAAACATTGTAAAGATGTGATAAGTTGACATAAATATAGCATTTGAGTGTACTAGTTGTGAAGCTTTTATAGTGCCTATGAAAAATGATGTCATACTGGCCTACCTATAGTCAATTAAAATTTCTACTGGCCTATTATTGGTAATTCAGTATATCATAGGTCAATTGCATCAAATGATGCATTTTTTAAAGGCACTATAATAAGTTTCACTATTTATAGAAGAAATATCTTTAGATTATGGTCGATTTCCAAATTACAATAAACCAAATAAACTTTCACAGAACCTAAATATAAGATATAAGAGATGAGAACCAAATCAGCTAATAAGGTCCTTCGGTACACACATACATATATCCTGTTATTTTTATATAAGGATGATTTTTTTGGAAATAGAATTAATTACATTAAAGGAACAGCTGTGCATATCTACATACATCTAAAAAACTAAACATAAATTTTGAGTTACACTGTAGGAACAACTTTGTATGTCTATATCTATAAAACTGAATATAAATATAGAGTTACACTGTAGGAACAACTATGTATGTCTATATCTATACAACTAAATATAAATATAGAGTTACACTGTAGGAACAACTATGTATGTATATATATATACAACTAAATATAAATATAGAGTTACACTGTAAGAACAACTGTGCATGTCTACATCTATACAACTAAATATAAATATAGAGTTACACTGTAGGAACAACTATGTATTTCTATATCTATACAAATAAATATAAATATAGAGTTACACTGTAGGAACAACTATGTATTTCTATATCTATACAACTAAATATTTATATAGAGTTACACTGTAGGGACAACTATGTAAGTCTATATCTATACAACTAAATATTAATATAGAGTTACACTGTAGGAACAACTATGTAAGTCTATATCTATACAACTAAATATAAATATAGAGTTACACTGTAGGAACAACTATGTATGTCTATATCTATACAACTAAATATAAATATAGAGTTACACTGTAGGAACAACTATGTATGTCTATATCTATACAACTAAATATAAATATAAAGTAACACTGTAGGAACAACTATGTATGTTAGGGGATTTTTTTTTCCCGGCTTTTTTTGAAATTCAAGTAGTGCCGTTGCAATTATTATACCTTTTGGTGAAAAAACACTTGTGTAAAAATTTTAACCATTTTGGACAAGTATTATGCCCAGTAATTTCACTTTGAAATTTTGACGCCCCCCTTATGGGGGTCAAAAAATCATTGCATCAGAACTATGGCTTCATGGTGCTCCCTGAATAGGTCTTGAGAAGTAGAATCAGGAATTTTTGAAATTTTGAAAATATCTCGTTCCTAGCCTGAGAAAAGTTCAAAAAACCTATAAAAATTGGCCAATTTTCAAAAATGGCGTTTTTTAGGGGTTTTTTGAACTTTTCTCAGTCTAGGAACGAGATATTTTCAAAATTTCAAAAATTCCTGATTCTACTCCTCAAGACCTATTCAGGGAGCACCATGAAGCCATAGTTCTGATGCAATGATTTTTTGACCCCCATAAGGGGGGCGTCAAAATTTCAAAGTGAAATTACTGGGCATAATACTTGTCCAAAATGGTTAAAATTTTTACACAGGTGTTTTTTCACCAAAAGGCATAATAATTGCAACGGCACTACTTGAATTTCAAAAAAAGCCGGGAAAAAAAAATCCCCTAATGTATGTCTATATCTATACAACTAAATATAAATATAAAGTAACACTGTAGGAACAACTATGTATGTCTATATCTATACAACTAAATATAAATATAGAGTTACACTGTAGGAACAACTATGTATGTCTATATCTATACAACTAAATATAAATATAGAGTTACACTGTAGGAACAACTATGTATGTCTATATCTAAACAACCAAATATAAATAAAGAGTTACACTGTAGGAACAACTATGTATGTCTATATCTAAACAATCAAATATAAATAAAGAGTTACACTGTAGGAACAACTATGTATGTCTATATCTATACAACTAAATATAAATATAGAGTTACACTGTAGGAACAACTATGTATGTCTATATCTATACAGCTAAATATAAATATAGAGTTACACTGTAGGAACAACTATGTTTGTCTATATCTATACAACTAAATATAAATATAGAGTTACACTGTAGGAACAACTATGTATGTCTATATCTATACAGCTAAATATAAATATAGAGTTACACTGTAGGAACAACTATGTATGTCTATATCTATACAACTAAATATAAATATAGAGTTACACTGTAGGAACAACTATGTATGTCTATATCTATACAACTAAATATAAATATAGAGTTACACTGTAGGAACAACTATGTATGTCTATATCTATACAACTAAATATAAATATAGAGTTACACTGTAGGAACAACTATGTATGTCTATATCTATACAACTAAATATAAATATAGAGTTACACTGTAGGAACAACTATGTATGTCTATATCTATACAACTAAATATAAATATAGAGTTACACTGTAGGAACAACTATGTATGTCTATATCTATACAACTAAATATAGATATAGAGTTTAACTGTAGGAACAACTGTGCATGTCTATATCTATACAACTAAATATAAATACAGAGTTACACTGAAGGAACAACTGTGCATGTCTATATCTATACAACTAAATATAGATATAGAGTTACACTGTAGGAACAACTATGTATGTCTATCTCTATACAACTAAACATAAATATAGAGTTACACTGTAGGAACAACTATGTATGTCTATATCTATACAACTAAACATAAATATAGAGTTACACTGTAGGAACAACTATGTATGTCTATATCTATACAGCTAAATATAAATATAGAGTTACACTGTAGGAACAACTATGTATGTCTATATCTATACAACTAAATATAAATATAGAGTTACACTGTAGGAACAACTATGTATGTCTATATCTATACAACTAAATATAAATATAGAGTTACACTGTAGGAACAACTATGTATGTCTATATCTATACAACTAAATATAAATATAGAGTTACACTGTAGGAACAACTATGTATGTCTATATCTATACAACTAAATATAGATATAGAGTTACACTGTAGGAACAACTGTGCATGTCTATATCTATACAACTAAATATAAATACAGAGTTACACTGAAGGAACAACTGTGCATGTCTATATCTATACAACTAAATATAAATATAGAGTTACACTGTAGGAACAACTGTGCATGTCTATATCTATACAACTAAATATAGATATAGAGTTACACTGTAGGAACAACTATGTATGTCTATATCTATACAACTAAATATAAATATAGAGTTACACTGTAGGAACAACTATGTATGTCTATATCTATACAGCTAAATATAAATATAGAGTTACACTGTAGGAACAACTATGTATGTCTATATCTATACAACTAAACATAAATATAGAGTTACACTGTAGGAACAACTATGTATGTCTATATCTATACAACTAAATATAAATATAGAGTTACACTGTAGGAACAACTATGTATGTCTATATCTATACAACTAAATATAGATATAGAGTTACACTGTAGGAACAACTGTGCATGTCTATATCTATACAACTAAATATAAATACAGAGTTACACTGAAGGAACAACTGTGCATGTCTATATCTATACAACTAAATATAGATATAGAGTTACACTGTAGGAACAACTATGTATGTCTATCTCTATACAACTAAACATAAATATAGAGTTACACTGTAGGAACAACTATGTATGTCTATATCTATACAACTAAATATAAATATAGAGTTACACTGTAGGAACAACTATGTATGTCTATCTCTATACAACTAAACATAAATATAGAGTTACACTGTAGGAACAACTATGTATGTCTATATCTATACAACTAAATATAAATATAGAGTTACACTGTAGGAACAACTATGTATGTCTATATCTATACAACTAAATATAGATATAGAGTTACACTGTAGGAACAACTGTGCATGTCTATATCTATACAACTAAATATAAATACAGAGTTACACTGAAGGAACAACTGTGCATGTCTATATCTATACAACTAAATATAAATATAGAGTTACACTGTAGGAACAACTGTGCATGTCTATATCTATACAACTAAATATAAATATAGAGTTACACTGTAGGAACAACTATGTATGTCTATATCTATACAACTAAATATAAATATAGAGTTACACTGTAGGAACAACTATGTATGTCTATATCTATACAACTAAATATAAATATAGAGTTACACTGTAGGAACAACTATGTATGTCTATATCTATACAACTAAATATAAATAAAGAGTTACACTGTAGGAACAACTATGTATGTCTATATCTATACAACTAAATATAGATATAGAGTTACACTGTAGGAACAACTGTGCATGTCTATATCTATACAACTAAATATAAATATAGAGTTACACTGTAGGAACAACTATGTATGTCTATATCTATACAACTAAATATAAATATAGAGTTACACTGTAGGAACATTTGTGCATGTCTATATCTATACAACTAAATAGAAATTGTTCTAGGTAAAAAGCTGCGGAGCTAAATTGTTCACGGAACTTTTCCATCTTCCTGGAAAATTATTCTTAGATGTTGTATGAAATAGTTCACAACCAAGTAATTTATATTTATAACGTTGCAACTCAAAATAAACAAGTCTTTTTTGAACATTTTAAATTTTAGTAGCAAAATGACTATATAATTCCAAATATTTGTTGGTCTGTCAGAAACTTTTGAAGAAAATATGATTTCCTCCGTTTCTATTAAAGATAGACAGCTAATTTTTTTGCTTGTATTTCCAATATGCAAATAAATGAGGAGCAAGTATATAACTCGCTTAGTGCGCGAAACCATTGAGGAAGGGGACATTGGGCTGTTTATTAAACTAGTCCCTAAAGTTTTACAATAACGTTTTCTTAAACGTTAGCCTAACAATTTTCGGGACTTTTATTTATTTTGATTGGTTGGATTGTTAGGTTGAGTGTCCAAACATTTCAAAAATCTAATTGTAACTATAAAACGTGTAATTTAGTGAATCATCACTGGTGATGGACATTAATTCATTGGTCATTGTCTTATCCCTTTAGATCCCTGGCATGAAAGGAGATCTTAAAATTTCTTGTGAAAAAAAAACTAATGTGAATCTACCCTGTAACTCAATTAGTCTGTCTGACTGTTAGACTGTGCTTAATATTCTTTTATTAAGTCTTAAACAAAATGATTTATTTTTAACAATGTACCAAGATTTTTACCTGATTTTTTTTTTGTGTCTCCTATAGACGTCAGGAGGGATAAATCTGAATTTCTTTCATCTATAAATCTAAAATATTTAAGGAATGATGGAATCGGGGGGCATATACCCCCCCCCCCCTCCCTCCCTCGAGGGCTAAATATGATTACAAAAATTTAAATGGTTTGTATCTTAAGAGGGAGGGGGGCGCTTTACATTGATACTCAAATAATTTAATATCTTACAATTTTGGTTGAAAGAAAGATATTATAAAATGTCGTCTACTGGAGATTTATTATTACTTGGATGTTACACAGATTTCTAATAATACGAAACTAGCAGCGGGCTTAAATTACAATACCCCCCATCCACTCCCTTCACCACATCCTTTCCCCTCCTAATGGATGAACGAACTAACCAATAAATGATTTCCATGTTGTTGTTTAAATGGTTTGTTCATTTTACAGAAAGAAATCATACATAGTATAATATAGAAATACGAACTAAAAAAATTGATAAATTAGATACATGTTAGTAGGTTGAGGCTTAGTAGTTTTACATATAAAATTAACTAACATAAGGATATAACTACACAATTAAAATAACAATGTTTCATTTGGTTTAATGTTTAAGTTTCAGTTGTTAGATTTAGTTGGTTTGATAGACAGCAAGCAGTTTGGGCAGGAGTATGTTAATGGCTCTTTTTAACAACATACTTACGGAGATAACCTGAGTTTTAGAATGGCTTTGCATTCAACAAGGTTGTACGTTCATGAGCATGAATTCTAATTTCATTTATATAGATAGAATAGAATGCTCCCATGATTGACAGTTTTAGATCAATATAAAGAAATTATGCACTGCATGAAATATTGTTGTCATGCCTTCAAAAACAAGGAAAATCTACATTAATTATCATGTGATACAGCTAGAATATTTTGAATGAAATGATAATTAGGTAATCATAGTTACTGTCAGCTTATTTGCTTTTGTGGATGTTTAATGTTTATGTTACCATTGTAAGGAGATAGTAACAAAAATCTTGGATTGCTGTCTGGTAGGTATTGGATTCGAGTCAGCTAGAGCCACACAACGTCATACTAATCATCTAGAATTTTCACTTTCTGCTTCTATATCAGGCTATAAATAGTTGCCTGTTTAAAGTATATAAAGGCCAGTTTAAAAAAGTAATTAATCGCGAAACCTTTATTCAATATATTTTCTGTAATATTGGCGTGTTTTTTTGGGGGGGAGGTGTGATAGTGGGTGGGGTGAATTAGTCTAAATCACATTTTTGTCTTTTTTGTTAACAAATATTTGGACTCTTGGAGGGTGAAGGTATTTTTTTGTGTGGGCGATTAATCCCCTCCATGGTTGAAAAACATTTCCGAGATCTAAATTACCTTCACTGCAAGAAGAGCCATATCGGTTCAGCGGTTAACGAGATCTTACGTTACAGACAGACAAACAAACATCCTAACTCTTTAATATACGGATAAAATAGTAAATTTTTCAAAGTTCTCTAATTCTACTGGAATGAAATTGTACTTTTTAAGTAAGCTTCAAAGAATTAACATCTCCCCTGGATATTAAAGTTAGTTAATGCTTTTATGAAAATTTTGATTTAAATTTTTTTTTTATTTTTAAAAAAATCAATCAATAATCAATACATCAAGAATATATTGATTTCTTAAAGAAAGTAATAAATACATAAATCTGACGGGTTTTTTTCAAAGCTTAATACATAAAATGTTTTTTTTTAATCTTAGTTTTATTTAGTTTGATCAATTTCACTCTTTTATTTTACATTCCCTTGTTTTTCAAATCTAAAGAGGGAATATATGTTATCTAGATGGATAGCATCTATATAAGTCTTTCTCCCCTGGCTGACTCTGAAATCGCATATACGTTTCCTCCTATTTTAGATTAATAATAGTCATCCCTTTTTGATTCGCCCTTCGATGCATAGGTGTGTGTGTTTTTCGTGGTTTACTTTAGAATGTTCGTCAGTCATACCGGTTCAGAGCTTCGCTTTTATGGATTGTCATCCTTGTTTTCTAAATGTATACTTTTTACTTCAAATAAGGCGACATTATTTAATGGTTAAAGTTTGATAAACTACATTTATGCTACAAATCATGTTTTAAAAGCGGAGTTTTTCTACATTTAGTATTATTACGCCCATACACATACACGGTGGATAATGGATAGTTTATACATATAAGCATGTTAGAATCGTCCTATCGATTGAAGTTTTTCACAGTGTTTTTTGTAACTTTGTTGTTTAAACTTCCAACCGCAGAAACTTTATAATCGTTTCAACAATGGTCCAATTAACTCCATTTTTTGAAGTAATTATTCCTAGGACGACTAAAAATAATGCTATTAGCTAAGCGTCTTAAAATGTAGCCAAGGATAGCCTTAGAGCACCATTAGATTTTATTTTAGTTTCTGTTTACATGATTAAACGTCCTTCAGACAACCAACCTTTTGATTGCAAGTCTTAACAATGCATTGTAATGAGTTTCGTCTGTTTTGGGTCAAGACAGTCCCCTAATCTAACTATGTATGTCGCGCACCTGAAAAAGCAGCAGTAGGAATCATTTGCAATGTCTTTACTTATGACGTAGTGTCTAGATTCAGACCTATCAGCTACCCGACAATGAGTTTAAGTCTTATACAAGTTTGTATGTAAGTTTATTTACAACATTCTGAATTTTAATCAACTTTCAATACACTTTTGATTTATTAATTTTTAAAAAACATCAACCTTTAACAGTTGGGAATCCTGACATAAATTTTATTTCATCAATGAATAAAGCTGATCGAATGTTAAGAAAAATATATTTGAAAGGAAGCATTATAAATAAAGAAAATATTTGCTTGCATAAACTACGTCTTTTCCGAAGATAAAAATAAAAATAATTGTGTATAATATCCTGTTTGTTTTTCTCTTATTTTTCTTATGTTGTTAGGAAAGGATTGATGGTATCACATACAAGTTGTTAAGTCTTTATTTTCATAAAATAAAACAAGTCTTTATATTGGAATTTGATCTCTTTAAGGACTAATTTCGTACTTATTATTTTTAAGGTAAACTTTATACTATAAATACAGCTAAAAAAATTCCATATCACTTGCCTTTATATTGGAATTTTAACTCTTATATGACTTAAAACTACTTTTAATGAAAGATTAAAATAGAAGACTTATACAATTTAGAAACCTCAAATTAATTTGAATAAAATTCAAATTTGTATTCTATAACTAAATAAAAATTGCCTTGATCTTGGAACATGAACTGTTAATGCCTGAATTTTTACATTTCATATATACTTAAATTTCTTATATATTTCATATATTTTACAGCTAAGGAGATTTCCAATAAATTTGATTTATTGTTATTGGAATTATTAAAAATCTTGGTAGTTTAAAAACATGATTCTTTCTATTATGAAATGATCTTTTTTTAAGATGATTTTTCCTTTTTTGCTTTCCCTTTCCTGGTTTATAATGACCAATACTAGTTCAATTACTCTGCTTTATTTATATTAATATCTTTAAAGGTTTAATCTTTTAATATCTGTGTTCATTTTCAATAAAAGTTTTAAATTTTCTAGTCAATTAGATGTTAAAAGTATCTACTACAACATTATTTTTTCAATCTTTCAAACTTAGATGGTTTTAGGCTATTTTTATTTATGGGCGCAACCACTAGTTTAATGAAAGCGATTGCCAATTGACGTAAAGATAAAACAATATATAAAAGCTTCGCTCGTAATTACCTTCAATCTACATTCTACATACATCTATTATTATTTAGAACGACTTTTTAGCCTTAGGACCAAAAATCCCCCCTCCTCCTCCCTTACTTCATAAGAAAACAAAATCTCCCCAACACTAATTTTCCGAATCGTTTCTATGTCAACCCACACACCCTCCCCTCCTACCTCCCCCCGACCATTTTTGTGTTTTTCTCTTTTCTTTCTTACTAGCTACCTGTCTCCACTCTCTCTCCCCCCTCTTTCTACCCCCTCTCCCCCCCATCTCTCTCTCTCTCTCTCTCTCTCTTACTCTTACTCACTAAGAATTTTTTCTTTGGTCTGAAAAATTAAGTTTAGTTTGTAAAGACCCGTTTGACCACTTTGACACTATTACACATAAAATTTAGTGATTTTTAGTATTATTTTATTATAGTGAAAATTATTATAAAATGTGTATTAGTAACTGAAGTTTTTACTATCATTATAAAATGTTTGATAATTATAGACGATTATCATATTTTTCTATAATTGCAAAGCTAAAGTTATTTCTTAAATGTACAATAAGTTTTCTTTAACCTCGCATACTACGAAAAAACTTAAAAAGTAATAGTTGTGTTTTATCAGGGAAGATGGATAATTGTGATTTAATCTAAAGCCATGTCTTTTCATTGAGCATTTTCTAATTTTTTGATTAAAGATTAGCGGAATATAATTATCGCCCATTGTCTTATCCCTGCGTTTTATGGATAGTAGTAATTGATAAGATAGTAAGGAGTTTATATTATAAGAATGCATTGGATTAGCGAACTGCCTTTCTATCCTATTATATAAAGTAAGATTTTTCTGTCTGTAGCTTAGGACATCGATACCCACTTGACAGATAAACTTCTATTTTTAGGATGTTTAACATAGACCTCAAAATGGTTTAAGGCAACTTAATTTTAAGATTTAAGTATTGGTTGAGTTTTTGACTATTTTCTGTCGATCTTTTTACCTTTGAATACGGAGCCCTAGATAGGAAAGGCATCTACTAGTTTATTATATGAAGTTTTATTTTTGAGGGGTTAAAATCTCGCTAACCAATAAAGATTTTTTATGCAACCCATCCTTCCCCTTAAAATTAAGGTGCATTTTTTTTAAATTTACATTTTATGTTAAATTTTTAAAATGTTTTCTTGTTATTTTCAATTCTGCTACTATGTAAGGCTTCACTGAAAATAGACGATTTCTTTTCCGCACCTCCGTGTATTTAATTAATTGATCAAAAAATAATACGATGTCTGAATGTTTAATTTAAGTAATAAGGGGTTTGTATTTGCGGTTTAAAATCTTTACAGACACGTATCAAAATAATAAATATTACAACAAATCCGAAACGAAAAACATTCTAGAATATTATCCAGAAGACAATAATCATTTTTATCTGAAAAAATGAAATAAGAAAGAAAAAATTAACAAAGATAAATTTTTAATCTTATATTGAAAAAAGAAAAAGAACAAAAGAATCGAAATAAACAACAAATATTTAATTTAATCTAATAACAAAAGCATTATTTTCTTCATGGGTAAGGTCTTCTTCACCAGAAAACTGAAGCTCAGGCACCTCTGTAGGAAGTGGAAACCCGTCCTGCATTACGGGAGCTCCGCCTGGATAGATAAAACCTGCTGATATCAGGAATTGCCATGCCAAATGGCAATTTGATGAAGTTGAAATAGTTGAGTTGGGAACCTGATCCTGTCCTTGGAACTGTGGGAAAACAGAAGGAATCATCGATGTAATGGCAGCAGGAATACTCTGCAAAGCTGGGGGCTGAGATGCTGCCACACTGTAACTTTGAGCTGCAGGAGCGATGTACTCTAAAGAGCGCTGTTTCCTTATCAACTTCTTCCTGGCAACTTTCAAAGATTCTAAGTCTGTTGGATTCAATACAATTTTACTAAAAACATCTAAGAGAGATGATGGGTCTACACTGCGATAATATTGAGCTGTAGCTGGATTTTTCCAACGACCAAGTAACATAACTTGGTCGTTGGACATCCCTAATTCGAATGCTAAAGAGGTACCTAACACTTTGGCGCTTTTAGAAGAAATTTTAGTATTAAAACCAACTTTAGCATACAAATTATTAACATTCCTCATTAAAGTTGATATTGAAATTGGAAATCTCCCGTCTCCCACCAAAAATCTGATAGAAAAAAATAGTTCTTGCAATAAAAATAAGAAAATAAGGGTCAAAAAGAAAAAAATTAAATTGTAAAAATAAAATTAAAAAATTATGAAAAAAATAAAGAAAATTTGTATTGAAGAACCTGCCTAGATTGATTAGGAGCGGCGCCATTCCCTGTACGACAAAAAACATATGATGAATCATGATACCCAGAATCGATGGTGTAGAATCTGAGGCGATTAAAGAAAGCCACACACAACGTGTACGGACAGTAGGGACCTCCAGAATATACGAGATAAGCTGTCCTGCCTTCATATCTAAATAAAAGAAAAAAATCTATCATTTATCTAAAATGAAAGATTAATTCAAAAACTTTAGAGAAAATAACTTTTTGTCTGAACTACTAAGAGAAACACAAACTTCAAAGAAAAAAATAGAAAAAAACAGAATAAAATTTCTTAGAAACTAATAAGAAAAATAGTTTAAAAGAGTAATTATGAAAAGGCTGAGAAATATGTAAACATGAAAATTTAATTTGAAAGCGAACAAAACTATGAGAATAATAGAGTAAAGATTCAAATATATTATAAAAAAATGCTTAACCTGACGTCATTTTTAGCTGACCGAAAAGTGACGGCGATAACAGGAACTTCAGCGAGACCAAGAGATGTGACTCTGAAATCCGAAGCTCTCAGTTTTAACGCATCTAGACCTCTGCAACAGAGGTGGATCTGGAAAAGCTGGAAGAATAGGGCTCGAAAATCCATTATGGAAATCTAAATTAAAAAACTAATATGAAATAAAAAGACTAAAAAAGAGAAATAAAATAAACTAAAGAAAATAAAATGATCTAAAACTTATGTTGTAAATAAAAAGATATTCAAAACTATGTATAAAAGAAACCCAGCAAAAAATAAATAAAGATAATATAGAAAAGTGATATTACTCAGAAAAGGATTTTCTTAAAAAAACTACCTTATCTGGATTATCCATATAAGGAGTGATAACGGCATCAATAGATTTGGGAAGCACCCATAAAGGAAGCAAATTTGCTTTTTTAAGGGGCATTTTCTCGCAGGAGGCTCTTCGGTAGATGGCTTCAAAAGATCTATCTACTTCTAGAGACCATGGATCATTAATTTTCACGGCGACAGTAAGAAACGACACAGCTCCCTTTAGGCCTTTCAGTTGGGAAAGCTTGGCAGATGATTCTTCCAGAAATAATAAATAATCTAACAGAGTATCTTCGGTCATAGTAAGTAAGTTACATTTCTTGTATGTTTCCCTTTCTTGGCAAATTTCTCAAGGGTAGATAAAATTCTATTATGATTATTCTGTGTAGCCCTACCTCTAGCGGCAGTTGTGATTTTAATGTGTTTAATTTCTCTAGATGAGAAATTATAATTTTCAAAAACTTTCAATAGCCTTAAAGGACCTCGACTTTCAACTGAAGAAACAGAATGAGACGAAATTAATTTTCTATTAAATTTCCAATAATCCACTGAAACTTCTTTAAAAGTTTTCATTTTAATCTGAAAACTAACAAAAAGAATTTTAAAATAAAAGAAAAATAGCAAGGAAAAAACCGAATCACAAGCATTGAAAGGAAATAAGGACAAATTTTAATGAAAATAAAGAAATTAAAATGAAAAATTTGAAAGACATATGAACATTATAAAATAAAAAAGAAAAATTATAACCCTGAAGAACCAAACCCCGACGAGTTCCTAACAGTCTCATCAAGAGAATTAGTAATTACAATTTTTGGATAGAAATTCTTCTCAACTATGATCTGTGCAATTCGGTCGTGTTTTTTAACTTGAAAATCTGAATGACCATGATTAAAAATAAGAACACCTACATTCCCTCTATAGTCATTATCTATGACTCCCCCACCTATTTGAATAAAGTTATTTAAAGCTAAACCTGACCGAGGAGCTATTCGGCCATATGAACCGGGGGGTAAGCTCATAGAAATATCGGTAAAAATTAAAGCTTTATCATGAGAATGAATCAAACAATCGGAAGCTGCGTGTAGATCAAAACCAGCAGCTAAAGGAGAAGCTTTAGAAGGGATGATAGCATCATAACTTATGATAACATCATAACTGACTAACAGAACAGAGTCATCCATCGTGAATCCTTAAGAATAAACATAATTTGAAAAGAAAAATATCATAAATCAATAGCTGACAAACTAAAAACTCATTAAAGAAGATAAACAAAATCAAAAAAGAAAGAAAAAATGATATAAAATAAAAAAATTTCATCAAGAAATTGATTAATAACATTAGAATCCTCATGAAGATAAAATAAAAATATCATAATGAAATAAATTTGTTTCTAAAAAACAAAACAAAATTGTTTAAACTTGCATACAATAAACAGAAAAATAGAGTAGATTTTCTACTAGCAAATAAAATTGTTAAGTACCTGACTAAACATAAGATTCCACTATAATCCAAAAAATGAAACCACATCAGAGGCTAACTCTCATTTTATGAAACTTTGAAAATAAAAAAATAGATATTAGAACAAAAATAAAATTGATTTCACAATAAATCAGGAGGAATAGGAAGGGAATGATTTTCATTAGTTTTAATATAGAGAACTAAAGTGGGAAAATTTTTATAGCCAGAAAACATACATTTGGGAGAAGAAGAAACATAAAAAGGATTAAAGATCCAAAAATCTTTGACAAACCACTGAAATTTATTTACTTTAACAAAGGATTTCCTAAAAGGGTGTGATGGCCACACAGGGATTAACATGATGATAGAAAGATTATCATATAATAATATCTTATTCAGTGTTCTTTGAATTAGGGAAACAGGGGGATGAACATAAATAATATCATCAGAAGAAAGGGTTGATAGAAAAAAATCGACTTCAATAGCTCCAATTTGTGGGACAGCTGAAATAAAACGAGGTGTCCTATGATTCGATGCAGAAGCGAAGCCATCTAAAGATATTCTTAAATTAAAATGAGATTGTACAGATTGAAGATCATAATCTGAAATCCCATACTCTTCTGACGAACTAGACATACGTGATCCATAGTCCGCAACTTTCAAAAGATCCGAAGATCAGGGGAGCCATTTCGGGTAAATAACTAATTTGTGTTCATATTCTAATTGTTTAATAAAAATTAAAAGTTTTTGAATCTCAGGGATACGTGACCCATGTTTCAAATAAGAATATGCACACATTGAGTCTGTACACCAAAAAATCACAGAATTAGAGTTCGACTGAAAAAATTCTTGAAAAGTTTCAAAACTCTTCACGATGGCTAGTAGTTCTCTTGCACCACTAGACATTTCACTTTCAGATGGAGAAAAAATGTAATTAGAAATAATTTGACAATCGCCAGCTTTAAAAGCATAACTCTCCAGGTCTGAAGCATCTATATAATGAAAAAAGTTGTATAAAAGATAAAGAATAAAAATAAAGAACATAACTTAAAAAAAATGTGTCAAAATTAAAAAATTTTTAAAAAACTTAAATACAACTAATTCCTGAGGCAAAAACGAAGTAAGGTTTCTCAAAATCTCGAGGATCAATATCCATGGTCAGGAAAGAGGTTTGGTCTTTGTTTAAAAATTCAAAATCGGCTTGTTCTAGTTTCAAACTTTGACCGTTAAATGTTCTTAAATATTTAAAACATAGTTGAAATTCACAATACATATCCTTATTAATTAAAAGGGATGAATCCCAACCTGAATCACAAATATTACGTCCTAAAGTATGATTGCTCATGCGAGCTACAATTTTAACAAAATTTCCATGAGAATAAAAAGCATGAGAAAGCTTCCCTAAAAAAGAAGCTAAAAATCTTGACTCAATTAGTTGATTGTTTAAAAAAGCTGAAAACAATTGTTGAAGAAGAAATTCTATTTTTAGTAATTTAACTTCTGGAAGACTAATAATCATAGAGTCACTATTAAGAATATAACCTAAATAAACTATTTCTTTAACTGGAGACAATATACATTTAGAAAGTTGGAAAGACCAACCTGAATATAAAATGAGTGAAATCACAAAATAAGTAGATGACAAACATTTAAAATTAGAAATTTCTATAACAATGCCATCATCGATGTAGACGCTTAGGTCTACACCGAGACGGTGAGCATAAATTTTAATTGGCTTGATAAGCTGATCAGTGATGAAAACAGCTGTAGAGCAGCCAAAGGGCAAACGGGTATATTTATAAAAAGAAATAGAACCATCCTCTTCGATGATAGAAAATCCAAAGAGGTCAGAAATATTGGGATTTAAATAAACCTAAATAGGCGCGATTTTATAAACTTTGTTAAAATAATTTTAAGAAAAAAACTAGAAGAATATAAAAACGAAAAAAAGAATTTTAACAAAGATTACAAAATCGCCCCTGGTGGTACATTCCCTTTAAGTCCCAGGTTGTAAAATAACAACCAGGGACAATCCTAGGGAGAACTGTTTTAATGTCATTTAAAGTTACATTATCAATAATCATATAATCATTTAAAGATCTGGATAGATCTATACACAACCTAAAAAAAGGTTTTTTTGTTTAAAAAATAGAAAATTTAAGGAAAGAATTAAATTAAATTGTGAAAAAAAGATAGAAAAATTTAAAGAAAGAAAGAAAAAAATAGGAAAAGAAAGAAATTTCTAAAAGAAAAGGAAAAAATAGAAAAATAAATAAAATTCACAGAAAAACTAGTGAAAAAAAGAAGAAAAAAATATATAAAAAATCAAGTTGAAAAACCTTTTTTTAGTTGTATTTGTGATACAATCAGTACGAGTAGCTACAGTAAGGGGAGAAACTATAAAAGGTTGATAAGTTAATTTCACGACAGCTTGACTATCAACTAATTTAATAACTTCATTACGGACAAATGTCATGTCATCACATGCGGTTTTATTATTTCTTTGAAAAGAAGATTGAGGTTGTGAATGAAAATTGGGTGTGTAACCATAAAGTAAGGTCCTCATAAGATCATTGGCTTTCAACACGTTTTGATAAAATGACACGGCTGAAACATGATGAATAGAAGGGGCAGGTGAATAATTTAAATCACTAAAAGATTGCTGTAAAGTCATTAAATTTTCAAAAAATTCTAGATCACTATCTGGACATTGATCAGCAATGTCTCTTAAATCAAAATTAGGATGGTTGGATTCACCAGAGAACGAATTTGACATAAATAAAGGGGGCTCAAGATTGGGTTCCAGGTTTGGACTTTTTGGGAGTAGAGCAGTTGTTAGCTTTGTGTCCAGTTCCTCCGCAATGGTAACAGAGGACTTTACCTTGAGGTTTGCCCCTAGCTCCTCTTTGATTGAAATTTGGTTTGGAAAAAGAACTTCCTTGTGAGCGAAAGGCAGCTACAACTTTTTTCTGAGCTGAATTTTGCAGCTGACGGCTACCTGCTAAAGCAACTTGAACTGCTTGATCCGGGTTAAGATAAAATGCAGAATCAATGACTCCTAAAACGGAATGAGACAAGTCTGCAGCTTGAAAACAATAGTTCAAAGTTTGTTTAAGATCTTTTTTAAGCTTTTGAGGAACTTTTAGGGAAAAAAGCTTTCTACCTGCATCCTCAATAACATTGTTAAGGCGAACTATCTCTCTACCTATAGTTTTTAGAAGAACTTTATCAGTGTTGCCATAATCTTCAAGATGATTTAACGCATCCAGAGTTCTGTCTCTCTCAATAAGAAGATCAGATCTTTTCAATGTTGCCCACTTAGGGGTAGAAACATTACCATCAGCGTGGTTTCTTTTAGCTTTCTTAGCTTTGGCACCTCCTAAATACTCCTCACTTGAGGAATCGGAGGAAGATCTAGCTTTCTTGCGTTTTTTCTTTCTCTTTCTGTCTAAAAATAAGAGAAAAATTAACTTATTTTTCAAAGAAAAAATGTAAACTTAAAATAATTTGAGAACTATGATATGATTGAAGGATGAACAATACAAATTTCATAAAATGAAAATATTAAGATTAAAACTCATTAAAACAGAGATCTATAACTACAAACAAACAACCAAAAAAATCACTACTATGTGACATATCGGTTCAAAAACAATAATGATTCTATATGAAATAATTTGAGAATCTCATAAAAATCAATAAAAACTAGTTTGAACAAACTAAATAAAACGTATCATAGCAATACCTTTGCTATCTGAACTGTCAGAGTCATCATCATCATCCTCTGAACAAAAACTTGAGTTTGAAGAACAATCTGAAGAAGAAGAGTCTGAACTATCATACTTCTTCTTTTTCTTAGCTTTGGATTTCTTCTTCTTTCTCACAGAAGATTTGTCTAGAAATAAGACCAAGAATCAATCATTATTGAACAATAAAAATATATGTTTCCTAAAGAAACAGAAAATGTCACACAGACAAAAGAAACAAAAATCCAGTTTGCAATCCTAGTAAACAAAAAAAATACTAAGGAAAAAATTAGCAAACTTCTAAAAATGTTTAACCAAAAATCGGTTAAAGAATACATTAAAGTCTGTAAACTAAAAATCATAAAGATTTTAGTAAAATAAATAAAATGCAAAAACAATAAGAAACATACAAACCTGATAACGGTTGCAGAGGTTCCATGTTTTCTTTATTCCCCACAGAATTCACCAAATGTGAAGGGGGAGGGTTTATTCTAGGCAATCCAGACAAACCAGGAGTTGTAATTGGATGTCTGTTTGTGAATCCAGGACGGAAAGATCCAGATTTAGGCAAAGATCCTAAAGCTAAAGGATCATTAACGCTGGCTTGGGGAAAAGGAAAAATTCCTGTAGAACTTGTCCCAGCTGTTGTGTACACAGAGCCAGCACAGGAGCCTGGTTGCTCAACTGTAGATGAGGAGCCAGATTGCTCAACTGTAGAAGAGGAGCCAGATTGCTCAACTCTTGGAAAGGAGCCAGATTGCTCAACTATCCCGCCACCAGAGGATGTAGTTACAACAGAAGAAGATTGAGTACTGTTAGTTGTAACCACTGGAGGCATAATTAATCTGTAAAAATAAAAAACCACAGATAAAAGAAAAGAAAAATATAAGCTAGAAAATGAAGGGAAGGGAGGGAGGGATAAAAAATTTAAATTTAAACTAAGTATTGAAGCTCAAAAACTATTTTAAGGACTAAAAGAAAATAATTAGACGGATTAAAATGTAAACACTACACGTTGTAATAAAATATATTAAACAATAAATTGCGGCATTCAGATCGTATCATTTTATCAATCAATCAATTAAACACACTACGGCAAGCTTCATAGAAAGGGTTGATATTTTCAATTCTGCTACTATGTAAGGCTTCACTGAAAATAGACGATTTCTTTTCCGCACCTCCGTGTATTTAATTAATTGATCAAAAAATAATACGATGTCTGAATGTTTAATTTAAGTAATAAGGAGTTTGTATTTGCGGTTTAAAATCTTTACAGACACGTATCAAAATAATAAATATTACAACAAATCTTCACTTCAAACATAAGAGAATATTTATAAAAGTAACTAAATAAAAACCGAATCACTTACTCCAAACTAAACAACTTAAAAATACGCAAATTAAACAAGTTACTTTTATAAAAAATTTAAATTTAAACTAAGTATTGAAGCTCAAAAACTATTTTAAGGACTAAAAGAAAATAATTAGACGGATTAAAATGTAAACACTACACGTTGTAATAAAATATATTAAACAATAAATTGCGGCATTCAGATCGTATCATTTTATCAATCAATCAATTAAACACACTACGGCAAGCTTCATAGAAAGGGTTGATATTGCTGCGCTTCTTGTGTTTATGATATTCTCTTAAATTTATTTATGTATGCATTGAATTAACCACAATTGTCCTCTCCCTCTCTGAGTATGGTTAGGTTAAAATCCAGGCATCCTAAAGTACAAATGTAAATTTGACCCCAGGGGGGAAATCTGTGTAAGAATGTTATTGTGTGTGTGAGTGTGTATGACTGTTGCATGCCTGGGTGTGTGTGTATACAGGGAGGGAGTAGACAATGGGATGTTTATCACACTAGCCTTCATTACACTAGATCCTAAAGATTTGAAATAACGTTTTCTTATTCGTTGACTTAACAACCTTAGGAACTTTTATTGAATTTTGATTGGTTGGTTTATTTAGTTGAGTGTCCAAACGTTTCAACCACTAATAGTAATAAATAGTAGGGGTATTTTTATGTACATCAATTTTATCGTCCTTTGTCTTATCCCTTTAGATCCCTGATGTGTATCTGTGTGTATTTAAGTTTGTGTGCGCGCAGGATTGACAGATATAAGGGAAAGGAGTAAATTGGTCAAATTCAGTGGTTTTAATCATAGGAAGGAAGGAAGGGGGTGTTTAATACATCTTTAAACTTGCTGCTGAGATCTCTGACAAAATTTATTTTTAAGCAAATTTTATCTTTAAAATTCATTTGTAAAACCTAATAAGAAATTAAAACTGTTTTTCTTTTTAAATGTTTTTGCCATGTCTTTTAAATGTTTTGCGCTACTTGTGGATTTAATGTTAATTTAAAATTGTCTTTCTTTAGGTTTTTTCCTTTTTAACAGTATGTGTTGTTGTTGATGGACCTATAGTATTATGAACATACGAGTACACACACAGTATGTGTTGTTGTTGATGGACCTATAGCATTATGAACATACGAGTACACACACAGTATGTGTTGTTGTTGATGGACCTATAATATTATGAACATACGAGTACACACACGTATGTATTGTTGTTGATGGACCTATAGTATTATGAACATACGAGTACACACACAGTATGTATTGTTGTTGATGGACCTATAGTATTATGAACATACGAGTACACACACAGTATGTGTTGTTGTTGATGGACCTATAGTATTATGAACATACGAGTACACACACAGTATGTATTGTTGTTGATGGACCTATAGTATTATGAACATACGAGTACACACACAGTATGTGTTGTTGTTGATGGACCTATAGTATTATGAACATACGAGTACACACACAGTATGTGTTGTTGTTGATGATGGACCTATTTAAGAAAATAAAACTGTTTTTCTTTTAAAATGTTTTTGCCATTTCTTTTAAATGTTTTGCGCTACTTGTGGATTTTATGTTACATGTTAAAAAAATTGTCTTTAGGTTTCTCCTTTTTTTAAAATCTCTTTGATTTTTTATACTTTTTATTTTTGGAAAATTTAAATTGACTATTGCTTGAAGTTTAAAAAGTCTGGGAGTTTATGATGGACCTATAGTATTATGAACATACGAGTACACACACAGTATGTGTTGTTGTTGATGGACCTATAGTATTATGAACATACGAGTACACACACAGTATGTATTGTTGTTGATGGACCTATAGTATTATGAACATACGAGTACACACACAGTATGTGTTGTTGTTGATGGACCTATAGTATTATGAACATACGAGTACACACACAGTATGTGTTGTTGTTGATGATGGACCTATAGTATTATGAACATACGAGTACACACACAGTTAATGCTAAACTTTGTAAATGTGTTTGTACTGGGTTGTACAGGTGGTTACGTGTGTGTGCGTGCGTGCAGCATAAGGACCAAGTGCAGGAATTTTAAAAGGAAGATAAAGCCATTTTAAGCTCTCGAGTAAAGAACAAAATACCATGATTTTAGAAATAAGAAAACAACATAAATAGAACTAAAATATTTAACCACAAAATATGTTTCTTAATGTCAAAATATTAAAATAATATTGTCAAGATAGTTATTTTTAAACATTCTTACAATAATGACTGATAACAATAATGATAATGTTATTGATGAGAGGTGACAATATTTTATAGTAGCGCCGCTACTCTATAAATAAGATATGTCTAGCCGATCTTCACATCCAGTAGTTATATTTTACTTTTAAAACTTTAAAGGCATAGATTTTATTAAGACGTTTGGTGATTTATTTATGCTATATTTATTTTAATTGACAATGCTATTTTTAATGTATGTATATTATAGATTTTTATGGTGCTTATTTTTGTTCTACTCCTTGTTTTGTTTATAGAATTATATTTTAATTATAGAAGATAAAGATCAGTAGACAGGGACGTCCAAGCTTGAGTGGGTGAAATAGGGCTGGGGTTTCAAAGAGGGTATATTTTTACATTGTTGATATAGAAGAAAAACATGATATTTTTTAGCACATGTAACGATTATTATCTTATCGGATTTATTTTTCCTTATTTTTATTTTTATTTATTTGATAAAGTAGGCCATAGAAACTTTATGCAATAAGGCATTAAATCAAAACTTTTAACTTGATAATAATGATTCATTAAATTGCAATAAACAAGAATGTAAGCACAATAAAAACATGTTAATTTAAATATATTTAAACTTTTGATATGTCTAAATAAAAAAAAATCCGCTAATTAACAAAAAGCAATAACAAGCTTACAGATTTATTGAGTACCTACAGTTCTAAGAATGTAAATTAAGAGCCTAGCATATATTTGCAAAATAAATGTACTTTACTTATTCATGACTAAAGAAAATTTGCTTTAAACAGCATAGCTAGCTGCACTATATCTAAAATAATTTTAATTTAAACTTAGTTAGCTTTGTACTTGCGAATTTTTTTTTTTTTCCGTAAAAATAAAACAATTTAAATTATAAATTAAATAACAAAATAATCGAGAAAGAGAAAATGGACGTAGGACTGTAAATTATACTGGAATCTACAGTTTCATGTAAATTATGCTGGTATCTACAGTTTCATGTAAATTATACTGGTATCCACAGTTTCATGTAAATTATTCTGGTATCCACAGTTTCATGTAAATTATACTGGTATCCACAGTTTCATGTAAATTATACTGGTATCCACATTTTCATGTAAATTATTCTGGTATCCACAGTTTCATGTAAATTATACTGGTATCCACAGTTTCATGTAAATTATGCTGGTATCTACAGTTTCATGTAAATTATACTGGTATCCACAGTTTCATGTAAATTATTCTGGTATCCACAGTTTCATGTAAATTATACTGGTATCCACAGTTTCATGTAAATTATACTGGTATCCACATTTTCATGTAAATTATTCTGGTATCCACAGTTTCATGTAAATTATACTGGTATCCACAGTTTCATGTAAATTATACTGGTATCCACAGTTTCATGTAAATTATACTGGTATCCACAGTTTCATGTAAATTATACTGGTATCCACAGTTTCATGTAAATTATACTGGTATCCACAGTTTCATATAAATTATACTGGTATCCACAGTTTCATGAAAATTATACTGGTATCCACAGTTTCTTGTAAATTATACTGGTATCCATAGTTTCATGAAAATTATACTGGTATCCACAGTTTCTTGTAAATTATACTGGTATCCATAGTTTCATGTAAATTGTAATGGTTACCAAAGTTTTTTATTGACATTTCTCATTCGGTAACTTAAAAACTGTGGGTACTTTTATTAAATCTTGAATTGTTGGTACAAACTAGATCCTACTTTTTTCACTATTTATTTAATCTGCAAAGAGGGTATTTTTGTTTATCATATATGTTTATCGTCAAATGTCATAAAATAATATCTATGATATTTTTTAATGTAATTATTCTTGTTTATTGTGCAAGCTAAGCCAATAATATATTTTTAAAATCATTTGTCAGCAGCTAACTTTACAAAACATTAAATGTTCTTTTTTTAGGGGTGAATGCAGCTTCAAATAGCTAGTATTCTAGAATGGCTTTAAATTTGACTATTTTAATCAACAAGAAACACAATAAGATTAATGTTTAGATTCCCTAAAAAGTACAATTAATCAAGTTTAGGCATTTTAGGATTCTTATGTTAATACTTCATATCAGAAGATTTAATCAATTACTTTAAGTTTATGCATTTTTTGTCTTTCATTTATTTGTTTTTAATGCAAAAATATCCTTCGAACCATTAGACGTAATCGTTCTTGTTTAGAATCGTCACCCCTTATTAAACACTTTGTTATGTTTTTCTGCTAATTAAACAAGTGACATAATAGTTAAAATTAGCAGAAGATTTTTTCTCTTTCAAAAAGACTTCCTTATTGTAATGGGATTAATGTACCAAAATATATCAATAGGGTAAAATTTAAAAACTTAAATGCAGGACGTCATTGTTTCATTTAAACACACACTAACATCATATTTGTTTGTTTGTCACTATTCCTGATTTATTTTACGTTGCTTTTTAAAAATGTGTTCATCCTTCTTTTTTATATCCTTTGAATATTGTTGTGCTTGTTTGCCATATCATTGACACACCTATACCAACAATGCAGTTTTTTCTTTCAAACAGTTTTTTCGGACATTGAAAAACATTTCGAATTAAAAATCAGCTAAAAGAACAAGAATTGATTAAACTACCTATATATTTTCTGGGAGGTTGGGGACTATGAATTATACTTATATACATATATTATTTTGAAGCCGGCTGTGAAAAAAAGTGGCTTCGAAAAAGAGAGAATATATGCTATTAAGTAAAATTTTTTAGTATTTATATAGTAAAACTCCATATATAAAATTGCAGCCGGCTTCAATATTTTTTGAAATTTTAGTGATTTTTTCACATATATTTTTCAATAAATTCCTTTGATTAATTACCATTCTCAGATTTCGAGGAAAATTAAATTTTTTTTAAATAAGGGAAAATCAATAAAAATAAATTTTTCAAATTATTAAGTTAAAAAATCACTAAACTTGTCATGATCGCTTCTAGTTTGGTTGTAATTTACCTAAAAGGAATCTTTGAACCATTAAACCTAACTTTCTTGATTATTGACCAATTTCAATCATTTTTTTTTCTTTCACCTGGATATTCATTGGATATTCCAAATCTGGTATCGTACTTTACCTAAAATGACTATTTGAACCATTAAATCCAACTTTTTTGTTTATTTACCAATTTCAACCAATTTTTTCCCTTTCACCTGGATATTAATTGGAGATTACAAATCTGATATCGTAGTTTACCTAGAATGACTCTCTGAACCACTAAACTGAACTTCCTTGTTAATGGACTGATTTCAACAAAAAAAATTCTTTCACAAAGAAAATCATCTATCTATCTATCTAACGGACTATCTATCTATCTAACGGACTATCTATCTATCTAACGGACAATCTATCTATCTATCTATCTATCTAACAGACTATCTATCTAGCTAACGGACTATCTATCTATCTAACGGACAATCTATCTATCTATCTATCTAACGGACTATCTATCTATCTAACGGACTATCTATCTATCTAACGGACTATCTATCTATCTAACGGACTATCTATCTATCTAACGGACTACCTATCTAACGGACTATCTATCTATCTATCTATCTATCTAACAAGCTATCTGAGCTATCTATCTATCCAACGGACTATCTATCTATCTATCTAACGGACTATCTATCTATCTAACGGACTATCTATCTGTCTATCTATCTAACGGACTATATATCTATCTATCTAACGGACTATCTATCTATCTAACGGACTATCTATTTATCTAACGGACTATCTATCTATCTAACGGACTATCTATCTATCTAACGGACTATCTATCTATCTATCTATCTATCTAACGGACTATCTATCTATCTATCTATCTAACGGACTATCTATCTATCTATCTATCTATCTATCTATCTATCTAACGGACTATCTATCTATCTAACAGACTATCTATATATCTATCTATCTAACTATCTATCTATCTAACGAGCTATCTGAGCTATCTATCTATCAAACGGACTATCTATCTATCTATCTATCTATCTATCTATCTATCTATCTATCTATCTATCTATCTATCTATCTATCTATCTATCTATCTATCTATCTATCTATCTATCTATCTATCTATCTATCTATCTATCTATCTATCTATCTATCTATCTATCTATCTATCTATCTATCTATCTATCTATCTATCTATCTATCTATCTATCTATCTATCTATCTATCTATCTATCTATCTATCTATCTATCTATCTATCTATCTATCTATCTATCTATCTATCTATCTATCTATCTATCTATCTATCTATCTATCTATCTATCTATCTATCTATCTATCTATCTATCTATCTATCTATCTATCTATCTATCTATCTATCTATCTATCTATCTATCTATCTATCTATCTATCTATCTATCTATCTATCTATCTATCTATCTAACGGACTATCTATCTATCTATCTATCTATCTAACGGACTATCTATCTATCTAACGGACTATCTATCTATCTAACGGACTATCTATCTATCTAACGGACTACCTATCTAACGGACTATCTATCTATCTATCTATCTAACAAGCTATCTGAGCTATCTATCTATCCAACGGACTATCTATCTATCTATCTAACGGACTATCTATCTATCTAACGGACTATCTATCTGTCTATCTATCTAACGGACTATATATCTATCTATCTAACGGACTATCTATCTATCTAACGGACTATCTATTTATCTAACGGACTATCTATCTATCTAACGGACTATCTATCTATCTAACGGACTATCTATCTATCTATCTATCTAACGGACTATCTATCTATCTATCTATCTATCTATCTATCTATCTATCTATCTATCTATCTATCTATCTATCTATCTATCTATCTATCTATCTATCTATCTATCTAACGGACTATCTATCTATCTAACAGACTATCTATATATCTATCTATCTATCTATCTAACGGACTATCTATCTATCTATCTATCTAACGAGCTATCTGAGCTATATATCTATCAAACGGACTATCTATCTATCTATCTATCTATCTATCTATCTATCTATCTATCTATCTATCTATCTATCTATCTATCTATCTATCTATCTATCTATCTATCTATCTATCTATCTATCTATCTATCTATCTATCTATCTATCTATCTATCTATCTATCTATCTATCTATCTATCTATCTATCTATCTATCTATCTATCTATCTATCTATCTATCTATCTATCTATCTATCTATCTATCTATCTATCTATCTATCTATCTATCTATCTATCTATCTATCTATCTATCTATCTATCTATCTATCTATCTATCTATCTATCTATCTATCTATCTATCTATCTATCTATCTATCTATCTATCTATCTATCTATCTATCTATCTATCTATCTATCTATCTATCTATCTATCTATCTATCTATCTATCTATCTATCTATCTATCTATCTATCTATCTATCTAACGGACTATCTAACGGACTATCTAACGGACTATCTATCTATCTATCTATCTATCTATCTATCTATCTATCTATCTATCTATCTATCTATCTATCTATCTATCTATCTGTCTATCTATCTATCTATCTATCTATCTATCTATCTATCTGTCTATCTATCTATCTATCTATTTATCTAACAGACTATCTATCTATCTATCTATCTATGTATCTATCTATCTAACGGACTATCTATCTATCTATCTAACGAGCTATCTGAGCTATCTATCTATCCAACGGACTATCTATCTGTCTATCTAACGGACTATCTATCTGTCTATCTATCTAACGGACTATATATCTATCTATCTAACAGACTATATATCTATCTATCTAACAGACTATCTATCTATCTAACGGACTATCTATTTATCTAACGGACTACCTATCTATCTAACGGACTATCTATCTATCTATCTATCTAACGGACTATATATCTATCTAGCTAGCAAGCTAGCTAGCTAGCTTTCTAACTATCTATTTATCCATTAAACGGACTATCTACTTTCTATGTATCTATATTTCTATTTTTCTATCTCTTACAGCCCCCGGGATAATTGTAAAATGCTAAATCTTTTTAAGAAAGTAACATATGTCTGTTAGTGTGTAGCATAAGATATCGATAACTGCTGAACAAATATAAGCTTAATAAGTTAATAAGAAATTGAAAGTAAGATATTTAACAAATTGTTGTTTTAAACTCAAATATTTATTGCCAAGTGTTCCTTCATAACTACAAAACTTCTAGCTGTTGTAAAATAATAAAAAGGGTACACTGAAAAGAAATATTTTGGTTTCTTGTGTTATAGAAAGAACATGGAAAGGCTAAGTGCTAACGCATAAAAAAATAATTGCCAAAGTGGGTATGAGAAATAATAGGAGTGAAGCAAAAAGTTGTGTACGTTTGTGCTGTTTTGTCAACCACACTGTTTTAAAGTTTTAAAGACACACAACAAATGTCAAGTTTAATCGTCCAATGTTTCCTGTTACCCAATAAAAAATATTCTTACACAAAAGTGTTTCTTATAATAATAGAAATATCTATAAATATTTCTATCAAATATTATTTTCAAGGAATCTTAATGATGTCATTGAGTGGTTTTGATTACTGACTTCCCACTCCCTTTGACTCCCTTAGACCTTTGTCTGAAAGTCTTAACTATGCATGGCAATGATACAAATGTATTTTTAATTCAACAATTATATGCTTAAGAAAGTAAATGTATTATCCTAAAGTAAATGTTTCCCTATCCCTTTTAAAAACATATCTTTAACGATTTTTCATACATAAAAAACTTTTCAAAATCTGTTAAAAATAAATAAAAATCAAAATTTAAATAAAAACAAAAAAATGAGTATTATGCTTTAATTAATTACGTGGGAAAAAAGGTCAAAAAAACATTTCACACACTCCCCGGGGGGGCTAAAATTGAAAAACTTTTCCTAAAAGATATTCATGGATGAAGTTAACAGTAAAGTGACCAGGAATAAATATCCATTACTTAGTAACAACATTTTTATTACAATTAGTTAAATTTTTAAGAATTAACATTTGAAAAGAAGAAGTATGTATCTATATTTCTGGGTAAAATAGCCTTAAACCTGTTTTGGTCTAAATTAAAGATTTATGAAATAAAATATAGTTTATACCTTTTTTCATAAAAATACCAAAATCTTTCTTTTGTATTTTTTTCCTTTTTTCCTGAATTATTTGATACTAAAACACAAAATGAAACGTGTGAAAAAAGGGATAGGGAGGATAAAATAATCCTCAACATTTACAAACAACATTTCCAATAATGATAAACTAAATTACCCCTTCTGCCCATTAAAATAAATTGTTAAAAAGTTTGATACAATTATATAAAAAATCAATAAAAACACCCAACAGTTTCGAATCAATAAACAAATAACATAGTTAGAAAGCTTAGGGTACCAGTGAAAATGTAGCCTATCGTCCACATCATCCCTGAAATATCAATACATGGGGCCAAAGGACATTTCTAAAAACTATATTCTAAAAATAAAGTAAAAAGTAATATAGTATCTGTATAATGTTTTCTATGAAATTTTTGTTACGTTAGAAAAATGGATTATGAAGTTTGATATCCCATTTCCAAGATATTTTGCTTCAAACAAAAAAACTTTAATTTCTTATCTTATGGGTCATAGCCAATAGAACCTGTACTTTTGAGAGATTGTGTTTAAAAAAGCATTAAACCATTGTTATAGTATACATACAAAAAAAAACACATTTAATTATTATAATAAAAAGTTGTATAATTTGTATTTATAAAACATCTAATTTTAAAATCATTTATTTATCTTTATTTTCCAGCTAAAATTGTTCCATATTTGTTAAATTTTTATTTCTATTTGAACTTAACTTAAACATTTATATTATCATCCAATTATAGGATACTTTTTTTTGAAGTAAAGTAGCGCAGCAACCCTACTTTATTTCAGCTTTATTCAAATAGTGGCCATACATACTCAGTACAGTCTTCCCTACATCTAGAGATTTACTTTCTTATTAAAGAAGCGCAGCTACTAAAAACTTTTGCTGCAGATACAACTATTTCCACTTACCTTTGTTTATTATCTAATTATCTAAGACTAAATATATTTTTAAAAGATTAAGATATAACTTCAAGTGGGTTATAGCCTTAAACATACTGTAAGAATAGAAGTTTTGAAATTATGAATAATTTTGAGCGTAATAACTCCTTTACCCCCCCCCCCTTCTCTTTGGAGGGTTGTGGTTCCATTCAGAAAAGACCTATAAAAGCAATGTGAAAGAGAACTAATGGTCCAGTGGTTAGCGAGATTCTTGGTACACACAGGCAGAAAGACAAACTCATACGCACAGTCACAATGTTACTCTAATCTAATTTAAGAATAGTTACCAACAAAGTAAAATTGTTAAAAGCGAAGCTTTTCTATAATTAGGGTCGGTCCATCCGTACGTCCGTCCGTCCGTAACAGATAGCTGTTTTCGTTAATTTAGGCATGTTAGAATTGTCCTATTTATTCCTGTAGTAGTTAGGCAACTCTATAATCACTACCAGAATGTCCGTACGTCCATTTTAAACATGTTGATTTTTTTACTTTTTTAACAACAATCTTTTATGTGATCTAAGTATCCGATTGATCTGATTTTTGGTATACTTATTCCCGGGACAACAAAGTACAATATCATAAGCGAAGCAACTCTATAAAAATGTAAGTATGTCCATAAAAATTATCCTGTATCAAGCCGTTTTTCAACAAATTTATTTAAATTTTGGTTCGACTCTTATTTATATTTTGATTATTCAGTTCAGACACTATACAAGCATTAATGTCCGTTTGTCCTACCATTTCAGTGCTTCACTTTAATGAATGTTGTCATCCTTGTTATAATGAAAACCTATAGAATATGCTTTGTTTCTGTCTATCTATTTATTTAGCTACATGTCTAACTATCTACTATCTATATATCTATATTTTGGTCCAACAGAATCTCTAGTTCTGCATGGAGTTAAATATAATTCTTTTTTTAAAGGGGTAGTTGCACGAAATGCCTTTAAATTTGAATTTAGTGAACTGCATAATTTTTCCTGTTCAATGGTTTAAAGGGGTAGTTTCATGAAATGCATTTAAACTTAATTTAGTGAACCGCATATTTTATCCTGGTTAAATGTTTAAACTACATTTATATGGCATATATTTGAAAGAATTTCAATTTTCTACCACGTAGTTTTTAAAATATCAAGACTAGAAAATCGTCTTTTTAAATTGCATATATCACAAAAGGACAATTTTCAAGTCTTGATATTTTAAAAACTACGAGGTAGAAAATTGAATTCATTTCAAATATATGCTATTTAAATGTAGCTTAACCCATTAACTAGGAAAAAATATGCGGTTCACTAAATTAAGTTCAAATGCATTTCGTGAAACTACCCCTTTACATTTATAGGGCATACATTTGAAAGAATTTCAATATTCTACCATGTAGTTTAAAAATATTAGGACTTAAAATAGTATTTTTGTGATATATGTTATTTATATAACTGGCTATATTCATAAAAAATAACAGCGTGACTACTAATTTCGTTATGTCTAATTGTTTGTTATTTACTGTAATACAATATCATATATGTTTGATGGTATACTTGTAACTTTTGCTTGCAATAAATTTTTTGAAATGCACTTAATGCAACTATCCCTTTAAGTTGATATATCTATGGATCTCAAGGGATAAGACAATGGACTAAATTCCCTTTTCTGTAGAACGAAAATTATAGCTGGGATTTAACCAAATCAATCAAAATACCTATCTAGGCTATCTATCTACCAATCTATCTTTTAACTATACAGGGTGTTTTTTTTATAGGACAAAAGTATTGCTTAATATAACCCATTTGCCATTGACAGAAATTAATGATCTATATCTTAATTTCTTTACTGGGTGGGGCAATTTGTATAAGAAAAAAATATTTAGCGATTTTAAACAAATTATGCCTTAAAAACTGGTTTTTCCAAAGTACCTTTTATTGGAAGATTTTTGGATCATGAACAATTTAAAGAATGTGCAAAAATGTGTATATTTTTAAAATTCAAATTGCGCGGCTTGTGTTAATAGTAGAAAAATGTTATGCATATTGTTAGAATCGTCATAAACTCTAGTTTTTGGGTGTTTAAGAAATATTCCTGTGCTACGTATAGTTTAGGAGCTACGTGGTACACAGTGCGATCTTTTGCCTAAAAACGGGACATTAAAAGTAAACAAAAGTTAACTTCAATAAATAGGCTTGTTTTTGAGAAAATGATGTAATTTTTTTTGCTTTAGCTAGGAAATAACTTAAATTTTGCTCCTGTTGACTTCTAATGTGCATTTGGTAAGTATGTCTGTCGGTATTGGAAGAGCGAAGCTATCCTATTTTTAAAAAATCTATAAACCTTCATAACTTTAGTTAGGATTTGAATATTTTAACAAAATCAACGTCCATGTAAATATTTTTTCAATGCAAACAATGTTTGTGAACAAGAATATTGCGTCAGGTGCACCCAGTTCGAGTCCTGGCATTTTTAGGTAGGTCCAGTATAAGTAAAATAGGACACTTGTAAGGCATGTTTTCAAATATTTTTTTTACAGATATAAACAACAATAACATAATTTTTTATAAACTTTTGATTTTGTGTTAATACCTTTACTCTAAGTCTAGCTATCTTCATTTAAAGTTTGTATAAGAATATAAACATAATTACGCATATATAAGATTTGCAAATATTATAATTATTTCCTAAATTTGAACTTCTGCTGGACCAAAACCGGTTATAAATACGCATCTTTTTAGAAAACATGAAATTTAGCAAATTTAATTGCAAAAATAAAAGTATTTTTATGTCATCTTTATTTAATGACTCCTTTAACCCTTAAATGTCCATTAAAACCGCGAGAACACGCAAAAATCGTTAAAAATCACGCAAACGGCGGCAAATAATGGCGTAACGGATGGCCAAAGGCAAATTATGCAGAAGTAAAGAAAGATCCGCCTCAAAAAGTTTGAAAACATTGCAGAGATGACTTTGGGCTCTAAAATGACTCTTTCCCCCTCTAAAGGGGGAAAAATTTGAAATTAACAAGAACGAAATTGTTCAAACCATGCAATGTAAAATGTAAATTATCTGAAAAGTACCTCAATCAAAAATTATTTTCATAAAATGAACATAAATGTATTTTTTGTTGCTTTGAAAAAATTGTGTAAAAAAATCTGGAAAATCATCAAAACTGAAAAGAAATTTTGGCGTTATCCTCTTAGATTTTTTTTTTCAATTTTGAAAATTTGAGTACTTCCCCCCCTCCCTCCCCCCCCCCCCCCCGACGAACAACTATTTTAGGTTAGGTTAGAGGATAATACCGAAATTTTTCACTACCTTTTTTAAAAATGGTATAAATCCACCAAAAATTAAATTTTTAAAAAAATTTCTTTTCTAGCTGTCTACTTACAGCCATTATTAATTCCTAGGATAGATAAAAGTCAATTTTAAATTTTTTGGATGTCCCACTGGATCGCCCTTTGTGGCAAATGGGTTATATTAAGCAATACTTTTGTCCTATTAAAAAAAACACCCTGTATATATCAAGCTAAAATAAATTTGGGTACTGATTGGTTGGTAAAAAACGCATAAAAACATCTGTAAATCAAAAACTAGATGATAAAAATAATTCCAACTGATGTAAAAAATGTGCTTTGTTACTTTTTATTATTTTTCATGATTGTAGCTCAGCTGTTTGCCATATTTCGTGGAAAATAAGGATCTGTGACCATCAAATATTTTTATAGAATCAAACTTTTTCAATTAACATTTTAACCCTATATTGTTGAAAATATCAACAATAGTAAAGTTAAATGTCCATACATTGCTGTTATTCATCCAAAACTGCTAAAATGGCTAAAGAAATGGCTATGAAAATCTAAAAGTTTTAATAGTAGATAAGCTTGTGACATGTCTAGATATAGGTTTTAATGGGTGCCAAGCCCAAAACTGCTACCAAAAATTGAGTGCCTGTCTCTATGTCAGCTGGGTAACAGCTATTCAACCATTTTTTTGGTATTTTCCAGGAAACCTAAACATAGAATATTGCAGTATAAGTACACTTTTTCAATTGAAATTTTAGCTTTTTTCATCAAAATACTTATTATAAACCTGTTTAATTCTATATTTAGCTGTTAAATATTTGAAAACGGCTTACAATGGCAAGGTATAGCCAAAAGTATGAGTTGAATATATGGCTTGTGACATAACTATGGGTAGGTTTTTATGGGTGCTGAGCTCAAATATTCTACTAATTTTTGTGGCCGTCCATCCATATGGCATTTTCGTAATAACTACAGCTGGTTTTGTACAATTTTTAGATTTTCATAGCCGTTTCTTTGGCCGTTTTTAGCAGTTTTGGATGTAGAACAACTATGTAAGGACTTTTAACTTTTCTATTATTGATATTTTCAACAAAATAGGGTTAAAATTTTAATTGAAAAAGTTTTTTCTATAAAAATTTTTGATGTTCACATATCCTTAATTTTCCACAAAACATGGCAACAGGCTGAGCTGTAGCTGTTTCCCAGCTACCATATGGATGGTCAGTCACAATTCTTATTGTTATTTTTTAGCTCAGCACTCCTAAAAACCTACCCAAAGACAGATCACAAGTCCAATCTCCAATTAATACTCCTGACTGCTGCCAGCTATTTTTAGCCTTATCCCAGCTGCCACATGGATAGTTAGTTACAATTCTTATTGGTATATTTGAGCTCAGCCGTTTTCAGCAATTTCCCAGCTGCCATATGGATGGGCGGTCACAAATTCTGTTGGGATTTTTGAGCTCAGCACATCTAAAAACCTACCCAAAGACACATCACAAGCCCTATATACAAATAATACTCCTGACTGCTGCCAGCTGTTTTCAGCCGTATCCCAGCTGCCACAGCACCCCTATAAACCTACCCAAAGGCATGTCACAGGCCCTATCTACACATTATACTCCTGATCGCTGCCAGCTGTTTTCAGCCGTTTCCTAGTTGCCATATGGATGGTCAGTCACAATTCTTGTTGGTATTTTTGAGCTCAGCACCTCTTAAAACCTACCCAAAGACATGTCACAAGCCCTATCTAAACATAATACTCTTGTTTGTCGCCAGCCATGTTCAGCCGTTTCTAGCTGTTTAGTGGCTGGTACTAGAAATTTAAAAAATGGTTATTGCTATCATTTATCATGAAGTAAACCAAAAACATTTTTTTTAAAAGTTGATTCCTACATAATTAATGATGAATTTGCCCTGAAAATAGGCAAAAAACGGCTAAGCACCGGTGTCCTTGATAGGAAACAGGTTTTTTTTGAGTTATGTATGACAAGACATATATTTCTATGACCGGGAGTGTATGACAGTTCAGCCCATAACTTTCATTAAATCACAGCTGATCATTTTTGTGGATTTTTTTAAAAATTACTTTTTTCCTCAAATTTTCATAGTTTTTCCCCAAAACATCACAATGTTCTCATATTTACAGCTTAGTTAATCTAAATTTTTGCAAAGAAAAGCATAATAGATGACAGCTGAACCAAAGATTATGTTATCATCAATAACAAGATCTTACAGAATCAATTGACTAATCTAAGATTTGTAGTCTAGAAGTTTTGTAAGAGTTATTTGAAGTTGTTATTTGAATTAATGTCTAAACAATTAAATAAAACTTAAGTTTGTTTTGGTAGTCAACACAAAAAAATACTCACTTTTCATGTCCCTCGTACATGCCTCATGAATTGTTATAGCATAGTTCCTGGCTGTATAAAGATGTCCCTCTGAGGTTCCATCAATGAAGTTGAAACTAACATGCTTCAGAATCAGCAATGATTCTGTATAAAGTTTTCCTTGTAATATTGAAAAGTTATCTTGCTCAATATTGATTCCTTGCTGACTTGATGTCAAAATAGTTCCTCTGTTATTGTTTGTTGCTGCTCATCATCATTGGAAACAGTCAGTTCAGTATTGTGGCTGCTTTCAAAGGTATCTAGGTGTTGATGGGTTGTGGTTGCAGTTGAAATGATGGTGGTTGTGCAAAATTCTTGCCAGTTTCAGACACAAACTGCACCAGATTCTTGTTTACTCTGGCCTTTAAGGTATTCAGGTAAACATTGTAACCTGAAAGTACTGAGCCAGGGTGGTTGTAGCTGTTCTGGGTAATGAGTTTTCATGTTTTCTGATGGATGGGGCTGGTATGTTTAGATCTTTATTGTCATTTTAGTTTCTGTTGGTATTTCTGACAGATTCTGTGTGTATCACCTTAAGTCTGGATCTGTAGGTCTTTTCAGACAGATCTAGTTGGGAAATCCTGTTTTTCATTTGGTGTTTAGAGGGTGGTGGGATCAGATTTGTCATGTAGAGGTGATTTTGTGTTTTGGTTGACAGGAGAAACTTGCTTGCTTAGCATAGATGTTAATGGTCTATCACTGGCATAATCTTGGTTTTTGCATGCAGTTTTTCAATGATGGTCATGATGTGACAGTAGATGGCTGTACTCAGAGCAGCTTTTCCAGCAAACAGAATGCTGTCCCAGCTATCATTACTAAATATGGGACTGCAGTAGATTATCAGGGACTGGTAAATTGCTTTGTATGTATTTACTATAACTTACTTTTCTTTCCCTCTAGTGGAGAGAGCTTCAAGCTTTTTGTTTTTAGAGTTTATTTTGTTTCTAGGCTACTTAACAAGATGGTCAATATAGAAAAGATTGTCACATATAACACCTAAGAGCTTAGGATGTCTGACTTATGGTACTGTTTTAACATTGACCTCTACAATAACTACAGTGCCTGCTTCATTCGAAAAGGCTGTAAAGACTATTGCAGATGATTTAGCTGGAGAAATGAATGGGTTCTGACTTTTTAACCAATCATCGAGAACTGCTAAGTAAGCTTTAATGTCCTTGACATAAGGATCAATAAGGGGACATATGCTGTTGGAGTTGTTGGCATTGATGTAATTTACGGATTGAAGAGTACAGGGTATAGGACCTCTCCTTGTAGGACAGCCTGTTTGGCAGATTTGTACGCAGATCTAGATCCTCTGATAACAACAAATTGTTGCCTACCTCTAAGGTATTCACATGAAAACATTTCATGTACTCAGTCAAGTCTAGTACATTAATATTATACAGTAGAACTTAATTGTTTACAGTGTCAAAAGCCTTTGAAAGATAAATGACAACTGGCACTGTTCTAAAAAGTGGTTTCTTATTGTTTAGGCTATTGTTGATTAATGTTTTAATACTCTGTAAGGCAGTGGTAGTGAACCTGCCTGTGTGAAAGCCATAATGTTGGTCTGCAAGTTTAACAGCATCATTCAGGTAGGGACGAATCATGCAGGCAGGAAAAAGAAGTGTGACAGGGCAGTAGCTGGAACCCTGATTGTCAGGTTTCCCTGGTTTCAGTAATGAAATAACTTTACCAGTCCTCCATATGCTTGGTATCTAGAAGTGATTTACTTGTCAATACTATAATGAAAACATTGTACAAAATCATTGCTGATTTTAATTTGTTTAAACTTCTTTGGTGGAACCTCAGAGGATCCTTTTATCACATCCAGGATCTATGTTTTACCTACAAATCTTAGAATAGTAAATTGAGGTTATGGATCTTTTTATAGATGTCATCTATTATACTTTTTTTGCATAAATTTAGAATACCTAAGCTGGAAATGTGAGAATATTGTGATTTTTTTGGGGAAAAACTATGAAAATTTGGGTAAAAAAGTAATTTTAAAAAAAATCAACAAAAATGATCAGCTGTTTTTTTTAATTTCAATTTCGAGACTTTAATAAAAAATCTTATTCTGTACAACTGTACTGTACAACTTTTACTTAGGAAAAAAAAAGTTATTGAGACAGGATAGAGCTCTTATACATGTATTAACTAATTAGAATTAGGCTATGCTAGATGAATCATTAAAATCCGAAAATGAGGCAGTTAGACAGATGTATAGACAAGGGGAGGGACAGACAGACAAAAGGACAGACAGACAAAGGGCTATTCTCTAAAAACAGTTTTGCTGCTATATGAATCATTAAAACCCATCAGAAAAAAAAGAAATTTACATTAGTTTCTTTATTTCGATACTCAACGCCCCCCCCCCCCCAATCAAAAGGGTTTATTATTTTTTAAAACCAATAAGTGACTTCTCAGCATAATCAAATTGAATATACTTTTTATTTCATCAATTTATCTCAAATAGAACTTAAGTTATAATCATTTTATTGTCAACATGCAATATGCTTTGAGTAAAACTCAACCAAATTGTCAGTAAAAACGTCATATTTATGCATATTTAAACAGTAAATAAATTTTAAAATTGTATTTTATTGTAATGATTAACTTAATAACCTAAAAAAACTTATTTGGTTAAAAAAGTCCAAGTAATGATTAATCCATCTATCTATCTATGTATCTATCTTTCTATGTATCTATATTTCTATCTACCGTTCTAACTATCTATCTAAATATCTATCTCATTACTATATCCAGTTTTCTACAAATCCGCAGAAAGCTTTTTATAATATGATGCCAGAAATAACTATCATGTGTTTAAGAATTAGTCGAAGCTTTCTGCTTCATAGGAAGGATGTAAAGACAAACGGACAAAACAACTTTACAAATCCAATACAAATCAAATGACCATCAGAGCATTTCCAACAGACTGACGTACTGAGTAGAGTAGAGAGTAGATGCTCATCGATTAAGAAATTTTTAATCAAACAAATTGGTTATCTATCTAGAATAGCAGCTAAGTAATTTAAAATTTCCAAAATAAATCAAATGACTCTCAGAGCTAAATATTATAAACTGGAGCTCATCGGTATAGGGCATTCTCATGAAATTTTTAGGCTCTTTAACTTGAATAGCAGCCGAGAAATTTATGTTCCCCCCAGTTTTATATTGATACAGACGGATGGACATAAATATATAAAGGGTGTTAAAATAACAATCGCTTTACTTTTTTCAATATAAATCCTATAGTTTTGGTCAAAAACCAATAAAAAGGATGACAACATCCATAAAATCTAAGCTCTGAAATGGAAGGACAAACAAACTTTAACACTTGAAGAGTGTCAGAACTGAATAAACTGAATTAATACAAATGTCTATACAAAATTGTAAGTATATTTGTTGCAAAATTGATTAAATACATTATACTGTTTAAGAACATACTGACGTTTTTAGGACTTGATTATAAAGATGTTTCGCTTATAACATATACCTTGTTGTAATAGGAATCAGTATTAAAAAAATAGGAGAAAAGGATGATTTTAACATTCAAAAAATTAGTTGTGAAAAAAATTTAAAAATCAGCTTGTTTTAGATTGACGTCCGGACTTTCTGGTAACGTTTATAGAGTTGCTGCGCTTTCTAATCGTACCTAACTGTTATATGAATCAGCTTGCAAAGTTAAAAATCAATAGGAAAATTCTATCCTGTTTAAATTAACGAAAACAGCTAACTGTTACAGACGGACGGACAGACAAACCGACCCTTAATATAGAAAAGCTTCGCTTTTAAGTAACACAATTCATGCTATTGCTCAAGCAATAACAATGAGTTAATCAACATTGAATTTTGAATCTACTCACCTCTCCAGAGTACTAAAGCTCGAGATTTAGCCCTTGTGAAGAAAAAAAAAAAGACAGAACCACCATACACTGAGACATGACAGCTCTGCCTAGTTCTTGATGTTTGACAAGCCTTTCTTTTTTTTGCCAAATTGGCTAGGATTGTGTTAGAAACCTGGTTAAGGTGTCTATAGAAAGGTCTTCTCATGCCACATATAAAAATTACGCATTATGGGGTAAGTGCAAGAACTGTATAAGTAGAGTGTAAATGTATAAGCATAAACAAAATTGGAAGAAAAATTGCTTAAATACAGGATAATGCTTAAGGACATACTTACATTTTTAGGACTTGATTATAGAGATGCTTCGATTATAACAATGTATTTTGTTGTCCTAGGAATCAGTATTCTAAAAACCAGATGAATAGGATAAATAAATCACAAGAAATATTGTAGTCAAAAAATTAAAAATAAATGTACGTACAGACATTCTGATAACGATTATACAGTTGCTGTGCTTTCTGAATCATACCTAACTATATCATCATCGTAATCATCATGCAAAGTTTAAAAACAATAAGCCAATTTTATCCTGTCCAAATTAATGAAAAGAGCTAACGGTTACGATTGGGAGTAAGGACGGACGGACCTAACCTAATTATTGAAAAGTTTCGCTTTTCAAAATTAATTATCTGAATGTTTTAAATGGAAGTACGGACTTTCAAGTAACAATTATAGAGTTGCTACGTATCTTGTATCGTACCTTACTATCATAGGAATCATCATGCAAAGTTTGAAAACGGTAGGACAATGTCTAAATAAATGAACAAAAAGAGCTAACTGATCCGGACGTACAGAAGGACGGACCGACCCTAATTATAGAAAACTTCGATTTAAAAATCTATTAGGATGGTGGTATATAAAGTCTAATGCCTAGACTATTCTAAACAACTATTAACTTTTGTACCATGAAACATTGTCAAAGCAAAAATTTTGATAAATAGGGAATGTATGTCCTAACATCTGGATCATTATTTTAGGCCTGTTTGAAAATGGTTAGGACCCATACGACTATTAATAAAACTATTTCTTGTGCAGTAATGTCCGGTTATGATTTTTTAAGTTCAATAAAAACATTTTTTGTATATACTTCATATGAACATACTGCTTTAAAATTTTGTTGTTTTAAAGGGACTCTTAACTATAAAGATTTGAAATTGAAACTGCCCAGTGCCGACCTTACTATGCACATATTATTACTTGGCTTTTACATCAGATTTTCGTGTTCTCTAATAAAATGAAACTTGCAGCGAGCTAATAATAACGATTACCCCCTTTCCACCCCCCCCCCTGACCCAATCCACTCCCTTCCTACCTCCAACCCAATATATCTTTTTATAAATAATATTCCTTTATTTTTCAGGGTGACTTTAAATAGGTCACAGAAACTTATTCTGGGGTTTATGAGGTTAAGACATTCCTCCTCCCATCACAAAAGTCTATCCATCTTTCTATCTATCTGTCTGTTTATCTTTTAACACTTTAATTGTCCTCTATCTCTCTATTTGTCTATCGACATGGCTGTCTTTTTTATATTTTATTTTTTTTAAATCTAGCTATTTCAGATTTAAAAAATATCTATATTTCTAGAAAAATGAAAATATGTGTTGAAAGTAATATAATTAATTGGTTAAACTTAACAAGGGAAAATTTGTTGAAAAAAAGGTGTCAGATATCTCCCACCCACTTAGGGTAACGCGGGGTAATTCCGGTCAATTTTTTTCTTCAACTTAAAAAAACATACTTCCCAAAAACTTTTTCCGGTTTTTAAGAGTGCAAATGAACGATATGGCAATAACGAAGAAGCCTGTCTTGATCCCATTAAGATCTCGCAACTAGAAGTCGGTCAAAAATCGGTTTAAAGGGCGGCGGTTGGCCTATACCGGAATAGCCCCACCGGTGGGGCTATTTCGGTCAGTTGACTTTGGGGGGGTGGAACACCCCCTTAAAATATTTTTTTTTTTTAATTTTAAACTATGAGTAGAAAGCTGAGGTCATTAGCTTTCTAACAGTACTAGTCGCATGCAGATCAGACAATTTTTTGACAACATTTTCCCCATTTTAAAAAAGTCGGTAAAATCGCAAAAAAAAACATCAATTTTTTTCATGCAAACTTTTAAAAAAAAATCATACTTTTTATTATATGATTAGGTTTTTTTAAGCTTTATACATAAATTAGAGGCAATTTCTGATTCGCAGGTCTTGGAATTTCTTGAAAAAAGTGATTTTTTCCAAAAAAAATTTTAATTTTAAAAATCCTGCCAGTTTTGACAGCAGTTTTTGATACAATTTTTCTTGTCTCAAATTGGCTAGGATTGACCTACAAGGGTGGTTAAGGTGTCTAAAGATGCAAAATTACATGCCTGACAATTAACTCGAAATGATATGGGGTCTAACTCTAATATTTCAACACATTTTATGCAACAGGAATTTTGAAAATGCAAAATTTTGAATATGTACTCTAAATCTTGGAGATAGAACCCATATCCTGGGGAGTTTTTGTTAGGACATGCAAAGAGCTTTCTATAGACACCTTAAACACCTTTCTAGCTTAATCCTAGCCGATTTGACATAAAAAATCCAAACCGCGCAAAAATCGCTAACACCCTCTTATACGAAAAAGATGCAAGAGTTTCATATGGAATTTAAAATCTTCTAGCGGTCTTTCTATTAGACATACCCCTTCTTACATGAGCCAATGCAGCTGATACATCTTCAGGCAAATATTTAAGGCGTTCCTTTGGGTGATATACTCTTCCCATTACTATAAAAAAGTGTCTGAAAAATTTTAAATGTCTTTACAATTTGAAAAGCTTAGGCAACAAAACATGACATAATACAAGCAGTAAAATGACTAATAATGTACATCTAACAACAGGCAAGGGAAGGTTAAAGCCTTTGTCATGCATTGAGGTTGTTCATGCTTCCAGATCACCTGAAAAAAAAGTTAGGGTATTATAAATTTATAAATACAGTAATAAAAAAAAAGTAAAAAAAGTGACCGGAATAGACCATATTTTTGAGACGAAAAAAAAATTATGAAAAAATCAAGTTAGAACAACGCCTCCAATTGCAAACGATAAATCAATGTCATATCTTTCATTTTACAAAAACCCGCGGGTCAATAGGACTTACCATTTTTTCACAATTTTAGATTGAACATGGCCTATTTTGAAATTTTTTTTTTGCAAATTTTTTGCAACTTTTTGAGGGCAAAAAAATCATAGAAGGAGTGATCTGACAAAAATTTGCTGAATTAAGAAATGAAAGTATAGGCAATAAACTACAACTTTGCTTTTCTGAAGATCTCTCGCAAACGTTTAGAACACCGTTAAAAAACGGTTTTTAAAAAGTTGGTCGAGTGACCGGAATTAGACCCCCCTACCGCATTTACCCCGCGTTACCCTAGCTATTGAAAGTTCTTTTTCTGTAAAAACAAGGATGACAATATCCATAATCGTACCTACAGTAATCACCATGTAAAGTTTGAAATCGATAGGACAATTCTAACATGCCTAAATTAACGAAAAAAGCTATCCATTCCAGACGTTCGTACGGACCGACCCTAATTGTAGAAAAGCTTTGCTTTTAAAAGGGGAGTACTTAAAAGTTGAAAGGGGACGGAGGGTTATAATAGTTATTTCTTTCATCGTATTATAAACTGCTTTCCGCGGATATAGAATGTACAATTATTAGATTAAAACCAGTTTTTTTAGCTCCGAAGTGCCGAAGGCACGGGCTAAAAAATGGTTTTAATCTTATGATTGTACATTTCTATATTCGTAGAAAGCGGTTCATAATACAATGCTAGACATAGTTTTTTCGTATTGATGAGAACCGGTTCCTGTCCACCGGATTCGAATGAATACGAGAAATAAGTTTTAAACATTTCTTGGACCTTAAGGGATAATATATTGGAGGATGTGTTTATAAACAACATTCTCAATAACGATAATAGTTATTTCTTGCATCGTAGTATAAACGGCTTTCCGCGGATACAGAATGTTTAATCTTATGATTGTACATTTTTATATTCGTAGAAAGCTGGATATAATACGATGCTAGACATAGTTTTTTCGTATGGATGATAACCGGTTCCTATCCACCGAATTTGAATGAATACGAGAATAGTAATTTCTCGTAACGTATTATAAACGGCTTTCCGCGGATATAGAATGTACAATTATAAGATTAAAACTAGTTTTTTTAGCCCCGTGGTGCCGAAGGCACCGGCTATCTATCTATCTATCTATCTATCTATCTATCTATCTATCTATCTATCTATCTATCTATCTATCTATCTATCTATCTATCTATCTATCTATCTATCTATCTATCTATCTATCTATCTATCTATCTATCTATCTATCTATCTATCTATCTATCTATCTATCTATCTATCTATCTATCTATCTATCTATCTATCTATCTATCTATCTATCTATCTATCTATCTATCTATCTATCTATCTATCTATCTATCTATCTATCTATCTATCTATCTATCTATCTATCTATCTATCTATCTATCTAAATTTGTATTGATCCTTCCTCCAAATAGCTTAAACCTACCCTGGAACTCCATATAACTTCCCTGAAAATTTTGTTATGATCAGTCCAGCCGTTAATAAGATCTTAGTTGACATACATACACACATACATGCATAACAATAAATTGATAAATAGGACACGTTGTGTGAATAGAAAAAAATATGTTATTTTAAAAAGCTAGTGTCGCATCCACCTATTAAAATAGCATAAAACCTATGATTTACCTTTAAAACCACCCTGAAATTTTTTTATTAATCGCTCCAGCGGTAGAACAAACTAACATAAACACTTGTAGAGTGTAAGAACTGAATTATCAGAATAGAGATGTATAAAAGTCAATACAAAATTGTAAGTAAATACTGCAAAATACTGGATAAAGTTTAAGGACATACTTATTACTTACATTTTTAGGACTTGATTATAGAGATGCTCCGCTTATGATTTTGTACTTTGTTGTCCTAGGAATCAGTATTCCAAAACATCAGATCAATTAGATAATTATATCATATAAAATTTGTTGTTAAAACAGTTTTAAAAATCAACATGTTTAAAATGGACGTACGGACATTTTGGTTACGATTATAGAATTGCTACGCTTTCTAAATACCTAATTACTACAGGTATTACCATACAAAGTTCGAAATTGATAGGACAGTTCTAACATGCTATCGATCTATTCCATATCTAGTGCAGGTAGAGCATTCTTAAAATGCTCTTTATACATAAACACAAAAAGTTTTAACTTTACATTATTGGGTAATATAGTAATTTATCACATCGTATTCTCGACAGTTATGCTAATAATACGGTTTTTTAAAAGAATAATTCCAGTTTTGTTGGCCCCAAGAGATTTTTATGATTTAGATTTTATTATAAAAATTTTAGTCCTCTTGCTCTAACAGGATATGAGAAAATAGGGGGGATGGGCGTTGAACGCCCCCTCCTCTCCCCCAAATCTATTAAGGAGCGGCAAGGTGCCCGACTGTTGAGTCTATATTAGCAAAAAGAATATAAGGACAGACGGACCGAACCTAATTGTAGAGAAGTTGATTTTCAATTTGGAAAGTTTGGTGATTTTATGCCTTAAAAAATATTTTTTTCATAAAAAAAATGTAAGCGTTAATAGATAGATATCCTGCAGCCGAATTACATATATTTTCAGTTTTTATCAAGGGGTTAATTTTGGAAGGAAAAAAGGGTTTTAGTATCCTCAATTTTTTTTATAGGAGTTTATTTTTAGTAAAAAGGGGTTCAAAAGTGTCAACATATATTTTCACTTTTTTTCGGCTTTGAAAGTGTTTTTCACAGCCGGCTGCGAAATAATATATTTATACATTGTTTTTTTTATATTTGATGGCTCAAAATTTTAAGATACAAGGGAAGGGGGGATGCTTGTAATAGATTTAATCCAAACAATAAAAATATTACCTACAAAACGTTAAAAGTTTTAGGCTTGGGCGTCCTTGATTTAATGTTTTTAAAGTATTGATATCTTGTTATTGTTGTGTTACTTATTGACATAATGTTCCTTTTTTCATAATTTATATCCATGTCTCTTTGACTTTAAACTTCCTGAAATGACAAACATGGAACGGGTTCGTTTCATGCATTAAATCCTTTAATAAAGGCCGCACCCTAAAACCTTTACTAACCCTTAACAATCATAACTAATAACATGAATATTTTATAGTAGCGCCGCTACATCATAACTAAGCTATGTCCTTACAGCCAACTTTCAGTCAACATGATGTACAATTTTGAGAAAGGAGGCATTGAAGGTTAATAAATAAACTGTGAATGAAATATTAGAACCCTTTTAAGCTGAAGTACTTCTACATTGTAGCTGCTCTACCTAAAAAATATAAGTTAACTTTTTGTATAAAAAGAAAGCCATAGGCCATGTAAGATTACTATTAGGTACTTTTCCATTACGTAACTTTAATTTGTTCTCGCGACCCACAGCGGGTCTAAGACAGATATTCGGAAAAAATGATTAAATAAATTTTGTTTTAAATTAAAATATCAATTGCGATATTGCGTCCTATAGGACTGTCGGTCAGGCTACAAAAGACGCACATTTTTGTAAAATGTTTTACCTATACATGATTTTAATACCTCGCGACTTACGTATGGTTTAATTTAATTCTTGTTAAAATCAAAAAGCTTTATTGCGTTTAAATCACTTATTTAAAAGTTTATTCTTCATTTAACATTTTTATTTTATTTTAAAATTTATTTTTCTTCTATTTTGTTATTATTTTTTTATCTTTTACTAGGAACAAAGAGCTTGTTGAAGCAGAAAAGCCTCTTTTATCTAGGTAATAATAACTATTCTTAATGAAAACTTTAAATTAAAGTTTTATTTTTTGTCATTGTCGTTTATACAATACTAGCGGCTACGCCCCTAGAGGCCTCTAGTGGCCTTTAAATGTTTATTTTTATTTTAAATATCTAATTTGAGAAATAACTTGTCTATGTTATCATTAATTGTTAAATTCATGCGTCTACGCAGCGCGACTACGTAGGGCGACTATGCTAACGACACTATGCGGCGGAAATATTTAATATTTTTGATTTTTTTTGTGATTTCTCTTGGGAGGGTGGTGGTACCCTCCCCCAAAATAGTTAAAAACATTCCCGGGACATATGAGAATCTACACTGTTAAGGAGAACCCAATCGGTTCAGCGGTTAGCGAGATCCTTCGGTACAGACACACAGATACACAGACACACAGACATCCTGTTACTTTAGTATAAGGATATTTGAAAAACGTTAAAACAAAAAAAACAAAGAATAAGTGAGCAGCTAGGTTTTTAAAACCATGAAGACTCCTTTTAATCTATTGTCTAATGTTTCCTCCCTCCCTGCATTTTATAAAATCTCAAAGAAGGAAAGGTTAAACTGTACTGCCTAAAGTACACACAGACGCACAAAAATGCACACACAATATATGTACATATACAACATACACACAAAAAGACCTCAGATTGACCGATGTTTTTGGGTACAAAAACTACACTCAAACAGACACACACACACACACACACACAACTAGCCTGAATGACCGCTCGATAGTTGTAGTTTGCCTGTTTATTACATCTACAGCGTCGCCAACTTTAAATATTTTCAAATAATTTAAACATTTTTATTTGATAATATACATATTTAATTCAGGAAGAAATTAGGACATACCATAATTATTAAGTAGTCTAGTTGCTCTATCTTTTAAAAATCTGCAGTACAATAAGAAAACTTGTTGGAAACCGTTTACAGACATTTGACAGAATTTTTAGTGGCCATTAAACTTTTTGGATAAGTGATATCTTGTTTTATTTCATTTGTGATTTTAATAAGTGATAATGTTTAAAATTCTAGTTCTCTGTGATATAATGCTTTAACTTTATGCTACTATATAAGTGCCACTAGTTCTTTTGCCCCCTAGCCTCCAGGAAGGCTAAGAAGGCAGGAAAATAACCTAAAACCTTCCAAAGACATTTATAAAGCTTTACTAAAAAGTAAGATCAATTCGGGTTAGAAGTTTCTAAGATCTATAGCTTCAGACAAAAAATCCTTGCTACTTTATATGATAACTAGCGGCTTCGCCCCTAGCCTCTAGGGGCTTTGCCCAAGAGGTGATAAAAAAAAATTATTGCGAGAGACCATAAAGGACCATGGAAACTCCTTCAAAAAAAAAAAAAAAAAAAAAAAAAAAAAATGGGGGGGGATTTTTTGGTTTTTGGGGGGGTTGGGGGTGTCCCACCCCCCGAGAAAATAGCTTAAAACCACCACAGGACCAATAGGTAGATACCCTGAAGAGTAGAATCCGATCGGTTCAGTGGTTACCGAGATCTTAAGGGACAGACAGACAGACGGACGGACAGACGGTCAGACGGACAGACGGACAGACAGACATCGTTCTACTTTGTATTATAGATATAGAAATATTCATACTTTTATGTAACTTGTGAAAAAATAAATCATACATTTTCAAATATGCTAGTACTGCATTTTCCGCCAATTATAAATTCGCAATTATGACAAAAATACATCAATAGTATTTATGTTGGCTGTAAAAAAAAATAACACGCACAGTCCTGTCAATACTCTACTAAGATGGAATTTACTGTTATACTTATTAATAAGTTTACTATTTTGCGTATTACTTTATATAATTGCATGTTTCATAATTCATAATCATTTGCAAGTATAGGGAATATTATTTAGAAATAGAAAATTAGCATTTCTTATACAAAATTTTCAATAATATCATATGCAGAAATGGAAGGGGACATAAAGTCGTTTATCATGTTAGTCTTATAATAACGTTTTCTAATATGTTGACTGTGTAGACTTTTATTTAATTTTGGTTGGTTTGTTCATTCATTTGAGTGTTCAAATGTTTCAATCACTAATTGTAATCTACAGAACTTTTATTTTTTTCAAATGTGCATTCTTTTTATAATTTTTATTAAGAATATTTGTAAATAATTCTGTTTTAGCCAAGATATTTACCATTAGATATTATTTATAGTATAATAGTATGTTAATTTATCTTTATGAAGTAAGAACAATATTGTATTTAAAAGCTATACTTTTCTGCAACTGTTCTTTGTGAGTGATATTCTTTGAATAAAAGAAAAAATTAAAATTTTTAAAAAGAAGGTGTATCAACTTTTTTTTTATAGCTAGCCGGTTCTTTTAGTAAGTAGTAGATGTAAAATTTTTCATAGAATTCAGATATGCAATCGGTTTTTTTGTAGACCTCTTATTTTTTAAGTAATTTAAGTTTTTTAAAAAAAGATTAAGTCGATTTTTAGGTACTAAAACGCAACAAAAAAAAGGAAGAAAATGGCCATTATGTACAAAAATAGTAAGATCTTTAATTTGACACCTTACTTTTTGAATTTTGTCATGTAATTATTGAAAAAATTGATTTTTTTAAACCCACGAGAATAAAAACTTTGAACTTAATTTTATCATTTCACAGGTAAAAAAATATGGGTTCATATATACCTTTAGAATCAGAAAAATATTACGAATCCATTGTAAGCAAAATTGAAAAAAAAGTTAAAAAATAAAAAATAAACAAATGGCCAATTATATTTTTTGTTCAGGCAACACTTTCGTCTTCCCTTTTTTACCCCCTCTTTACCCCCTTCCCATTTTTATACTCAATTCAAGAATTAAGACGTTGCCTGTATAATATGATATTTTCATATAATTCCTTTTATTGTAGTTTATATACTATATTGTAAACTTTTTTTTTCAATTTTGCTTACAATGGATTCGTAATATTTTTCTGATTCTAAAGGTATATATGAACCCATATTTTTTTACCTGTGAAATGATAAAATTAAGTTCAAAGTTTTTATTCTCGTGGGTTTAAAAAAATCAATTTTTTCAATAATTACCTGACAAAATTGAAAACGTAAGGTGTCAAATTAAAGATCTTACTATTTTTGTTCATAATGGCCATTTTCTTTCTTTTTTTTTGTTGCATTTTAGTACCTTAAAATCGACTTAATTTTTTTTTTTAACTTAAATTACTTAAAAAATAAGAGGTCTACAAAAAAACCGATTGCATATCTGAATTCTATGAAAAATTTTACATCTACTACTTACTAAAAGAACCGGCTAGCTATAAAAAAAAAAGTTGATACACCTTCTTTTCAATGAATTATTTGTTTGATGTTTTCGACCTCGTTTGATTCATTTTTGTAATGTAAAAGCAATGTTGTTGTCAAAACTAGTCATGTTGTAAAATTTACAGTTTTTTTAATTTTTAATTGAAACACAATTTCCTAAACCGAAGCTCTTCTATAATATGATTTGGTTCATACATCCAACTGACTATAGCTACAATTTTTTACTTTCAACTTAAATACAATTTCCGAAAGCGAGGCTCTGCTATAATAAGATTTGGTTCATACATCCAACTGACTATAGTTAAATGATACCTGTTGATACAGTTAGCCAACCAAATAATCGATGCTATATAAATGGCTATTTTTCTTTAATCTTTTTTTTTTTTTGCTGCACTCCTAATGGATATAATTAATTTTAAACACAATTTTTATTGTTAAAAATTCTGAGTAAGTATTATTCAACTTAAAATAGTATCAACTGTAAAACATTTCAAGGAAATTGTAAAAGAAAGTTTAGAATATTCACAGCTACCAAAGCAAAGCTGCACATCTTTTGGACTATCTTGAACTCCAGCCACCAAAACTGGAAATTGAAAAAGTAGCCGAATATCACTTTGATTTTTAAAAAGTATTAGATTAACAGATAAACGTTTGATAGGCAAAGTTGTTGAAAGTTTTAAATTTTTATTGATCTTTTTTATTAAAAAAACCTCCTGCCCAATATGTATTTTTATCCACATGCTATTGATGCATCCCTGTTAAACTTTTGTGTTAGTATTATATCAGCACGTGACCATTTACCTATTCATAATGTTATTTTAATAGTGGTTAGTAATTTTCGCGAAATTATAATTGGCTTTGATAATATAAGGTTGATGATATATCTGCCATTACATTTAGTTTAATGTCATAAGACGACGATAACCATTAAAAAATTGTTAAGGTTTGACCTAAAACGATGACGAAAAAGTTTTTGATGTTTTAGAGAAAAAATGGAGGAGAATGGGAAGCAGTTGGACCCTGTCGGGGCAGATGCGGAACTTAGCTTTTCAGAGGAGGATGGCACACACAAGCTCATGGTTAAAACTACAGCTGCTGTTCACAAGAGAAATTTTGGGTGATTATTCACTTTTTTTCAAAGCATACTATTTTATAAGTTAAGCAAATAAATATTTACTTCACCCTAAAAGAATCACCCTCGCCCTTTTTTATCCTCCGTTTTTCTCAACTTGGTATGTAAAATTTTGGATTGTCATTATCTTGGCGATCACAGGATGCCACAAATGAGAAAATACTGTGAATTGATATATAAGTAAAACACAATATCCTGCTTTAAAGTAACTGTATTGCCAAAGTCAGTACTTTGAACTCACCTTTTTAGAATAATCCTTATATAATTTACGGTCCTACAACAAACGCAGGAGTCCCAAACTTCGGAGTGGACAAACGTCGGAGTGGACACTTAACCTAACCTAACCTATTTAGACCATCTTATAGAATTTTAAATGCCTAACCACTGGTGGGGGCTTATTTATTCATTCATATCTTAACCTAACCTAATCTGTATAGAAATACTTGATAAAATTAATATTTTAACACTCCTGCGTTTGTCCACTCCGACGTTTGGGACTCCTGCGTTTGTCCTGGAACCTAATTTACTCATACTTACAAAATAATATGTTGTTCACTTTTCAAATTTTGCAGCAATTCTACTCTATAATTTACTTTGCTTGTCTGTCCGTCAGTCACTCCGTAATGATGTGCGGGAAATGGGATTTTCTCGGCAGCTATGTAAGCTGAAATCATCATTAAAGATTTGTCCTGTGTATATCTACTATCTAGTCTATAAATTGGTTTTGTCCGTACGTTTTTATGTTGTTTATTTTTTTTATAAGACAAAAATACTTATTTTGTATGAGGTTTCGAGATTTTTCATGATATTTGTGTATTCTATCTATTTCTTAAATTGTTTATGATAACTCAATAATTTACCTTTTCCTTTACTACATCCATGTTTTTTCATGCTTTGCTACTTATGGATGTTGTCATCCTTGTTTTATATAATTATACAATCTACGTAAATACGACTAAATTCTTATTTTTATTTGATTTAAGTGTAAACGCCTACTAAAATCCTTTTTTAACGAGTATTTAAAGATTTATATTATTTAAAATCTTAAATTTAGGTTAATAACATTTTTTTGTTGAATTTAGATAAATATTACTTTAATTAGGAAAATTTTAGAAAATTAGAATTTGTTTAGTCAGATTGGTTAAGGATACAGAGTGTGAATTTTATCTGCTTTTTCTTAAATTTGCGCATATGTTCATTTAGATTAAAAATAATGGTGAAAAGTTTGGACTCTGTTACAAATCACAATTTGACACACATCCCCTATGCTTAGAAGCCAACGAATGAAAAACGAGTTCAATAACTTCTGTGAACAGTTATTTTACAGTCCTATGTGCCCTCCCTCCATATGGAGGATTAATGATCTAATCCTTCAAGCTGACTGCTTGCTTCTAGTTCCAGCCGTTTCACAAATCTTATGAAATAAACTACGTGGGTAGAAAGGCGTCACCACCAGCTTTAATAATTCAATTTTTAGGGCTGTCTTCCCCTTTTCCTTAACCCCTCAAAGGTTCACACCCCATTGTAAATAAATGGCAGTGCATACTACAATTAATTAAAAATTGGTTGTATTGTAGGTTGGAAGTGAGAGGTATGCTAGATATTGAGAGCCTTTTGAATGGAGCAGTCATCTTATTAGATCCACAGGTAAACGCTATATATATACTCAGGGATCTTAAGGGATAAGACAATAGATAAATTGATGTACATTCCCAATGATTATAAACTACATCTCCCCTGTCGATTAAATCATTAGTGGGAAATTTTTTACGCTGCTAGTTTTTACAACTTTGTGTATCACGATAAATTACAGTCCAATTCCGTCCTCCTGTTTATACTATAACCTGTGTGTTCTTTTCAATATGCAAATCTTTAAAATAAAAATTGTAAGATTCAAGAATATAAATTGTTACTTACAGAATATACTTTTAATTATCTTATATTTCATATTCTTTTTTATATTTTTAGCTCACACGGGATCATTGTTGGGTAAGCTAATATATGTTAATTGTATTTGTAGTGTGTTAGTAGCACATGATAATATTTATTTAAGCTTTTAACGGGGCTCGGCAGCCGTTCATTTATTGCAACTCAATTAGCTGCGAATGTCGAGCCATAGATTTTATATTCCAAGAATTCGTAATTTTATAGCTTATTATCTTATACTTTATTACACTGCATTTGTAGAAAACAAGCTTATGTGATTGTTTTAGCAATATATTTAGAACACTGCACTGGATATGTGGATATTGTGACAGGGGAATTTTGTCGCCAATTTAGGTTGCTAATATAGTCCCTAAATATTGGTTAATACATTCTCCATGGTAAGGACAGGGTATGGGGTAAAGTCATAAGGGGTAAGATATAACGTTATATTAGCCAGTCAGAGAAACATTTTATTAAGGTATGCGAGGATCTTTCACAATATTCACATATTCTCTATCCATTTAGAACATCTTATAGATAAAACGATAATTTATTCCAGTAGCAAATAAAAATTAATTATCTTCTAAAACATTTTATAAAAATTTGCTAAACAGTTTAGCAAGATAGTCACTTTTTGTATACACCATTCAGAGCTCACTAATTGTTAAATAATATTATATTGCAAGCTTTATAGAACACATTTGCATTAACCATAATTCTTAAATTCTATTTTATTTTTTAGCAAAGTAGTCCTGAAGGTTTGGTTGATGCTTTATTGGATTCCATGCTTACTAATGAAACTGTTACTAAACCAGAAGTCAAGGTAATTACAGTATTTTAAGGTTATATTGGGAATTTTGTAGCTGCACTGAGTTAGACCACCGCAGGAATAAACCAGAAGGGGTTATAAAAAAGAGCAAAAAAGCTCTCTCTCTCCCTTTATTTCCAATTTATTTTAAAGATAAGGAGGGAGGTGGGGGTCACTTGATTTGTTTCCAAGATACTGACCAACATTCAATTAAAACTAAACTAAAATTAAATTTCGAAAATGTTTGTTTAGTCGTTACTGTTTAGTGATGATGAAAATACTTGCATATCTCAAACAATACAGGTAAGCTTTAACATGGTAGACTTGTACTATATTTCTCAAATTTAAGTTTTTTTATTTTACTTTATTAAAAAACAATCAGTTTGGTTGAATTTCTAAGGTTAAAATTTTGCTCAGGGAAATTGTTTATAGTCCAAAAAATCATAACATATATGACCAAAAGGTATATGTAAACAAAAATCTTCTAAAAATTCCTTTTAATTTGGATGTCTTATTTATTATCTAGGGTAGTAAATCTATTGTTTACCCACCCTTCTTTATGCAAATCTAATAAGGAAAATTAATTAGTTAAATTGTTACCGAGTTCTTAATGAACACCTAACCATGCATCCTTTCTCATATTAGGACCTCTAAATGTTTAGGGTCGTGTAGAAGGGGATGGGGGTGGAACGACCGCTGATCCTAGCTGGCTTTGTATATTTGCTGATGTACCTACATTAAAACAAAGGTAAAAATTAGTGTAGATTATACGTGGATGATGCAACAGATAAAAAATGTCGTAAATTTAGGTTGCAATTTCCCCCGGCATTTATTGGTCGGGACGTTTATCGAATAGGAGGAAAGAGGATGGGTTAAAGGAGGGGGATTGGTGAGATCGTTATATTAGCCCGCTACAGAGTTATTATAGAACATGAAAATCTGGTGTAAGATCAAAGTAATTATACATCCATTATTATAGAAGGATGTTTATTGTTGAAACAAATTGATGCACAAGATATATTTAGCTTTTGAAATAATTACAAAGCTTTCAATACAGTTAGATACACAAACAGACTCTTGTGTATTTTAGAATGGATTTATAGGCAGTAATCTACTGTTATGGAAATGAAAAATACACGATTTTTTGTTAGTTTGACTATGAATGAGGTCATTATTTCAATTAGATGATATTACAATAACTATTCTATATCTCAATTATCCATTCACTCATCTGACTATAATATACAATCTGTGATATATTTGATTAGGTAATTACAATAAGGTAGACCTGTTTTAATCAGTGTTGTTTATCAAAAAGTGTCCTCTCAATTTAAAAAGGAAATTAGCTTGCAATTTTCCTTATAAATGACGTTTATGTTAGCTAAGCAATTTACTTAATATGTTTTAGAGATAAACGTATTTTTGAATAGTTTTAAGACTAGCTTTAAAAAGCAAAACATTTAATCGCCACATTTTGCTTATAATAAAAGTTGCTGTAATGCATAGGTACTATTTAGTATAAAGTTGTAAATCTTGATAACTTCTAATGGCAACCTAATTGTGCTGTTTAGATTTTAATCCGTGGCAGTTTGCAAATGACAAACATTAATTTTTATTTAATTCAATTTTGGTTATATCTCTTGCATATCATATTTTGATAAAGTATTAATATTTGTTGTTTTCCGTTGGGATCTCAATAATCCCTACGCTGATAAAAGGTCCTCCGTTTTAGAGAAATTTTTATTTCGCTACCCAGAGATCTTAAGTGATAAGACTATGGACAAAAATTTGATGCAAATTCTCAATGATGATGAATAAGATTGTCTATACTTTCTGTACATTTAATTTATTTGGTTAAAAATTAAATAAAATATTAACTCATATTTGGCGATGTAAACACCTATAATAAATAAAAATTAAATTCATTTTTGATTTGTTAGTTTTTCCTGTTATATAGCTGCGCTACTTATGTATGTATTTATTCTTTTTTGAGTTTTGTCGTCCAAAAAAGCCCCCTGTTGCGCATAATAGAGATGCTATCTCAGATATTCAACAAAAAAGACTTTACAATCCAATTTTCAGAATTAATTAAAGTGGAATATAGATCCAAAGGTCCTCGCCCTAAAACAATTTACTTCATTCGTTTTCTCTATTTGTTTGTGATGGTTCTATTAGACTAAGTTAGGTTAAGTAAGGCACAAGAGACCCATGTAGGATCAGATCACCCTTAAGGAATAAAAATAGGTAATTTTTTTCAAAATTGTTAATCGAGAAATTTTATTAATAAATCTTAATTGAAATTATATGGATTGTTTTTTTTTAATTCTGCTTGGCAAAGTTCGACTAAAATTGTTTTTCTTATTGAATTTACTAAATTTAAACGGACCAACCTTTTACGAAACAAGTTTTTAATCTAAAGATGGTTTGAATTACCAATCTCCGTGTTTTTATCTTAGATACAAAAAAAAAAGATTAAAATGTAATATCATTTAAGAAAGCATATACTGATATTTTTTACTAGAATTATTTCTTATTTGTAACAAGAATAATTTAATATCACTTTAAGTATGGTTTAGGATAAATATTGATGGTTTGGTTATGTATGTCCCAAACGTTCAGAAAACAACTATCAAAGAGAAGCTCTAAAGAAGTTGTATCAACTTTTTTGCTTTTTATTTAAGATAGCTAGCCGGTTCTTTCAGTAAGTAGTAGATGTAAAATTTTTCATAGAATTCAGATATGCAATCAGTTTTTTTGTAGACCTCTTATTTTTAAAGTAATTTAAGTTTTTTAAAAAAATAATTAAGTCGGTTTTAAGGTACTAAAACGCAACAAAATAAAAGAAGAAAATGGCCAGTATGAACAAAAATAGTAAGATCTTTAATTTGACACCTTACTTTTAAAATTCTGTTGAGTAATTATTGAAAAAATCTATTTTTTTAACCTCGGTTTAATAAAAACTTTAGACTAAATATTTTTTCAAACAGACATAAAAAACATGGGTTCATATATACCTTTAGAATCAGAAAAATATTACGAATCTATTCTAAGCAAAATTGAAAAAGTTTTATAAAACTATTATAAAAAAATAAGTTTTTTTTAAGAATCATAATTTTCGGCTTTAAAGGGTTAGCTTGAACCAAACCTGAACAGATAGCCTGATATCTAGTTGCCGAATGTGTACGCAGTTTCCTGGGTGTTTCCTCATCCTCGCTCAATATTTACTACTAGCTACAAATCTTCAAACTTCCCTTAAAAAAATCAAAATTTGAATGTGTAAACGATTTATACAATATACATTATAAATTTGAATTTTTTAAATTTTGATTTTTTTTTTTTGAAGTTTGAAGCTTTTTTAGCTAGTAGTAAATATTGAGCTAGGATGAGGAAACACTCAGGAAACTGCGTACACATTCGGCAACTAGATATCAGGCTATCCCTGAACAAAACCTAAACAAAAGACAATGCAATGTAGCAGATATTTTTTAAACACAAGAAACAATAATTTATTTTTAACTGCATTGTTTTGAAGTTTATAAACAGACTGATGCATATTTGTTCATAATTTTTCATTCTTTACATGTTCTTTAATATCACTATATTTATTGTAGTATCTATTGTATATATTGTATGAACGTTCTCCTTTTTTCTGGCAATTCTATAGGTTAATTTTATAGATTAAGCTTCCCGATTCGTCAATTTTTGCGATTTGTGATTGGCTAGTTTAGTAGTTACAATTCTTAAAATAAACTTTTTTATTTTTTCTATTTTTTATTACAATTTTTTAAAACTTTTTCAATTTCGCTTAGAATGGATTCATATTATTTTTCTCATTCTAATGGTATATATGAACCCATATTTTTTATGTCTGTATGAGAAAATATTTAGGTTTAATGTTTTGATTAAACCAAGGTTAAAAAAATAGATTTTTTCAACAATTACTCAACAGAATTTTAAAAGTAAGGTGTCAAATTAAAGATCTTACTATTTTTGTTCATACTGGCTATTTTCTTCTTTTATTTTGTTGCGTTTTAGTACCTTAAAACCGACTTAATTATTTTTTTTAAAAACTTAAATTACTTAAAAAATAAGAGGTCTACAAAAAAACCGATTGCATATCTGAATTCTATGAAAAATTTTACATCTACTACTTACTGAAAGAACCGGCTAGCTATCTTAAATAAAAAGCAAAAAAGTTGATACAACTTCTTTAGAAGGAAAGACAAAACAAAAATGTATAAAAATTGGTTGTAAGATAAATATATACTGGACACTGTTTAAGGGTATGTTTACTGTAACAGGAATCATCCTGCAAAGTTACAATTCGATAGAACAATTATTAAGTTACTAAATTAAGTATAAGAGCTGTCCGTTACTTACGAGCGGACGTATCGAACATACCCTTATTATAGAAAAGCTGCAGTTTTTGTTGTAGAACATTACAATGAAGGTTTGCATTCCAGACGTTACAGACAAATTTTAAGATAATTATTTTCTATAGAATGATCGGAATAGTTCGGTTACCTGTAGAAACAAACTTGGGAGAAGATGCTCAAGAAGTTAGGTTCCTTATTCTAGCCCTGTGTCCTACTAATGAGAAAGGTCAGTATAATTACATGGAGGGAGGGGATATTAGGCTGAAAATTAGACCGGTCTCCAAAGTTTTATAAGAAAGTCTCTTATTCGAAGGCTGAAAAGAGTTAATTGGTTCAAGCTACCAGTGACAACACTTTTTAAACATTTACACAATGGGTAATGTTTTTCTTCATAATTTGGGATGTACGCCAATTTATCGTCCATTTTCTTATCCCTTAAGATTCCTGGTACGATGTACTATTATAATACAGTTTCAACATTATGGAGTAAAATTAGATGTTTTCATGTTACCCATTAGCAATTGGCTTTTTAAAAATTATTTTAAAATTCTAAATATACTTTTTATCTGTAAATTGTTGGAATTTAGTTGTTCATGATTAATCTTAATTAAAACCTATTTTTCAGCGTCTAAGAGTGCGTTAGAAACAGCAAAAACCTTTTCAACAATATTTTCTGATATGCAGTTGAGGTAAGGATTTTTAATTAGCACAACTTCTATAAAACTTGATAACGCCCACGTCCAGCAGTCACTATGATATAAGCTTATTATAGTGCCATTAAAAAAATGACGTCCTAAAATACAAATGACCAATTATAGGTCAATACACAGACTAAATTACAATGGCAGGCCAGTAGACAGTTTAATTGATCAATGGTAGGCCAGTATGGTGTTATTTTTATAGGCACTACAAAAAGCTTCACTATGATACCTATCTTTAATAAAATTGATTCAAACTTTTTGCTGCCGAGTTTGAGTTGCCAAGACGTTTAAAAGCACAGTTAGTACTTCCAGACAAATATCATGCATATTCAAAGTGGTATGTTGTCTATTTTTCCCCTTATACCTTGAATGTTTGGACAGAAAAATAAACATCACTCCCCTTGGTTACCCTTCGTTGTTAGACCTAAATGAGTTCCATGGAAAGCAACCTTGCCGTTACGACTTTACATAATGATTTTTTTAAAGAAAAGCCACAATTTAACAAGTGTAGCTATTCTGTATGTATATTATTTCAGACATTCACTGTTAGAGAGTGAAGATGAACTCACTTTTAAAGGTAAAACTAAATACAAAAAAATAACTTATCAGGAAGGTAGGGAAAATCTTTATCTACACCTTACATCCTGCCAATAACAATAAGCTATAAAAGGCAGAATTTTCCTACTTAATGATAAATTCACTGAGTGAAAAGTCTATTTTAATTGAAATATATTTCGGTTAACATGGTACCCTCTTCAGTCTATATGACAAAATCATATTAATTTTAATTTCTTATTAAAAGAGAAGTAAAGAAAAAGAAATTTGTGAAACTATAAAGGCAATAAATGTTGTTTTTAATCCTTACATCTTTTGTGCTAATCTACAAGTAATCTGTTTTTTTTTATAAAAGTATTAATTTTGTAGGTTATATCAGGAAAGCTGCACTTGAGTTTTCTGAATTTCAAGACAAGAAACATGCCAAGTTAGGTAAAAAATAAATAAATTATTGCTTTAAACTTTTTTTTTTAAATCTATTTGATAAAGAAACATGATGTCTGTCTGTCTCTACCGAAGGACGAAGGATCTCGCTAATCGCTGAAACGATATGGTTCTCCTTTACAGAGTAGCTACTCATAGGTCTTGGGAAGGTTTATAACTATTCTGGAAGAGAAATCGCTCTTAGAAAAAATTCCCCTTAAAACTAATATTAAAAATGGGGAGGGGTGATCGATTACACTGTTTTTATACTAGATACAAAAATTTATAAACCTGCTCGGTCATTTGTTGCTCAAATCCTGTTTCGTTGGTTCAACTTTTTAACCTATAATTTTTATCTACAGATAGGTTCATTTCGTATATCATTAATGTACATAAAGTTATCGATCATCGTTTTATCCCAATGAAATTAATTCGGGGAAAAAATCACGAAACCTATACGTGTCTTTCAGCTGTCGTTGGAGGGCAACACATCGTAAAATTGACGACCTCTCCATTTGCCCCCCAAATATTATTTTAGATTTATTTTGCTTGTTGGTTATACCTTATACCTGAGCTGGATCTTTAAATCATTTTAGTGGTGAGCCAGATCGGGGTGAGCCGAATTTCAGCCAATCACAGCGCGGCATTTCATAAAATGCTGTGCTCTCATTGGTAGAAAGTTGGCTCACCCCGATCTGGTTTACCACTAAAATAATTTAAAGATCCAGCTCTGGTTTTATCCCTCGAGATCCCTGGTTTTTATGAAATAATTATCCTTTTTAGTTGGTGAGAAAGAAAAATCAGATTTGAGGTTTATACAAATTGGTCGAGGAATCAAGCAAGACTTGGCCAGAAGAATTCCTTACTATTTTTCTGATTACAAAGATGGTATTATAGGTAGGTTAATACATAGATGGAGATATAGAAAAGATAAATAAATAAATAAAGTTTTACATTTTACATCTGAAGAGAGCAAACATGCTCGAAACAATTTGAATGTCTGAATAAATATGTAAATTCATAATTTGTTTATGTGGCAACCTCTTACACATTAATGTATTTAAATACTAATTTGATGGATATAAACAAAAACAACAAAGCTTAAATGATTCTTAATTGCTTTTCTGACAACTTGGATAGATAGATAGATGAAATGAAATATATTAAGAATAAATATTTAGATAATTGTTAAAGTAAGAATAATTAACTAGAAAAAGTAACTACTTTTTTACTTACAAATATATGATTAAAGATAGGTTGATTATGTTTTCCCTTTAAAAACAAAATCATGAAAAATTTCTATAAAGGACCAACCTTAAAGTCCTCTCAATGATATTTAACCCCAAAAATATGATAAAGTCTGCTATTTTTAGGACCCAAATCCTTCCAGAAGACCATATCCACCTCCTTCTTCTTGTACTTTAGCATTCTTTTACCAGCTATTGCTTTTGGAAACTTACAGGTACAAATTTAGGTAGTGAATATATGGTACAACTTAACTAAATTAGGCTCTGTTTCTATCTTTTCAGGGAGGGAGGGGACATTGGGCTGTTTAGTCCTTTAGTCCCCAAAGTTTTATAATTACGTTTTCTTATTTGTTGGCTTAACAACTTTGGAGACCTTAATTGAATTTTGATTGGTTGGACCAAATAGTTGAGTGCTCAGAACGTTCAACCACTAATTATAATCTACAAAATGGGTAATTTTATCTAACATCATTGGGGTTTACATCAATTTAGGGGCCATTGTCGTTTCTCTCTTTAGATCCCTGCTATCTTTTTAAAGCCTTGATGATAACAATGATACGTCCAGAATTTTTAGCAAACAAAAATATTTGTAAATTTTGTCACACATAATCCAATCCCGTACTACAACGTTGATATTCCTCAAGCAAATCTTGATCACCCCCAGGGTAGGGGTAAATTTTAAATGGGGGGGTAAAATGAAAAAAATTTTGGGGCACCCCTAAATTCGTTTGGGGGGGGGGGACGTCTGCATTGGTCTAATTAAGTGATCGTTCATCTTTATTTCTCCATTTTTTTGTAAATGGGACTGGACCTGTTTGTTTTTGTACACATCTGATACGTATTCCTTTTCTTGTAAAGATTTGAGATTTGATAAAGATCATTCCTTTTTTTATTAAAATGTGTTTCTTTTCTTAATATTTTATTATTTTTATTTTTCCGTTTTGATTTAAAATTCATTTTTTATAAATTTACGCACTTTCATTTGATAAAAGCAGTGAAATACAAACCTTCCTTTACTCTTAAATACTATTTTAAGTAAGAACTTAATATATGTTATTTTAGGATGGTAATACAGACAGTAGAATCAACGTGGCAAAGGTTCTGATTGGCCAGGTCTTTGGTGGACTTGTTTTCAGCCTGTTTGCCGGACAACCTTTAGGTATAGAGTAGATTTTGGGGATGGTTGTTCATCATATTATTTTCTTATGGCTTTACCTGGCAATGTAAAACCGAAAAACGTACTAGTTTTTTGGCCCAAGCCTTTAGAGGAGGGCGGGGGAGGTCAGGAAAGGCTATGAAAATAGCCAAAAACTAACTAAGACATACCTAAAGCTTCCCTGAAAAGTAGAACCAGTTTAAACTAGCAATTTTCAAGATCTTTAGCTTTATTTTACAAGTTGCTTCGTCCCTAATAACAGCCTAAAACCACCCCAAGATATTTATATAGCTACACTGAAAAGAGCAACCAATTCAGAACAACATTTACCGAGATCTTTAGCTTCAAAAATAACTTAATACCCTATGTTATGCAAGCGGCTGTCCTCCTTGCATCTAGGGGCTATGTATTCGAAGGAGTAGGGAGAGTAGGAAAATAGCCAAAAACCAAACTTGTATATAAGTGTTATATAGCATAAAAATATCCAGGGACCTATAAGAAATTTCCATAAAATAAAGAACTCAATCGAATCAGTAGTTAACGAAGGATGGAATACTTTTTATCTAGGTTATTGTGTAAACTGTTTTCTTTGTAGAATTATTCAATTTAATTTGTTTTAGTTGTTGTAATGACTACAGCTCCCCTGGTTCTCTTTACAAAGATTATTCTCAATGTGGCCAATGATATTGAAGTCAGGTATATGTTACAATAACATTGATGATAATTAAAATAATCTTCCCCCCAATAAAACAAATAAATATGTAGATTTGCAGGAGATCAATTTTCAATTTTTATTCACAGGAGGGTTCTGAAAAAAATAGAGCATTGCTTATCACTAAAAGTATTTGTAAAAATATCAGAATATCGAATAAGAAAGCATTATATAACTTTAGAGTAGTTTCAAAACGATTTTTTACAAAATAAATTCTGTAATTTTTCTGTGAATACCCACCTTAGTTTGAAATATGGATTTAGTACAATTGAAAGAGTTTAATCTCCCTTGCAAGCTTACAGAGCCAGAAAAAAGAGGGGAGATAAATTTAAAGCAATTAAATGGCTAAAAAAAGGAAACAAATTGGATTAATCTTCCCCAAAAAATATCTAAGCCTAATGGAACAGAAATCTTTGAGATTTTACTGTACATACTAACAAATATCTAGATATATAATATAATTAATAATAATAATAATTTGTCTTCAGTTTTCTGCCTTTCTATGGGATGGTTGGCCTGTTTAACTCAATATTTCTCATCATCTACGCATTTTGTAATCTCTCCATTCTCATGAAGTTTTCATCCAGGTAATGCTATTATATAAAGAAGGAAGTTTTATTTATGTCTGTTGCGAAGGATCTAGCTTAAGTCCAAACACTTAGAAACAATGCATACACACACACACACACACACACACACACACACACAAGGATCTCACTAACCACTGAACCGATCCTTCTTATAGGTCTAGGGAAGGTGTATGACTATTTTAGAGAAAGGGTTTTTCCACTCTCCCAAGAGAAATTGCCAATAGCTTAGCCGCTAGTGTCAAACAAGCACAATAAAAATTCAACATAGCCATTTTATATGTAAACGTGTTTGGTTATTTTTGATAGTGGTTTCGGCCACTTAAGTTAAGGGGGGTTGGGAAAGTCTACCCTCTGCTTTAATAAAAAAAAGATATAAAGAATATTTGGCGACCGAATATTTTTTTTCTCGTGGGAGGGAATCAGTACCCTCCCCCAAAACCCTTCCTGGACCTACGGGAAGCTTAACTGTACAGAAAAATTATCAGTTGAGTAATCACATCAGCGAGATCCTTCGCTACACACACAACCTATTACCTTTATAGAAGTGTTTTGACCTTTCCTTATTTTTTTCAGATCAACGGAAGAAATCTTTTCCAACTTTATTTCCATTGCTCTGACTGTGGATGCTATAAAACATTTGGCTGCCAGCTTCAATCAACATTACAGGTAAAATCAACATTCAAATAAAAAAAATTTCAAATCGTTCTATGCAGCAATCGTATGTCTATCGGCCAAAGTAGGAGGATATATGTGTGTCTGTCTAAATGAAAATTTTGCATATCTTTACCTTTTTTCGGGTTTTCGTTTTTTTAAATCTTAAATTCTAGACGTCCTATATGGGGTTTGTTTTCCTGCATGGAAAAGGATAGTAGTATTTTTTTATTTTGTAAAGTAAAAGTTTTAATGAAAACTAATTATTTTATCACTTTTATTTTAACATATTTTTAGCAATGAAGTATGCGATGCCGAGAGAGGAATCTATCATCCAGTTGACCACAGTCATGAAAATATATCTGATGTAACTAGTCCTTTGGCATTTAACAGGTATATACTAATCAATAATATGCTAATTTGTGTGACTTTGATGTTAATATTATGGTTCATAATTTCCAGTATATTGGAATTAAAAATTTTCCTTTTTATGATAATATTCAGCTTATACTTTGGCATCTCGGGACTAAAAAACCTGGTTTTAATCCTATTGTTGTACATTTTTATATTCGTTGAAAGCTGTTTTAATATAATGCTATAAATAACTATTTTAAAACGGTTAATTTCAGGACAAAACGGGCTGCTGACTTGGGTGAAGTTGACTGCTCTCCTGAGGTAAAATTTTATTTCTCACTTAACCGAAACGATTATTTTTAGCAGCTACGCTACTCTATATGTGTATATGTCTGTCTGGCCTTGTTATCTGAACTTCTGTATTTCCTTATGATGCCCTTACATCAGTCAAGCATAATTATAGATTGGCCAGCTGTAGGAATCAATTCATGCAGATGTCTTCATATGATTTATTAGAAGCATAAAAACAATAGGATCACATCTAAAAAAGAATAAACAAAATTAGTCATATATTTAAACATTTTTAATTAAATAATTTTAATTCCAAAGAAAATGGAAGTTATATTCCTTTATAAAATCCTTTGGTGTTGCTCGAATATCGCTTTAAAAAATCCTTTGTGTGGCTTATGCATAGCTAAATTGAACATAACTTTAAAATTTTACTAAAATAAAAAATGTGCTTTTTGTATTTTCATAATATTTTTATCATAAGAAATAAATTTACATAAAAAATCAATTTATCAAAACTTCTCTCTATCTTATATCCATGCTATGAATATATTATTTATACACCTTCAGGAGAGTTAAAAACAAATAATAAACATACCTGCTTAAGAAATGATTTAAGCCCCCACAGAACTACCAAATTCTTCACTCAACACATTTTCCATTCCAACTCAGAATGATCAAATAACGTTTTCAACACTTGCTCTAGCAGACAATAACATTCACCAAACATGAGGCAATGTCGCAATTTGCGCATACACACATACACAGAAGACGGAACTACCATTCAAAAAGAACAAAATTTTCTCTACACAAACTTACCTTTCAAAGAATTTTTTCTCATTTCCACAAACAATCACATTATCCACGACAGTCCTCCTACCTTTCCTATTTTATATTTGAAAAAAGACTTCAGAATAAAATAATAAAGATATGTAAAACTATCAGGGATCTTAAGAGATAAGCCAATGAACGATATATAGGTGAATAATTTATATAGTTAAATTTGTTACAGGTTAGCTTGTTGTATCTTCTTCTTATGCTGGGTACAGTTTGGTTTGGCCTGACCTTGTTCAACTTTATCAAGACACCTTATCTTTCTCACAGGTAATAATATAGCTGGATATAGTTTGGTTTGGTCTGGCCTTGTTCAACTTTATCAAGACACCTTATCTTTCTCACAGGTAATAATATAGCTGTGTATAGTTTGGTTTGGTCTGGCCTTGTTCAACTTTATCAAGACACCTTATCTTTCTCACAGGTAATAATATAGCTGTGTATAGTTTGGTTTGGCCTGACCTTGTTCAACTTTATCAAGACACCTTATCTTTCTCACAGGTAATAATATAGCTGGGTATAGTTTGGTTTGGCCTGACCTTGATCAACTTTATCAAGACACCGTATCTTTTTCACAGGTAATAATATAGCTGGGTATAGTTTGGTTTAGCCTGACCTTGTTCAACTTTATCAAGACACCGTATCTTTCTCACAGGTAATAATATAGCTGTGTATAGTTTGGTTTGGCCTGACCTTGTTCAACTTTATCAAGACACCGTATCTTTCTCACAGGTAATAATATAGCTGGGTCTAGTTTGGTTTGGCCTGACCTTGTTCAACTTTATCAAGACACCTTATCTTTCTCACAGGTAATAATATAGCTGGGTATAGTTTGGTTTGGCCTGACCTTGTTCAACTTTATCAAGACACCTTATCTTTCTCACAGGTAATAATATAGCTGGGTATAGTTTGGTTTGGCCTGACCTTGATCAACTTTATCAAGACACCGTATCTTTTTCACAGGTAATAATATAGCTGGGTATAGTTTGGTTTAGCCTGACCTTGTTCAACTTTATCAAGACACCGTATCTTTCTCACAGGTAATAATATAGCTGTGTATAGTTTGGTTTGGCCTGACCTTGTTCAACTTTATCAAGACACCGTATCTTTCTCACAGGTAATAATATAGCTGGGTCTAGTTTGGTTTGGCCTGACCTTGTTCAACTTTATCAAGACACCTTATCTTTCTCACAGGTAATAATATAGCTGGGTATAGTTTGGTTTGGCCTGACCTTGTTCAACTTTATCAAGACTCCATATCTTTCTCACAGGTAATAATATAGCTGTGTATAGTTTGGTTTGGCCTGACCTTGATCAACTTTATCAAGACACCTTATCTTTCTCACAGGTAATAATATAGCTGGGTCTAGTTTGGTTTGGCCTGACCTTGTTCAACTTTATCAAGACACCTTATCTTTCTCACAGGTAATAATATAGCTGGGTATAGTTTGGTTTGGCCTGACCTTGTTCAACTTTATCAAGACTCCATATCTTTCTCACAGGTAATAATATAGCTGTGTATAGTTTGGTTTGGCCTGACCTTGATCAACTTTATCAAGACACCTTATCTTTCTCACAGGTAATAATATAGCTGGGTATAGTTTGGTTTGGCCTGACCTTGTTCAACTTTATCAAGACACCTTATCTTTCTCACAGGTAATAATATAGCTGGGTATCAATTTATCGTTCATATTCTTATCACTGCAGATTAAAATCATCGTATCGAACACAATCTTGATATTTGATAATAAATATCTACTATTTTACTTTCACCAGTAAATTATATGGGACAACCTTATTTAAATCCTAATAATTTTGTTTTTAACTAATTTTAATCTGTTTGAATATGCAATCTTGGCCATTTATGTAGATATACAATACATTCAGTATACACAAAAATTAGAAATTATAAAAAAAAATTGTATATTTATTACTATTACTAGATTTTTTGTATTTACTTTTATTTTTGTTACTTAGACTTTAATAAAACATTTAATACCAGTTCACTAAGTGTTTTTGTACATAAATAATAGTTATACGCTGTAAAATAAGAAAAAGTAAGAAAAGTTTATTTTTTTATGTTTTTTTAATATGTCGTCTTCTTAAGACATTTTTAAAAATGTTATTAAATATTAATTATTTTAGAAAACGTGAGTTGTTATCAGATTACGCCCTGCCAGTAGCCGTAGTGGTCTTCAGCGTTATTGGTTCTGTGGCTTTTAGGTAACAATCAAATTGCGAAAATACTTTGTATATAACTTGCGAAGGTTGAATTCGACCCCCCCCCCCTTTTTAGGTTTAAAATGAAAAAAAAATCCCCCTATCAAAAAAATACATAAGAAGCTACATTGTAAAGTAGATCCATATTGGTTCAGCGGTTAGCGAGATATTTCGGTGCACACGCACAGATTTCTTTGTCGGTTAGTCACTCTCGAGAAAAAAATCTTCTGTGATATTTTATTTATGGCACTGCTACTTTACATAGAATATGTTGGATTTTATTCTTTTCTTTTTTTTGTCATATCTCTGTCTTACTTTTATTATTTCTCTATGATTATATCTTGACAGGTAAGTATGTATATATTTGGCATTGTGCATTTTTTGTATTCTTACAGCAAATTAACATCAAAATTCTACTTTGAATGTCAAATGAATTTTATGTTTCTTTAATTATTAAAGCACCCCCACTTCATGTTCATAATTGACCGATTTTCTGATTTGTCAATTTATTGATGTTGAAATTTTTTCTATATATTCATTTAAAACTTTTTTATTGTTTTCAGAGCTGTAAAGCAAACCCCATTCAGTTACAACACAGAACAATTTGTTGTGAAACCAGTTCAGTTCAGGTGAGACACAGAACTAACTTGTAAATTAACTCATATGGGCGAGACTACTGTCCATATCAGGTCCAACAACCAAGAGTAACTAGGGGGTCCCAAACCTAACCTTTAAAAATTTATAGATTAGATAACATATTCTTTCAAAACCTAAAATGATTTTTTCTAAAACTCCCTTAACTTTTCAACGAAGTAGACAACTTTTTAAAACCTAACCTTTTGAACACCAAATTAACCTGAGAAACCCCAACCTTTCCTTTAAAAAACCCACAGATTAGATAACCCGACCTTTATATTTTAAAGGTATACACCGTATAAGTATAAACCGACCTCTCCGTACCCCATCGTTAGCTATGATATACTAAATACCTCCTTCATATTTCAGCTTTAGTTTAGTTGAATATAATGTTTTCAATTTTAAATCTTTTTTGAATATTTAAATGTGAAGTATCATTGAAAATAATCAGGATTTTCTCTAAATATTAATCAATTTTTAATTCTATTCACAAAATAAATAGAATTAATATTTTTATATTTTAATTTCTTGCTTCTTTGTTTATAAGTTTTTATTGAAATTTTTATGTTTTTTAAATGAAACATTTCTACTGTATAGATATCTTGTATAGTAAACCCGCGACTGTGTCGTGACAAGGAGCGTATCCACTCGTTGTCGGGAAGGTGCTAGGTTCGAATCTTGGGCCAACACCGCGTCATAACTAAAATGTTTAAAAAGTTTTTCTACTGCTGCTTTGTCAGGTGCACGACATAAATTATTAGAGTAGGGAGAATGCCTTAGCCCAAAACAGACGCAACTAATTTCATGCACATTTACGACTTCCAGACAAAGGAACTGCAATCAAAGAGAAGGTTGTCTAATGGATGTTACCTCTCTTTATATCGTGGGTGATTGAGAGCGTTACACTGCAATTTCAAAACCAGAGTATGTTCATCGTTCAAGGTGGCATGGAAAGGACTTTTATCCGAAGCGTCACCGAGTACCCAAAAGGTCATCATATTGTATAGAAGATCTATATACCAAAGTTTTAATGATAGTATTACCAATATTGTTTCAATTTTTCAGTGAGTTGACAGCTGGTTCAGTTTGTTTGGCAGCTGTCCTTGGATTCTCTTTATCCCTGTTATTCTTCATGGATCAAAATATCAGGTTAATAACTTTTCAAACCTTTAGGAATTATTAACTTTTTTAGTTTTCATTTCTCCTTATTTCAATATTTGTAATCAACATATTTAGTAGAATCTTTGTTTGGACTAAAATATTTTCATTTTGTCCTTCTATGCTAACCAGCTTTTACATAAAAGTCTTTATTATTAGTGCTGCTATGGTGAACAGCCCAGAGAACAGGTTGGTGAAGGGTAACGCATACCACTGGGACCTCGTTGTTGTAGCCATCATCAACGCAATCCTTTCAGTGTTTGGCCTCCCATTCATGCATGCCGTACTTCCACACTCACCTCTTCATGTTAGGTAAACACTAGTGGCCAAACCCCTAGCAGCCTCTAGGAATCTAAGGTGTTGGGGGGGAGGGGGAGTAATTTTGAATTTCTCTTAGGAGGGCAGATATACCCTCCCCCAAAATAGATATAAACCTTTCCTGGACCCACAAGAAGCTTTATTGTAAAGGAGAACCACTTCGTTTCAGCAATTAGCAATACATTCAGATGTGTGCTTAGCTTACAAATCTAACGATTGGCTAAAGGATTCTTACAACCTATCTCCGTGTGCATCTAAATCTTAACTTCAGAGAATCAGGGCTACTACAACTACAACAACATTAGTATAGGGATCTTAAATAAGGGACTATGGGCTATGAATTGATGTTTTGCACATCTCTAATGGCTTTATAACAAACTTTTATTGGTTGAATTGTTCGGACAATGCTAGTTTAAACCAGCCAACTAAGATTTGATGTAAATCTCCGGCTTAAGCAAGCTCATGAAAAAATTTCACTACAACAACCAATTCAGATGCTTACTACAAATTACCAAGAATTTTAAGAGTGCCAAGTTAGTTTAGGGGTGTGGGGGGGGGGGATAATAATCTCGAACGTTCTTGTATACTAGAACAAATTTACATTAGTAAAATGCTAGGAAAATGTAAAGAAGGTGTCTTAACTTTGTTGATTTTTATTGAGAATACCTAGTCGGTGTTTTTAATAAGTAGTAAATGTAAAATGGCCCATAGAATTTAAATATGCAATTGTGTTTTTTTGTTACCCTACTATTTTTGAAGTAATTTAAGTTTTTTTTAAAAATTAAGTCGTTTTTAAGATACTATAACACAACAAAAAAAGAAGAAAATTGCCATTTTGAACAAAAATAGTAAGATCTTTAATTTGACTCCTTACTTTTAAAATTCTGTTTAGTGATTATTGAAAAAATCGATTTTTTTTAACCTTGATGAACGAAAACTTTGAACTTGAATATATCCTAATACAGGCATAAAATATATGTGTTAATATATACCTTTAGAATGAGAAAAATATTATGAATACATTCTAAGCAAAATTGAAAGTAAAGAAACTATGATAAAAAAAATATATGAAAATTGTTTAAATCGTATGAATTGTAAATGGCCCTTACAATCAGCAGGTTTGAAATCCCAGTTTTAAAAATATTTTTCACATTTTTATTGCATAAAAGAATAATAAGGATATGGTTATTAATAAAAGTTTTCTCTGAAAAGATATCTCTTTTTTTTACCATCTATAATTGTGATTTTATGTAGATTAAACATAATTGAATAACCTTAAAAACAATATGATCGGAGTTAGTTTTACTTTTGTTATTTTCCTCTTGTTTCAATGGTCTTTTAAGTTGGAGCACAAATAACCCTTCCACCTTATTTGATCAGCTGATTGTAAGGGCCATTCATGATTCAACATTCAATTTATATCATATTCAAATTTTTTTATCATATTTTGTAAACTTTTTCAATTTTGCTTACAATGGATTTGTAATATTTTTCTCATTCTAAAGGTATATATTAACACATATATTTTATGCCTGTATTAAGATATATTCAAGTTCAAAGTTTTCATTCACCGAAGTTCAAAAAAATCAATTTTTCAATAATTACTTAACAGAATTCAAAAAGTAAGGTGTCAAATTAAAAATCTTACTATTTTTGTTTATAATAGCAATTTTCTTCTTTTTTTGTTGCGTTTAGTACCTAAAAACCAACTTAATAAAAAAAAACTTAAATTACTTCAAAAATAAGAGGTCTATAAAAAAAAACAATTGCAAATTTAAATTCTATGGACCATTTTAAATCTACTACTTACTAAAAACACCGACTAGCTACTTTAAATAAAAATCCAAAAAATTAGGACACCTTCTTTTAGGAGAAAGAATATTTTATGGTAATTTGAAAAGATCTTTTCATAAATTTAATGGAAAATAATAAATCATCTTATTCTTCTTATGAATACTGATTAGTATTATGAAAAAAGTCCTCAATTTTATTATTTAAATAATCGGGTATAGTCCTTTCCATGACATCGCTCCATATGGTGCGATGATTTTCTATAGCTCCTTCAAGGAGCTATAGCATAGCCTCTTATCATATGGAGCGATGTGATAGCCCCTTTTAAGGAGCGTTCATATCGCCTCTTATGATAAGAGGCTATGCTATAGCTCCTTCATGGCCTCTTAATAGCTCCTTTGAAGGGGCGTTAATATCGCCTCTTATGATAAGAGGCTATACTATAGCCCCATGATGGCTCCTTCATAGCCTCTCCATCGCCCCTCCATAGTCCTTTACCTCCAGTGCCCCTTCATCGCTCCTTCATCGCCCCTACATCGCTCCTTCATCTCTCCTTCTTGAAATTTATATTAAATTGTACTTTGATGGCCCCTACATCGCCCCTACATCGCCCCTACATCGCTCCTTCATCTCTAATTCTTGAATTTTATATTACATTGTACTTTGATGGCCCCTACATCGCTCCTCCATCGCCCCTACATCGCTCATACATCGCCCCTACATCGCTCCTTCATCTCTCCTTCTTGAAATTTATATTACATTGTACTTTGATGGCCCCTACATCGCTCCTCCATCGCCCCTTCATCGCTCCTCCATCACCCCTACATCGCTCCTTCATCTCTCCTTCTTGAAATTTATATTACATTGTACTTTGATGGCCCCTACATCGCTCCTCCATGGCCCCTTCATCGCTCCTACATCGCCCCTACATCGCTCCTTCATCTCTCCTTCTTGAAATTTATATTACATTGTACTTTGATGGCCCCTACATCGCTCCTCCATCGCCCCTTCATCGCTCCTACATCGCCCCTACATCGCTCCTTCATCTCTCCTTCTTGAAATTTATATTACATTGTACTTACTTTGATGGCCCTTACATCGCTCCTCCATCGCCCCTTCATCGCTCCTCCATCGCCCCTACATCGCTCCTCCATCTCTCCTTCTTGAAATTTATATTACATTGTACTTTGATGGCCCCTACATCGCTCCTCCATCGCCCCTACATCGCTCCTCCATGGCCCCTACATCGCTCCTTCATCTCTCCTTCTTGAAATTTATATTACATTGTACTTACTTTGATGGCCCTTACATCGCTCCTCCATCGCCCCTTCATCGCTCCTCCATCGCCCCTACATCGCTCCTCCATCCCCTTACATCGCTCCTCCATCGCCCCTACATCGCTCCTATATCGCTCCTACATCGCCCCTACATCGCTCCTTCATCTCTCCTTCTTGAAATTTATATTACATTGTACTTACTTTGATGGCCCCTACATCGCTCCTCCATTGCCCCTATATCGCTCCTACATCGCCCCTACATCGCTCCTTCATCTTTCCTTCTTGAAATTTATATTACATTGTACTTACTTTGATGGCCCCTACATCGCTCCTCCATCGCCCCTTCATTGCTCCTCCATCGCCCCTACATCGCTCCTCCATCGCTCCTACATCGCTCCTTCATCTCTCCTTCTTGAAATTTATATTACATTGTACTTACTTTGATAGCCCCTACATCGCTCCTCCATCGCCCCTACATCGCTCCTCCATTGCCCCTACATCGCTCCTCCATCGCCCCTATATCGCTCCTACATCGCCCCTACATCGCTCCTTCATCTCTCCTTCTTGAAATTTATATTACATTGTACTTACTTTGATGGCCCCTACATCGCTCCTCCATCGCCCCTATATCGCTCCTACATCGCCCCTACATCGCTCCTTCATCTCTCCTTCTTGAAATTTATATTACATTTTACTTACTTTGATGGCCCCTACATCGCTCCTACATCGCTCCTTCATCTCTCCTTCTTGAAATTTATATTACATTGTACTTACTTTGATGGCCCCTACATCGCTCCTCCATCGCCCCTACATCGCTCCTACATCGCTCCTTCATCTCTCCTTCTTGAAATTTATATTACATTGTACTTTGATGGCCCCTACATCGCTCCTCATCGGAGCGATGTAGGAGCGATGAAGGGGCGATGGAGGAGCGATGGAGGAGCGATGTAGGGGCCATCAAAGTACCATGTAATAAAAATTTCAAGAAGGAGAGATGAAGGAGCGATGTAGGAGCGATGAAGGGGCGATGGAGGAGCAATGTAGGGGCCATCAAAGTACAATGTAGTATAAATTTCAAGATGGAGAGATGAAGGAGCGATGTAGGAGCGATGAAGGGGCGATGGAGGAGCAATGTAGGGGCCATCAAAGTACAATGTAATATAAATTTCAAGAAGGAGAGATGAAGGAGCGATGTAGGGGCGATGTAGGAGCGATATAGGGGCGATGGAGGAGCGATGTAGGGGCGATGGAGGAGCGATGTAGGGGCGATGGAGGAGCGATGTAGGGGCGATGTAGGAGCGATGAAGGGGCGATGGAGGAGCGATGTAGGGGCGATGTAGGAGCGATGAAGGGGCGATGGAGGAGCGATGTAGGGGCCATCAAAGTAAGTACAATGTAATATAAATTTCAAGAAGGAGAGATGAAGGAGCGATGTCGGGGCGATGTAGGAGCGATGAAGGGGCGATGGAGGAGCGATGTAGGGGCCATCAAAGTACAATGTAATATAAATTTCAAGAAGGAGAGATGAAGGAGCGATGTAGGGGCGATGTAGGGGCGATGTAGGAGCGATGTAGGGGCGATGGAGGAGCGATGTAGGGGCCATCAAAGTAAGTACAATGTAATATAAATTATAAGAAGGAGAGATGAAGGAGCGATGTAGGGGCGATGTAGGAGCGATGAAGGGGCGATGTAGGAGCGATGAAGGGGCGATGGAGGAGCAATGAAGGGGTGATGGAGGAGCGATGTAGGGGATGTAGGGGCCATAAAAGTACAATGTAATATAAATTTGGAGAAGGAGCGATGAAGGGGCGATGGAGGAGCGATGTAGGAGCGATGTAGGGGCGATGGAGGAGCGATGTAGGGGTCATCAAAGTACAATGTAATATAAATTTCAAGAAGGAGAGATGAAGGAGCGATGTAGGGGCGATGGAGGAGCGATGAAGGGGCGATGGAGGAGCGATGTAGGGGCCATCAAAGTACAATGTAATATAAATTTCAAGAAGGAGAGATGAAGGAGCGATGTAGGGGCGATGTAGGAGCGATGAAGGGGCGATGGAGGAGCGATGTAGGGGCCATCAAAGTACAATGTAATATAAATTTCAAGAAGGAGAGATGAAGGAGCGATGTAGGGGCGATGTAGGAGCGATGTAGGGGCGATGGAGGAGCGATGTAGGGGTCATCAAAGTACAATGTAATATAAATTTCAAGAAGGAGAGATGAAGGAGCGATGTAGGGGCGATGTAGGAGCGATGAAGGGGCGATGGAGGAGCGATGTAGGGGCGATGTAGGAGCGATGAAGGGGCGATGGAGGAGCGATGTAGGGGCGATGTAGGAGCGATGAAGGGGCGATGGAGGAGCGATGTAGGGGCCATCAAAGTAAGTACAATGTAATATAAATTTCAAGAAGGAGAGATGAAGGAGCGATGTAGGGGCGATGTAGAAGCGATGTAGGGGCGATGGAGGAGCGATGTAGGGGTCATCAAAGTACAATGTAATATAAATTTCAAGAAGGAGAGATGAAGGAGCGATGTAGGGGCGATGTAGGAGCGATGAAGGGGCGATGGAGGAGCGATGTAGGGGCCATCAAAGTACAATGTAATATAAATTTCAAGAAGGAGAGATGAAGGAGCGATGTAGGAGCGATGAAGGGGCGATGAAGGAGCGATGTACGGGGCGATGGAGGAGCGATGTAGGGGCGATGGAGGAGCGATGAAGGGGCGATGGAGGAGCGATGTAGGGGCCATCAAAGTACAATGTAATGTAAATTTCAAGAAGGAGAGATGAAGGAGCGATGTAGGGGCGATGGAGGAGCGATGAAGGGGCGATGGAGGAGCGATGTAGGGGCCATCAAAGTACAATGTAATGTAAATTTCAAGAAGGAGAGATGAAGGAGCGATGTAGGAGCGATGAAGGGGCGATGGAGGAGCGATGGAGGAGCGATGTAGGGGCCATCAAAGTACCATGTAATAAAAATTTCAAGAAGGAGAGATGAAGGAGCGATGTAGGAGCGATGAAGGGGCGATGGAGGAGCGATGTAGGGGCCATCAAAGTACAATGTAGTATAAATTTCAAGATGGAGAGATGAAGGAGCGATGTAGGAGCGATGAAGGGGCGATGGAGGAGCGATGTAGGGGCCATCAAAGTAAGTACAATGTAATATAAATTTCAAGAAGGAGAGATGAAGGAGCGATGTAGGGGCCATCAAGGAACTCAGATATATATATAAAATCGTGAAGGGGCCATGAAGAGGCGATATTTTATTAAATAGCCCCTTGGGATAAGAGGACATATCATTACCTCTTTAGAAGGAGCGATTATGGAGCGATAAAGGATCATTTAATCGCCTCTTAGGGCAAGGGGCTATCAAATCGCTCCTTTCAAGGAGTCATAACATCGCCTCTTGTTATAAGGGGCTATTAAATCGCTCCTTTCAAGGAGCCAATACATCGCCCCTTGTCATAAGAGGCGATCAATTAAAATCATCGCCCCATATGGAGCGATGTCATGGAAAGGACTATACCCAAATAATCTTCAATTCTATGCTTATGTGAGAATATTTAAAATGCACTGGATAAAAAGTTGGTACTCAAAATTATCTTATGTTTTCCATATGAATTTAAAAGTTGATAATTATTTGGGGATCAAATGAAACTATTTTGGTTGATATTTGTTGTTTTGGGAAGTCTGCTTTAAAAGTAAATCCTAATATAGAAAATTGGAAAGGTTATGGCTGTAGCTTAACAATTTTATTATTATTGAAACGTTTGAGACCTCATTTAATGGAAGCTTCATATTGTCCAAGATGGTATTTGGTTATGGTTGTAGTTTTACCTTATTCTAGCTTTCCAATTATTATGTGTAAACCAAAGCTTTTTTATATTTATCCTTATCAATTTCCTTAAACCTGTGGGATTTAATTTTTTTTCTTTACAAAAAAAATCAATTAATTATTTTTCATTATTTTTAGATGTTTAGCTGACGTAGAAACTAGAGTCGAAGGAATTATATATACAGATTTTCTATTCGAATATTTTTTTAAGTAGCAATTCATTTCTATAATTCTTATTCTCATTATGTTAGGTATTTGGCGTATCTTACTTAGGCAGTTATTTCATTGACCTTTGTGTACGATCTTTTCATTTACAATTTCCTGATTTTAGTCCGAAGAAAGTTTCCGTTCTTAATTTGATAGAGACACGCCTATTTAATATTTGTGATGTACCTAACCCTGTAATTAAAATGGTTTTGGGGAATTTTTTTTCGGCAGAATTTAAATATGAATGGATTTTAATTCCTTAAATTCGTTTAAGACTGATTCTATAGAATTTAAATAATTTTATTGTATTATGATTATTTAAAAGTCTAAAAAAAGTGCAGCAATAACAAACTAACAGTAAAGGGTGAAATGCTAAACTAAACACTAGACGAGAAGGGGTTAAAAAACTGCATGTTTCCATCCCAAGGACCTTGTACCGACTCTTAATTGGGTCTTTGAAAATCAACCAATAGTGTCGAGAATATTAAAACAGCCCAGTAGCAGAAAACAATTTGCTAGCAGACGAAATAGGTCCTTGGAAGAGTGAGGCAGGTACTTATCTGCATGAATATCTAATCTACAGATCTGTTGCCATGACATCAAACACTTTTATTTACAATTTATTTTAAAAGTATTAAAATATGAATACAAATAGGTTGTGGAAGCTTTTTATATTGCCTATGAAAATGACGTCATAATAACCTATCATTGGTCAATTAAAATGTATCCAGGACTGCCATTGGTAATTTAGACTGTTTATTGGCCTATTATTGGTCATTTGATTTGTACGACGTGATTTTTTTTATATGCACTATAAGAAGCTTCTTGGTTGTGTCTTTTTTGGTGCTAAGGCATTCACCTTGCTTCAACTACTGCAGCTACTCTATATACATGTTATATATAATTGTTGGTGTGAAGGTGGCTATGCGAAGGATGTTGTCACACATGTCAGAGAAACTAGGCTCACTAATATCTTCTCAAATGTAGCAATAGGTAAGTTTACAATTTGTTGGAAAACCATTGTTAAATCAGTTAAATTCATCTTTTATATTTTTAAACAAAGCTTTTCTATGATTAGAGTCGGTCTGTCAGTAACGGTTAGTTTTTTTGGTAATTTAGACATGTTAGAATTCAAACTTTGCATGATGATACCTATAACATTTTATGGTTTTGGAAGCTTGGCAACTCTTGTCATCGTTACCAGAAAGTCCGTACATCCATTTAAAACATGTTAATTTTTTCCTTTTTTAACAGAAACATAACCTAACCATTTGATTTTTTTATTAATGATTACTAGCACAACAAGGTATAATATTATAAGCAACATTATAATCAAGTCATAAAAATGAAAACAAGTTCTTTTGCTGTACCCTGTAATTTATGAATATAAGATTGTAAGAGAGCCGGTAGATAAGATCGGTTAATTTGTATTATTTACGGATGACTTCTGCAGGGGCTAGGGGCGTTAATGCTGTAATTCGGCGGATGAGTACTAATGAAATCAGAATGATATCTTAAAGAAGTTGACAGGAATATGGGCGATCAATGAGTATAGATCCACAATTATCATAAACAAAATTCTGCAGACTGGATTATTGGTTGAAAAGTTGAAAATTCATTAAAAGTACCCAAAGTTTTTGAGCCAATATGGTAAATAAAACGTGGGTTTAAATCATAGGGTAAAAGCAAAATTTATAGTCCAATGTTCCTTCCTTCCCTAGGAATGAATATTAATATTATTACTGAGTTTCCAAAAATGCACGCGTAGCCGACAAATTGTATATTATTATAAGAGGATTTTTAAAACAAAGATGACAACATCATTAAAAGCGAATCTCTAAAATAAGGATGAAGAACAAACGAACAATAACTCTTGTCAGAGTGTGAGAACTGAATACGCAAAATATAAATGTATAAGTACAAACAAAATTGTAAGTAATTTTGCTGAATAACTGCGTAAAAGCAGGATACTAATTAAGGACATACTTACATTTTTAGGACTTTATTATATAACATTGTATCTTGTTGTTATAGGAAACAGTATTCCAAAAATCAGATGAATAGGATGATTATATCGGACGATCCTACCCTAATTTTAGAAATGCTTTGCTTTTAACAAGGATAACATAACATCCTTACAAGCAATGAAATGATAAAAAGATAATTACTATTTGGTAGCAAGTTACTGTTTTCAAAATTTGTTCTTTAGAAGCTAAATTCGCTGTTGTTTATACATTAACTTGGACGTTAAAACCTTCTTCAGTTAAGTATATAGTTATTAAGATTCTGCGCTTATTGTCTAAGTAATCGCCATTACAAACAGTCTTAAAACTATAAAAGTTATAATATAAAAAAGGTACTATGAGCGCCATAAGGACGAGCGAACTTAGACAAAAGTTTTCAATATGTTTGTTTTGACTTCTCGTATTTATTTTGAGTAAATGACGTACTAAACATATTTGGAAAGAAAAACTTTTGTAGTTTATTTATATTTTATATTTTTATTGAAATTATATTTGATTTTCGAATATTTGGGAAGTTCTATTGAGATATGAAAATGATATATAGTTAGAATAGCTATTTATCGCATCGTTTATAAACAGTTTTCCGCGGATATGAAAATATACATTTATAGGATTGAAACCGGTTTTTTTAGCACCGATCTAACGAAGGCACGGCTAACAAAACTGGTTTTAATATTATAAAGGTACATTTTTATATTTGAATAAAACTGGATATAAAACCATTCGATTCGATACATTATTTTATCAGTGTTGCTGGAACCGGTTCTTATCCAGCGGTTTCGAAGCCGTACTGGAATAGACTTTCCGGCGACTGCAGCTTACACTTGGGCCCTTAGTAATTTTTGCAGAAAAAAAACTGCCGAGTCCTAACAATTAAATTCTAAAGGAAAATTGAATGCTTTTTTTAAATACCATACTTTTTAATATTGAAAATCGTGAGTTAAATATTTGAAAATTATCCTTAATACAATAATTTTATATTTCTCAAAAAATAATTTGTATATTTGATGTGATATGTAAACTAAAGGTAACAATGAATTCTGTATGTCCATTTGTACGATTGTTAGCGAAGGGTCCCTTTTGATGGAGGGTAACTCCATCCACTGAAGAATCTCCTAGAAAAAAATCTATCCCCCAATCCAAAATTAAAAAAAGAAACGACCAAGCTAATATTGCTTGATTCACTTCTACAAGTTATTTATTTCTTTGAAGTTTCGTTATGAAGGAGCAGTAGTTACTAATTTTTAAATGTTATGGTTGAGATAGATTTATAACTGAAGTATTTTTATTTCTGTTCACAGTATTTTTCTTATAATATTATTTTTAGGTATAAGTCTGTTATTCTTGCAATATGTGCTGAGATATGTACCTAAGGTTAGTATTGTAACAATATTGAACACTTGAGGGGGTTGGAGTGAAATCGACCCCTCCATTTTTAATTTTAGTTTTAAAAAGGAGTTAAAATATTCGGGGTTGTCGTTTTTTTGTCTAGGGGTAATTTCTCTAGGAAGGCTGGTGGTGTTTTCCCCAAATACAGTCATTAACTTTCGAAGGAAACATGTGAAGCTAAATTGTAAAGAAGAACCATATTGGTTTCAGCGGTTGGCGAGATCTTGCTAAAAAAAACTTATTACTTTATGTAATAGGATGAGCTAATGATCCCCTATCGCTTAGAGAAACCAAAAACTTTTATTAAAAGCTAAATACCTGCCCAGACCTATAAATCTTCCCTGTAATGTAGAACTCAAGTGATTTATTCGTGATTCAAAGTCATTTTAACTGAATACTACTTTATTTGTGAGGCCTTTTTGGGAACCACTGAACCACTAAATCGATCGGATTCTACTTTTCAGGTTATATACCTATTGGTCCTGTGGTGGTTATAAGCTATTTTCTTGGGCGGTGGGACACCTTCTTCAACCCCCCAAAAGTGAAAATTTCCTCCCAAAAAAAATTTCTGGTGCTGCCCATAAATTATGGGCAGTACCAGATATTTTATAAATTTTTTTGAAATTCCTCATGGGGCATCGCCCCTAGAGGCTAGGGGCGAAGCCGCTAGTGTAAAATATAATAGTAATATTTATTATGAACTAAATTCACTAATATAAATTTAAGGCTGTTCTGGATGGATTGTTTCTGTACATGGCTGTCACTGCTCTTTATGGTAACCAGATGTTTGAACGAGTTTCTTTGCTATTTACAGGTAATCGCATCACTTTAGCACATGTCTTACTTTATCAGTTCACTAGCGGACACGCCAATAGAGGCCTCTAGTGGACCCTTGAAGAGGTGAGGGATTCGACCCCCGTCTCCCATCTTTTAATTGTAGTTTTAAAAAGAAAAACCTTGGATAGGTATTTTTTTCTAGTGGCGATTTCTCTTGGGAGGGTTGTGGTACCATCCCCAAAATTGTTATAAACCTTCCTGGGACCATATCGGTTTTGTTATTAGCGAGACCAGTTGGAACAGACAGAGAGACATCCTGTTACTTTATTATGATGCATATAAACGAATATTTGTAAATGTTGTTCTTTTTGGATTGTTTATTTTTATTTTCAAGTTTGAGGATTAAAGCCTGTTATAAACTAATTTACCTCCCAATATTTCATATTAAAATTTGAATAATGTTAAGAGTTTCACATAATTATTTTAAAATATGTAAGTTAAACAAAGTTTTACCCACCTGCGAAACAAACGACTGAATCAATTTTAACAACGTTTACAAGTACTGACAACCTTTTGATTTATCCCTCAAACATTATTTTACATTAATCGGCTTGTTAGCTATACCTTATCCCCTTTTTACCTGCATTAACATGTTTTATTATCAGAGCAAGCCGCGTACCCACCACACCACTATGTTAAAAGAGTCCCACAGAGGAAAATTCACATGTTTACAACTTGCCAGGTTCATTTTATACATTTTTAAACTTTTACCAGCGGTTTGAGATGAGGATAATTATGATTGTTACTCCACAACAGTTTAAGTGTACTGTGTTGATTGTTAAGAATTTGGACATCTGACAATAAAATAACACTGGACTCTCTTGTTTTCTGTTTTACAGCCCCCTTACCCATACATCAATCACTGATTTTGATATGTCTGTTAAATTTTTTACTTCGAAAAAGCAATGACTGTTTGTTATTAATCAAACCATGAAATAAACATGGAAGTGGTTGTTTTCCTCAACTTGCAACTTATGGTAAAACCTTAATTAGTAAGAAGTTTTAGTACTAAATCTAATACATAGAAATTATATGATTTCCAAAGGTTAGCAAATATTCTAATTCTATTAATATTTTTTAGTTAATTCAATTGGCAGTGCTATGCGTGTTTGGTTTTATACCCTGGGCTTATACCAAGATGATTTTCCCTGTTGTCATCCTTATTTTCCTCCCAGTAAGGTAAGAAGAAGCTTCCTTGAAAATATTAGTTCATCAGATAGTAGGATGTTTGTTTGTGAATAACCTCTTAACCTTAAGCTGTAGAGGAATGAGTACACCATTAGATGTTATTTTGGTTTTTCTCTGAACCAATACTTGCTACTGAAGGGCCAAACGTCCTACAGACAACCAACCCTTTGATTGCACGACCTTTGTCTGAGGAGTCCTAACTTTTAGAATTTTTATTTAAATTAAGATTGTCCACCTTCCTCTCATTTTACCCCCTTATGGTTTGATTGATTGATTGATTGATTAGCCATAGTCTCTTAGGGTTTGGACCTAAGTAGTCATGGAGTAGGCTGAGACACTTTTTTATAGCCACTAGGGCTATCTAGCTCCACGTTCAAGCACATTATGACTTGACCCGCTATCTCATGAGAGCTACTCATTATTACCTCACCCTCGCCGAGTATGACAGGTGTCCCAAATTAAGTCACCGTAATGAATGACGCTCTCCGCTGAGGAGCCTGGGATAAGGGTAGTACTGATATTATGTACGTGACTATTAAGTATCCAAACTTACTCAATAATCCCCTTCTTACACAACCAGGGGAAGTTGCGTGAATGTATTCAACTGAGAAATTCGAGTTTCCACATGAGGACTAGAACTCGAGCTCTCATCACCGTAACTCAGTGCGTTACCACTGAGCTACGACGCCCCTCCCTTATGGTTTACATCTCACTGGTATAATCCTGTGCACGCTAATAATTAAGCATGCGAAATATTTACCTAATTAAAAGATAGTACAATTAAAAGAGGGATCATTTAAATTGTATAGTTCCTTCCCCTACCCACAAAAATATTTCGACGGATTAAACTTTGAGGCTCTCATGACCTTTAAGCTTCTCTTAAGCTTTACTAATTTAAAATATCCTAAAAGTAGATTTATAGATAAGATCGAGGTGGGGGTGTTGTTGGTGCCCCAAAAGTGATTTTATGGATAAAGAGCACTGAATCCTTAACAATGACTTCTTTGTTTTTGATTTTCCTAATGGAATATTTTTAAAAATAATTGTACAAGTTCTAAAATATAATATAATTTTGTAAGGTAAGCTCCTCTCAAATCTATTAATTTTTATATTATATAGGACTATAGTTATAGAATTTATAAGCACTATTCATTGATAATATAACTATAACAAAGAGATGAGCAACTTGAATATGTTTTTGTTTTTTTTGTCCGTCAGTCTGTCGGTAAACATTAATATAGGTTAAAAGGCAGAGAGAGAGGAGACAATGAACTGTTTATTACACTAGTGTCCATAGTTTTTTAACAACGTTTTCTTAATCGTTTGATTAATAACTTTGTGGACTTTAGTTAATTTTGATTGGTTGGATCATGAAGTTGAGTGTTCAAACGTTACAACCACTAATTTTAGTCTACTGAAAGGGTAATTTTGTTTATCATCATTGGAGATACATAAATCTATCGACCATTGTCTTATCCCTTTAAATCCCAGTTACTACTTGAAATGGTAATATAAGTTAGTTTCTTTGCATAAAAAATGAATTTGTTTTAAAAGAAATCTTATATGAATTTTGTTTCAGACATCTGCTAATCCCAAGAATCATAGAGAAGAAATATTTAGATGCTATCGATCCAACTTCCAATTAAATCTGCGCATTAAGATTTAAACATCGAACAATCATAGAAAATTATTCGGATTTTTTACTTTTTTGGGACCCAGGTACACATAAAATTAATTTTTATCTAAATGTCAATCAATTTTTAGCCATCTTCAGAAAAAGAATTATTTTGATTTAATAAAGACACTAAATGTTGGATATGTATTGTAAAATGTATGTGTTTTTTTTTTAAATATTGAATAAAAAAGATTATTTAATTTTGTGTATTTGACGTTGTTGTAAGTATGTTATTTTTATTAAAATAAGTTCTCTAAAATTATCCAAATATTACTGTTTATTTCTGTCAATTCTTAAAATTTTTTGTTTTCTCTTGATTTTGTTTTAAAAATCTTTAGTTAACAGTACTTAATTTTCAGAATTAATGGACCTTTATTATATTATTTTGAATACAGTATTCCTAGAATGTAATCTATAGATATTTCTTAATAATAAACATGTTTATTTCTTTTTCCTTCTTGTGCCATACCTATTATTTTCATTAAAAAATAGTCTGGTAATAATAATTGAGAAAAAAAGATTTTTATTTGGTATTAATAAGTAATGATTAGTAATTTTTATATTACATTAAATTAAAAATCACCGAATATTAACTTTCAATTCTTTTAGTAATTAGGATGAATGATTTAAGAAAGCTTTTTATAGTGCCAATAAAAAAACAACCTCATACTTGTCTACTATTAAAATATATACTCTTCTGCCATTGGTTATTTAGTCTGTGTATTGGCCTATCATTAGTTATCTTTATTGTATGACATCATTTTTATAGGCACTATAAAGAACTCCTAATTTAAGTCTATATTGTAATAAAAATGTACCTTGATATTTCCTATAAAAATAAAAAAAAAAAAAAATGTATGTATATATTATGTTATTAGATTGATAGTTGTATTAGCGAAGCTTCTCTACATATTTATTATTACGTTGGTTATATTTAGGTTTTGTGATAGCTGATCTTCCTTTAGACGTTAGTTTAAAAACTTCGCTATACCATGAAGTTTTTGACCTTGTTTAGTTTTTAATTATCATTTTAATTAAAAAATAAAATTAAGATTGCTCTGTATAGATATTAATTAACGAAAAATATAATTAAAAAGCATTCATTGACAAAGTAATAAAATTTTCATAGAATTAGATGATTTTTACGCAATACGATTTTCTTTAAAATAAGAATACCAGCAACAAGCAAGTTTAGTCCGGTTAATTTGATGAAACTTTTATATATATGAAACTAGCGGCCGCTCCCCTTGCATTTAGGTGCTAGAAAAATAGCTAAAAACAATTTTAAAACCTAAATCTCCAAATAAATTAGCCTAAAACTACTATGAAACCTATGTGAAGATCAACTAAAATAGATAACCTAATCAGTTCAAGGGTTCACGATCTTAAGCTTCAGACAAAAAAAAACCTTGTTACTTTATATAATAGGGAAGGAATAATTTGGAAACAGCCTAAAAAAGACAACGAAATTTATTCGGAAAAGAATCACGAAACCTTTAATATAATTGGCGACCTTTTTATCTGCCCCCCAAATATTATTTTAGAATTATTTTGCTGATTGGCAATACCTTATTCCTGGTGATTTATTATTCTTTTATTTAATGTTGTTTTAACTTTACCAAAGTGTTTAATGTCAAAAATATTATTTTCCTTTCCGTTTTCATTGGCGAGTCATTAATTTCACAAAATCAATTACAAAATTGTTTATTATCTGTTATTACCGCGCTACTTATGGACAAAATTATCTGAGATTGATAAATATTCAAGATAAAAGTGATTATAAATATATTTATTTGCTACAACATGATACAAAAATACAAATTAACATGTAAAACAAACAAATTTATATACAATTATCATTATGATATATTTCTTTGGATATTATATTTCTTGGTGAAATCCCGCCAATTGTTTGTGGAGCACATTTAACCTCCTCATATTATACAGATATGGGTTTTTGAAAAATGAATGCCGCGTTTCTTGATTGATTGATTAAACAGAGTATACAACTATTTATTTAATTATTTCGCTTTTGTTGGTACGGCCTTCATAGAAGAAACCAAATGATCTTAAATCCATTTTGCTGCATATTAATTAATGCATCTTTTTAGAGCTGTATTAGACATTATACAAATGGCTAAAATAATAACTTTAAAATTTTGAATTCTTAAGTTGTATACTCTGTTGAAATCTTTAACGATCAAATAAGGATTTTAACAGAGTATAAAACTTAAGAATTCAAAATTTTAAAATTATTATTTTAGCCATTTGTATAATGTCTAATACAGATCTGAAAAGATGCATTAATTAATATGCAGCAAAAATGGATTTAAGTTGTATTAGACATTATATAAATGGCTAAAATAATAATTTTAAAATTTTGAATTCTTAAGTTATATACTCTGTTGAAATCCCATCGTCGTCGTTCAATCAATCAATGCCTAAAAAATGTCGAAAAAACGCGGCATTTTTATAAAACCCCATCTCAGAGATTTTTGTAATTAGATTTTTATAAAGTCTTAAAAACAAAAATTAAATATTAAGGAAGAGTCTCGACATAATATTTTGATACCTTTTTAATCGAGTAAAGGGGAAATTGACATCCCCCTCCCTTACCCCATCCTCCTTTCATATCTTTTGAAGTATTTACAGTGCCTATAAAAATGACGTCATACTGGCCTTCCATTGGACAATTAAAATGTATACTAGTATTTTAGTCTGTGTATTGGCCTATCATTGGTCATTTGTATTGTATGACGTCATTTTTTATAGGCACTATAAACAGCTTTATATTTTTTCAATAAGCTGTGAGGGGGAGGGGTATGGTTCAAGGATGCTCCACTTGATGTGTGAAGGGAAATTACCAATTACAAGTTAAAAGAAAATAATTATCTATATCAATTACACAGATATGTAGGAAAACACATACGCTCAGGGGTGGAAAACACAATAAACAAAAATCTAACTTACCCCTATACATTCAAAAACTAATTTCTACCTATGGTTGTTAAGAGGAAACTTTGAGAACGACTCATTATCCAAACTTTCCTTCAAATATACCGAAGGACCGTAGGCCTAATTTTGTTTTAAGAAAGAGATTAAATAATCGTTCACTGTACTATCCCTGCAAACATTTCAATTTCTTTTATGTATTTACAAATTATTTACAAAAATAAAAACTTATTTTATACATATTCATGAAGGATTTTTGTAGGTCTTTTTCAAGTTTATAAGGGGGGGTATATTTTCTTTAGGGGTGATTCACTTATTATTAACATTCCAGGACCTAAGAGAAGCTACATTGTAAAGAAGAACCATATCGGTACAGCGGTTGGCGAAATCTGTCAGTACAGACACACATTAGACATAGAGATCCTATTACTTTTTAAAGATAGTTTAATAGTCATAATGTTATGAGATGACACTACACGACTTGCAAATTTCTAAATTGCCGCTAAAATGAACCAATCATGTTACCTTTTTGTCAATAAACATCCAATAGCACGCTAGTTTCAGACAAAAAGACAAGACGTGATTAGGTTATTTTAGCGGCAATATTAGAAATGTCCAAGTCAGGCTGTTTCAGTGTTAAATTTTCTTAATTATATATTTGGATTTTCTCCAGTTATACAAATACATCTGGTGTTTTATTTGCCAAGTGGGCCACTTTTCTGCACTTCCTCTCTTTATTTTTGGTTTCAGCACCTACCTTCATGGACAGCTAGATATCTAGACATTCGGGGACTAAGAAACTTTGTTCTGCCCTCCAGTTACACAAATACATCTGGTGTTTTATTTGCCAAGTGGGCCACTTTTCTGCACTTCCTCTCTTTATTTTTGTTTTCGGCTCCTACATTCATGGACAGCTAGATATCTAGACATTCGGGGACTATAAAACTTTTGTTCTGCCCTCCTGAAGGTAAGAACCACCCAACAGACCAAAATATAGAGTAGTACAAAAATCTGAGTTGTAGTGCAGAAAAGTTATCCACTTGGCAAATAATAAACCGTATGCATATTTGGAAAGGTTTATTCAATAAACAAGGAGATTGTTGTGAACCCCAAATCAGCTTTCAAGTAGGTATTTTCCTTAGTACTTTTAAAATTAACGTACATTCTCGGTTTACTGGGTCACTGTGATATTCTAAAACGCAATATTCCTTGATAATAAAACCTCTGTACAAAAAGAATTATTTAAAAGTGCGTAGTGAAAGAAAAAACAATTTACCATTCTTCTTAATTATAAAATTTCAGGGATCTAACGGAATAAGACAATAGCCGATAAATTGATGTACATCCCCAATAAACAAATCTCTTATTTAGATTGCAATAAGTGGTTGAAACGTTTGGACACTCATTCTAATGAACCAACCAATCAAAATTCAATAAAAGTTCCCTAAGCTGGTGATACATCGAATAAGAAAACGTTAACGCAGGGGCTAGAAATAGGAGAAAAGATATTGTGAAATAAATTTTCAAATCACCCCCATACCCCTCCAACTTTTCTCAAGATACATTTTTATATGTATGTATATGTTAAGTTACGAGATATATACATACGGACAGTATTTAGTTATAAAGTAGATGCGATAAACAATACAATACAAATGATAAACAATGACATAAAATGAACACAGTAAAAGTGTCGGACTGATTATGACGTAAAAAAAATTAGCCAATGAGAGGCCACTATAAATTTTACCATTGGTCAATAATGGCCTCTCATTGCCTAATTTTTTTACGTCATAATCAGTCCGACACTTTTACTGTGTTCCATAACATTTACTGATAAAATTAAACAGTAGTTTTATTTTCTTTAACTCGTTTACTCTCCTTTCTCTCCTTCACTCTCTTGCTCTCTCTTGTCCCAGATTCTAAAATTAAACAAGAATAGTTTTTATGAAAATTGATGCCTTTTTTAAATGAAAAAGTATGGTTTTCGCCTTTTTAAGCATGACCGACAGACAAACAGACAATAAATTCTTAGGGCAGATTCGTATGAATAATAGGAATCTTGACCACAAATGTCAGCTGTCTATCTAAAATAGTAGTTGAGAAAATCAAGAACGAATTTTTACAACGAAGACAAACAAAAGACATAACAAGATGATAATTGTCATAAGTAGCAAAAAAACTCATAAAATTGACAGACTGAAAAAGTAGGTTAAAGATGTTAGTTATCATAACAAAGAAAAGAAAGAGAGAGAATGTGCAAAAGCTAACAGAAAATCACAAAACCTATTTCGTTGTATTTCCACAGTTGCGTTTCTCTTATTTTCTAGCTCCTGCGGAGGGGCTCTAACCCTGCGAGCCATTTACCGAACTTAACCTAACATAAAATAACCTATCAAAAGCTACTGTAAAAATACGACAAAACCTGCTAATTCGTTTTGTTTCCATGGTCCAATAAGATTTATGTCTTTTAAAGCATGGCGGTCATTGACAAACAGAACAATGTAAAGAATAGATGCGCATATGTCATACTGAAAATTTCAGCTGTCTTCAATAGCAGCCGAGAAAATCACATTTCCCCATAGCGTTACTGACTGACTGACTGAAGGACTGACAGACTGAAGGACTGACTGACAAAGGGAATTATGGAGTAGCCGCTAGATTATTCGGTTAAGTAACATTCAGCAGACAACTAAAATTGTCTAAGAAGTCCTAACTGTACATGGTAATGAGTTGCGCCTGTTTATCTGCCTAGGAATTCCCCCCTACTCTAATCATTTAAAGTGTGTTACCTTTTTTATGTTTTATTATTATTTGGCCACAACTTCATCAAAAATGATCACAAATCAGACCTTTTTCGACCAAAGATACTCAAATGGTTCCTTTACAAGCCCAATCAATCAGTTTTAAGATATCTTTATATTTCAAGGAAAATTGATGAAAATACTAAAACACGGTAAATTTGGGTGTTACCATTTATATGCACATTTACCATAAAATCAACAGAAAAAATACTTATTTTTACTTTTCTGTCATTTTTAAAGTATGATTCTGTTAAATTGGCTATTCTTGAAGGGATTTATGCATTGATTATACTGAAACATAATATTGGGCAGAAATTAATGTATTTCAAAGAAAGAAAATTTTGAAAATAAGAAATTCGACCTCTATCACTTTAGAGGACAGCTGCCAACCTCCAGTTGACAGGATATAGTTAAATACTTGTTAGCAATAATAATTAGCCCAAAAAGTAAAACAAAAAGTTTTTTAATATGGCAAAAAAATGATAATCTAAATCTTAATTTTGGGGATGATGATCTTAAAGACACTCTTGCTGTTGGTGATGAGGACCCAGATGGTATCCAAATACATGAGCATTATGACAACTTATCTATTAAACTATGGTCCGATTTTTGTATTTGTAGCATTCTCCAATCAAGAGAAATCCCAAAACATACAATCATGGTTTTTAAATTCTCAAATTCATAAGGTAAATATAGTAGTTTTTAAAAGATGATTATATTTCTTGTTACAACTTTTAATTGGAGGCTGCTACAAATACAAAAATTGGACCATAGTTCAATAGATGAGTTGTCATAACGCTCATGTTCTTGGATACCATCTGGGTCATCATCACCACCAGTAAGAGCGTCCTTTAGATCATCATCTCCAAAATTAAGATTTAGATTTTCATTTTTTATTTTCAAAATTTTCTTTTTTTGAAATACATTTATTTTTGCCCAATATTATGTTTCAGTGTATTTCAATGCATAAATCCCTTCAAGAATAACCAATTTAACAGAATCAAACATTAAAGATGACAGAAAAGTAAAAATAAGTATTTTTCTGTTGATTTTATGGTATCTGTGCATATAAAAGGTAACACCCAAATTTGCTGTTTTTTAGTATTTTCATAAATTTTTCTTTAAATATAAAGATATCTTAAAACTGATTGATTGGGCTTGTAAAGGAACCATTTGAGTATCCTTAGTCGAAAAAGGTCTGATTTGCGAGCATTTTTTACCAAGTTGTGGCCAAATAATAATAAAACATAAAAAAAGGTAACACACTTTATGTTGCTCACATGCAGTAGGAACTGTTTTCAACGTCTTTAGTTATGACGCGGTGTCAGGCTGAGATTCGAACCCCGACGACGAGCCACGGTCGCGGGTCAAAGAAGTATCTTACTTTTAATGGCATCAGTTTTCTGTTTCTCCTTGTTACCATTTTCTCCCTTGTTCTCTTTCTCAGCATTAATAAGCTCCATTACAAAATCAACTATGTCCTCCATATCTTTGGTTATATCTAAATTAAATACTTGGTAAACATGGACCTTAAAGGATAAGACAATGAACGATAAACTGGTGTACATCCGGAATGATAATAAAAATTACCCATATTGTTGACGAAAATTTTTGGTCCTTTAGTTAGATACTGCAAACTAATCAATAATTAAAGTACCCAAATTTTTTGTACATTGTGACATTGAACTGTAAATTATACTGGTACAAAGTTTAAAAACACTTTTCCTCATTTTAACTTAAACTTTTGTTAATATTAAATAGTCTTGATTAGTCCAAACTTTCCCGACAACAATTTTAATCTATATAGGTGATAATTCATAATCATAATGGAAGATAAACATCAATTTAGCGTACACTATCTTATCCCTTAGGATCCCTGGTTAAATAGGTATTTCTTACAAAGGAATTAAGAAAATTAAATTAAATTATACGTTTTTTAAACCATTCAACACCGACAGACGAGTAAACTTTGGAGTAGATTCGCTAATATTATAAAAAAAAATTTAAGAGTATAAAAACGCGAGGAAAAAATGAAATTATTTTACATAAAAGAAATTAAATTTCTTTGTTTCCTTTGTTATATTATTAGGAGCAAAGCTATCTATACCTTACTTCCTTCCAGTCTGCCTTAATGGAAAAATTTGAATTTCTTGGTTGTTATTAGAGATAGACGGCTGTCTGACAGTTTTTTTAATGATGATCCAAGAGACATAAAATTCATAAAGGGGAATATAAGTGTTAAATATTTTTCAGTGCATCGGTATTCATGGATGCTGTCATCTTTGTTTATTCTATAACCCACTACTCTTAATTAATTGAATATTTCCTGAATTTTGATTAACAAATACTTCTCTTTTTGTTATAATGTTCAGAGATAAAGTTTTTTTTATTCATGAAAAAAAAATTTCCATTTATTAGGCTTTATAAGCTGCTTTAATGCAAAAGTGCCAGATTTTCATTGAATAGTAATAGCGTAATTGCTTGATATTATCAAAATAAAAGACCAAAACATGTTTAGAGAGATAGGAAATGGTTAAATATTTTTCTATTCTAAGTCCCTTTCTTATTGAAAATAGCTTTGTAAATAAACAATGCAGGCGAAGAAAGGAAATTTACAACAACAACAAAAATGCTTTTGATTATACCTATAAGTATACAGGCTATATGACAACCAAAGGTGACACATTAAAAACTGACAATTTAAATCGATTTCAAGTGCAACAATAAGATAGACATCAATATAAGGAAAATTGGTCTGTTTATTACACTAGTCCACAGTTTTATAATAACGTTTCTTATTCGTTGCCTTGCCAACTTTGGGGACTTTTATTGAATTTTTTTTTTTTTTGTTAAATAATTTGACTGTCCAATCGTTTCAATCAATAATTATAATCTACAGAAAAAGTAATTTTGTGTATTTTCAAAGTAGATGTACATCAATTTACCGGCCATTGTCTTATCCCTTTAGATCCCTGCAACAACAAGCAACTTTGTCAGAATACACTAATTCAAACGTACTGCTTTATTTTTCTCTTCCAACATTGTGGTTGATCATAACTGCGCTACTTATGGACAATATTGTCCTTGTAATAAAAAATTCTTATTCCTGTCTTGGAAATAGAATAAATATTTACCTTTCTCTGCTAAAGATTCCTCATTGTTAACCTAGCCAACAACAAAAATATCAAAAAATCATAATGTTAATCTACATTATAAATTTTTTTTAATTTTAAAATTTTTTAAAAATTTTTTTGTTAATACACATAATTAATTTTTTTCAATATATAAATTTATCAATCTCCTAAAACTTTGGGCACTTCTTACCACTGATAAAAGCCCTAGCTTATGTCGGGCATATTTTATTCCATTAAAAAAATATAATAATTTAACTACATTGTAAACGTAATGCTCAATAATGTACAATTAACTAGCAGCGCACATAAATGCGCAAAAAAGTTCTATTCTCAATTGTTCTATGTGCGTCATTAGGTCCTGGGTTTTCCAGACTATTTATAACTATGTGCAGAAATAACATGTACATTCAGCCGTTTGGCAGCTTGCATCCTGATAAAGTTGATAATTTTGCCATGAACTGTACCAGCTATGTCAGATTTAATCTATAAAAATGCCAGGATGAGCATTAATCTGCTTTAGTATGAAGCAGCTTAAAGTTTAAATTATCTAAATTGGTGATATTTTTTTCCTGTGACGAAATATTTTCTTGTTCTTCGCCATTTTCATTTTGTAGATCATAATTGTAATTTAGCTTTCTACTTCTTATCATAGAATCACTGAAATAGAATATTTATATTATTATTTTGTAGATCATAATTGTAATAAATAATAAATACATTAGTTTCAATTTAGTTTCTCGATTCTAGAAAATAAATGAAGTAATCTTTTCTCGTTAATTAGAAAATAATTTAAAGTTTATATAATTAGAGTTCTGACTATAGTAACGCCACTGCTTCTCTTAAACTAGAGTATGTCCTGACGCCTTTTAGTCCAAAACGATGTTAGAACACTAAGAATGAGGTATAATTGAACTATTAATTTGAAGAAAAAAATTAAGTACAAACTAATGTGAAAATGAATTAATTAGAATGTAGGTAAATCTTGAGAAATATAATCTCTAATAACCGAGTATTTTTAATACCAAAGCAAAGGTCTGTTGCTGAATAGAAGGTTGAATTTTTTGTGAGGATTTTTGCTGATCATCTACTATGTGACTCATTTGGTCTGTCAGTCAGACTGTAATGATATGGAGCAATCAGATGTCTAAGGGGAAATATATATTTCCTTCTTATATTTAAGATGATGATTTTTTTTGTAAAAATATTACTGATCAATTCATGTTTATCTCAGCTATTATCAAAGACAGACTGCCTAAACTTTGCGTGGGGATTTTTTTTTTTTAATGTAAATGCTATCAAAACAAAGGACTTGAAATTATCGAACAATTCTCGCTCCAGTTATTATTGATTTTAGTGGCACAGCTAGATTAGTCCTGTCGAATCAGGTTTCCCTTAGCTAAAATACCATCTCATAATTAAATGTGTTTTTATTTAAAGGGAACACTAATTGTTCATTTTAGCAGCAAATTCAGACATGCAAAGTTGATCTCACATGAGTCATACATCCGAAATATTACTATTTTAATATTGATGCGCTACTATGTTTTCAACAAGGATGACAACAATCATAAAAGCGAAGATCTGTAATGGTTGGACAAACGAACATTAACACTTGTAGAGTGTCAGAACTGAATAAGCAGAATATTAATACCAAAGACTAAAGAAAATTGTGAGTAAATTAGTTGCAAAACTTCTTAAATACAAGATACTGTTTAAGGGCATACTTACATATTTAGAAAATGATTATAGTGATGCTTCGCTTATAACATTGTACCTTGTAGTATTCCAAAAATCAGATGAATAGATAATCATAACATACAAAGATTTGTTGTCAAAAAAGTAAAAAATCAGCATGTTTTAATTGGACGTACGGACTTTTTGATAACGATTAAAAAGTTGTTACGCTTCCTAAATCATACCTAATTGTTATAGGAATCAGCATGCAAAGTTTAAAATCGATAGGATAATTCTATCCTGTTTAAATAAAGGAAAAGAGCTAACTGTATGTGACGGACGGTAAGTACTGACGGACGGACGGACGAACCGACCCTAATTATAGAAAAGTTTCGCTTTTAAAAATGCATAATTCCTACTAATGTACACTAGTAATATGATACCTATTATCCCAAATTAAGAAGTAAATATATCCATGCTCAACAGCCACAAACCCTCCTTGGATATCCAGTGGATTTGATATCTAAATATTAAAAAATATTCATTGATTAATATTAACAAAACATTTAACATTTAAGATTTGAAAAATTCTTCTTCGGTAGAATACAAAATTAATTATAAAATGAATAACAAAAGGGAAGAAGATTTTCAAAATGGTAATCCTTGTTTTTCGTTAAATTCTAAACAGGATTTCTTCCAAATAATAAAATAAAGAGTAAATTTACATAAATAAATTTTTAACAATGTTTTGTTTTAAAATTAATATTGCTCTTATTTTTATACAGTACAATTTTCTTCTAAAAATATTTTATAAAATTTGTCTTCACCTTAATCCTTAATTAACCCCCTTCCCCCTCTCCCTGTACTTCAGATAACCTAAAGTAACACAAACACGCAAAGTTACCTTTTTATTTTTAATACTGGAGGGGGAAGGATTCTTTGTTATACAAGGCATATTAAGGGAAACTGCCTTTTTATTACGTTATTTCTATTTTTTTGTTATACAGAAGCAAAACTATTCTTAAGTGATCATTGATGGTTGGTCTGTTTGATTGCAGGGAGGGAGATGACTTTGGGCTATTTATTATACTATTTCCCAAAGTTTTATAACGACATTTTCTAATTCGTTGGCTAAACAACTTTGGGGACTTTAATTTAATTTTGGTCAGTTGTTTTATAAAGTTGTACATTGTACATTGGGGTTGTACATCAATTTGTCGGCCATTCTCTTATCCCTTTAAATCCCTGGTTTTACTGTTTGTATGCAATGCTTTGTTACCTTTGTAGGTGGGACAACAGTTTCCAGACTGGCAGAAGTGTCAATTTCTGTTTCTGAGAAGGCAATACTATTCACTCTAGACCCGTTGCAGCTTACACCTGAAAAAAATGGGACCATGGAAAAAAACGATGTAGCGGGGTTTGACGTATTTCCACAGTGGCATTTCTCCTATTTCTGGCCTCTGCGGGAGGCTCTAGCCCTACTGGGCAATCATTAACATTTACCTAACCGATCAGAAGAAATACGACGAAACCCGCTAATTTATTTCCGTTCCAAAAAAATATATTATTATGTTTCTATCAAAAATATTATGGAACGTTTCTTTGTTTCTTAAAAGAAGGCATTTTTTACGAATTACAAAGTTTAATACTAAGCATACAATTCTATTATGTTCAAAAATACACAAGAACAATCTTTTATCATCTTTTTATGTTTAAAATTAGGAATTGCTGATCATAGATCATCTATTTTACTTAATGGGTTCATGCGTTAAACTTTCTTTGTAATTGTTGATCCTAGAAAATACTAAATACCCTCTTATATGTAGACAGTAAAGAAAGACTTTACAAGTATAAACATATAAATTATCTTTATAACTAAACTATTGTTATCATGTTATTCTGTGCCAATAGGATCTAAAGGGATAATAAAATAGCCGATAAATTGATGTACATCCCAAATTATGATACACATAAGTACCACTTCTGTTGATAACAATTAATAGTTGAAACTTTTGGACACTCAACTAAATGAACCAACCAGTCAAAATTCAATAAAAGTCCCCAAATTAAAGTTGTTAAGCCAACGAATAAGAAAACATTATTAATATAAAACTTTGGGGATTGTGTAATAAACAGCCCATTGCCCCCCCCCCCCTCTCTCTCTCTCTCTGCACTAATTGACATTATTGTTCTTGTTGAATTACATTTTATTAAAACTATACTTTGATCTTTATAAATAAGATTAATAAACATTTACGTCAATATTTTTAAATTTAACTACATTTTTCGGAGTCATTAATTATAATTATTTTATTAAATCTACTAAATTTGGAAATTATGAAAGATTATTTGGTAAATACCAAAAGTAGCAAAGCTACTGTAAATGTATTCTGATTGGTTTAGATCTTCAGTTAATTGTGACGTTAATTGATTTAATTTAAAAATAAAATTCAATTTATCGTATGTTTACAGAGGAGCGCTGGAAAGAGTCATGCGTGACGTCATAAAAACACGTCTAAATTCATCTTTTTATGGGGGTTTCTTTTCCCACTTCTCCTCTCATTACTCTTTTTTAAACGTATTTTTATGACACTTTCCAGCGCGCGGTCCGTTTACGAATTGAAATAAAAGTAAATGATGTAAATAACAAACTATTTCACTGATTACTTAGCTACTATTAAACTTACAAAATACTTACTAACAAATTAAGTACAATTTTAAAATCATTAAAAATATTGTATGTTAAATAAGTTTGTAATCAGATAATGCACCAAATTTTATCCCCCGTAAAGTTAAATCTTAAGTAAGACTGATATTTGACTAATAAAGTACAACTATTTTATTTTCATTATTAGTAAAGGTTTTTTTATTACTGCGTAATAATAAGCAATAAAAAATTTTATGACCAACAACTGAATTAATAAGAAAAAATATCTTTTAATGTTTTGTGATTTTCAGCTGTTTTAGTGGATTTTAAACTGATCCGCAAATAATTATTTCTATTTATTGTGCTAGTTGGCTATACCTGTCTAAGCTCTCTCGCATACACATGTTAAGGCCAGAAAACACACAATCACAAGCCAGAGGGAGAGGGGACAATGTGCTGTTTATTACACTAGTTTCCAAAGTTTTATAATAACGTTTTCGTTTTTGTGGCCTATCAACTTTGGGGACTTTAGTAAATTTTGGTAATTTTGTGTATCATCATTGAGGATTTATGTACATCAATTTATCGGCCTTTGTCTTATACCTTTAGATCCCTAATCACAAACACATTTGATCACAAATTGAGGCACGTTTATTTTTTTAACTATTATTTGCCATACAAACAATAAAAAATGATAAAATAAAAAGTTACCCCAACCTGAAGCACGTCTGCTGTTGTCCACAGTTGTCGGCAACGATTCGGATTTCTCTACAGAACAGCGGCGAGATCCGGCCCTGGATCCGGCCCGGCTGCCAGATAATAACCGGTTATCTGGCTTGTTGTGCTTGTTTCCAGTATGAACTGAATAAAATGAAATTGATGAATTATTGTTAGAAGGGTAACAGCTCTACAAGTATGATATACCCGTCTGTACGACATTTATCAGTCTTTCTGTCCGACAGTCCATGTGTCCGTTTTTTTGTCTGTGTATCTTTCAAGCTGTCCGTAGTATATCTGTCCGTATGTCTGTCCGTCCGTCTAAGGAGTATTTAGATGTTTTAGGTTCATACTAATATACCAAGCAAAGAGTCGCCAAAGTCCAATTCTGAACTATTTTTTATTTTTCTATTGTAATATAATTAATTAGTCGCCTTTTTATGAAATAATGTTATCTTGTTACTGATGTTTTTCTTTTGGACAAAATTGTAATTATTTTTTAATGTAGTGGGACAAAGTGTCTCAAAACTCATCCATGAGGGATTTTCCATCTCTTTTTTAGGGGTTTTCTTTCCCACTTCTCCTCTCATCTCCCTCGTTTTTATGACGTTGCATGGCTGATTTATTATTTTAGTCCCGCTTTTTAATGTGACCTGTAAAGATTCAAAGAAGTAAATTTAATGTAAGCTTGACCTAAGCATAACATTTGACAAATCAAAGAATATTTTCCTATTTTACCTGATAAGGGCGAAGATTTTGAAGACACAGAGTTAGACAAACTTTTAGCTCTTTTCATCTAAATAAAATGAATATTTATATCTTATTGTAAACAGAATAGTCAAGGTTCAAATTGTAACTTTAAAAAGGAAAATAAGAAAATTATATAAAAAAATTAAAATTACTTTGCTGTGAAGATTATGTGCAGATTCTTCTTTGTATTAAAATATTTCTCTTAAATTCACATTATATGTCCGTCCGTCTTTTATGCTACAGAGGAGACTTGATTCATGTGCTTCACTACTTATCGATATTATCATCCTTTTTAATAATCTAATCTACTTTTCGGTTTTTTAAAATAAAAAATAGTTTGTCGTTTATTTTACCTTTGCATTCCCACTACTCTAACTGTTTATGTCGCGCACCTGACATAGAAGCAGTAGGGACCACTTTATTGTCTTTATCTTTGACACGGCGTCTGGCCGAGATTCGAACCTAACGCCTTCCTGACAACAAGCGGATGCGCTACGTGTTAAGCCACAGTCACGGGTTATTAATTGTTACCTTAAAAGTAGACTCTGGTTCTAGACCATCATTACTTGTTTCCTCGTCACTCGTATCAACTACACCAAAATTTGCGGGTTTTTTTAACTCATGGAGGGAGAGGATATTGGGCAGTTTATTACAGTAGTCCCCAAAGTTTATATTTATGTTTTCTTCTTTGTTGTTTTACCAACTTTGGGAACTTTAATTAAATTTTTATTGTTTGGTTAATGAAGTTGGGTGTCCAAACTTTTCAACCAATAATAGTAATCTACATGAGGAGTAATTTTGTTTATCATCTTTGGGGATGTGCAACAATTTATCAGCAATTGTCTTATCACTTTAGATCCTTGGTTTAAACCAAGTTCTAGGTATACAAACTATTATTAGCATCAAAGACGGAGGGAAAAAAGATGTACAGGGTGCGCCACATATAACCGGACAAATGAACATAAAATCGTCAATTTTAAAGATTTTATTAAATTTTAAAAACTGGGGAGAAAACTATTAGACTATTAGATCATTGAATAAAATCGCCGCCAGCATCAATCACCGCCTTTACCCGCCTCCGCCGGCAGGCCCAGGTCAAAATGTACCTCTCCAAGCTGGCGGAGTTCTCCTTGTTAGTGGCAATGAGGGAGGTCTTCGTGGCATGGGCCTGTCATTCGGTGCATGCTTCAAAGTAGCCCAGGCCTAAAAGTCCATTGAGTTAAGATCGGGCTGCTGGGAGGCCACATTAGGAACGTGAGTAACCGCAGGATCCAAATTCACACAACTTTCAAGCTACCCTTTGACACGGAGGCCTTTATTTGGACCACAGTTGAGCTAAAACGACGTTCCATACCTTTTTAGAAATGGCATGATGTTTCAGCTAGGGTTGTCAGCGCAATCTTAAATGAGTTTTTAAGTTCCATATAAGAACCAAGAAATTTTCACGATTTTACATGATAGTTGACGTTTTTGACATCTCTAAATCTGCCACGTTTCACTTTGCCGGAGTACTACAGCCAAGCCATTTTAGATAGAGAGCTCTAGTACGAGCCACTCTTCGTCCAAAGATTTTTTTGTGCTTAAAGGTCATTACCTAAGCTTTGTATAGTGGGGTCAAACGTCCTGATTGGGCAAGTAGTTTTGGCGCTATGGCCGTTGTAAAAAGAGTCCGGTTATATGTGGTGCACACTGTATACGTATCGTTAATGTAGGTATGTTAGAATTCAAACTTGGAATGGTGATTCGTTTATGATATAATAATGCTTCGGTTATAATATAAAGTTAACAATCAACATGATTTCAATGAACCTACGAACATTCTGGTAACGATTATGTAGTTGCTATGATTTCTAAATCGTACCTATCAGTTTACAAAACCATCCTGCAGAGTTCGACATTGATAGAACAATTCTAACATGTCTAAATAAACAAAAAAGAGCCAACCGTTTCGGATGGACGGACCTATGTTAATTATAGAAAATCGTTGCTTTAAAATTGTATGTAGAAATAAATTATTTGACAATTTAGAAATATGTACGTTTAAAATTCAAATATTTCCAAATTATTTAAGAATGATAATAATTTAAAAACTTTTGAAAAAATTCAAATTATATGTATATCAAATTCCTAAATGTCAATTTTATTACTATTGTTAATTAGAAAATGTGCATTTACCAAATAAAAAAATATTGAACTGAAAAAAAAAGAATTGAAGAATATTAAATGAAGTAATTTCTAAAAATTAATGATTTGTAACTACATTTTACCTTAAGATGATTCAAAGAAAGAAAGATTTCTTCATAAGGCGTCTTGATATCGTTTGAAAGAATAAAAGTTTTTATTGTTCCAATTTTAATCTAATTCAAGACAAGGATGATTATATCAATAAGACACTTTTAAAAATCTATTTTAAAAATTGGTTATTTTTGTGCCGCCCGATATAAGATATGATTTGATGGCTGAATAAGTTGGATCAAAAGTTATATTGGTTTACACAATTTTCAATTTCTGATTTCTACAAATTTTTTGGAATTGAAAAAGTTTATGAATGTTTTTGAGTTTGTGTGTGTGTATGTGAACGTAAGTGAAATAGAATGTAAATATTTAATTTAGGATTTTTTAAAAATAATTTTAACATGCGTGTTACCTTTGAGAAAAGAAAAAATAATTAAACGAAGCAAAAAAAAGTATTTTCAAAATTGAAGTAAACGTAAAATTTATAAAATATATATTTTGTTGATCTGCTTTTTGCTATAAATAGAAATGTTTTACGTCAAAAATCAACGATTTTAATTAAGTAATTTTTTGGATAAAAATAGATTTAGTAGTTAATCTACCCAACAAATTTTTTTTCAGTTTGCAAGTTAGTGTTTGTAGCTTAAAAATGTTTTTATTGTACCGTTACAAACACTATAAGTTCTAGTTTTTGGAAATATAAGAACGTTTCCTTAATAATAATAACTAGACGCTAGGTGGTAAAATGTCCCAACTGACCTAAAACTTCATAATCTTTCTTACATTTTTCAACGAAGTTTCTAAACTACAAAATAGCACAAAAATAGTAATTATATTTCCAAAACTAGAGTTTATGAGAGTCCGCATTGTTTTGCACACCCTTTAGTTTGTTTCCTATTTATTTTGACAAAGCTTAAACCTATTGAAAATATAAAAGAAATCGGGGAAAAACTAGCAAATTTCCTTGGCTGTTATCACTGATAGGTACTGCTGGACTTCCAAGCAAAGTAACCTAAACAAAATAAACAAATATATTTCTCCGATTGATCTTATTTTTTAAATACTGATTCCTAGGACAAAAAAGTACAATATTATAAGCAAGGCATCTCTATAATCAAGTCGTGAAAATGTAAGTATGTCCTTAAACAATATCCTGTATTTAAGCAGTTTTTCAACAAATTTAGTTACTAGTTTGTCTCGACTTTTATACATCTTTTATATCTGATTATTCAGTTCTGATACTCTACAAGTTTTAATGTTCGTTTGTCTTACCGTTTCAGAGCTTCGCTTTTAGGGATGTTGTCATCCTTGTGGTATTATAACACTGCTATAAATATTCTATTATCTCAGGATAAAGATTTAATGAGGAAGATTATAATGCCCAAAAATGTTTTTGCTTGAATTATTAGATTGAATCATTCAAAATATAAACAAAAATCGTTGTTTGTTAAAAATTCTTTTTTAATTTGGTGGATTATTGTATCTGATTTGCCATCTAGGGTGATAGATCTATTTTAACAATATATATTATTTACCCATCGATAAAGGGATAGAACAATGGATGATAACAATAATTCTGACCTTTTCTCCCTTTCTTTTTAATTGATTCAGTATTTTTCTTTTCTTTCATTTTTTTATCAATGTTTTAGTCACCTGATTTGTGGAGTTACTTGAAGACAAAAATATTGAAGGCAGCGCCATCTTGGAGGAATCTTTACGGGGCTTTGGCTCTCCGCTTGGGTGTGTGGACACAGGGTTAAGTTCATTCCCTTGTGGCTGGTCATTGTCAGAGGGAAGGTCAGAGTCTTCGGTTCGAATATCTGCAAATAAATTTCTTTTTGTCTTATGTACTAGGAATTACAAATTCATAAATAAACAAGGGTGTCAGTTAAAATGAAAAAAAAAACTAGAGCCAACGCCCTTTAGAGGCCTCTAGGTCCAGTTGAAGGAGGGGAGTGGGCGAACAATCACTTTTATTATTTTATATAAACTTTAGGGGTGGGGGAATTTTTTCTAGAGGCGATTTATCTTTGTAGGGTAGTGATACTCTTCCCCAGGAGCTATGAAAGTTTACTTTAAAGGAGAACCATATCAGTTCAGCGTATTAGCGAAGTCCTTGTCTGACAGACACCCAGACATCATGTAAAAGGATTATCCAGCAATACTATATAAATTACAAAGTTTATAAAATCTTTCAAACCAACCTGTTAAAAATGTTGGATTGTCCCGGCAAATTTCATTTAATTCTTCATCTGTTGTATCAACTAAAAATAGATTATTTAATTATTGGATCGTAGAATTTTTTATACATGCATCTGAAATAATAACTGAGATAATCCCGTGTCCCCCATTGACAATCAGAATAACCTCTAAAATCATAACCAGAAGCTTTAATACTAAAAAAGAGAAAAATGTTATGGGTGATATTTAATATTAGATATTTGATAACTAAAAAGTAGATACTAGAAAATATAATTTACCTCGAAAATATCTTAATATGATTTCTTATTACGTTTTAGTAAGAAACATTTTTATGAAAAAATAGCAAAACTGCAAATAGGGCTCGTCCATACGTCAGTACGACGGTAACAGAACGATAGAGAAAGAAATTAACTACAAAGTACTTGTATGTGTATTTATAAATCCAATATCAAATAAAACGATTAATTGGCAATGCTTGCCAAAATAAATGGGGTATTCCTATCCAGTTTTTTATTTAGGAATGAATATTTTTTGCCCGAGGGAATAAATGATGGAGCTCACAGTGCAGAACTGAGATTCTGTTCACCGGTTGCCATGCTCGGGGAAAAAAATGACTACCTCGGGGATAAAAATGACACCAGGAAAAAAATGATACCTCAGGGGAAAAAATGACTACCTCGGGAAAATAAATGAATATTAACATCCACTATTAAGGGGTCGTTTATGTGAGAATGATTTTTTCATATTTTTTCTGTTTAATATGGTATTGTCCTTTAGTAGTAAAAACGTTTTTGTTATTGCTGCGCTACTACTGAACATTGTATTTGTTACTTAAAAAAATTTATTTTTAAGTAAATCATATCAATATAAAATTCTATTTTGATGTATTTCAAGAATTTCTCATAAAAAGAAGATTAAAAATGTACAAAAAAAATGACCAAAAAAAGAAAGAATAATTTGAAATATACGTTAAACCTCAATTTTTTTATTTTGAAAAGAAAAAAATTAAGAAAGTAAGAAGTATTTTTTTCAAGAGTTAGCAAGATCTTTCAAGTTTCGAGACAGACAGAGAGATAGTCAAACAAACATCTTGTTACTTTTCTACATTCCTTTAAAAATATAAAGGTGGGAGGTATTTCTTTAAGAAATCATATTTATAATTTTTATTTTATCAATTTAGGTCAGGTAACGCAAAATGCTGGTATTAATGTCGACGTAAAGAAAAGAGCAATCCCCAAACTGTTCTACAACAATTCTTTTTGATGACATGATCGAACAAAATAACTTTTCTGGTAAAATTAACGCTACGCTACTAATTATAGATAAAAATATTCATGACCTGATTTTCTAAGATTTTCATCTGTTGTCTCCATGGAGTTGAAAGACTGTAAACATCTAGATAGATATACTTATATAAAAGTAACAGGACATGTGTCCGTCTGTTTGTACCAAGAGGACATCGCTAACCGTTAAACCGATATAATTATCTTTGATAGTGAAGCTTCTCAAAGGTCATGGGAAGGTTTATAACTATTTAGGGGGAGGGTACCACCACCTTTTCAAGAGAAATCATATCTAGAAAAAAATCCCCTCCCCCTCCCAATTTTTTTTCTTTTTCTTTTTAAAACTAAAATTAAAAAACCCTTTACTCAAGAGCCCCTAGTTGCCTCCTAAAATTGAAAATGGGAGTTTCGACTTCCCCCTAACCTTTACTCAAAAGCCCCTAGATGCCTCATAAAATTTAAATGGGAGAGTCGACTTCCCCCCACCCCCTTACTTAAGATCCCCTAGATGCCTATAGGGGCATATTCGCTAGTATATATCTAATTAACCAATTGATTTAATACTTGTTTCAGAATTTCTTTAATATTATAATATAATATCAGAAGGTAAATATGTCACTGAATTTGAAAGATAGAATCGTCCTATTGATTTAATAATTGACCTGGTAACTCCTATGATGATTAGTTATAGAGTTGCATCAAACTGAAGTAAGTGAAGTAGATAGAATAGGAAAAAATCTCATAGAAAAATTTATCAGAATTCTGGTCCCTTGTCCTAACTAACACTTTATACATTTTACAATAAGTTTTAGTTTCTTTAACATCAAAAACGTTGCAACTCTTTAATTATTAATTTTTTAAGTTTAATTTTATTGATGTTATCATCCTTGTTATAAAAATTCTATAAGATGTAAAATGAAACTTTCTGATTTTTTTGAGTTATTTAAGCAATTTATCAATTTACTTTTCTTTCTTTGAAGATAAAATAATTATATTTCTCGTATTCATTCGAATCCGGTGGATAGGAACCGGTTCTCATCCATACGAAAAAACTATGTCTAGCATCGTATTATAAACGGCTTTCTAACAGTAAGTAACAAGCCCTTTTCACTCCACAGGGGGGAGCATAGGCCGCTGACAATTCGTCAGTGTTTCTGTAACAATGTGGCTTATGGATATGGGATAGAGTTGTCAGCCCTAAGCCCTATGATTGCGGTGTAAAGCGTCCATTTGCCATCAGACAACCAACCCTTTGATTGCACGACCTTTGTCTGAGAAGTCCTAACTGTGCATGGTAGTGAGTTGCGCCTGTTTTGGGCCAAGGCATTCCCACTACTCCAACTATTTATGTCGCGCACCTGATATAGCAGCAGTAGGAACCATTTTTAACGTCTTTAGTTATGACGCGGTGTCGGCCCGAGATTCGAACCTATCACCTTCCCGACGACGAGAGGATGCGCTACGTGTTGAGCCACGGTCGCGGGTTATAAACGGCTTTCTACGAATATAAAAATGTACAATCATAAGATTAAAACCAGTTTTTTAGCCCGTGCCTACGGCACCTCGGGGCTAGTTTTAATCTTATAATTGTACATTCTATATCCGTGGAAAGCTGTTTATAATACGATGCGAGAAATAACTTTTATTGTTTTTCCGTGTAATTTTCTTATTTAATACAATGATTTCATCTCAAAGGAAAGCTTTTCTAAATTAAGGTTATATCTGTTTGTCCTTCAAGATATCCCTAATATTAAAACATTAAATTCTATAAAGCTATAAAGTTCCCATCAGTCAAACATATTTTATTATAATTCCTGTGACAAAAAGGTAAAATTACCAATGCCACAAGAGCATAAAGCATAATTTAAGTGATAATTATCCTATAACTTTTTTACATTGGCGAATAGGCAACATCTTTGCACATTTATTGAATTGTAAAAAAAGCTTTACCTTATTCTGCGAATAGAAAAAGTAATATCACCACCCTCCACTTTAAATCTCCATGCTAGGATACCTCGTTTCCTTTATTTAATGAATATAATTAATAAAAAATAAAACTTATTCGAAGAATAAGGTGGCTAGGACATGTGCTCAGAATAAATCAGAATAGAATTACAATGAATTGCTGAAGGTGGGAGCCTCCTGGTAAACGGAGACAGGGGCGGCCAAAAAGGACCTAGAGGCGAAGAGGACCTAAATTAGCTAGGGTGATCATGAGGAGAGGCTGAGAATCATGCTTAGGGCAGGATGTTTTGTAGGAAAAGATTAGCCTCATTCTCTGGACTGCATGCCAAATAGAGAGAAGCGTCTAATAATTATCATTTAATATCAAAACCAGAAGAAAAATTACTTTCGTATATTCTTAAGAATGTTGTTTGAGCCAAAACGAATCTTTTAAAAACCATGAATCATCCATTTTAACTATCATAATTTGACTGTGTAACCATTTACCTGACAACAACTTGTACAGAATAGGAACCATTGGAAGGAATTTTCTGGCCGTAAATAGAGTGTTGACCTACACAAAGTATGGATCATGGTTAGCAAGCGAAGTAGCGGGTTTCATCGTATTTTCACAGTAGCGTTGATAGGTTAATTTAGGTTAGGTAAATGTTAATGAATACCCCGCAGTGGCTAGAAATAGGAGAATAGTTACTGTAAAAATACTGTGAAAATACTACTTCGTTTTCTTTCCATGATCCCAAAGTACTTCATTTTTATTATTGTAATCCGTCAATTTATCTATCTATCTATCTATCCATTCATCTATCTGTCAATCTATTATTCAATCCACCTAAATGTCTAAATATATGTATATATATTAGGGTGGGTTCATATCGGAATTAGACAAAGCGGGGATATGCAACAGATAAAATTAACCTTAAAAACATTTCTGACCGAAAAAGAATTTTAAAAAATTGAGTTTATAATTCACTACTTATTAGTATGCAAAGACGACATTCAAAAAAACTTTTGAATCAGAACTATGGCTTCATAGTGCTCCCTGGAAAGACCTTGAGGAGCTGAATCAGGAACTTTTGTCCGTTTCAAAATATCTTGTTCCTAGCCTTAAAAATCACTAAAAAACCAAAAAAAATTAAGGTTTATTGAGAATTGTCCAATTTGTAGAGGTTTTTTAGATTTTCTCAGGCTAGGAACGAGATTTTTTGAAACGGACAAAAGTTCCTGACTCAGCCTCTCAAGGCAGTTCCAGGGAGCACCATGAAGCCATAGTTCTGATTCAATAAATTTTTGACTCCCATTTACAAATAGCTATACAATTGACTTAGGATAAATTTTAAATCACCCAGAGGTGTATTATATCTATATAAATTGCAGATCCCCGCTTTGGCCTCAGAAAAAAAATGTCCAAAATCGACCCACCCTAATATATATATATCAATCCATCTATTTGATCTATTTGTCTATCTTTCCAATTATCTATTTCTAAATTTTTATGTTGTTTTATAGTAAACAGTTATCTTACCCCTAGACTTTTACCCCTTCGTATTTTCCTTATTGATCTATCTATCTACCCTTGCCTATAATATACGTATATCTATATATTTATAAATAAGTCAATGAAAGATACCATGTATATCTTGATTTTTTCTGATGGTTTTATAGTATACAGGTATCTCTCCCCCCAGACAGACGCCCCCAGCCTCGGGGCAAATATTTGCCTCATCCTCATCCTTGATTAGAAAATAATTATTCATCGCATAGTATTAAAGACAGCTTTTCATTGATATTAAAATGAAAAATTATAATATTAAAACCAGATTTATTTTTTCAAAAATCGACCCATTTAAAATTGTTTTTTTTTAACATTTTGGTTAGATCAAAATTACTTTTAACAAACAAAATTTCTTATTTTTAATTTTTGATAAACAATACATTTCGTCACAATGCTGATAATTCTTGAATGGCAAATAAGTTGAAGATAAAATGTAAATACTTACCACGTGACAAGATTGAGTCAGCTTTTTTGTACCTCCCCACATCACTGGAAGATTTTCTCCTGGTAATACTTCCAACAAAGTCTAAACAAAGTCACAAAAACTTAATAAAGAAGAACAAATCTTTGTTTGTACCTTCCTACACCGCTAGAAGATTTTCTCTCTGTAATACATATAACAAAGTCTAAACAAAGAAAAAGAGTTATCACAGAAGAACGAAGCTTTGTACCTCCCAACACCAGTGTAATATTTTTTCCTAGTAATACCTCTAACAAAGTAAAAAAAAAGAAATATCAGAGAACAACAAAGCTTTGTTCCTCCCCACATTACTGGAAGATTTTCTCCTAGTATTACTACTAACAGAGTCTAAACAAAGAAACAAAGAGCTATTACAGAAGAACAAAGCTTTGTACCTCCCCAAACCACTGGATGATTTTCTCCTGGTAATACTTCTAACAAACAGTTATCAAAGATCAACAAAACTTTGTTTCTCCCAACATTAATAGAAGATTTTCTTCTGGTAATGCTACTAACAGAGTCTAAACTAAGAAACAAAGAGTTATCACGGAACAACAAAGCTTTCTTCCTTCCCAAACCACTGGAAGATTTTCTTCTGGTAATAGTTCTAACAAAGTCTAAACAAAGAAACAAAGCTACGACTTGGTAAATTAGATTCTATCTACATTACAAAAAAATGCTTACCTCTTTCCAGCCCGTAGCTCCAAAAACTTGGATTTTCTGAAGGGTTCTTTGGTTTACTGTTTTCTAAAACAAAGAAAAACATTTTATGTGTTTTAATTTTCATGTTAAATTTGTTTCATACAACTCTACTTCTGAAGACATTATTCAAAATAAAAATTAGAGCTGCCTACTTTAGTGTAATACTTTACATTCTATACATCGCTACTTATGTCTAAATCAACTCTGTACATTTCCATTTCCTACTTCGACCAGACTTGCTCACCATCCTCTAGCTTAGAACAAGTAAGCGGCGAGCAAATTTAAGTAAACAATCCATAGCGACGTGAAACAATGTAAAGCGGTGTCGTTGTTATTATCACTGTTGTTATTTTTCACTGTTTTTTTTTATGTTTTTTTTTCTCAATATTTTTCGATTTAGATTGATGTAGTAGTAAATAAAATGGAAATGTCAGTTAGAAATTATGAAGATAAATTTTTAATTTATTTCTAGAATTTGTGTAACACGTATAGTCCCTAGTTTAAAGGGTGAATATAGGTTCGATATGATATGAGCTTATATCAAAGGTGCAATTCCATAGATTATAAATAACTTAAAAATATTGACATATTCAATTGTATAAGTCTGTTTATAGCTTAAAACCCGTCAATCTCGAAGAAAATATTTTGTAATTAGTGTGGTTCCCTAAGAACTCAAACACCCTAGCATCACACAAGGCTTCGTGGCAAGGTTGAATTAAAAAGCTTTCGTTAAATGATAGTCGTAATAACGTGGAAACCAATTAATCAGGGGTAAATATACCCTCCTTCTACCTTCATAAAGTAAATTATTTAAAAGTTAAAAAAAACATCAAATAATGTAAAAAGTAAAAAAAATAATCGATAAAATTTTCTTGGAGGAAGAATGATTTCAAATCCCTGTTTTTTTGTGGCCGTGTGTGTGTGTGTTGAAAATGCGTACACAAGGGTTGTTTATATCATCATGAATTAATCAAAGATCTCTGTACAGAAAATAAACTTTAAGGCGTATTATTTACCCTGTCCATACTCCTGACGCCCTTCTACGCAAATTATTTTTATGCTTTTTAAAAAATTAAATAAACTAGTATATAATCTAAAATAATAAACATTTAAATTATCTTTTAAGGTGCGTGCCAATGTAATAGTCAATCAAACTTAAGCAAAATAGTAAAAAAAAAGTCTTGTAAAGGGCTAAAATAAATGATTTTGTCGGCAATCTCATTTATTATATGTTCAATTGAAACAGAAAATTGCAAAATCTACTTAAGGATTTTTTTGAATTTTTAAATTTGGCATAGATATTCTAAAAGTATGTAATGGCACCTTTGATATAAGCTCATATCATATCGAACCTATATTCGCCCTTTAATAAAAAAAATATTTAATTGTTATTATTTTAATAACATTATTTACCGATTCATCTTTTTTAATCTATCAAATTCATTCAATTCATTGCAAACAAACGCAAATTGAATGTGAATTTTTCTGTTACCCACAGGAACTTAATTTAGGGCGTATAATTAATTTAAAGTCCATTGCCTTATCCCTTATTATCCCTGAATTTTCTCTAATCTAAAAAAAGCTCAGGGAGAGAGGGGATATTGACGATTAAATTTATCTAAAACCCTATTTTAAACAATTATAAGTCTCCAAAATTAGATTTTACCCAATTAAAAAGGGAGTGGGGACAAAACACCTAATTTAAAAATACCTAATTTAAAAATGCCTAATTTTTTAAATGTCTAATGTGACAAAACACCTAAATTATAAATACCTAATTTAAAAATGTCTAATTTAAAAATACGTAATTTTAAAAATGCCTAATGTGACAAAACACCTAATTTAAAAAATGCCTAATTTTATAAACACCTAACTATAAATACCTAAGTTTAAAAATACCTAATTTTAAAATACCTAATTTAAAAAAACCTAATTTTAAGCATATCTTAAAACTGTTGTTGAACATATTAAACCGGCAGCTACGCCCCTAGAGTTCTCTAGGAGCGATTGCAGTGCGGAGGGGAATTCAATAAGTGTGTGGGGGGGGGGGGGGTAAGGGGGTTACAAACCCCCTCCAAAATTTCAAAATATACTTTGAAATAGAAAACTGGACGGACATACGGACGGACCGACCCTTATTATAGAGGAGCTTTATTTTAAAAATAAAATTTTATGATTAGTTTGTGGCATCTCACATGACTCATGAGAAATAAATTAATTAGTAAAATCAAAGGTTGGAGGACAAAGAAAATGAATTTTTATTGGTTTTTTCCCTAACCTAAGTAGCCGCAGCGTCGCTTTTTTGGGGGGTGATAGTTGACCTGACCATCCCCCATTTTAGTTCTAGTTTTATAAAGAAATATTAAAGAGATATAAAAAACGGGGAAGGGGGGGGATTTTTTGAAAGGGCAATTTCTCATTGGAAGGTGTTGGTAACCTCTTCAAAAGCGTTTTAAACCATGAACTACGGAAAGCTTCATTGTAAAGATGAACCATATTGGTTCAATGACTAGCGAGATCCTTCAGTCAATTGGATTAATGTTATCAAAATTTTAAGTATTTTAATGAAAAAAATAGATATTTTAGAATTGGGCATTGTTAAATTAGGCGTTTAGATAGTTTAGAATTAGGTATTTTTAAATTAGGCGTTTTTAAAATTAGACATTTTTAAAATTAGGTATTTTTAGTTAGGCATTTTTAGTTAGGCGTTTTTGAATTAGGCATTTATAAATTAGGCATTTATAAATTAGGTGTTTTTAACTTATGTGTTTTTAACATTAGGTATTTTTAAACTTAGGTGTTTTTAGTTAGGCATTTTTAGTTAGGCATTTTTAAATTAGGTGTTTTGTCCCCACTCCTTAAAAAGTGGGATACATAAATCTATCAACCCTTATTGAATCCCAGTCACCCTGACATAACCCAGAGAGAGAGGGGACAATGGGCTGTTTATTACACTAGTCCCACAGTTTTATAATAACACTTTCATATTCGTCTAGTGAATTTTGATTGGTTAGATCATTGAGTTGAGTGTCCAAACGTTTCAACCATTAATTTTAATCTACAGAATATGTAATTTATGTATCATCATTGGGGATGTACATTAATTTATTGGTAATTGTCTTATCCCTTTAGATCCCTGGATAAAACCTGAGAGAAAATAAGACAATGTAAATTAACAACGTACATATATTAATTGCTCTTAACAAAAGTGTTCATAAAAATCAGTTAAATTTTCTCTTTATCAAATAGCTGTTTGCTTAAAATTGACAATAATGCTCCTATAACAGCTAAGAGTTTACTAGTTATACGATTAATCCAAGAAATGTTAGTTTTGTCAAGTTTGCCTATTAAAAATGGGCTATAGGCACGGAATAGCCGTTCAATTTTAATTTTTATTTCAGAATTTTTTTCCACTATGGCTTCGAAATCCGCTAGATTAGAACCGGTTCTTAGCCATGCTGGAAAACCATGTATTGCATCGTATTATATCGGGGCTTACAAAACTGGTTTTAATGTGATAATATTACATTTTAATAACCACGGAAAGCTGTCTCTAATTGTCTTAACCTCTTTTCGAGGAAGCCTTGTGTTTATCAAGATCGAAATTAATTCCTTATTCATTATCCCAAATTAAGCGCAAATGTCGTCTTTGTTTTACTTTCCTTTTCTAAAGAGACGCGGCATGGATTGTTTATGTTTGGATGCGTCCACGTTCTTTACTTTTGAATGATATGTGAGTGTGTGAAGATTTCGGAGAACAAAGTTGGGCCTATCATTGGTCTCATAGTGCGTGAACGACCCTAGTATACCAGGGGCTTTAAACCATAAGAACTTCAGGTAGAATTTGTTAATTTTGTTTAAATTGAATGGCGGATAGGACGATTATATTTAGTTTAAAAGGCTTTAGCCAGCTAAACATGAAACTTTATTATGATTAATTATTATGTTTTAGTAATTTTTTATGTGATTTTATTTTTGCATTTAACAATGATTTATTAAACCAAATAATTTTCCTTTAAAGCCAAAGTTTCCAAAGATTCTTAACCGTAGAAAAAAATGATTTTAAAAAGCAAATAAGATTACGTGGTTATAAAAACTGGAATTTTGTATTAATTGATTTTGTAATTTCAGGACTTTGAAATAGTTTGCCTCAATAAATCTATAATCAAACCTGCTGTTGAAACTTGATGGTTCCTGGTATTGGGGGTTTGTGTGTACGTCAAACAAGATCTCTAGAACTTCCCGCTAATTCGGAAGTCACACTCAACCAAAGTGTCATGGTTGAGACACTAATACGTTGCGATAAATAAGTATTACTTAACTAAATTTTGGCTGTTTTTAAGTCACCTAATTCTCTAACTACGTACAATCTTTTGTTTAATTAATTACTCTCCTCTAAGAGAAAACAAGGATAATAATATTAAAAACGCGCAAATTTACACAAATAAAGGTTCAGGGAAGTGTTAAACGGAAAGAGTTATGTATCCTTATAATAAAGTAAATGTATCTATGTGTCTGTCTGTACCAAAGTATCTCGCTAATCGCTGACCCAATATGTTTCTCATTTTAGAATAACTTCTCAAAGGTTCTGAAATGGTTTATAACCATTTCTGGGGAGGGTAAAATAAAAATTGAGTTTCCGAATTCAATCACCTTCCCCCCTTCCCCAACAAGTGCCTCTAGAGGTCTCTAGGGGGCGTTGCCGCTAGTAAAGTAAAGGGTGTGCGAAAAAAAATGCTAACATTTTTTAAATTGAAATTGCGCGGCTTGTGTTAATGAAAAATACTATGCATACCGTTAGAACCGCTAAGAAGTCTATTTTTAGGAAATATAAAAACGATTCCTGTGCTACGCATAGTTTAGGAACTACATGTTAAAATGTCCCAACTTTAAATCTTGATTTGTGAGTTGGGACATTTTACCATCTAGCTCTTAGATTATTTGTTTCTACTATTTACACAAGCCGCGCAATTTGAAATTAAAAAATGTAGGCATCTCTTTTTGCAAAATATCTTCTATAATTTTTAGTTATATTTCAAAATTTACTCGCAAGTCAAGTTTTACATCAGTTGGGACATTTTAACACGTAGCTCCGTAACTATACGTAGCAGAGGAATCGTTTTTATATTTCCATAAAGTAGACTTCTTAGCGGTTCTAACGGTATGCGTAACATTTTTCGACTATTGACACAAGCCGCGCAATTTAAATTTTAAAAATGTTTGCATTTTTTTGCACACCCTTTATATTGTAGAGAAAAAGATAGGAGGGGGAGAAATAGGAGAAAAGCTTCTGTTTAAATACGACGAAACCAGCTACTTCGTTTTCTTTCCATGATCCATTTTCCGATGTATTTATTATACCTGAATAATAGCAAAGACCATTTGAAAAATCTTGGATGTGTTAATAACATATGCAGCTTTTAGGGTTTCCGGGTAATTACCTAAATATATTCAATAGTAAGATTAATAGATTTAATTTTGCACTATTTGCTTGGGTTGTATTAACAAGAAAATATCCTAAAACCATTGTAAAGCCGTTAGAGAATAGCAGACCCAATCGTATCTAAAGATTATACATACAACTAGTCTTAAAGACAGTCATCGTAATAACCTGTGTTATACTAGCGCCTACCTATGCCCCTAGAAGCTTCTAGGGACACATTTATTGCCGTTTCCTCATTTTCAAAATAGTTTTTAAAAGATTTTTTTGTTTGGAGGGGGGGGGGGCATCTTTTTTATGAGGCGAAAGATGCCCTCATACAATATAGTTTAAAACCTTCCCTGGATCTATAATAAGCTTTGCTGTAAAGGAGAACCATAATGGTTCCGTGGAAAGCGAGATCCAAAAAAAGCGATAGATTGATAGATTGATTTTGTTTACGGATAAATATCTAAGTACAGAAAAATATTCATAATTATTGACTTTAGTTCTCATACAATACAACCACGACTCAAAATAATTCATAGAGGAGGATTTTCTAGTCTGTCAGTTAAGATAGACGTCTGAAGTTTATTTGTCGTGATACCCCTGACATAGGCTCTATAATTTACTATGTCCGTCTGTCTTTATCGCATGGGAGGATATTGGCTGCTATTTAAGAAAGGATTTTCGTGAAGATTTCTCTTAGCACGGAGCATATATTTTACAAAATAATTGTGTCTTTTCATTAGTATTTTTATATTCATTTAATTGCCATTTGTTTAAACTTTGAAACTTTGCTAATTTTGCTATATATAAATACATAAAAATCTAGGAATACTTATTAATGTAGCATATACGTATATTAAGAGGATTATTTTATCATAACTTTGGAAAAACAACATTATAATATTGCGATAATATTTTCAGATACAAAACTTTTCTCGTATTCATTCGAATCCGGTGGATAGAAACCGGTTCTCATCCATACGAAAAAACTATGTCTAGCATCGTATTATATCCAGCTTTCTACGAATATAAAAATGTACAATCATAAGATTAAAAACAGTTTTTTTAGCCCGTGCCTACGGCACCTCGGGGCTAAAAAAACTCGTTTTAATCTTATAATTGTACATTCTATATCCGCGGAAAGCCGTTTATAATACGATGCGAGAAATAACTATTCTATAATTCATTACAATAAAACAAAATTTAAATGTTATCATGTTATTTATGGTTATGTTAATAAAGATGCTACTCTTGCTAAACATGTTAAAAAGAATGAATTAACGTACGGTCTTTCTTGTAACGATTATTCTAAATTGACCCAACTGTTATAGGAATTATTAAGTAATGTTTGAAATCAATAGGAAAATTCTATCGTATATAAATTAACAAGAGCTTATTATGGAAAAGCTTTGTTTTTATAATGATAAATATACTTACTTTCGTAGATAGATATAAGGCTTTGAACCACTTCTAAGGTTTGGCTGTAGAGTGCGTCAGATAATGAAAAATCCTAATTCAGAAAATTAGCCTAACTTTTAAAATTGTTATTAACAAAGTAATCGGTAGAGTGCATGTAAGGAATTAGTCTAATAAAGGAACTGCTTATTTATAGTTTCTTTATTTATTGGCAGAAGGTCCTCAAATATTACTGAATTTATTATCATGAAAAAACCTAGCTTAAAATTATGATTTATCTGTAGTAAGAGTACCCTATGAAATCTAGCCCTAAAGTACCTAAATATATAATAAGCTTCCCTTTAATTTAGAAAGATCTTGGACAAAATAGCCTCACAACATTCACTTATGGAAAATAGCCTCAACTTTTTATAATGATCATTATCCTCAGCGTTCGGCCCCCTGGCTTGCCTAGCCGTGGGCACTCGGGCCCCTAGACATATAACCAAACCTAACCTTAAAATATCTTTTTTTTAATTAAAAATTGTAAAAAAAATTTCAAAACTTTTTGTAAAATCCACGAAATGCACCCATGTATTTAGGCAAATTTTCCTGCATATCAAAAATGAAAATATGTTGGTAAACAGGTTGGCCTCGGGTCTCCTCGGATTCTCTCATTAGTCTCAATGAGGTCTCTAGGATCCTAGATAGATAAATAGATAGATAGATAGATAGATAGATAGATAGATAGATAGATGGATGGATGGATGGATGGATGGATGGATGGATGGATGGATGGATGGATGGATGGATGGATGGATGGATGGATGGATGGATGGATGGATGGATGGATGGATGGATGGATGGATGGATGGATGGATGGATGGATGGATGGATGGATGGATGGATGGATAGAACAATGATTCTAAGATTAATTCTTTCATACAAAAAATAGATAGATAGACAGATAGATAGATAGCTAGTTAGTTAGATAGATAGATAAATATATTTGAAACTGCAATTAAATTGAACAGAATTGAATGTAATTAATTATGTTTTCCCTGTTGTAATACATTTTCTTTCAAACTCAAATTACGAGTTAATTCGATTTTGTAGTACATTTTTTTATTCATACTTTATTCCATTGTAAATTTCACTTGATAATTACTTTATATTTTCTTGACAAATTATAGGTCATTGCAGGATAAATTAGCTTCCCAAAATCTTAATCTATGTAGAAGCACTAATCAACGCAGCATTTTCAGTTCTGCAATTGTTGGCAACAGCTGCAAAACTCCACAGCTTTGAGAAATATCAGCGAATTAAAGAAAGAATCAGCCATTATAAGCCACAGCTGTCTAGTCTACTAACAGCGGCAGCCACATCAAGCCTAAATAGCCCTAAAAAGCAACCGCTTTTAGCCAACCTATTCATGGATCTAAAGGGATAAGACAATTGCCGATGAATTGATGTGCATCCCCAATGTTGATACACAAAATTACTCCTTCTGTAGATTACAGTTGGTGGTTGAAACGTATAGACTATGGACACTCAATTTAATAAACCGTCCAATCAAAATTTATTAAAGTCCCCAAAGTTGTTAAGTCAACGAATATAGAAGAGTTATTATAAAACTTTGGGGACTTGTGTAATAAATAGCTTAATGTCACAACCACAAAATTTAATTCAGCCGTAGCCTGATTTTAGGTTAAATATTTGTACTTACTTGAGCGTAAAATCTATAAAGTCCAATTTCGTAGCAGCTCCAAGCAATCCTGAAAAATAATTTGTTTACAGAAAGCAATTTAACTAAAAGATGTTTATTAGCTACTGGTTGCCACCTAGCAAATACTTTTAACATCCAACTAAACTCAAGACTGAAGAGGGTGCAATGTCCACCGAAATATATTTCAATAAATAGCTGGGAAGTATCAAAGACTTTTTCACTCAGTGAATTTATCAAAAGATATTTGGTTCGTTCGGTCCTACCCTACTTAAAACAAAATATCTGATTGAAAACTATTTTTGTTGTTTTTAAGTATTTTTTTCGTATTCATTCGAATCCGGTGGATAGGAACCGGTTCTCATCCATACGAAAAAACTATGTCTAGCTTCGTATTATAGCCAGCTTTCTACGAATATAAAAATGTACAATCATAAGATTAAAACTAGTTCTTTTAGCCCGTGCCTTCGGCATCTCGGGGCTAAAAAAAACTAGTTTTAATCTTATAATTGTACATTCTATATCCGCGGAAAGCCGTTTATAATACGATACGAGAAATAACTATTCCAGTATAGCTTCGAAACCGATTAATATCCGCTGGAATATAACCGGTTCTAAGCCATACTGAAAATCATGTATTGTATCGTTATACATACAGTTTCTACGTATATAAAAATGTACAATCATAATATTATAACCAATTTTTGTTAGCCCGTGCCTTCGGCATCTCGGGGCCAACAAAACTGGTTTTATACTTATAATTGTACATATTTATATCCGAAGAAAGCTGTTTACAATACAATGCGATAAATAACTATTCTTTTCCTACCTTTCATATCAGCTCTACCCAAAGGAATCATCCAAACTGGACACCCAGATTTGTCGTAACCGATAAATCCACCAGGATAAAATTTTCTTAAACAATTGAAATTTAGAAATTAATCAATAAATAATTTGTAGAAAAACTTTTTTTTGTAGTAACCCTCTCCATCCACCCCCTACTACAAGATAATGGGGAGGACAGTCAGCCCTATTTTTTCTGTCCCCTCAAGACTTACACTTCTTAAACGTGGTCAGGTAAAGAATTTAATAACAAATAATTCAGATTTCTAACTTTTTTTTGTGTATACACACAGACAGAAAGAAAATCAGGGAAACTTTGATTATTAAAATAAAAATGTTAATTCTAGTCCATACCTTAAAACTTCTGGAGGCCTCCAGTTGACAAGATATTGAGCTCCTTTTACAAGACACCATTCCTTAAAAATTTGATTATTTGTTAATTGCATAATAACATATTTCGTTTTATACAGTATTAGAGACAATACGTGGTTGATTGTAGCTGCCGTTTTTTGAAAAGCCGCGTAACAGTGGCTCGAGTAGCTGCGACCGATGTTAACATATGTTGACGTTGAGGTGGCTTTTGAAAGCTTATGGTGTCGCAGCTAAATGTGACTGCGGCTGATACCGCCGAGCTTTGTTCAAAATCATGAAAATAAAAATATGACAGTTTTTAAAAAATTTGTTATGGAATATTTTAATCTAAAATTAATCTTCTAATCTACAAATTCATTTAATTTAATTATGTTTTTAAACATTTGTGTATATATATATTTGGAAGCTTATGAAATTATCATTTTCTCAACATTCATTTTAGAATTGATTTGATTAGAGAAAAGAGAGAAAATTTTGTAATAATTTATAAAAATTAATTTGAATTCTTTTAATTTTATTATTATCAGTCATTTAATGCAAAAGTAAAAACGCGCGTGATTTTTGTCCATCATTTGTTTTTTGTAAGATTCGTAAAAACCAATAATTTTCTAAGTCAGGATTAACATTGCCTTCTCCCTACCCTATGTATGTATTTCTAATCCAGAGAGAGGGGAAAATTTGCTGCTCATTACACTAGTCCCCAAAGTTTTATAATAACGTTTTCTTATTAGTTGGCTGAACAACTTTTACTAAATTATGATTGGTTGGTTTATTAAGTTGAGTGTTCAAGCGTTTTAACCACTAATTTTAATCTACAGAAGGGGTAATTGTATATGTCATCATTGGGGATTTACATAAATTTGTTGGTCATTGTCTTATACCTTTAGATTCCTGATTTCTAATTCATGTTCTATTTATTTATAGATCTGATAGAATTTATCAATCAATAAATAATGGGAAAAATATATTGTTGACAAGAATGGGCTTTACGCATTGCAGCGAAATTAAAATAGAATATTTACTTATGAAATTATTTAGAGAAAAAGATCATGAAACATTTACGTTATTTTCAGCTGTTGTTGGGGGGAAACACAAAATAGAATTGGCGGCCTTTATTTCCGCCCCCCCCCACAAAAAAAAAAATATTATTTTAGATTTATTTAAATTGTTGGCTGTACCTTATTCCTAGATTTTAAGCTTTCAACAAAAAATTCTGTTAATCTAAATGAATTATTGTTCCAAAATTTCTTGAGAAATTACCCCAATCGTTTTAAAAATTCAGTTATTTTGTTAGAACCCATAAAAAAATGTTAGTTATGTAGAAATAATTCTTTGAATCTACTGAAAAAAAAACCAATTATATTCTATCAATAGGACAGAAAAGAATAACCCTATATTAAAGTACCAGGATGTGTGTGTCTCCAACCTGCAAAGAGAAATCAGCCCCTGGATAAAATGACCTCCCCCCCCCCTAATTGTTTTAAATTTTTTTTTTTCAATCTGAAGTAAAAAATAGATATCGAATTCAACTCACCCCGCTTCAAGTCCCCCTAGATGCCTCTAGGGGCGTAGCCGCTAGTATTACATAATTATACAATATAAACTGTAAAACTTAGATAAATTGCAGAATTAGGAAGTTAGGTAAGCAGTTAATTAAATTTTGAAACAAAGCTTGTTAGGTAATTTTGTGTTTAATGATATACAATTTATGCACTAATAACACAAACACTTTACTTAAATAACAACGTAATAGAAAAAATACTTTACCATTAGAAGTTACCAATATTTTGTCAACTTTTTCATGAAAAAAAGTAACATTTAATTTTAAAGAAAATAACAGTAAACTGTAATTCAGAAATCTTTTTTTAACAAATTATATAAATTAGATAGATTATAACATAAACATGTAAAATGAAATTCATAGTAATTAATTAGATGCTAAAAATTTTTAATTTTGCAAATGTGGTTTATTTATCAAAAATAAGATATTTATTAAAAAGACAATTTGTTCAGATTATTTTATTACATAAATTCAGTAAAGTACCTTAATTCTTTTATAAGGGGGAGGTAATTTTCTAGTAAATTCCGTAAAGGTGTGTAAAGGTGTGTGTGTTATAAGGCCTAAAAATAGTAGTAGAACGATAAGGTGCTCCCTATTGTTCTATTCAATAGGGAATACAAATATATAGAGCACCTTATCGTTCTACTACTATTTTTAGGCCTTATAACACACACACCTTTACGGAATTTACTAGAAAATGACCTCCCCCTTTGTAAAAAAAAATTGTAGATATACAAGGATTACAACATCATTAAGTAGCGTATTGAGAAAAAATTGAGAAAACACATTTTCAATACAGAATTTTTATGCATTCTCTAGCAAAGCAACGTTCTCAGTTAATTTTACCTCCGAAATCCTCAAAAAATGTTCTACTTATGAAATCATCATCATTGCCTTTTAGTTCTCGGCAGAACGTAGGCCATGCACAATGGTTCTCCAATCTTCCTTTTTCTGGGCACGTTTTGAGGCATTGCTGAAAGATGGAATTTTCTTTTCTTTCAGTTCACTTAAGAGTTCCCTCCTCCAGGTTGTTTTTGGTCTACCTGGTTTCCTCTTTCCTACGTGGGGGTTCCAAGTCAAGGCTTGATTGGTTATATCATCATGCCCTTTCCTTAGAGTGTGCCCCAGCCATCTCCATTTTCTCTGTTTTATTGTCAGTATAATGTCTGACATATCACTGCGCTCTAGAAGCTCAGCATTTGTGATCTTATTAGGCCAAAAGATCTTGTGGATTCTCCTTAGACATTTATTGACATATGTCTGTAGCTTGGAGACCACTGCTGTGTTTAGGAACCAAGTTTCAGCCCCATACAGCAAAACAGAGAGAACATTTGACTTGAACAGTCTTAACTTGGTCTTTATGGAGATGTTGTTGGAATTCCAAATTTTGTTCAGGCTGGCAAAGGCTGTCCTAGATTTGTTAATTCTAGCTTTAACATCTGTTAGAGTGCCTCCAGCTTCATCGATTTTACTTCCAAGATACTCAAAACAATCTACATCCTCAAGAATTTGGTCTCCAATAGTAATTGGTTCTTGGGAATTTGCATTTAATCTGAGTATTTTGGTTTTAGGAACATTTATTTCTAGTCCAATTTTCTTGGAGGTTTCAGCTATCCTGTTAGTCCTTCTTTGCATTTGACTTCTATTGCTTGTTAACAAAGCGATATCATCAGCAAAGTCCAGATCTCCTAAATATTTGGGATTGCCAAATAGCTCCCAGCGAATGCCATCATTACTTTCACAGTTCTTCATGATCCAGTCAATGGCAAGGAGGAAAAGGAAGGGAGAAAGAAGGCATCCTTGTCTGACGCCTGTTACAATCTCAAAAAAGGTTGATAGTTTACCTTTATACATTACATTTCCACCTCCTTTATGATAGATAGCTTTAATGATATTGATTATCTTTTCTGGAATGCCATAGTGTCGGCAGATTTTCCAGAGAGATCTTCTGTCTAAAGAATCGAATGCTTTTTTGTAGTCAATGAAGTTTACAAAAAGCTCAGAGTTCCATTCCTTGGATTGCTCTATGATGATTCTTAGAGAGGTTATCTGATCAATAGTGGAACGGTTTGGTCTAAATCCAGCCTGATTAGGTCTTAGCTTTTCATTAACCTTCTTCTTTATTCTATTAAGAAGAATCTTACTAAGGATACGGCCAGGTACTGAAAGGAGCATTATCCCTCTGTAGTTTCCACATTGGGTCAAGTCTCCTTTTTTGGCTAGTATTGAGATATGTCCGTTCTTCCAGTCCTCTGGGCATAACTCATCATTCCATATCTTTGTGATCAGAGGTAGGAATGCCTCAGCAGATGTATCTAGGTCTGCTTTTATGACCTCAGCTGGTATGTTATCAGGTCCAGCGGCCTTGTTATTTTTCAAACTTTTAATGGCCTCCTTGATTTCCAATAGATTTGGCGCTCGACAGTCAATGTCAAGTGCATCTGAGGATGGAATCTCAGTTTCTTCCTCTGGAACTGGAAGATTCAGCAGTTCAGTGAAGTGCTCTGCCCATCTATTTAGAATATCTTCATCAGTTTTAAGGAGTGAACCATCCTTGTCTCTGATGTGTGATCCTGATTTGTGTACTTTACCTGCAATGCTCTTAGTAATCTCATAGACATCTTTCATTCTATTTTGATTAGCAGCATTTTCTGCTTGCATAGCAAGGTTTTCCAAGTGTTCTTTTTTGTCAATTCTGACACTTCTTTGGATTTCCCTGCTGAGCATCTTATACAGGTCTTTATCTTCTGGAGAGTTTCTGGAGAGTGTCTTTTGTCTTACCTCTCTTCTTTGATCCATGAGATCAATGGATCTTTGAGTGATCCACGGCTTTTGGTTAGCCTTTTTGAAACCTAATTTTTCTTGGCTAGTATCATTATAAACTTTTTTGATACCTTGCCAAATATCTTCAACTCCATCATCCTCTTGAAGAGTCAACAACTCAAATCTGTTCTTTAGAGTGAGCTTAAACTCTTGTAGCTTTTCAGAGTTTTGAAGGGTTGTTAAGTTATACTTTTTCCTGGGGTTAGGCTTTGTGTCCTGCTTTTTAAATCTAAGCCGAACTTTAGAAGATAGAAGATAATGGTCTGAATTAACATCAGGTCCTCTTTCAACCCTGACATCAAGGAGAGAACCTTTAAAACGTCTAGATATACAGATGTGATCTATCTGATTAAAGGTTCTTTGATCTGGTGATCTCCAGGTGGCAGTATGAATCTTCTTGTGTTTAAAGATGGTTCCACCAATGACAAGTTTGTTTTCAGTACAAAAACTTACAAGTCTATCACCATTGTCATTTTCCTTGCCATTACTTAAGCCTAGGCCATATCTGCCCATGACTTCTTCTAAATTCTCATTATTACTCCCCACTTGAGCATTGAAATCTCCTAGGAGTATGGTCAGGTCCTTTTCTTTATGACCATTCTTAAATACAGAGTCAAGCTGGTCATAAAATTCGTTTTTGACCTCTGTATCTGCTTGTTCTGTAGGAGCATATGCTACTATTATTCTCAGATTGATGTTTTTATCTGAGGATTTGAAGTAGGCCTCCATGATTCTTGGACCATGGGGTTGCCAACTGATCATGGCCTGCTCTGCTTGCTTGGTCAGCATAAGAGCCACCCCTTGGTTATGTCCTAGATCCTCATTCATATGGCCTGAGTAAAGTATTTTCAAGCCAGAATGATGTTTAAACTCTCCATTATTTGTCCACCTTGATTCGGTGATAGCCAGGATATCAACCTTGGCTTTAAGCATTTCTCGGCAAATGTTTTCTGTCTGGCCTGACTGAAACATTGTCCGAACATTCCAGGTGCAAATTTTTGCTGGTCTGCGGGAATTCAGAATCATCCGCCTGACTGGTCCTTTAGCGGTTTCCCAGCCAAACATCATATTGTTGTTTCCAACCTCTACTTCGTTCCCGAGCCCAAAGTTAAATTGGTCTTTACTTTGTGCAGATTGAACGTGAGCAGGTTTTTTCTAGGGAAGGATTGTTAGCCCCACCCAAACCCCCTGAACTGGGGGAAGTGACCAGAATTCAGTCTGGCATCTACCCTAGGACCTTTCCAGCACAGTAGGACTCTTCTGGTGTAGCTTCTAGGATCATTGATGCACGGTGCAGGATGGACGGCGTGCACGTAACTGGTCTCCCATCCCTAATCTACTTATGAAATAGGAAGCTTTAACATCTCTATAAATAAAATCTATAGATGGATAGAATATTATAAGATTAAAGAATTAAGTAAAGAATAAAGGCATAGTAAAATTTATGAATAACAAAAGCCTGACAATTATGTGCAATAATTTTACTTACAGCTCTCTCTTGAATTATCTTCTCTGTGTGTTCTTAGACTATATTTTTCTAAATTGTGAGATGAATGGAACATGAAATTCCAACTTACGGCTTGAAGGTGAAGTAAATCTATTCAGAGACACAGTGGACAACGTGCTGTTTATCACACTTGTCTCCAAAGTTTTATTATAACATTTTCTTGGCTTAACCACTTTGGGGACTTTAGTGAATTTAGATTGGTTAGTTCATTACGTTTAAAAAGTTCTAACGTTTCAACATCTAATTCTAATTTATAGAAGGGGTAATTTTGTGTATCATCATTGGGGATGTACATTAAAATATAGACTATTGAAAAAGCTGATCTATCTATCCATTTATTTTTAGAAATATGAGAGAAGAGTAAATAAAGTCATTCATTAATCTCTTATCTAATTAAAACTCAATATATTAATCAAAAGAGCAGAGTCAGATTTTCAGTGATTTAAATCATGTAATGTTTGTGTGTATTTCAGTTGTCTGAAGGGTGTCAAAATTTTTACATGCGCAAAACCCTGTGCATGCCACTTATAAAGTTACAATGACTATATTTTATTTTAGGGGAAAATAATTTTGTTTTCATAATAATGTAATATAAATCTGAATTAATAATTCTGAATCCTTTTTTAATTTTTGTTTTAATCAAAAAAGAGATTAAGAGAGGGTTTTGAAAGGAAAACACACTATAAAAAGATCCGGATATATAGATATAAAAAAATTAATGAAAAATATTATTCATTATAAGGGAGATATCTTATTTTTACATATAAGTTTTGTATTCACAAGTTTTGTCGAAGAATGTAGTTTATATAAAAAGGGGGGGGGGGGGGTGGATATAACATCTATAAATAGGACAACAAATAACCATGAGGTTTGTTTTGAAATTTAGTTTTTTATATGTCATGGAGTCGCGCCTGCGTATAGGCTAAGAACTTTTAGAAGTTTGTGATATGTTTTATATGTCATGGCCTGCGTATAGGCTAAGAACTTTTGGAAGTTTTTGAAGCAGTGGCGTACACAGATATTCATAAGAGGGGTGTGAAACCAGTAGGGTAGAAAGGCAGGCCTTCCCAATTTAAACTGTAAATAAGTGTTGTTGCACTTCTCTAACCCCAACTGCACGCCACTGTCTGGTAGTAAAACGTAAAACAACGAAATTATAGTTATTTATTTCAAATACGCGTAAAAAGGATAGATATTCAAATTTAATACAGAGTGTATAAAATAATATGTTTTTTTCTTTAAATACTTAATTCAAACAGTTTAAATAATTGAACAGATCAATAGAAATGCGTTGTTTTTATCTTATAGATAAAATTATAATCAATCAAAAATACCGAAATCAACAAGAAGCGCAGTATAAAAGTAATTTTGAAAAAGAATACTAATAATTCAAACAGTTTAAATATATAGATCAATAGAAATGCGTTTTTATTATCTTAATAAATTAAATTTTATCAAATCTATATAAAAAAAACACAGTATAAAACAAATTTTACTGAAATTTTATGAACACAAAACTATTTATTTTTTCCCTTTATCATCTATTAAAGATTGAGAATACATACGTAAAAACCCTATAAAGGGATAGATACAAAAGACCAACAGAAAAATCCAAATTATAAAGAAGCTAGGCTAGTAATAAACTTTACAACAAAAAAGATTTAAGATGATAATACAAAATGTTAATGTCTATTTTTGCTTCAATTTTTACACTTTTACAAGAGTGTAAAACAGTTTTGTAAGCAAAAAGTATGAATTATTCATATTTCTTGTGAAGTTACAAGGAACAATTTATTCATAGATAAAATGTTTATCTAAACTACTCTATTACTAGTGTATTATGTCTGTCCGTCCGTCGACTGTATTTGGGTAATATTGATTGGAAAAGGAAAAAGTCTACTTCATCATTCCGAAATATATTTCAAGTAAAAAAAACTCATAATCAATCGCATCTCCTGTGGAAGAAAATCAAGCAATTTTAGCTTTTTCGTTTTATCTATTATTAGTTAGGTTCAAAAAGGATATTGTAAGTCCAAGGGGGCTACTACTGCCCGCAAGGGTTAAAATAAAATAAAACCTAACCTTAGAAAGTTTGTATCCTTTCACTGCCTCCTTCAAATTAAACTAAAATATAAAATAGTTATTTATCGCATCGTATTATAGACAGCTTTCCGTGGATATAAAATGTACAATTATTACGAAAAAATTAAGACCAGTTTTTTAGCCCCGAGATGCCGATACAATATATAATTTTTCAGTATGAGTATGACTGAGAACTGGTTCTAATCCACAGGATATTCATCGGTTTCGGAGCGATGTTGGAAATATCTTACTTTTTTTAGAAGCTCAGATACTTTATAACTCTTTATGTCTGTTTGTTCTACATGACTTACTCTTCGACAGAGATATTGTCTTTATATCATTTGAAACTAGATTTACCGAGCTGCTATAAACATTTGTTTTACATACATAGTTGCGGACATAGTGAGGAAACCAAAGCGTTATAGAACACGCTTGCGTGATAAAAATAAATATATTTTAAAAATCTACAGAACGAATTTTTGAAGTCTAACCTGTGTGGATCTCAACCATCTGAGGGCAACGAAGGGATCTTCATCAGTACCAACTAACTTTAACATATCTTCCACACTGTCTCTTTCTTCTAGATAGATAGATAGATAGATAGGTAGGCAATTTGACAAACTTGAAAGAGGTAAAGAATAGCATCAACTTATTCTAAGAATAATTCTTTCAAACAATCCTAACAAGTAAGCTTTTGGTTTGTAGCGAAGAACCTTGTAACCACTGCACTGGAACAATATGATTCTCCTTTACAATTTAGCTTTTCTCAGGTCCTGTGAAGGTTTTTTACTATTTTGGGGGAGGGTACTACCACTTTCCCAAAATAAAACTACCCTAGAAAAAAAATACCTACCAAAATTTTTTTCATTTTTTCTTTTTAAAACTAAAATTGAAAATTGGCATAGGCAGAAACCAAAGCCATTCCCCCTCAAGTGCCCCAGAAGTGCTTTAGGGGCGTAGCCGGTAGTGAAAAAAGAAATAAAGAACTGGGCAATAAGAGTATTACAGATAAACATAACAATCAAACAAAATACTTAAAGAGTAGCATCACTACGCTAAATTAGATATCCACTTTTTCGACAAATATTCCTAAAATTTTAATAAGCAGAAATATAGATATAGGAGTTCATAAATAGAAAAGTTGAGAGGAGAATCTTCTCATAGACACAAACTTATTCTGAGAACATTGTTTAAAACTATTGTTACTAGAAATATAGAACAGAGAGATGTAAAAAAGTTGCGATAAGAAAAATGTAAAAAAAAGACGTTAAAATAAATAAATAAATTCCCCTGAAGTTTTTTTAACGATAAAGATTAATTGCTTTTATTAATAGTAAACTAATTTTAAATAAGACATCTAAGTAGGTGTATCCATGGAGCCGTTTACTAGATCTCACTGAAACATTGGGCTGTTTATTACACTAGTCCCTAAAGTTTATAATAACGTTTTCCAATTGTTGCAAACTTTTATTGGTTTGTTCTTTAAAATAAGTGTCTAAACGTTTCAAATACTAATTAAACCGTGTTCTTATTCGTTGGCTTAACAACTTTTGTGACTTCAGTGAATTTTATTTGGTTGCTTCATTAAGTTAAGTGTTCAAGCGTTTTAACCACTACCTTTAATCTATAGAAGGGGTAAGTTTGCGTTTCATCATTGGGAATCTACATCAATTTATTATCCTTTAGATACCTGTCCTTTTCCCAAAAAAATCCTCTTATACTAATGATGATAAGAAATTGTCATGAATATATTTAGTGTCCAATCAATTCCACATTTTGTCTTTACTGAAAATTGTCAAATAGTCGCAAAACAAAAAAACAACAGCAAGTAAATAAAAGTTTATGATATGATGCAGGGATCTAAAGGGATAAGACAATGGATGATTAATTGATCTACATTACAAATATTATCCCTTCTGTAGATTACAATCAGTGGTTGAAACGTTTGGACCCTAAATAACTAACCAAAATCCAAAAAAGTCTCCAAAGTTGTTAAGGCAACGAAAAATAAAACCTTATTAGAAAACTTTGGGGTCAGGTGTAATAAACAGTCTATTGTCCCCTCTCTGGTTTCTGATGATTTGATAATAAATCATAAAGTGGAAGTGATATAACACCAAATATTTCTAATAATACTAATTATCTAATTACTAGAAAATATAAAAGGAAAAATATAAATCATATTTCACGTCATCACAACAAAAAGGTTCTCGTGGCTATTTTTAGATATATTTTCCACTTTATTTAAACCGGCTTGATCCATGCTGAAAAATCATGTATCGTATCGTGTTATATAAATTATACAATTACAATTATCCAAGAAAATTAAAATAAAAATCAATATAACATATATTTTCGTACTTTTAAAATAAAAAAAATGTAAAAAAAAGACTTCTATTACTGTTAGCATCCTGACTATCAGCAAACTTAATCTTTATTTTTATATATAATAACATGTCTAAATTAACGAATAAAAGCTATCTATCTCGGACGGACGTACGGACCGACGGACGGACCGACCCTAATTATAGAAAAGCTTCGCTTTTAAAAGCAAAACATCTTTTTCTATTTTTGGGTTAATATAAAAAGATATTAAAATATTTCTCAGTATCAAGGAAGTAATATAAGTTTAATAATCTTTTTTTCCTGTTATGAAAATAAAAAATTCAATGTTTTCCACGAAGTTGATTCTTAAGATTTATTTAAATTGTAAAAAAAAACCGAAATAGCTGGTTTCGTCGTATTTCACATTAGCTTTTTTATAGGTTATTTTAGTCTAAGTTAGGTTAGGTAAATGTTAATGATTACGCGCAAGGTAAGAGCCCCCCCCCCCCCCCCAACCGACAGTGGCTAGAAATAGGAAAAAAGCTACTTCTTTTTCTTTCTACGATCCAAAGATTTTTTTTAAAAGATTCATTTGTTACTATTAGGACTCTTGAAAGTATTGAAAACGTAGAGCGTTGCCGATAAGGTGGTGGGTTTGAAACCAAGAATGGTTCGCACATTCGACTGTATGTTATACTGTTACCCAAAGATTTATAATCACGTTCTCTCATTATTATTACACTAGTCCCCTGAGTTTTATGATAACGCTGCACTATTCGTAAACTTAAAAACTTTGGGGACATTTATTATATTTTGATTTGTTGATTAATTGAGTTGAGCGTCCAAAATTATTCAACTAATAACAGTACTATACAAATACATACAACCTACCCATGTGTGAAGAGTAGCTTTGCTACAAAATTATGTTATCTCAAAGAGGCGGGGATGCTGTCCATAACACTCCAATGCCAGGTCCAGCAACCCAGAATAACTAAGGGGAGCCAAATGACTCCTTCTCTATCCACACCCGAGGTATTAGGATAAGTAACACCCATCAGACAACAAAGTCTTTGATTGCACGACCTTTGTCTGAGAAGTCCTAGCTGTGCATGATGATGAGTTTATGGGCCAAGGCATTCAGCCTACTGAAACTCATTATGTCGCACACCTGACATTTTCAGCAGTAAGAACCATTTTTTACGTGTTAAGTATGACGCGGTGTCGGGCCGAGATACGAACCAATCACCTCCCCGACGACGAGCAGATGCGCGGCATGTTGAGCCATGGTCGCGGGTTATATTACTACCTGCATCAATAAACTCTAAGCTTCTGGATCCCAACTTCATTTCTGATATCTTCTTCAAATCTGTTACAAATTTGTCTTCATTTAGATTAGAAAAGAATACTTACTTATATCTATGAAATACTGCAATTATTAGACATAAAATATATGATGGTTCATCTGATCCTAAAATTCGTAAAACTTGAAGTAATTCCTCTCACCTTTGTTTATTTTATGCATTCAAGTAATACATGTGACGAATTTTTTTCATGATATAATTATATTACTGTTGCGCTAACCATGGATTTAATTGTCATTGTTTTTAACCAATGAAGACTTTCCTATTCTATGAAAATAATCTTGACAGCACTGTGTATGTGTGTGCGACATTTTAGACAGGTTTTTTTCTGAAAAAAAATTAATAGAATTAGTGAAAACAAAATAAAGAATGAGGACAAATAATAAATCCGGTGTTTTGGCTTTTCCCCTAAAATTGTCTTGTTGATCACAGAATCCCTGACCTCCTTATTTTGAATCAAAATTGAAAATAAGGTTGGAATAATTTTTTGTATGTTTATTACTTTATGCTTTAGGTCAAATAAGGTTTGGTTTTATTTGGTAATGGGTGGTTAGATTGGGTTCTCGACTAGAACTTTGAGGAAAATCACAGTTGTTTTTAAAAGATTTTTATATTTATTATTGGAAGATTTTTTAGAAAACAATTTATTTCATCACCATAAAGATAAGAATAGTCTAACTTTACTATTAAAGCCAGAAGGACATACAGACCTATACAACTAAGAAAAGCTTTGCTGTCAATCAATTTATAAAAATAACATTTCTTTTTGTTTTCCTGTTTTTGTCATATATAGGTCATATAAGATTAAATATATGTTGTTGTTGTTTTTTATTGAACAATAAAACTATGATTGCATTTAGAGGAAATATGAATATCATAAATTTATATTTGATAAGAATACCTATGTATATCTTTCTACTAGATTTTATTCATTGAATAAAGGGGGGTATATTGTCTGTCTTTATGTACCATTGTATGGAAAGATCTCGCTAACCGCTGAATAGTTAATCTGATAAGCTAAAAAACATAGAGTTTATAGCCTAATTTTTACATCTCCAACACTTTGATTCCAAGATCTTTGTCCTAACTGTATAAGGTAATAAGTTGCTTGTCACCAAAGGCATTCCGACTACTCTTTCTTTTAGTGTCTTGTGCATGACACAGAAGCAGTATATGCCATTCTAAACGTCTCATGTATGACGCGGTGTATACCAGGCTCTCAAACCCGACACCTCCCCAACATCAAGCAGACACGCTATCAAATACGCTGATGCCGCGGGTTATTGAGAATCTTTAGACAATAACGTTCTTTGCTAAAAATTCCTGCTTTTTGAGAATCACTTTAAATAATTTTTCTAATGCTGAAACTTTTTAACAACGAAAGGTTAAAAAGGTTTACCACAAATTTCCCCATTTTAAATTTACATTTTCCTACATTAAAAAAATAACAAGGATGAAAATATTCAAAAGAAGCAGAAAATCATGGATTGAAATACGGACAAAATGATTTAAAGAATACATGACCAGTGGTCATAAAACAAGAATAAATGTATAGGAAAAATCACAAAACCAATCATATGTATTTTAGATATTTTTATTTTATATCTTCATATCAATGTATAAGAAATTTTATAGAAATCTATTTTAAATAGCAGCTGAGAAAATAACATTTACCCCATGGTTTTACGAACAGACAAAATGAATCATATAGTAGATTAACTGCAAAAAAAAACAAGGCTTTTTAGCTGCATAGATGAAAACAGTTTGAAAGCAAGGATCAGCTGCAAACACTAAAATTGGACAACTAACAGCAAAAGTCGATCCCGCCAGAAAGTTAGCATCAAAAAGTTGCAGCCGAAAAGTGTATGATGGCTGAATGTGGAAATTGTCCCCTGGAATCCCGACTTTCTTTGCCGTCGAAGTAAAAATCAACACTATACCATTTTAAAAACCGATCTGAACCGATGCCTTTTTATTATCTACTACATTAGCTGAATTTTTAGAATGATTTAGCGGTTGTATGCAGGAATCTAAAGGAATAAGACAATGACTGATAAATTGATGTGCAACATCCTCAATGATGACACACAAAAATTTCCCCCTCTATAGATTAAAATTAGTGGTTGAAACGTTTGAACACTCAACTTAATAAAAATTAAACAACCAATCAAAATTAAGTAGAAGTCCCCAAAGTTGTTAAGCCATCGAATAAGAAAACGTTATTACAAAACTTATAGATTTGTATAATATACAGCCCATTATACCCTCTCTCTCTCTCTGTCTCTCTGAGCTGTATGGTATCATAAAAACAAGTTTCTATAAAAAATTGAACAGTAAAAATTCACTGTATTAAATATTTAACATTTTTGCGACATTTATTTACTACTTTCAACATATCAAATAAACAACAAACTTTAAGAACACATAAAACATAAAAGTTTATGTAAGGAAAGGTTCGGTTAGATTAAATAAGGGGAGTGAGTGGATATGGGAAGTTTATTTCACTAGTCCCTAAAGTTTAAAAATTAAATTTTCTTGTTCGTTGGCACAATAACTTTGGAGACTTTTTGATTGGTTTGATCCCTGGATTACATGTACTTTTGTTTAATTTAAAAGATATATATTATTTTATAAACATTTGCAGGGGCAAGAAAAATACACAGGGAAGAAATAGAGTATAGTGTCCAATGAAAAATGACGTCATTCAAATGACCAATGATAGACCAGTATATATTTATGTTGACCAATGGTATTGTATGATGTCATTTCTAATAGATACTATAAGCTGGTTCGTTAAAAAGCCCAGTTATGCTACAAAATCATTTTAAAACATTATATAAAAAATACCAGTTGAAATTTTGTTTTTAATACATATCGGCATAATATTTATTTTCTTTAAAGAGGTAAAATATGATAAAGATGTAGATTATGTAGTTTTAAAATTTTAAGAGCATATTTAGCTATATTATAAATTGTATTTCCAGATTTCTCATTTGAAGTTTTTATAAACCTTTCTGCCGTCAAATTTATCCTATTAATTTAAAGCAAGGCATTAATTTCTATTGTAGCAAAAAGTAAATTAAAATATTAACTGCACTAAATACTGATCAAAAGAGACAATAGACGGTCAATTGCTTTACATACCCTATGCTAATAAACAAAATTACCCATTTAAGATAGAAAAAACTTACTAAAAGTTTTTCAACCAACAAATAAGAGAAGGCTTTACAGTTTATAAGTTAATACTTTTACTTTTTTTCTATAAAACTATCTCTTCCTGGTTAAGATCTAAAAATAATATGTTTTGAATAACAAATAATCCAGTTATTTTCTATTCATATTTTGATGTTTGTACAGATAGTCTCATATTTATAAATTTTTTATCAGAGAGAGAGGGGACAATGGGCTGTTTATTACACTAGTCACCAAAGTTTTATTAAACCGTGTTCTAATTCGTTGGCTCAACAATTTGACTTTAGTGAATTTTAGGAGGGGGTATTTACTAGGGTTGGGCCGGATATTTTTTTGGCCGGATACCGGATACCGGATATCCGGCTTATTTCAAATGCCGGATATCCGGTATCCGGCCGGATATCCGGTCAACGCCGGATATCCGGCAAATATCCGGTTATCCGGTCAAATTACCGGATATCCGGCCGGATAACCGGCCAAATTACTACATATTAAAGTATCAAAAAAGGATATAGTCTCTTTCGTGGCAACGCACCTTAAGGGGCGATTCGTTTTATTTTTTAAATTGCTTTTAATAGGTTATTTTAGGTTATATTTGGTAAGGTGATTTCCCCGCAGGGTAAGGCAATTGGCCCCGCAAGGTCAGAGTCCCCTGCGAGGGGCTAGAAATAGGAGATACGCTACTGTGAAAATACGAATAATTGCTCCTTAAGGGGCGTTGCCACGAAAGGGACTATTCCCGCAAAAAAAAATTTCTTCATAAACTGGTGTTTTATATTATACTAGCGTCTGCGTCCCTAGTATCTAGGGATATATATTAGAAGGGACATGAAAGTGCAGAAAAATAACTTAAAACCTTCCAACGACTTTTTTATAAAAATTAAAAATCCTAAAACCACCCTGGGACTTATAAGAAGCTTCACTCTAAAGGAGAACCATATCAGTTCAGCAGTTAGCAAGATCCTTTGCTACAGACAAAAAAAGCTTAGTAAATAAATCTAATTAACTATTACTACTCTCAATCTGTAATATCAATCTCTAACGGTTGGAGGATTGGTGGGAAGGTGGCGTTGAATGCCTCCCCCCCCCCCCTCTGATTTTTTTCTATCCCATTTTCTATGTATAAAAGGTAGAGGGCTATAACTGAGTGACTTTCGAAATATGGGTATGACACATAACTGAGAGTTGAAATCTTTTTAATACCTCCTTCCTGGCGGGCACAGGTTACCAGCAAATCTGGTAAGGTCATTTAGGTAAAAAGTAAAAATATTTTTTTACTTAAACAAAGCATTTCATGTTATCTAATATTAAAATATCCTATAGTCGTACATCCTCATATGTAATATAGGTGTTCAAGTCGATTTCAGGTTCCAGGTATAATCCTGCAAGTCCTGAACCTCCAGGTCTCCAGATATCTTTAAACGGTTCCTGTGACCGCAAATTTTTACTTGAAGATTTCAAATTTAAAACTTAGGCTTTTTTTATATATCTTCATGACATATTACAATTTCATAAAAATCTGTTGCCGTTTACCTGCCAACCGTCGGTTTGGGGCTGGCAGCTGCCAAGTACTGCTGCCACCGCCAAAATTTATGTTTTGAGATTTCTAATATAAAATTTACATAAACATAAACATATTCAGAAAAAATTGTTCTTCTAGCTTCAATAATAAGAAAATTAAAGCCATTGAAGATTTAAAAAACAGAGATTTTTGTTGTAAAATATAAAAGATTATATTGCCGGATATCCGGCCGGATAGTTTCAATATCCGGTATCCGGCCGGATATTGAAAATGACCGGATATCCGGCCACACCGGATATCCGGCCCAACCCTAGTATTTACCCCCCCAAACAATTTTGGGGGGGTAAATACCCCCCCCAAAATAGAAAATCTCTAACAAAAAAAATTTTTGCAAGCTTCGCGCGCATTTTTAATACTAAATTTTTGATAAAATTTAAATTACCCCCCCAAAAATTTTACCCCGGGGGTAAATTTTGGTGGGGGGTAAACAAATTTTACCCCTGCCAACAGATTTCAAGGGGGGTAATTACCCCCCCCCCCAAGCAAATTTTACCCCCGGGGTTAAAATTTTGGGGGGGGTAAAAAAAATTTACAGCGCGCTTCGCGCGCCATTTTACCCCCCCCCCAAAAAAAACCGAATTACCCCCCCCCTTAAAAAAATTTTACCCCCCCCCCCAAAATAAAAAGCTTGGACGCCCCTGCATACTAATCACAAAACTGAAGGAAATAGAATTTAAAAATATCAAAAATGTCTTATAAAAACTATTAAAACATTCTAAATAAAATTGAACAATAAAATAAGAAAATAACTAGAAAAGAAACTTAATAAACTTTCAGGAAACTATATACAAATAAAAGTTGTAATAACCTAAAGAACAAATATAGAACTTAACTATAAATCCCTCTTACACTGTGTGAAAACTTTTCAAACATATTCTTTTTATATCCAATGAATATTAGACCAAATAAATATATAATTTTCCTTGATATTAGACCTGCGACTTCGCCCCAATGGGGTTTTTAAAAAAATATCCAAATTATCCTAAGAAGAATTTTTTAAGTATTTTTAAAACGAAGCTTTTCTATAATCAGGGTCGGTCCGTCATTCGGTCCGTAACGGTTAGCTCTTTTTGTTATTTTAGGCATGTTAAAGTTGTCTTATCGATTTCAAACTTTGCATAATGATTCCTATACCAGTTATGTACGTATTAGAAAGCATAGCAACTCTATAATCGTTAAAACAATATTTTTTGTGTGATATTTACCCTTTAATAAGGTCTTTAGCTTCAGAGCAAATAATACATCCTTTTACTATATCTTATGGACATAAGTACGTACAGTGTGTGTATATAACTCACTACTTTACAATCTACCAAACCACAATAGCCTTTTTGAATCAGAAAAGTTTACTTTAAATCTTAAGTCAAATAACTTTAATAAAAATGGTCGTAAATTAAATTTTGTAATTGCCATAATATCTTATATTTAGAGGGATTGTAAATTAGGTAAATTCTTAACATTTTGTGAAAAAAATACTTTGATAAATCTGTTATTGTCTTTTGACTTGATTTTAAAACTAAAATTAAAACTCTAGTCTACATCTATTTTAATGGTCAAAGAAAACAAGGATGAAATTATCCATAAATATGAAATAAAAAGAAAGAGTAGATGCTAAATCATGTGCAAAGTTCATAAGAATCTTCACAACAAATTTCAAACCTTTATCTTTAAAAGCCTGGAATTCTTAGTTCCACTAAAACATACAAACAAAAGAACTATAGAAAAGATGCGCTTTAGTCAAGGAATCTAAAAAACGGGCTGTTTACTACTCGAGTCAAAGGGCCCAAAGTTCTATAATAACGTTTTCATATTAGTTTGCTTAACAACCTTGGGAACTTTAGTGAATTTTGACAACAGATACACAGAGATCCTTTTACTTTATTATAAGGACTAGTGGCTTTGCCCTTAGCCTCTAGGGGCTTTGCCCCAAGTGGTATTTGAAAATGAAAATAAAAAAATTTAAAATTTGAGGTGCCCCCATTTCGATTTCGAAATTTTCGGGGGGGAAATGGGTGCGGTATTTTTTTTTTTGTGTGGGTTGTGGGTGTCCCCCCCCCCCCCCAAGAAAATAGCCTAAAACCACCACAGGACCAGTAGGTATATTTCCTAAAGAGTATAATCCAATCAGTTCAGTGGTTATCGATTTCTTATGGGACAGACAGTCGGACGGACAGAAATCAAGCTACTTAGTATTATAGATAGTCATTTTCCGTGGATTTATGTTATTTTAGTTGAATATTAGCAAGTACATAATAACTGTACTGACTTGCAGTTTTGGCTGAGTTTATCAGAAAAACAAGGATGACTACGTCTAATATATAATACAAGCAACTTCACTTTAGAGGCCTCTAGAGGCACTTTAGATGGGAGTGGGGAAGTTGACTCCATCCAACTTTTTTTTATAAACCTTCCCAATACCTATGAAAAGCTACGTTGTAAATGAGAACCATATTGATTCACCGGTTAGCGAGATGCTTTCGTACAAAAAGCCAGATAGATATCCTGTTACTTGTTTATAAAGATTAATTATTAGGCCAAATATTCAGAGAGCAAGAAGAAAGTGAAATAGAAAGTTAATAAAAAGAGGAAAGAAAGATAAAGAAAGGGTAGAAGAGAAAAAAAATTAAACCGAACATCAATGAGAAAAAAAAACGTGTCTTTAATTATTGGACTCTTCTTTACAACCTTAGTTAATCTAATCATAAAACTGTTTAAAATTTTAAGATTTTCAGGTCATATTTTCTTTGGTACCGAAAATAGTGCTTGATCTTTTTCATCGAATATTCATAATTTTGGATCCTGCCTCTAGGCATGATATTGTTATTATGCTCTTATTTTCAAAATGAATATGTTATTCTATAATCAATATGCATATATCTTGGCAAATATTTTGATCTTATCAGTTTTATTTTATATATAGACGGAAATAGGTATTTTGATTTAATTTTGAAAGCACTGAAAGGATTTTTCATTAAGCTACAATTGCAACATTCGCGGACCAGGGCCTGTATGATAACTTCGCTTCTATGCATAAAGAAAGTTTTTGCATCATAAAACAGAAAATAAAGCAACTGTGTGAATGATTGACAGTGACAAAGACAAAAATGTTCAAAATTAAATTTTACTACTAACTAAGATTTGATGGTAGATATAAGTTTCTATTAGTAATCAATCTTGATATAAATTTCTGACTTTGGACTCTTTAAAACTCAATGATAGTAATCATGTTTGTTTTTATGTAATCCGATGAAATTAAAGCGAAATATTATTTATAGAATTCTAGTCAATTTCCAACTTTTAAATGCATAGTAATATAGTGGTGAAAATTTAATTCGAGTAAAATATTAAAACTTTTCTGTTTAAATTAATATTTTTTTCTAAAAGCTCTTATATTTATTGTCTTAAATTATTTCTTTTAATTTGTGTATAGTTTTAGAAAAGCTTTAATTTTCATTACCCACTTTTGTGGATAAAACGAGGATAACAGCTCTTAAAATTGAAATGTAGAATTCAGCAGGGAAGATAGAAGGAAAAGGTGGATATTTTCAAATGTTGATTTGTTGTTAAGATCACATTAATTTTCAAAAAAAAATCAAAAAAAAATCTATATTTCATAGCAAAAAGAGAATAGTTATTTCTTTCATCGTATTATAAACGGCTTTTCGCGGATATAGAATGTACAATTATAAGATTAAAACTAGTTTTTTAGCCCCGAGATGCCGAAGGCACGGGCTAAAAAATCTGGTTTTAATCTTATGATTGTACATTTCTATATTCGTAGAAAACTGTATATAATAATACGATGCTAGACATAGTTTTTTCGTATGGATGAGAACCGGTTCCTATCCACCGGATTCGAATAAATACGAGAAAAGATATTACTCCCATTAACAAGGGCATTACAGACAAACTGACCGAGCTAGTCATTGGTAAGAAAATATATCCCCTTATATACCCAGCAGCCGGATAAATAAAATTTTTCCATGAAAAATAATTTGTGTTAGAGAATTGCCAATAGACCGACGACCAAGTATGTAAATTATATATTGGTTGCGTTTTAATATGGGAAATCTTTACACAAAAATTTAACTATATAACTTGAATAGCAGCCGAGAAAATCACAGTTATCTCTGAATGTAGCACAAAGACAGATAGACCTTTAGAGTAGCATATCTACTAAATAGTCCCCTTGTTTAAAGATTGATTTACTTCAAAGCTAAGTCTGCCTAAAAGTCTTTAATTATAAAAACAGAATAATATAGTCGTAAATAATCCTGTTCTACTCTAGAATTTTAACTTATTAAAAAAATATATCTAAAGTTAGAAAACCCATAGAGTAATGGAAATATGAGATAAGGTGTAGAATATCAAAAAAAAAATGTGCATCCAATTTCGCACATAAACTACAAAATCAAATCATCAAAACCGCCTTTTATTATAAAAGGAAGAACTCTATTTTACATTCTAATCATTAAATACACAAACCTTACTCATATTCTATTGTGTAATATATCCTTATTATAAAGTAATAGGATGTCTGTTTGTACCAAAGACATCGCCAACCACTGAACCCATATGGTTCTCCTTTACAGTGTAGCTTCTCACAGGACATGAACAGGTTTATTACTATTTTTGGGGAGAGTACCACCACCCTCCCAAGAATATCGCCCATAGAAATACATTAGCCCCCCCAAAAAAATATTTTATTTTTTTAAAACAAAAAAAATCCCCTTAACTTATTTTTGTACTTTTTCTTTTGAAATCTAAAATTTAAAAAATCAACTCTAGAAGCCTCTAGGTGCGAAGCCGCTAGTATTAATATAAAGTCCTATGCCAGTATGATAATACGCGGAATTGAATACACACCATTAAAAGGATGACAAGCTCAATTTACAAAAAGAATATACACGAGAAATTATTTATTTTACAAAGATTATGTTTTCTTTTTCTACCATTATATTAAGAAATCTTTTAAAATCCATCTAAGCCCTTTATTTATAAGAAGTAAATTATTTGAACCCATTTTTTTCATGTAAGTGCAATTCCTCTTAAAAATTCTCTTTAAGATTTAAGACTTTATTTTGTCTTTAAATGAAAATATAATTTAGATTTTAAAGGATTATCGATATTAAGCCGCTATCTTATTAGTTTGGTCCGTTGCGGCTCCAAGAGAAAATGAGATTTAGACTCTGGCTACTAAAAATGTGGAATACTATTACTTTTAAACGAATTTGGACAACTCAAAATATAACCATTCTATAATCTAAATTGGTATTTATTGTCTGAAGCTAAAGATCTTGGGGAAAATGGTCCGATTTAGTTGAACTTTTTCGGGAAGCTTTTTATAAGTGTTCATGTGGTTTTAAGCTATTTGCATAACCATTCACGCCTTCCACTTGAGGCTAGGTGTAAAGCAACTAGTGCTTAATAAAGTCTAACTGTGCTTATAAAATTAAATGACATTTTGAAACATATTAATAAAAAGGTCAATCTATGAAATTGGATTCCTAGTTATTAAATGACATTTTTCAGCTTGGCTGGATTATATACAAAGCAGGGATACAGCCATACGATAATAGATTTAAATTATATTTTTTCATCAATTTATATTATGATAAAACTATAGGTTCTTTATACAAAGGGGACTGAAGATAAAAGTAGCCTAAAACCATCCCAATACTTATTACATACCTGTATAAAGCAACCTAAATTGGAGAAATTAATCGGTGAAGTGGTTAGTTAGAACTTAACGTTCAAGCAAAAACCACTATAACTTTATAACATATAATATTGCTTCTAGTAGCTACAAAATAATAGGGGAGAAAAAAGTTTTTTAGTCTGTAGATTTATTGAACAGTAGATCTTTTCATGAAAATACTCTTTTTCGAATTTTAGTCTTCTGCTAACCTAAAAAGTTACTTTAGGAGCCTAGAAATACATGTACAAAATTTCAGCTCTCTATCTCTACTGGCGACCTAGCGCCAGGCATGTAAAATATCAACAGATAACGGTAGCACGGCGGTTTTAACAATATCTCAGCAGTGTGCAGGTTTTAAGCTCTTCTGCATATTTCAATTTAAACACATAAGGGCAAAGATATATTATCCCAAAAATCTTTTGTCAAAGTCTACTCTACACCTAGCGCCAGTCAGTTTTCTAAAATCATGCATTTTATACCTGTGAAAATAGAAATCGCCAGCGCTAGGTGTAGAGTAGACTTTGACAAAAGATTTTTGGGATATTATATCTTTGGCCTTATGTGTTTAAATTGAAATATGCAGAACACCTAAATTCATCTTTCAAGCCATTCTCTAGGCATTTTAATTTTTTTTATGAAATAACGGGATTTCAAAACTGCCCTTTGAAAAGGCCTAAAAAATATCTTTTTTTGTCACTTTTTTCACTGCTTATAGTTACAACTTATTAAGATATTATGCCCAGTTAAAAAAAATCGGCGCCTCCAGCACCAAAACCGGCAAAAACTGGCAGTTAAACTTCTGTGCCCCTACTTGCCCCCCTCTTCAGTAAACAGTAATTATCTCAAGAAGTAAAAGAGATATCAACACAGAGAAAGAAAGCTTTTTAAATAAAACTGAACTAAGTAACCATTACACATTTAATTTTGGGACTTTCCTTCTAGGCGCTTGTGGAGCAAAAGACCCACCAAAACACTAATAATATGAGTTCTGAGCTTATTTTAAAGATATCAACCTGAATTTTTTTTGAAATCTTTTGTTACCAAAATTGAACTCAGTAACATTTACAGATTTCATTTTGGGATTTTCCTTCTAGGGGCTTGTTTGGCAAAGACCCCCAAAAACTAAAATTGTGAGTTCTGGACTTATTTTTAAAGATATCAACCTAATTATTTTTGAGAAAACTTTTTTTACATAACCAAACTCAGCAACCTATACAGATTTCATTTTGGGACTTTCCTTCCAGGTGCTAGTGGAGCAAAAGACCCCCCAAAACACAAAAAAATATGAGTTCTGAGCTTATTTTTAAAGATATCAACCTGATTTTTTTAAAGAAAATTTTTTAAATAAAACTGAACTCAGTAATGATTACACATTTCATTTCGGGACTTTCTTTTGAGGGGCTTATGGAGCAAATGACCCTCTAAAACACAAAAATATGAGTTCTGAGCTGATATTTAAAGATATAAAACTGATTTTTTAAAGAAAATTTTTTAAATAAAACTGAACTCAGTAATGATTACACATTTCATTTTGGGACTTTTTTTTGAGGGGCTTATGGAGCAAATGACCCTCTAAAACACAAAAAATATGAGTTCTGAGCTGATATTTAAAGATATAAAACTGATTTTTTTAAAGAAAACTTTTTTAACATAACCAAATTCAGCAGGGGCATCCAAGCTTTTTTTTTTTGGGGGGGGGGGTAAAATTTGCTTGGGGGGGGGGGGTAATTACCCCCCCCCCCTGAAACCTGTTGGCCAGGGCAAATTTTGTTTACCTTCCCAAATTTTACCCCCAAATTTTTAAAATAAAACTGAACTCAGTAATGATTACACATTTCATTTTGGGACTTTCCTTTGAGGGGCTTGTGGAGCAAAAGACCCCCCAAAACACAAAAAGTATGAGTTCTGAGCTGATATTTAAAGATATCAATCTGATTTTTTTATAGGAAACTTTTTTAACATAACCGAACTCAGCAGGGGCGTCCAAGCATTTTTTTTTTTTGGGGGGGGGGGGTTTGCACCCCAAAATTCGTTTGGGGGGGGGGGGGGTAATTCCCACTTTACCCCCCCTCTTGGACGTCTATGAAACTCAGTAATGTTTACAGATTTCATTTTAGGACTTTCCTTCTAGGGGCTAGTTGGGCAAAAGACCCCCAAAACTAAAAATATGAGTTCTGAGCTTATTTTTAAAGATATCAACCTGATTTTTTTTTTGAAAACTTTGTTAACATAACCAAACTCAGTAACATTTACAGATTTAATTTTGGGACTTTCCTTCTAGAGGCTTGTTTGGAAAAAGACCCCCAAAAACTAAAAATATGAGTTCTGGACTTATTTTCAAAGATATCAACCATTTAGGAGGGGTAACCAATTTTGAATACCCCCCCAAAATAAAAAATCTCTAACAAAAAAAATATCAATATTTAATAAAATTTAAATTACCCCCCCCCAAAAAAAATTTTTACCCTGGGGGCAAATTTTGTTTACCAACAGATTTACCCCCCCTCCAAGAAAAATTTTACACCCCCCTCCAAAAAAAAAGCTTGGACGCCCCTGCTGAATTTGGTTATGTTAAAAAAGTTTTCTTTAAAAAAATTATTTTGATATCTTTCAATATCAGCTCAGAACTCATATTTTTTGTGTTTTGGGGGGTCTTTTGCTCCACAAGCCCCTCAAAGGAAAGTCCCAAAATGAAATGTGTAATCATTACTGAGTTCAGTTTTATTTAAAAAATTTTCTTTAAAAAAATCAGGTTGATATCTTTAAAAATAAGCTCAGAACTCATATTTTTTTGTGTTTTGGGGGGTCTTTTGCTCCACTAGCACCTGGAAGGAAAGTCCCAAAATGAAATCTGTATAGGTTGCCGAGTTTGGTTATGTAAAAAAAGTTTTCTCAAAAAAAATTAGGTTGATATCTTTAAAAATAAGTCCAGAACTCATATTTTTAGTTTTTGGGGGTCTTTTGCCAAACAAGCCCCTAGAAGGAAAGTCCCAAAATGAAATCTGTAAATGTTACTGAGTTCAATTATCATACTTTTTGTGTTTTGGGGGGTCTTTTGCTCCACAAGCCCCTCAAAGGAAAGTCCCAAAATGAAATGTGTAATCATTACTGAGTTCAGTTTATTTTAAAAATTTGGGGGTAAATTTTGGGAAGGTAAACAAAATTTGCCCTGGCCAACAGGTTTCAGGGGGGGAGATAATTACCCCCCCCCCCAAAAAAAAAAAAAGCTTGGACGCCCCTGCTGAGTTTAGTTATGTTAAAAAAGTTTTCTTTAAAAAAATCAGTTTTATATCTTTAAATATCAGCTCAGAACTCATATTTTTTGTGTTTTAGAGGGTCATTTGCTCCATAAGCCCCTCAAAAGAAAGTCCCAAAATGAAATGTGTAATCATTACTGAGTTCAGTTTTATTTAAAAAATTTTCTTTAAAAAAATCAGGTTGATATCTTTAAAAATAAGCTCAGAACTCATATTTTTTTTGTGTTTTGGGGGGTCTTTTGCTCCACTAGCACCTGGAAGGAAAGTCCCAAAATAGATCTGTATAGGTTGCTGAGTTTGGTTATGTAAAAAAAGTTTTCTCAAAAATAATTAGGTTGATATCTTTAAAAATAAGTCCAGAACTCACAATTTTAGTTTTTGGGGGTCTTTTGCCAAACAAGCCCCTAGAAGGAAAGTCCCAACATGAAATCTGTAAATGTTACTGAGTTCAATTTTGGTAACAAAAGATTTCAAAAAAAAATCAGGTTGATATCTTTAAAATAAGCTCAGAACTCATATTATTAGTGTTTTGGTGGGTCTTTTGCTCCACAAGCGCCTAGAAGGAAAGTCCCAAAATTAAATGTGTAATGGTTACTTAGTTCAGTTATATTTAAAAAGCTTTCTTTCTCTGTGTTGATATCTCTTTTACTTCTTGAGATAATTACTGTTTACTGAAGAGGGGGGCAAGTAGGGGCACAGAAGTTTAACTGCCAGTTTTTGCCGGTTTTGGTGCTGGAGGCGCCGATTTTTTTTAACTGGGCATAATATCTTAATAAGTTGTAACTATAAGCAGTGAAAAAAGTGACAAAAAAAGATATTTTTTAGGCCTTTTCAAAGGGCAGTTTTGAAATCCCGTTATTTCATAAAAAAAATTAAAATGCCTAGAGAATGACTTGAAAGATGAATTTAGGTGTTCTGCATATTTCAATTTAAACACATAAGGCCAAAGATATAATATCCCAAAAATCTTTTGTCAAAGTCTACTCTACACCTAGCGCTGGCGATTTCTATTTTCACAGGTATAAAATGCATGATTTTAGAAAACTGACTGGCGCTAGGTGTAGAGTAGACTTTGACAAAAGGTCTTTGGGATAATATATCTTTGCCCTTATGTGTTTAAATTGAAATATGCAGAAGAGCTTAAAACCTGCACATTGCTGAGATATTGTTAAAACCGCCGTGCTACCGTTATCTGTTGATATTTTACATGCCTGGCGCTAGGTCGCCAGTAGAGATAGAGAGCTGAAATTTTGTACATGTATTTCTAGGCTCCTAAAGTAACGTTTTAGGTTAGCAGAAGACTAAAATTCGAAAAAGTGTATTTTCATGAAATGATCTATTGAACAGTTTTTGAACCTCCCTTCATGGATGTTAAATTTGATAATTAGTTTTCAAATACCACAGTTTAATCAAAGCTCTCTTTAACTTAGTTATATTTGAAAGTATTTCAAACAGAGAAATTCTTGTTTATTGACACATTTTAAAAATTTACAAATTTGATAAGCCTATTGTTGATCATGGGATGTAGAATTTGTATATTATTAAATTTAATCAGGGATCTTAAGGGATAAGTCAATGGCCGATTAATTAATTTACTTTCCAAGTGATGATACACAAAATAACCCCTTCTGTAGATTACAATATTTTTGAAAACGTTTGGGCACTCACTTAAATGAACCAACCAATCAAAATTCATTAAAAGTCCCCAACGTTTTTGAGCCAACGAATAAGAAAACGTTAGTTTTAAACTTTGGGGACTAGTGTAATAAACAGCCTAATGTCCCCTCCCTCCCTGATTTTAATATACTATCTATACATTTAATAGATTTGATAGTATCTGTATCTTGGACCGCTATATGTTTTAGGATTATAGCTCCTCTAAAAACTAATTTGAAACAATTTGTAAATTATTTTTAAATTTAATTCATTATTGCTAGCGTTGTTTTAAATCATTGAGGATGTACATTAATTTATCATCCATTGTCTTATCAAATAAAATCCATAATTTAATGCTACTAGGGCATTTCTGATTTTTTGTATTTATCTACACATAAAATATTTACTTATGACATTATCAGTAAATTTATTGACAAATTGTAGAATATGTTGTTATTTTAAAAATATAGATTACAGACGTACAGATTTAACAAGAAAGATAATAGCTGCGCTTCTTCAATCCATTTTGTCTAATCTACTGTACTGGTTTTTATTTATACTTTGATTGAGTCAAATTTACTTTATATTTTGTAGATTTTCGGTTGAGAACTTATGGACTGTATACTTATAGTCCTTGTTTTTCAGTTATTTTTCTATAATACAATTAATTTATCAAATTATTGTGTATATCACTTACATATTTGTCACAAATTATTATAAAAGTAATATATATATAAGGATGATCACAACCACAAGTAGCAAAGCTATAACAAGCAAAAATACATATATTCTAAAAAAAGGGTGTTTGCACTAAATATTAACTATTAAAGTTTTGAATAATAATAATGTTAAAATAGAAATTAAAAACGCAAATTGATTTAAAAATGAACTCTAATTATCCTATATAAAAGTAACAAGATCTCTTTATGTATGTCTGTCTGTCTGTCTAACTGCTGAATCGTTATCATATTTTAAGGATTTTTATTTATTGTTGTGCTACTTTTTCTGAATGAATATGCATACAAATACCAAAAATATTTCTGAATAAATAAAGGGATATGACAATGAGTGATAAATAAATTCTCCTCCTATTCATAAAATTTTAGATTCTGGTTTAGCTGGTAATTTTTTTTTGGGGGGGGGCGTTCAGGATTGTAGATTAATATACTACAGGGTCATTCAAGAGAAATGATTTTTTCCAAAACTTAATTATGCACAGAAAATAAAACAATTATGTAAAATGCTTTATATATTTGGAAAACCTATTACGAGACATTTATGTTTCAAATATTTAAAAATGATTATTTCAACAAATTATGCCCTAAAAACCGGTTTTTCCAAAGGCCTTTTTTTCGAAGATTTATAGATTTAAAGGTTGTGCAAAAAATGCGCACCCTTTTCAAATTAAAATTGCGCGGCTTGTGTTAATAGTAGAAAAATATTATGCATATCGTTGGAATCGTCATAAGGTCTAGTTTTTTAATATATAAAAAACATTCATGTGCTTCGTATAGTTTAGAAGCTACGTGGTAAAATGTTCCAATTAATTAAAATTTTTTAACCTTTTTCTCACATTTTTCAAAATAGCTCCTAAACTACAAATAGCACATTAAGGGTACTCAAACTTTCAAAAACTAGAGCTTATGACGATTCAAATGATATGCGTAACATTTTTCTACTATTAACACAAGCTGCGCAATTTAAATTTTAAAATGTGCGTATTTTTTTTCAGAACCTTAAAATCCATAAATCTTTGAAAAAAAGGCCTTTGGAAAAACCGGTTTTTAGGGCATAATTTGTTGAAATAATCATTTTTAAATATTTGAAACATAAATGTCTCGTAATAGGTTTTCCAAATATATAAAGCAGTTTACACAATTGTTTTATTTTCTATGCATAATTAAGTTTTAAAAAAAATCATTTCTCTTGAATGACCCTGTATAATTAGTTTTGTCCCCAAACTTCTTCATTGTAGCAGGACATCAGCCATGTGACGTCATAAAAATGATGGAGATGAGAAGTGTGAAAGAAAACCCCTAAAAAAAAGATGGATAATCCCTCAATATATGACGTACCACGGTACCATGGCTAATTTTTGAGACACTTTGTCCCGCTACTTCCTCTGTGATAATGAGAAATATTAATGCAGAAAAATCTGGAAAATAAATATGGTATTGGTACGAAAGCCAAAACTCAGACAGTTTCTTCTTTGTTTTAGAAAACAAGGGTGACAACTACACAAGTAGCTGATCACAACAAACATATGTTGACATAAGGGTCCTACGACAAACGCAGGAGTCCCAAACTCAGGAGTGGACACTTAACCTAACCTAACCTATTTTAGACCTTTTTTAGGTTTTTTTTAATGCCTAACCCCTGCGGGGGGCTTATTTGTACATTCAAATCTTTACCTAACCTAATCTGTATACTTATAGAAATACTTAATTAAATTAATATTTTAACACACCTGCGTTTGTCCACTTCTGTGTTTGTCCTGGAACCGACATAGGGTTAAATAATGGTAAAGTAAATTAAATAGTGCCCATTGGTATAGGGAATCTTCACAATAAAATATCAGTCCTATTTATATCTTGTATAGAAGCAAAATAATGTAGCTGACTGTTAAATTTATGATAATAAAAATAGATATGATATTTGCTAACAGAGCATGTAAGATGTGTTTTAGAGGAACACAGTAATAGTGTCTGACTGATTATGACGTAACAAAAAAAAATAGCCAATGAGAGGCCACTATAAATTTTACCATTGGTCAATAACGGCCTCTCATTGGCTTATTTCTTTTTGTTACGTCATAATCAGTCAGACACTATTACTGTGTTCGTTTTAGAGTAGCTGCGAATTTAACCTTATTTTTTTATATAATAGATTTCTAACAACAGTAGAGGTTAACTCATAAACAAAATATGTATTTTATATACTTACTAATAGAGACTACAAAATAATTCAAGCATTTAAGCTCTTTAAGATAAAGGTCATAGCATCAAAGGAATGTTTTTTTTTGAGTTTTGAGTGTCAATAAAAGATCCAAAAATCTTAAACATCCTTCAGAATTATTTTATAACGATATGTCTTACCCTTCTATGTTAAAGAACATGTGTAATTATTTAGAAATATTTTTCACTTAACAAAAATGAATATTTTGGTTTCAATTTGTAAAACCATTGAGATATAGTGTGCGACTAAATGGTAAAATGCTCTCTAAATCTTTCTATCTATCTACCAAGCCCTCTCTGGATATTTATCTATGAATTTACTTCTCTCACTCTCTCTTTTCCTTTCTCTCTCTGTATCGGAGGGTAAACGGGGTTGCCAAAGTAAAGTTTTTTTCAGGGCAGCAACAATTTATAATCTTTTTACCTTCATATTCATTTATCCTTCTTTCAGTGAATGTCGCTTATAAAGCTTTTTATTGTGGCAATTAATATGGGTTCTGGCCTGCAATTGGTAATTAAGTATGTGTGTTCGACTACCAGTGGTCTTTTGTATTGTATGGCGTCATTTTTATAGGCACTATAAAGAGCTTACTTTATATGGCTTATAAAAAGAGTCTGTTTATAATTTTACTGAATATGTTATAAGATAATATAGAAATTGGGTAAATTTAAGATATTATTCGCTTGTTTTTGCCCTTTTAAGTACTAGCGGTTGCGCACATAACAGCGTTGGTCTCTGTTTTATATAAGTAGAAAAGGGGAGAAAACAGCCTAAACCCATCTGGGATCTCTATAAGGCTTTTCTAAATAGGAGAACAACAATAATTTTATCGAGATCTTAGGCTTCTTACAAAAACCTTACTTTATATGACTTATCGCTTTGTCCCTAGCCTCCAGAGGAAGGTGGGGAATGTTAGGAAAATACTCTTAATCTAATAAGATATTTGTAGTTAATAACTGAATTGGGGGTGGGGATTGGGCTTTATACTAATTCAATATAACGTTCTTTAAAATGGGTAAACCCAGAAAATTATTTTACAAAAAAAAACTTTAGAATTCGGAAACCGTGTTTGAGTAGGAAAACCAGAGCTAAGCCCGTGAAAACCAACAACAGAGGGTTGACAATTTTGTCAGAGAGAGAGAGACAGTAGGGGGAGGGGGGGGGGAGTAAGGAAAGAGAAGAATTGTTTGTAAAAGCAAAATACAAATTATTAATGAATAAATGACCAATGAGAGGCCAGTATATATTATGCCATTGCATTGGTCAATTAAAATATATACTGACCTATTATTGGCCATTTGTATTGTATGGCGTCATTTTTAATAGGCACTATGAGCTGCTTCGCTAAAAAGACACAAACCACTTAGCATATAAGAGATCTTAAGTTTCAGACAGAACCAATTTATTCTTTTCTACAACTGTCTAAATGTAGATCATTATTGCTTATGCTTAGCAATCTTTTAGGAATTGGGAAATATAGATAGGAAAAGGGATGTAAGTTTTTGTCATGTCAATAAGTGTTTAATATATGGTTTGGTGTCTCCACGATTGTATATTTGGTTCTAGACAGATTTCATTTCATAATTTTTTTTAGGAATATTTGTTTTGACCAATAGCGTCCATAAGGAGGGTGTAAACGCCGCTCTAAATCAAAATATTAAAAACCTATCCCGGTCAAGGTGCCCCTCGTAAATTACTTTGCACGCCACTGGTTTCAAAAATTTAAAGATATCGTTTGGCATAATTTCCAACGAGCAAACTACCTTAGTTAAAAAGCAGCTTCAGTACAAACAAAGATGACAACATAAGTATTGATGCTCAAAAATTATGAACATCTAGGAAACTTTAACTCTAGACCAGTGGCATAAAAAAAAACATTAAACTAAAATAAATTACAAAACCTTTTAAAATTTATAACATGAAAAACTAGGAATCGATCTAGCACCCAAACCAATCATCAAATCTTAATGAAACTTTGTGGAAACAGGTATAATGTGAACTTATTTAATCCCTGAAAATTTCAAACGTCAATCTTGAATAGGAGTAAAGAACACTTAAAAATATAAAAATGAAATTTGGTAAATTGTGAAGAATATTAACTTATTTAATCCCTGAAAGTTTCAAGCGTCTATCTTGAAAAGGAGCCGAAAAAAAGTTTCAGGCGGGCGGACATACGGACGTAAAGACGGGTGGACATTTCAAATTTTAAAGTAGCTTTGCTACTTTAAAACAAAAGCTGAAAAGTTATTTTATGGTTGTTCTGAAATATTTCTATTGTCAAACTAAGAGCAAATAAGTAGTTGGTAGTTCTAAAATATTTCTATTGTCAAACTAAGAGCAAATAAGTAGTGGATGCTGATAAGTTAATCTCTTGTTAAGAAAGAGGAGAATTAAGAGAGGAAAGAGAGGAAAGAGAGAGAGACAGAGAGATAGAGACACATAGAGACAGAGAGAGACGGAGACAGAGAGAGACAGAGAGATAGAGAGATAGAGACACATAGAGACAGAGAGAGACGGAGACAGAGAGAGAGAGAGAGAGAGAGTGAGAGATAATGAAGTAAAAATAGAAAGAATCTCTTTGTAGAAGGTGCGATGAAAATAAATTAAGAAATGATTAATAGATAGATTGGTTAAAAAGATTAAAAATTTATATTTATATAGAAAGAAATAATCTGTTTGTATATTCGTTACTAATTTGCTATTTACCCAGAGATCTAAGGGGATAAGACAATTACTGATGAATTGATGTACATTTTCAATAGTGATACATTTTTAGATTAAAAATACTGGTTAATAAAGGAACCAATCAGAATTCACTAAAGTCCCCAAAGTTGTAAAGTCAACGAATAATAAAACATTGTTATAAAACTTTGGGGACAAGTGTAATAAACAGCCTATTGTCTCCTCTCTCTCTGTATTTACTGGTGTAAACTATTGTGTTGGACTGTTCATTAAAGTTGTTTTTAGGGGCTCTTTACTCAATGTGGGAGAGACGAGGGAAAATAGCCTAGAACTTTATCAGGAACTATATTAAGCTTTCTTAAAGGAAGAACTAAATCGGTTCACTTGTTGGGTTAATAAATTTAATGGCCGGTAAAATTATGCACATCCCCAATGATTATAAACTAAATTAACCCTTCTTTAAATGACAGTTATTGGTTTAAACGTTTGGAAACTTAATTTAATGAACCAACCAATCAAAATTCATTAAAAGTCCCCAAAAGTTATTGAGCCAACAAATAAGAAAACATTCTAAAACTTTGGGGACTAGTTTAATAAACAGCCCAATTTCCCCTTCCTCCCTGCTCTTATGTCTTCCATCTGCAAATTTGTAAGCAAAATTTGCTATGCTTCTTATGGACATGGTTGTCCTAGTTCAATATCCTTTTATAAAAGTAACAGATTTGGTTCTCCTTTACAGTGTAGCTTCTCATGGGTTCTGGGAAGGTTAATAGCTATTGTAAAACTTTTCTTTTTGAAACTAAAATAAAAATGAGGGGTCCAATTCAATCCCCCACCACCTCTAACACACGTTTCTCTTTCTCTATCTCTATCTATCCAGCTCTCTTTCTTTGAAAAAGAGATATAAAGTGGCACTTGACACTTTTCTACAAGAAGAGTTACTCAAATATACAAAGAACTAGGAAAAAAAATTTAGAATATCAAAATTAGGAAGATATTTTTGTAATTCTTTTAAATTTAAAGAATTATATCACATTATTATTAAACTATCGGCTGCACTCTTAGCACCTTGGGACTCTGTATTCAATGGGATAAGAAGGAGGTAGAAAAAAGCGTAGAACCATCCACAAGGATAAAATCTAAAAATTAATAGTCTAAGACCATCCAGGAACCTCTATAATAGTTCCCACAAATGAAAAACTTGATTAAGTCAGTGGTAAGAAAGATCTTAACGTACGGGAAAAAAATCATACTACTTTTTGTAATGTACTAGCGGCTATGCTCCTAGAGTACTCTTGGGGCACCTGCAGAGAGGGAAGTTGCAGGGAGTAAGGGATCGAATATTCAATTTTTAGGAGTCTTAGACTTTGGGTACTGACTCAAAGGGAATGTGCAAGAATTTAGCAGTTTCTGACTGACTTTGGGCACTAGCGCACAAAATGCCGCTAACTCGTTTGTTAGTTTTGTATATTGCAGACAAGTATCAATAAACTTAATTTGTTATGATGTGGCTGGTTTTAACAATTTTTTTCTCGCCAGAAAATATCATTTCATAGATAAAAACTTTATTGTGATATTTGTTTGATAAACAATTTAGCAATCCAATTAAATTTTGGGTTATGGGGCTATGGGTTGAATGGGTTCCAGGAAAATTTTTCTAGTTATTAATTACATAATGGTTATGTCAGTCTGATGTGCTGGTAATATGATTTTCAAATGAATGCTTTTTTCTTAGAACCTCTTTATATTATTGTTTTCTGTATTGTTTTAACTCTCCCTTTAAGATTTCCTCCATATTTTCTGGATTAATCTGGATTTCAAGGTCTTTCAGTAAATACTCTGAAATTGAATTAATTGCCCATTGTCCCCTCCCTTACTCCCTGGGGGAGTTGAATTCGATGACCCAATTTTTTATTTCAGATTTCAAAAATCTAATTTTATTCTTTTAATTAGAGGGGGTGGTGAATTTTTTCTAGTGCGATTTCTCTTGGGAGGGTGAAGTTTAGGGTTGGGCCGGATATCCGGCCATTATCAATATCCGGCCGGATACCGGATATTGAAACTATCCGGCCGGATATCCGGCTCTATCATTTTTTATACTTTACACCAAAAATCTCTGCTTTTTAAAATTTAAAATGGCTATAATTTTCTTATTATTGAAGCTAGAAGAACATTTTTTCTGAACATGTTTAACTTTATGTAAATTTATATAAGATTTCTGAAGAAATTTTTTTTTGCTACTTTAGTATCTGGTAATTTGGCCGGTTATCCGGCCGGATATCCGGTAATTTGGCCGGATAACCGGATATTTGCCGGATATCCGGCGTTAGCCGGATATCCTGTCGGTTACCGGATATCCGGCATTTGAAATCAGCCGGATATCCGGTATCCGGTATCCGGCCAAAAAAGTATCCGGCCCAACCCTAGTGAAGTTACCCTTGCCAAAAAGAGTTATAACCCTTCCCAGGACCTATGAAAAGCAGTTAGCGAGATCCTTGTGTACATACAGAGAGATAAGCATCCTGTTATTTTAATATGAGGATTTAAACTTATTTTTTATGAATATAAGCTAAAGACACACAAATAAAAACTATAAATATTATATTCACTACAAAATCCAATCTTTAACTAAAGGAATTAATTCCAAGTATTATTGGAAACAAAATATAGTGTAAGGGGGGGAAGCCCCAAAATCTACCATGGCTATAATATACATTACATGATGATCATTATTAAGACTCAATATTCTGTATATTTCATAAATTTAAACTTACACAAATGTAAAAAAAAATATCACTGATATCACTTATGTCCAAAATTAGTGCAACACTAACAAAAAAAAGAACAGTGAAGTATTATGCAGTAAGAATAAGGTTTTTAAACTGAAACGCCGACTAAATTTCAAATAAAATATTTAAAACGGTTGTCTACCGTGTTGGACGTACGGATATGATTCGTATAGTCATAGTGTAACTGCGGTACATTAAATTAGAATACAAAGTGTGCGCAACCCTAGAACACAACTATGACCATCATATTATACTATACTGACTGACTAAGTGTATTGCATAATACTATAAAACTTACGATGTAAGAAATTTCCGTGTGACATCACTTCCACCAAATAACATTATCATCATTATAAACGTATTTTATTTTTAAAAATTCTATTGGTCCCTTTTCAATTGTTCATTATTTTAAGCAAACAACCCTGTAATTTTTAGCCCATATGTTTTATGCGAATTTGAAACAATTTTCGTAAGTGTATGCACACTAAAATTACAAGGGTCTTGCGTAAAACGTAATGTTGTTTAAATTTTATAATTTGGGCTAGGTTGAATTTAAAGAAAGGCTATTTTATAGGTGGATAAAGTGTTTTAGCACAGTTAAAATAACCTTTTTAATTCTTATTACACTTTCTATTGGATAAAAAAAACAAGCTTCTCTAAAAAGTATTTTATAAATTGGGCTTAGTAACTTTGTGCCCCCCCCCCCCCCCCCCTCTCTCGACCAAATCCTGTTAATGCGCCTGATTACAAATAGAATTTACGGACTTTTAAAACTATAATAGTTATTCATCGCATCGTATTATAAACACCTTTCCGCTGATATAAAAATGTACAATCATAAGATTACAACTAGTTTTATATACTGTACATTTTTATATTCGTAGATAACTGGATATATTACGATACGTTACATGATTTTTCAGTATGGCTTAGAACCGGTTCTAATCCAGCAGATGTTAATTGGTTTAGACGCCATACTGGAAATAATTATAAATACATACACTATTTAAATTTAATGCTATAAACATCAATAGAATGATAATGTTGCGCTACTTAAGAACATAACAATCCCAGTAATCCAATGCGCTTTCCTATGCCAGCCAATGTGCACATTAAAGACGCGCGTTCACTCAATTAAATCTATCATATTTTAACATACGTAAATTATCAAAAATATATAGGGACGAATTTTCTCAGAAAAAAACATGAGTTTTAAAATTTGGGACTTTTTTCTTGTTTGAGTAAATGTATTTTTACAGGGATAGTACATCTGATAAATATTAATAGTTACCACAATTTAAAGGGGGGGGGGGTGACCTGATTTAAGCCCAATTGTCTTCCCCATCCTTAGTTCATTTATCAGCGTTTTTACGATATTTACATCCTCGCATTCTGATCACAGCACTAATTTATAATTGTCTCTCCATCCCTACGAACAACCGAACTAATAGACTCAATAATTGATGTTTCTACTATTTGTTATTCAGAATAAGTGTCTTCGCCCTTTCAACGCTGGATGGCACCATTATAAAGTTCGTATAGATTATAACCTGGTTTTATGTAAACCAAATAATTGGCTTAATAGGCCTGAAATCAACAAGAAAGTTTTGAGCTGGGAACTAAAGGGATAATGGCCGATAAATTGATGTACATTCCCAATGATGATACACAAAATTACCCCTTCTGTAAATTAAAATTAGTGATTTTAACGTTTGAGAACTCAACGTATTAACAAAATTCACTAAAGTCCTAAAGTTGTTAAGCCAACGAATAAGAAATCGTTATTATAAAACTTAGGGGACTGGTGTAATAAACAGCTCATTGTCCTCTCTCTCTCTCTCTCTCTCTCTCTCTGAAAACTATATCTAATTTGAAGAAAAGAAACCTATATTAATAGGTAAGGTTATAAGCGAAATGGCAAATCGTTTTCTAAGAGAAACCCTTTAAAAGTTATGTTAACCTATATAATGTAGAATATTACAATCAATTTCGTGTCATAGTCATATGTGTAATATTTTACGGTAGCTAAGCTTTTCTATAACTAGGGTCGGTCCATCCGTACGTTCGTCAGAAACGGATAGATTTTTCGTTAATTTAGGCATGTTAGATCTTTCCTATCGAGTTTGACTTTGCATGGGGATTCCTGTAAAAGAAGCATACCAACTCTATAATCGTTATCAGAATTGCATGCTGATTATTAGATTTTTTGACAAAAACTTTTTGTATTATATAATTATCCTATTCATCTGATTTTTGGAGTGCTGATTCCTATTACAACAAGGTACAATGTTACACGCGAAGCATCTCTATTATCAAGACCTAAAAATGTAAGTATTTCGGTGATTAAAAATACTGGTTTTAATCTTATAATTTTACATTATTATACTTACGGAAAGCTGTTTATAATACGATGCGATTAATAACTATTACTCGATCACTTGTATAAATCATAGGTTGCCAAAATTTTTATTTTCGTGAGCTTCGCTATCTATGAATATGATTGGTGGAATACTTTTATTTGGCAATTTGCATTTCTTACAAGAAGGTAATCTAATAGCTCTTAAATATGTTGTATGGTTTTACTATACTAGCAAGTCTAAGAGTAGTTATATAAAGAGTATAAACATGGTCACTTACTTCATTAAGTGAAACAAAATGGGTAATCAATCAATTTTTGATTTGAATTCTTTTTGAGGATAGGTATAGAATAATTTAAAAGCGAAAAATTTCAAAATTGAAAAAAAAATTGAGAATAATGCCATTATAACTATGCCAGGTGACACCAAAAAAAAGTTGTCGCCCAATCAAAAAAATAATATCTTTATAAGAAATATGAACAAAAGATTAGGCAATAACACCTATTTCTGTTACAAGGCACTTGTCGTAGGCCTAGAAGGCGCTGCCAGTGGAAAATATATTTATTTTTTCATATTTCTTTATATGATATAGTTTTGATATATAATTGTATATATTTATATCGTAGGAAATCTTTTTATTTTACAATACGATTTATAACTATTCTGTGCTACTTTAAAACAATTTCAGAGATATATCTGAGCTTTAAACCTTGACTTATAGAAAACAGTTTGTTGACTTTAGATTACCACTCTTAAATAATTCATCAATGATTTAGAATGATAAAAAAAACTCGTCAGAACATGACGAAAAGTGAACAGTTACAACAAGTAAATGACTTTTGTAAGTTATCTCTGAGGCGCACTCATTTATGTAAGCGAACAAGACAATTATGTCTACAAGAAGCGCAGCAATAAAAATTAGATATATACATTTAGATGGCAAAAGATCAGTTAAATACTATTAAGATAGTTTACTTTTGATATTTTAATAACCTACTAACAGCCGTGCCCCTTGCATCCTGTGAATATAAAATAGCTTTAAACCATCAGTAAAAATAGAATAGGGTAAACCATTACAGGGACCTTTATGAACCTTTCGTAAAATGGAGTAATCGGTTCAGTAGTTAGCGAGATCTTAATGGACAAACAGAAGATCTTACTACTTATATGTATTAAAGTTATGTGTAATCAATGAGGTATAATAGACTGACTGACTGCACTACCCAAAGTTGTATGCAGCTTTACGTCTGATAAAAGTGTTCACAGCTAACCTTTCATACCTTTTGTAAGTAATGGAAAAGTTATCAAATTTTTCAGGAATCTAAAGGGATAAGACAATAGACGATAAATTTATGTACATACTAAATGATGACACAGAATATTACCTCTTCTGTAGATTAAAATTAATGGTTGAAGTGTTTGACCACTCAACTTAATGAATCAACCAATCAAAATTTACCCAAGTCCCCAAAATTGTTAAGCCAACGAATAAGAAAACAATAGCATAAAACTTTGGGTGCTAGTGTAATAAACAGCCAATTGTCCCCTCTCTCTCTGCAAATTTTTACTAATGTTTTAAGTCATGATCATTTAGACATTACTTTTAGAAAGCTGTAAAGAGGTTAAAAAGTAAATATTTAATTATGTTAAACCATGGGCGTGCGAATGGAGACATCAGATGGTGTCAACTCATTGCCCCCAATATAAAAATTGCTAAGGATTTTCTGCGGCTGAAAATCTTTGGTTATAGAAAAATAATAACAAGTCATTAAATTTAATTGTTAATTATGGAAATAGCTAGAGATTTCATCTTTCATTATATTCAAAGAAAGCACAAACTTATTTTTTCAAGATTTCATATAATTATTCAACACTTCTTTGAGTTTGAATTAGTTAAATTACATTATTACAAGATACGATGATAAACAAAATTAACCCTTAGGTAGAATACAAGTATTGGTTGACGTTTGCAACAAATTTATCAAATTTTGATAAAAATGTACCCAAAGTTTTAAGATAACGAATTAGAAAACGTAGTTATAGAACTTTATGAATTTAGCAATAATTTGTACTAATTTTTTTTTCTCTTTTACAATTGTTTATCGAGTAATATCAGCTAAACCTTTGAAAGTCGAGTCATATAAGTGTACTTTTATAATTAAGAATTTCCAGATCATTTCAGATTTTTGCAAACAATATAAATTACTTCGCAAGAAGTTGAAAATAGTGTTTTTTATGAAACAGTGCAGTGTAAAAATACATGGCTGTGAAAGTATATCAATATATAATGTTTTAAAATATCTCTCGTGATTGACTTTATATCTAAAACTATTTCAAATTCCCATATGGTTTTGTAGCCGGACAGAATGACTTACAGAGTAGGCTCAACCTAATTTATTTTTGTACAGAGTTCTAGCTTGTATAATAGTTGTAATAATCTAATTATGTTTGTGTTTTTCATCTATTTCTAAAATTGTTATTGTGAACGTTTCCCCTAACTTAAATACATGATAGGTAGGTAAAAACGTTCACCCCAACATAACCAGTCCTAGCTTTTGCTTTTAATGATTTTCGAAGCAAAGCTTCTCTACAAGCTAGTTGTCTATAAGTCCTGGCTGGCCCCCATTGCTTCTACGCCATTACAATTTTTATGAATCGCCAACAAATGCATTCAATACTTTGTTACATAGCCATGGCTGTAAAAAAAATCATCGGAAACAATAACATTTGTATAAGCATTAGAAAGATTTATCGATTACCATGAAATGAAGATTAAATTTTCAATTTTTTTCTCAACGTTTTGAGATTTTAATGTCACCAGGAAGTTTTAGCAATTCCTATTAAGATTATGTTTTTTTTTCAAGGTTTTTATTGTTTTTGAAACTTTTTCAATGTTTTCAGTGCTTTTCAATATTTTTGATTATTTTCATCGATGTTTTTCTATGGATTTAAAATGTTTCCCTAGAGGTTTTTTTTCATTTTCATAAACATTGAAAGAAAAAAATATTCAACCTGAAAAAATACAATAATGTTTACGATAATCTTTATAGTGCTCCGTGTAAAAAAATTACAATGATTAGATTTTATTTCTTATATTGTGGGAACACTGAAAACACAGCCAATGTATTAAGACAACAATAATAATTGCATTTAGAGGTACACTCCTCAACTTTCGATACCATTATATAAATGAAGTTATGTGATGTGCGTCTTTATGTTCGTTCGTCTAGAGTTAAATGTTTGAGACCATTTGTGTTCTGCATATCAAGGAACCATTATTATTACATAATTGTAAGTTAATAACGACCCTAGAAGTTGCTTGTTAAATCATAATTTGTTGAAGAAAATTTAGGGGAGGGGATAAGATTTTTTTAACTCGTTGGGAGTGTTATTCCCCATCTCCCCCCTCTCTACCAATTGTCTAAAAGCTTACCTGGAATAATTGAAAACTCCACTGAAAATTGTTAAATGATTAGTCCAGCCAGACAAACATATATTAGAACATCCTATTACTTTGGTATACATACACTAGAATGAAATACTTTTATTAGCCACAAGATTTGATTCACAAAAAAAATTGTCCAAATACTTTACTTTTAATAAATGGCTGTAGATTTTGCAAGTATTGAAATTTTTCATGGAATATGGATTGACTTTTTTTTGTAATGAAATCTAACAAATCTAAATATTAATAAACTTTTTATAGATATTAATAATGTAAGTTTAGTAAGATCTCTATAACGGCTAAACTGATCATTTGTAAATTATTAAGGGAAGTCTTTGCAGGTTATTAGCTTATTAAAAATTGCTTAGGAGATATTACTGGATAAATGTATACAATATACATTCATACATCTAGCTACTTTAACGTATGTAAGATGAAGCACAAATATATGGTTGTTGTAGCTATTTGGAAGGGATTAAAACAGGGAACAAAAAGAAAACTTTTTTTCTTTCTTTTTATTTTACCTTACCTCTCAAGGGTGGGATTCTCCTTCGATTTTTAAGGTATTATTTAGAGAATCTGTCTGAGAAGTCCTGTGCATGGTAATGAGTTGCGCCTGTTCATGGGCCAAGGCATTCCCTACTATACTACTATTTCTCCGAAGATGTATCCCTGTCTAAGAACGGCAACAGAAAGTTGCAGAAATGTTCCACATGACTGCAAAAAGAAATTAGCCTGGGCCAGTTTTTGAGTTGTTGATTAGGGTGGATCAATATTCCAAGCAAATAATTGATTAAGTAATTTGATTTTTCCGCATCGATCGAATCCGATTAATATCCGTGAGATTAGAACCGGTTCTCAGCCATATGCATTGCATCGTGTTATATTTTGGGGCTAAAAAAGCTCGTTTTAATCTTATAATTGTACATTTTTATATCCGCGGAAATGATACGATAAGATATTTTTATGTGATTGAACAAGATTTTTCCAGTCAGACTTACTTTGTTTCGATTTCCTTGCAATATTTTCAGACAAACTTTAACCAAACAAGTATAACAACAACCATAGCATAATCATCTAAAATTAGATTGTTATAATGAAACTTCATTCCCCTCCCCCCCCCCCAAAAAAAAAGAAGAAATAATTGCCCAATAAAGTTACAACATGTTTTCAATAAATAAATAAAAGCTTTCTAGAAACTGCAGTTCATAATGTAATTCTAATTATCTGATTAAATGTGTATTTTCAAAAAAAAAAATACTTTGCATCATCTGGAGAAATTATTCTGTAACTTACTGACGTATAGACTATAATTGTAGATAGTTTCTGTGCTACTAGAATTGTATATTCCCACAAAATAATGAAAGTTTTTACAGTGCCTATAAAAATGACCTCATACTGGCCTACTATTGGTCATTTCAAATGTATACTGATCTTCCATTGGTAATTTAGTCTGTGTTTAAGCCTATAAATTGGTCATTTGTATTGTATGACTTGATTCTTTTTATAGGCACTAAAAAGAGCTTCCTTTTTAAAAAATTATGAATGCTTAAGCTTAACATTATCTGCAAAACTGACAAGTTTTGACATACTGATGTATAGACCATATTTATTTTTTATATAGTGGCTGAACTACTAAAATGCATATTCCCACAAAATAATGAATAAATGACAGATAAAGTTCCAAATATGATTGACATAATTCATAAAAAAGTTCACGTATTCATTACATAAACTTTAACAATAATTTATGTCACAAAGTGGCAAGAACCATGTTCTTTAAAGCTTAGTTTTCCTTTCAGTAATCCGTATCAGGGAGGGAGGGGACAATGGGCTCTACATTACACTAGTCCCCAAAGTTTTATAACAATGTTTCGTATTCATTGGCTTAACAATTTTGGGAACTTCAGTAAATTTTGTTGGTTCTTGAAGTTGAGTGTTTAAACGTTTCAACCACTAAATTTATTCTACAGAAGGGGTTAATTTTGTCTATTATCAATTGTGATTTACATTTATTTTTTTTTTTCTTATCCATTTATATCTCTGACAATTTATATAATTTGAAACAATGACTGGAGATATTTCTTTTATTGACAACAATTAATATCATAGCTATATAGTGTTCACTGTTCACTTTAGATGATCAAACAAGTATGAAAAAGATAGATTGAAAAATTTATAAAGGTAGGGGATCTACATACAGATCTCGTAAACAAAGTTAGATTAGAAGAATAATGTGTTGTGAGTTTTTATTATGATTTATTCCAAATGACGTCATATTGGAGTAATGGGTTTTTCTAATATGGAGTCATTCGGCATACTTTGACCGAAAGTTTTGAAATGTTTTTAAATGTATCTGTGGTATCCGCCTAGGATAAAGGGCAGACACCAGAGTTCAAATTGACTACGGCAGTGTGAACAGACGTGGACACCTTACTATAGAGAAGCTACGCTTCTCTAACAATCACTAAATAACAAACAGCATCTATTCAGTTGTTCCTTTATTGAAGGTCTAAGGATTACTAAAGCTATATACAACAAACAATAACTACACAGATAGGAATAAATAATCATAAATAAAAGCAATATAATACATATACAATAGTCAGTTTGGGCAATAATGATCCCCCATCCCTGGGAAGGGTGGGGGGAATTAACAATGCAGCTTAACCATAATAAGGCTGTCAGATTCAATCATTAATTTTAGGCATAGGGAGGGGGTCGGCAGACCCCTTCCCCAGGACTCGGGGGAGGGCCGTTGGCCCTTCCCCGAACCCCGGTCAGGGGTGCCATAGGCATGGCTCACGGTTGCTGAATACCACAACTCTCCCCTCGGAAGGCTGGGAGGGAGCCTCCCTGCCAGACTTCCGACAGTGGTTGAGGCCTTCGGCCCGCTCCTTAGGGCTAAGATATATACAAATGATAATGATTCAATGGAATCCTAGTGGTGATTTTCAGGGCTGATGGATCCCAACGTGGGGTAGAAGGTAGAGGCTGGTTTTGGTTGGACACGTAGCTCGGCGCCGGCAGGTGTCAGGTTGGCGTGGGGCACAGCTGCTGCTGGGCCGGTTGGCAGCGGGGCATTCTGGTTGTTGTTGGCAGCGGCTGGGGCACTGGCTGCCAAGTTGACCGTCTGAGCGGCAGCCTGGCCTCCCGAGGGGCCGCGGGGTCTTCCAGAGGGCGGTCCAGGCCTGCCTGGGCGGTCATGCCCGCTATCGGCTGATTGCATGGACACCATTTCCTCGGCGGCTTCCCGGCCGATGGGAATGGCATCCCAGTCTACTGAAAAGTCCCGGGACTTGGCATGGGTGAGCCGGGCTCTGGCCAAGGCCTTCCTGTACAAGGTTGGATGGTACAGGAACACTTGTGACATCGCATTCATGGCGGCCCGTACACCTCCTTGTGCGGCTGCCAGGGAAATGATGGTCAGATCCCCCAGCAGTTTGAGGATTAACAACAGCAAACACAGTATGGCTGCGCCATCTCCCCACTCGTGGATAGCTTGTCTGAACCCAGCCCAGACATCCAGGGCGGCCTCTGCTTCCTCTGCCAGTCGGTCGATATTGTAGGACACGATCCCATGGTCTCCGGTGGCCGAACAGCTACCTTGCTGAACGCATGAGCCATAGGACAGGCCGGTCAGCATGGCGCTTTTATACGCTGGGAACGCCAGCAGTTGCTGCCAGTCGTTCAACTCAGCCTGCGAATACAAGCCCCCTGAACTAAAGTCATCCAAGGGTTCTGTCAGCAGCTGCTTGGGCGTATCCAGCGGGGGTGGCCTCTTCTTAGGTGCGGGGGTTAGCTCTATCCAGCCTTCCTCCGCGTGCACAGTCAGGGGGTAGGTGGAGGAGCAGGGAATCTTGGTGGCGTGGCCGCTATACACCCGTGTTACGGCGTCTACAAATCCTGTGGGTTCCACTGGTACTTTGTCCCAACATTCCTTGCTTTCACAGACAACGTATTTGTTGCGTTGGCAGGTAAGCTGGAGCAGGACATCTCCCCTCAGCACTGAGAACGTGCTCCCCTGGACACGCACCGGGTGGGCCGGGTCTAGTTGCTGGAGCTTCCAGCAATTGGCCGCTACTTCTTCTGCCGCTGTGCTTTTCATGCGTGTCTCCAGGGTAAATCCAATGTAGCCTGCATGTATCTGGGCCTGCAGGGGGACATCAACATCCCTGGCCGATACTCTGGGCAGCGCTGCCGCGGCCGGGTCAGCTGCCACGAACAATGCTGGGTGGTTGGTGGCATGGGCCTCAAAGTCGCAGTTCACTATTGAGGTGGGGGTGGTCATGTTGATGAAGAACTGAGCTTGATGGTCAACCAGGAACGCATCCATCACTAGGCTAGGCTGGAGGCTGCGGATCAGCCTCAAGGGGCAATCTCTCCCCAGGTGGTCCCACACGTAGGTTGCTTCCCCAGTGATGCAAGACAGCTCAGAATGGGGACATTCTAGGGTCAGGTGGTCAGATTGGGACTCCACCCGTCCATCCTCTACTACGTAGGTCTCTTCCTTGACCAGCAGCCGTCGTTCCTGGAGCACTAATTCATTGCGGTACAGCTGGCCCTCGAAGTGGACGTCCTCCCCTTCACAACCCACCCCCTCTGGGCTGTTGACCAAGGCGCCCACCATGTCGAGGGTGAAGAACAGGGGGTGGTTCAGCTGGAACGTCAGTGGCTGGGTCTTGCCTGGCAGCGTGTAGACTCGGTTCCTGGCCAGGTCTCGGCACGTTTCTGGATCAATCTTGGTTGGCCTCATGAGGGTGGGGACCGAGGTCACCTTGAGGTGACCCCATACCCCACACCTGAATGTCCACTGGGACACGGTGAGCTGGCAACTGTACCCTGTTGTTTCTCTAATCTTGACTTGCTGCAGGACATGTACTTCATGGCCCAGGGGCACCTCCTGGTGTAGCGGTTCCGTGCTACACATCTTTTCCTTATTGTAGGCTGTGACGTGGGTGGGGTTGGCGCAGTCCCACCCTACCAGGACGTAGCTAGTTGTAGGCCACACGGCTGCCAGCAGTAGTCCCCACAGAACCATCCACCAGTGTGAAAAACTACCAGACAGCCATCTACCTCTCGCACGCGGCTGGGGATCTTCGGCTCGGGTCACGGCTGCTTCTTGGGGCTGGACACGGCTGGGCTGCTCCTGGCTAGATACAAATTTCCATTGAGCGTTATCTTTGTGTGTCCGGGGCACCCCGATACCCTCCCCAATGACAGACTGACAGGTGACTGGCGCCTGCCTGGGTGTCGGCTCCCCTAGCCCCAAGGGGTCCCTTCCCTTGTCCATGGCATGCCCAGTGGCATGGGGCTGAAGTGCGGGTGGCACAGGCTCGCCCTGTCTCACGTCCCTCCCCTGCCCTAGGAACTCAGGTGCATGTGGCACAGGCAAGTCCTTATATCCCCAAATTTCAATCTCCCCAGCCTCTGGTGCATGAGGCACAGGCAAGGTTGGGTTTTTACAATAATTTGGATACAATACATTTGTTAAATTTAACTTATCCTGGCTCGACTGGAGGTGCTGGGCATCTGGGTTCCCTCGGCTGGCAGGGGGCGCTGGATGGTGTATGGCTGGGCTCTCCCTACAGGCTGGTGGCGCTGGCTGACTGGGGGTGACGGGTGTCACCCCTTCCTCTGGGACTGCTGGCTCGTTCCAGGCTCCAGGTATCTCGGTGGCAGCGACGGTTGTCGCCCCAGGCGCCAGGTGGGAGGCGCTGGATAGCACCCCCCAGTCATCGCAGGTGGCGGCGCCGGGTGGCGCCCCATACATCGACTCTGATGCGCTGGCTAGCGCCTCCTGCCTCTCTCGTTCAACGGCCGCCAGGGCCTCCCCGTACACTGTCTCAGTGGCGCTGGGTAGCGCCCCTCCACTCTTGCTGGGTAGGCTCGGTCGGGCAGGCCCCATCATGTTTAGGCTAAAGGGCTGGGGCCTCAGAACTTCTGGCTCAGCAATGTTGTTGGGCCGCACAAACTCCGGCCCCAGGTGGTTGAGGCTGAAGCCCAGGCCAACCCGGTTGGGTTCAGCCGCGCCTCCCAGCACGTTGATCCTAGCTGGAATGGTTCCAAACTGCGGCATTCCGTCGGCTCGGCCCGCTGCGTTGGGGGCGGCTGCTTGCTGCGGTGGTGCTGGGGGCGCGCTCCCTTCCATGTTGGCTACTCTGCTGGGCTTTCCTGGAGGAGCGCCCTTGTCTGCAGTGCGCCTCCGGCCGGCTACCTGGTCCCAGTCGGCTCTGCACTCGGCCGCCGTATGGCCAGCATAGTGGCAACGCTCGCACTTGGCAGGACGGTCACGGCGTGGCTGGGTGCGTCTCTCCTCCAGGCTGACTTCCATAGGCGTCGGACAGTCTCGGGCTCGGTGGCCTTTCCCTTGGCAGCGGTAACAGCGGCCTGAAGTCTTGTCATCTGGGGCGACCTTCCCCATCTGGTGGAGGCCCGGAGCCAAGGCGCCAATCTCCATTGGCTCAGACTCGTCGTAGTTGGGCAACTGGACGCTGGCTGATCCTGTGAGCCCGTCGGTGGCGTCCACTAGGCACACACCCTCCTTCAGCTGCTTGGTAATCATTGTGACGGTGAACATGGCTCGCCTCGTGTACTCAGGTACAGAGGCGATCTCATGACTCATCATTTCACGTTTCACATTAGCGTTACGAATGCCACGATTTAATTCATCGATTAATAATTCGAGATCCTCATGGCTGTAGGCCTCCCTATACAAGGCACACTTTGTGGATATGTATGCTTGTATAGGTTCTGTCGAGTGTTGCCTGTAATCCCTGAAGGCTTGCTTCAAAGTCTGGAATTCAAAGGCTTGACGAAATAACATTTCACACTCGGCCTTGACTTGTTCGTAAGTCAAGGCTTGGCCTGCCTCGCCAAACAGATGAGACGCCATTTCCGCCGCTTGCCCTACTAGTGACAGTAAAAGGGCGTTGCGGTGGTTGAGGGTGTCATGGGGCGGCACGCGGTAAGCCGCCCATGACATCTCGAGTCTGCGGATGTGGGAGCTCCAAGATTGCTTGGGCGGCCCTCTATACTCCGGCAGGTTACTCAGCATCAGCTTGCGGTACTCGGCTGGAGCCGGCTGGGGGTCATCCTGGAGCCATCCTTGGGCTTGGTCGCCTCCTGGCGCTTGCGGCTGCTCCATCGGGTCAACGGTTCAGCGGCGGGACACAAAGTTATAAGGCAATACTATAAATGTTTATCACTTGCGGCTTTCTAGCCTAGCAGCCAACACTGTTTATCACTAGGTTGGTAGTTTAGTTACAAAGATATAACTTAGATGTATTTGTCACTAGTTTTATTCTGAGTTTTTGTAGAGTAGGCTGGTAGGGGTAGATAGCTGTTGAGGGTCTGAACTGCTGTCAGGAACTGATTGGGTTTTCCTTTATCACACTATAGATAGGAGGGAGAAGCTTGTAATTCTTTATTTTCTAAAAATACCTCTGTTAGATGCTATGGAGTAGCTCCGCTCCTGTGTGTGTGTGTGTGCGTGAAATCTCCTTTCCTTGCAGCGCGCTTACGCACCGTCAAATCCGCGCACACAGGTAAAACGCGCACTTATCCCTCAACTCGCTCTCTCATTGGTCCGCTTTGTCCGTTGAATTTTATGATATGTCCCGAACTCTGTTGCGCGACCCGTAAATGGCGCTCTGTTTTCCCGGTCGCTAGCTCCACACCGTGGGCGGACTTAGTCAAGTGTGGGTAGGAGGGGGGAAGCGCGTGAGGGGACGGGGTAAATCCGTCCGTTCCCCCTGTGAGGAAGGGGGAGTGCTGTGGGTTTGATTTAACTGTGTGATGAGGTAATGGTGCCCTTTCTCCTTAATCCTAGGCTTATTGTTATGTCACCTTGATTGTATTTTCTTCAATGGAGAGTGGGCCCCTCCCTTTCCTCTGGAATAAGGGGTGTATTTTGTTGTGCTGGAGGCTTGGGTGGTTAGATTGTTTATCAAGGCATTGTTATATTACATCTAGATTCTATTTTTGGCCTTATCACAATACATAACAGATTTGCTTACCAAGCCTGTTCTATTTTTAGTTTTATCACAATACACAACAAATTGTTTGCCAATCCTTGCTCATAAATCTATTGTTTAGCCATCACACTAGGGTGGTAATCCCTACAATGTGATATAATATCTGCTTTTCTAGATGGGTGGCTGCGCTGTAGCCTCTCAGGATACTTAGAGTTGACGTAGTTTTCTCTGCTTGGTACACTACACTCGTATGTTGGCTCGCAGCTCGCAGCTATTTGGCGTGTTTCAGCCTATCGGCGGCAGGGAATGTCCCGTCCTACAGCGCCGTATATCCGAATCTGACTGTTGGCGGCAGGGAATGTCCCGTCCTGCGGCGCCGCTGGTTCGAATCCTTGGCTTGTTTCAGTCTATCGGCGGCAGGGAATGTCCCGTCCTGCAGCGCCGTGTATCCGAATCCGGCTGATGGCGGCAGGGAATGTCCCGTCCTGCTAGCGCCGCTGGTTCGGATCCTGCTATCTCTTGCAGTAAATGTTGGCCTATTTTCAGCCGTTTGCACTTATTTGGCCTGTTTCAGCCAGTCCGCAGGCCTGTTTCAGCCCTTTGAGCGCTCAATTCTCCGTTAGATGTCGGCGCTTCTCGCGGTTCTCCGTCAAGTTTCGCTGTTTCACTTCCACAACTGCCGGATGCAGAGTTAGACCTTGCTATCCAGGGTGGGTAATTCAGGTTGCTTGTGTCAGTTTTGCCAGTTTCACTGCTGGGAGTACCTTAGCCTCAGCTGCGCGTCTGCTCTACACTTGTGGTTTGCCGTAATCTCACACAGCTGTCACCAAAAGTTGTGGTATCCGCCTAGGATAAAGGGCAGACACCAGAGTTCAAATTGACTACGGCAGTGTGAACAGACGTGGACACCTTACTATAGAGAAGCTACGCTTCTCTAACAATCACTAAATAACAAACAGCATCTATTCAGTTGTTCCTTTATTGAAGGTCTAAGGATTACTAAAGCTATATACAACAAACAATAACTACACAGATAGGAATAAATAATCATAAATAAAAGCAATATAATACATATACAATAGTCAGTTTGGGCAATAATGATCCCCCATCCCTGGGAAGGGTGGGGGGAATTAACAATGCAGCTTAACCATAATAAGGCTGTCAGATTCAATCATTAATTTTAGGCATAGGGAGGGGGTCGGCAGACCCCTTCCCCAGGACTCGGGGGAGGGCCGTTGGCCCTTCCCCGAACCCCGGTCAGGGGTGCCATAGGCATGGCTCACGGTTGCCGAATACCACATATCCACCTTTCTTATAGGCACTATAAAGAGCTTTATTTTCTTTATCTCATTTCCTTTTTAGGAAAACTTACCAACTGCTCTCCAGCACTCTTTTGTATGCTTCGTTACATATGAATGTTGTCATACTTGTTATCTATCAATCTCAAATGTTTGAAAAGTTAAAATAACATGGCTAGACCGAAAAAGTTGCAGATAAGCTTCACTTCAATTGACAAATTAACCGTCATTACTCTAGCAGCTTTTCTCAAAAACTTTTTCTTCCCTATAAATTTACTCATTTCTTGGATATTTTCTGGGATCTTAAGAAAAACTGGTTTTGATTATCTATTCTTTTATTTTATTATCCGTGGAAAGTTGTCTGTTATGCGATGCTATGAATAACTAATATATATGTAAACAGTTTATTTTGACCTGGAATGATAATTAAGGTTTAATTCAATTTTAATCTTATCCTAAAAAGAATGCTTAAGTAAACAAGGTGTTAACCAACGAGAAGCGTGCTAAAAAATTTATTTTCACTCAAATTTTTACCTAGGAGGCAAAATTTTCTTAGAACGGTGGGAGAGTTAAAACTCGTCTAAGGGGGGAGGGGGTAATCACCCCCCCACTCCCCGTTGGACATAAGAAAAAGGTAATGTGCCTGGCTTTATTTGTAAAAGAAATCTCGTTAATCGTTTAACACTTTGGGTTGTCTTTTTCGGGTAAGCTTGTAAGTATATTTCTATCCAAAAGAAAAATGTTTATTCTCAAACAATAATCAGTTTTTCTAACTTGTAGTAGATTGTTTTGTCTGTAGCTTAGGATATCTACTGAACTATTTTTCTATTTTAGAGATGCTAACAACGGTCCTGGGGTGGTATTTGGCTATTTTTCTATCCTGCTGTACCTCGTCCAATACATAGAACCTAGATGCTAAAGTCATATTGCTAGTTTTTTAATAAACTAACATAAGAAGAATAACCGAAAGGTTTAGTGATTTTAAGTGATACTAAATAAAAGTATTTATAAAAGTTTTTGCTCGTTCTGAGATCTTGCCTAACTAGACTAAATAGAAATACTAAAACAAACACCAGTTTTGTTAGCCAAGGCCTTAGACAGATCAGGCCTAACAAAACTGGTTTAAATCTTGTATATGATTAAGGAGAGATGTGATGAATTTTCACTAAACAGACCTATTAAATAGAAAATTACAACCAAATAACAAGGTAGTTGACTTGTACAACTTGGTCAACAGGGAACTATAACTTTATATTATGATATAGTAATTAAAATATAAAATAAACAATTTGTGAAATAAAAAAAATAAAAGTAATTTTTCGTCGAGAAAAATCTAGATTGTAAGATTGTTTCGTACGTCCAAAAAAACAAATTTACAAAATAAATAATAATCTGTTAAGGGTGTAGATCCCTTGCTGATGGGCGATTACCCCCTAAAAATATTAAGTGTATATAATCAGCCAGCCCCTTCACTGTTTAGAGGTGCTTGTCGTCAGGCCACAGGAGGTCGCGGCTTGTAGGAAATATATATATTTTATGTTACCTCTTTGGGCATAGGTAATAGTTAGGAAAACAGGGATGGTAACATCCATTAGTAGTGAAGCACAAAAAAATCATAGACAAAAGGACAATGTGGGAAGATTTTCAGTGGAAAGAAAGAGAGAAAATGTGAGATTGTTAAAATCACTAAACCTTTCTAGAAAATAAAAATCCCAAAGTAATAAGACATTCAAAGATGGGAGGGGATATTTAACTAGAAGAAAATTGGTAAGTACCCAGAGTGGGAGGGGACATTGGGCTGTTTATTACACTAGTCCCCAAAGTTTTTAAAACGTTTTCTTCTTCATGAGCTCAACAACCTTGGGGACTTTTAATTGATTTTGATTGGTTTGTTATTCAGTTGAGTGTCCAAACATTTCAACCACTAATTACAATCTACAGATGGGAATGTACATCAATTTAACGGCCATTGTTCCCTTAGAATCATGGTATATACCAGACTTTCAAACCAAAGATGAGAGACCAAGGATGACAACATCTATAAGTATTAAGTAGCAAAGCACTTAAAAAATCATTGAAAGACAAATTGAAATAATTGATGCGCCAAAAAAAAATTTCAAAGTTGAAAGAAATAAATGTATAAATATAGATATATAATCCGGTTAACTAACTGCTAGCAAATTGCTTTCTGCTATTTTTTTTGCGAAATGTTAATATTTCTTTCCTTTCTAACTTTCTGATTTTCAATTGAAGGTCGGCACATGGTCCACGGGGTTTGGACATACAGTTATTTAATCCCTTCCCCCTCTATTGTTTTAATTTAATCAGAAACCTATTGTTCTTTAGATCCCTGCGTCTATCCTCAATAGAAACAAAGAAACTTAGTTTCAGACAGACATCCTGAGTATGATATAGTAATTATAGAGTAGCTTTACCAAAAGCAACAAACCAATTCTTGACAATTACAGAGAAGTTTCACTTGTATATATTTGACTGCAATGCATATTTCATGAGAAAAGAAGTAGAAAATAAATCAAAACGTAGGGAAGTTGAATCAAAAGATAACAAGGATAACAACATCCATGAAAGGGTAACTCTGAAATGGTAGACCAAACAAACATTTACACTTATGTGTCAGAACTGAATAATCAGCATACAAAGAGAGGGGTAGGTTTCTGGTAAAATCCGTAAAGGTTATGTGTTATAAGTTAAAAACACACCTTTACGGATTCTACCAGAAATCTACCCCTCTCTTTAAAAATGTTAAAACAAAATTGTAAGTAAATTTATTAATTATAGAGATGTTTCGATTATAATATCGTACTTTGTTCCAAAAATCATATTAATCGGATATTTACATCACACAAGAATTTGTTATAAAAAAAATTGAAAATCAACATGTTTAAAATGGACATACGGACATTCTGGTAAAAATTATAGATTTGCCACGCTTTTTAAATCGTAACGAACTACTACAAGAATCACCATGTAAAGTTTGAAATCGATAGGATAATTCTAACACGCCTAAATTAACGAAAATAGCTATCCGTTCCGGACAGACGGACCAACCCTAAGTATAGAAAAACTTTACTTTTAAAAGATAGGGTAGAATATGAAATTTCAACATCCCCTGTTGAATCACTGTTCCTGTTACTTTTATATTCTCTCCTTTTTTCACATTTTTTATTTCTCTTTCTTATTTCCTCATTTCTCATTGGTTTCCCATATATTTTGCTTTAAATTTCATACATTTAAGCTACTATTGGACTTAATCGTTTTTGATAAATAAATAATAGTTATTAAACAATTAAACAATTATATTATTTACATTATTTCCTATCTCTCTCTTTTTACAACTTATCTTCTTTCTTTTTCTTTTTTTTCTCTCCTCTACTAACTCTTACTCTCTTTATTTCTTCTCTCTTTCCATCTCTCTCTCTCTCTTACTCTCTCTCTCTCTATCCATATGATAAACCTTTCTACATTTTGTAAGTTCTCTTTTCGTGGTCAAAGGGATAAGTGGATTGGTTATAATTCTTGTATATAGTATAAAGTAATAGCATTTTTGTCTGTCTTTACGTGTGTGTGAATAACCAATAAAACAATTTGGTTCTCTTTTACAATGAAGCATCTCGATTATGTCCAGGGAAAGTTAAAACTATTTTGGGGAAGGGAACCACTACCCCCCAAAACAAAATTTGCCTCTAGAAAAAAATTTAAAATACACCACCACCCCCCTCCCAAAAAAATAATAAATGTTTTTCTTCATTTTAAAAATGTTTAATATAATGATCACAGGTCATAGGAATCTTTATTGTAAGCTTGAGACATTTATCTTTATTGCAGTTTCTCTTTCTCTATATCCCTGTTATTTTTATCATTTTCTACTCCCATATGAAGTGCATATTTTACTTAAGGTGGTCCTCCAAAACTACGAAAAAAAGCTCTTAATGGACCAAGACATTTCCTCCTGCTATTAACTGTTAACATCTCTAGCTATGACACTGTTTCCTGAGAGAGAGGGGACAATGGGCTGTTTATCATTATTGCTATTCCTCAAAGTCTCATAATAACCCTTTCTTATTCGTTGGCTTTACAACTTTGGAGATTTCAGTGAATTTTGATTGGTTGTTTTATTAGGTCGAGTGTTCAAACGTTTCAACCACTAATTTAACACTTCAGAAGGAGTATTTTGTATATTCAATTTGGATATACATCAATTAATCGGTCCTTGTCTTATCCTTTTAAATCCCTGTGCAGTTTCGGCCGAGGTTCGAATTCAGCAAATATCACTAGAATTATTCAGTTTACAGTTGCATCTATAACCAAAATCGTAAAAAATGTATTTTAAAATTTCAGCTGCTTTTGGAGGTTTCTCATGTCTGCCCCTATATTTTATTATGGATTTATTTTGCTTTTGATAACTTATTTTTGTTACACAATGTAAACACAAGAGCTTTTATTTACCTTCTACATTACCCTTCTTTTTACATTAGACCAAGGGGTTAAAAATGGATAAAAATATTATAATACAGTATTTAACTGCGGTCTACACAGGTTTTGGCTAAAGCGGAAAAATTTAACGTTTCTCTTTCGATTTTTGAAACACATCTTAAACCTAATTGGAGGGGGTGTATTATAGACAACAACTTGGGTGTTATTTTAGTGACAATCAAAGTTTGACTTTTTAACCTTGACAGAAAAGGGAGGTGTAGCCACTTCCCTAGATTTTGCTCCTACACTCCTATTCTGCCTGCCTTAGCTCAGTGTTGATATCCGCTTTACTAAAGCCATACTGAAATGTTAAAGAGAGTATTGAAAAATAGACATTTTCCATGAAAAAAATCAATTTTATATCTTAATAATATAATTTTAAAATGTTTACTGTATTTTTAATGAGTGATGTTCTTATTGCTTTTTTGCATTATTTTTTATCCGATTTTAGATTATTGTGCATAAAAGCAATGAATAATTAACCTTTATTCTATTGAGAGACAGATAAAGAGAAAGAGAGGTGGCAGAGAAGGAGAGATAGATAGATAGATAGAAAGATAGTTAGAGAGAGATAGAGAGAGAGGGGGGGAGGGATAGAGAGAGATAGATAAATAGAGAGACAGAGAGAGAGGGGTGAGATAAATAGATAGAAAGAGGGAGAGGGGTTATAGGCCGAGTTATTAAAACTGAAATTTAATTCAATGATTTTTATTTCAATATTCATGGTAAATTGTCTGTAATACAATGCTATATATCACTTTTAAATACGGTTAGAAACCGGTTCTAGTCCAGCGGATATCAATCGGTTTCGAAGCCATTCAGTAAACAGTATTTTTATGCGAAGATGATGGCACATATTCATAACAATAATTCTTAAGGGAGTAATAAAGAAAGGATAAGATGAAAAAGAGAGAAACAAGGATGCATGACAACACCAAAAAGTAGCGAAGAAAATTATAGATGGACATTGACAAACGGACAAAGTAAGTTATACAACAGATATTCAATTATCATAAAACTAAAAGGAAAGATGGAGAATATTCTATAATTCATGGAAAATTACGAAACATATAGAAATGATTAGTTTTATATTTTCTGAAGCATAAACGAAAGACTAACAGATGAAAGTAAATTATATACTGGATGCTCATTGATACAGGGAATCTTCACCGCAAGTTTCAGCTGTCTATCTCCAATAGCGGCGGAGAAAAAAAAAGAAATAAAAGACACTATCCATGAGTAGCGAAGAACAAACACAGTTAGTGGGACAATGATTTATTTGATCAGGGGAATCTTAACAAGGCATTTAAGATCTCTTGAACGCCAAAAGCAATTATTAAATAATAGTTCTTATAAATAACGGTAATGATAACGATTGGTCAGTTGACATTCATACAGTTGTTATAGAGTAGTTGCGACAATTATAAGTACTATCATATTCTATGTAATAATATACAGGGTGTCTCACTAATAAGTATTTGAATTGTTAGAATTCTTTAAAGAAATTGTCCCAGGTTAACCCGAAGATATGGCTCAGTGTTTTAACGTCTTTTAATCTGTTGGAAAGATGTCGGGTTCGAGTCCCCAGACCGCATCATTCTAAAGATGTTAAATTGGGTACCTACTGCAACTCTTCCAGGCGTTAGAGATTTTGGGTAAGAAAAGGAGGGAAGCCTTAGCCCTAAATCAGGTTTGCATGGGTGGTCCTTGGCATGGTGCATTAGTAATCGAAAAACTTTGCTATGCCTGAAAAATCCTTGTGGACTAGCATTGTGTAGTAGCTAACTAGTATTTTAGTGGCATTTGTTAGTTAAACTACTGGGAATCATGCTTTGATTCTGACTGAAAAGTCCCTAGGATTTTATGTAATTTCATAGCATCGTTGCTGATACAGCGTCATGTTCTGTGTTTAGGTTACATTACAATTACTGAAGATACTCATTAGATCTTTTCATGAAAATACACTTTTTCGAATTTTAGTCTTCTGCTAACCTAAAAAGTTACTGTAGGAGCCTAAAAATACATGTACAAAATTTCAGCTCTCTATCTCTATTGGCGACCTAGCGCCAGGCATGTAAAATATCAACAGATAACGGTAGCACGGCGGTTTTAACAATATCTCGGCAATGTGCAGGTTTTAAGCTCTTCTGCATATTTCAATTTAAACACATAAGGACAAAGGTATATTATCTTAAAAATCTTTTGTCAAAGTCTATTCTACACCTAGCGCCAGTCAGTTTTCTAAAACCATGCATTTTATACCTGTGAAAATAGAAATCGCCAGCGCTAGGTGTAGAGTAGACTTTGACAAAAGATTTTTGGGATATTATATCTTTGGCCTTATGTGTTTAAATTGATCTATGCAGAACACCTAAATTCATCTTCCAAGCCATTCTCTAAGCATTTTAATTTTTTTATGAAATAACGGGATTTCAAAACTGCCCTTTGAAAAGGCCAAAAAATATCTTTTTTTGTCACTTTTTTCACTGGTTATAGTTACAGCTTATTAAGATATTAAGTTAAAAAAAATCTGCGCCTCCAGCACCAAAACCGGCAAAAACTGGCAATTATACTTCTGTGCCCCTACTTGCCCCCCTCTATGGCCAACAGTAGTTATCTCAAGAAGTAAAACAGATATCACACAAAAAGAAAACTTTTAAAATAAAACTGAACTAAGTAACCATTACAGATTTCATTTTGGGACTTTCCTTCTAGGGGCTTGTGGAGCAAAAGACCCCCCAAAACTCTAAAAATATGAGTTCTTAGCTTATTTTTAAAGATATCAACCTGATTTTTTTAAAATCTTTGTTAACATAATGGAACTCAGTAACATTTACAGATTTCATTTTGGGACTTTCCTTCTAGGGACTTGTTTGGCAAAAGACCCCCAAAAACTAAAAATATGAGTTCTGGACTTATTTTTAAAGATATCAACCTAATTTTTTTTGAGAAAACTTTTTTCACATAACCAAACTCAGCAACCTATACAGATTTTATTTTGGGACTTTCCTTCCAGGTGCTAGTGGAGCAAAAGACCCCCCAAAACACAAAAACATTAGTTCTGATTTTTAGATATCAACCTGATTTTTTTAAAGAAAACCCTTTAAATAATACTGATATAATTAACCATTACACATTTCATTTTTGACTTTCTTTTAAGGGGCTTTTGGAGCAAAAGACCCCCCTAGACACAAAAAATATGAGTTCTGAGCTTATATTTAAAAGTATCAATCTGGTTTTTTTATGTTCAAAAAGTTTTAATAAAAAAAATTTTTTTTCTTCTAGGGGCAATTGGGACAAAAGACCCTCAGAAAATAAAAATATGAGTTCTGAGCTTATTTTTAGAGATATTGAAGTGATTTTTTTATGAAAACTTTTTGAACATAACTGTACTAAGTACCCATTACATATATATTTTAGGACTTTCCTTCTAGGGGCTTGTGGAGCAAAGACCCTCCAAAACACTAAAATATTGGGGGGTCTTTTGCTCCACAACAATCTGTAAACATTACTGAGTTCGGTTATGTTAAAAAAGTTGTCTTTAAAAAAATCAGATTGATACTTTTAAATATAAGCTCAGAACTCAAATTTTTGTTGTGTCTTGGGAGGTCTGTTGCTCCAAAAGCCCCTCAAAGGAAAGTCAAAAATGAAATGTGTAATGGTTACTTAGATCAGTATTATTTAAAAGGTTTTCTTTAAAAAAAATCAGGTTGATATCTTTAAAAAAAAGCTCAGAACTAATGTTTTTGTGTTTTGGGGGTCTTTAGCTCCACTAGCCCCTAGAAGGAAAATCCCAAAATGAAATCTGTAAAGGTTACTGAGTTCGGTCAGTGAAAAAAGTTTTCTCAAAAAAATTAGGTTGGTATTTTTAAAGATAAGTCTAGAACTCATATTTTTAGTTTTAGGGGGGTCTATTGCCGAACTAGTCCCTAGAAAGAAAGTCCTAAAATGAAATCTGTAAACATTACTGAGTTTGGTTATGTTAAAAAAGTTTTCTTTAAAAAAATCAGGTTGATACCTTTAAAAATAAGCTCAGAACTTATATTTTTTTGTGTTATGGGGGGTCTTTTGCTTCACTAGCACCTGGAAGGAAAGTCCCAAAATAAAATCTGTATAGGTTGCTGAGTTTGGTTATGTGAAAAAAGTTTTATAAAAAAAATTAGGTTGATATCTTTAAAAATAAGTCCAGAACTCATATTTTTAGTGTTTGGGGGTCTTTTGCCAAACAAGTCTCTAGAAGGAAAGTCCCAAAATGAAATCTGTAAATGTTACTGAGTTCCATTATGTTAACAAAGATTTTTGACAAAAAAAGATATTTTTTAGGTCACAGGGCAGTTTTGAAATCCCGTTATTTCATAAAAAAAAATTAAAATGCTTAGAGAATTGCTTGGAAGATGAATTTAGGTGTTCTGCATAACTAATTTAAACACATAAGGCCAAAGATATAATATCCCAAAAATCTTTTGTCAAAGTCTACTCTACACCTAGCGCTGGCGATTTCTATTTTCACAGGTATAAAATGCATGATTTTAGAAAACTGACTGGCGCTAGGTGTAGAGTAGACTTTGACAAAAGATTTTTAATATAATATACCTTTGTCCTTATGTGTTTAAATTGAAATATGCAGAAGAGCTTAAAACCTGCACATTGCCGAGATATTGTTAAAACCGCCGTGCTACCGTTATCTGTTGATATTTTACATGCCTGGCGCTAGGTCGCCAGTAGAGATAGAGAGCTGAAATTTTGTACATGTATTTCTAGGCTCCTAAAGTAACTTTTTAGGTTAGCAGAAGACTAAAATTCAAAAAAGTGTATTTTCATGAAAAGATCTAATACTCATAAACATTATACATACAAGTTTGAAACAATTTATCTGGCGCACCCTGTATCAACATAAATTTATATTAATTACCCTTTATTTGTATTTAGTATCTTACATAATGGTATTAATATATAATCCTCATTTATAAGAAGTATGGTGTCTGTTGGTATGTTTAGTTTACTTTAGATATTTACAAATTTATTTCAATCTTTCAGGGAGTGTTACCAGTCTACATGTACCCCTCCCATCCTTATCTTGGAAAATAAGGGGGTTGGGGTGTTTTTAAAATGCCTATCACCTGCGGGGGTTGGGGGATGAGTTCTGAGTTCAACTTGGCACTTAGAAGGAAATCGCCAAATTTAGCTATAGGACAGTAATATTTTTATCAATGTTGACATCCTTGTTTCCAAAGATAATATTTATGAAAACAGGTGGAAATTATTATATAGCTTCATTGCTATTTGTCATAATAAATCGATTACATAAAAATAACAAGGATAACAAAATCCAAACATTGCGAAACAAGCAGATAGGTCCCGACAAGATTTTATTTACTATTTAGAGGGAGGATATCCCACACATCCTACAGGAAATCCACATATTAAAAGCATTTACTTTTCTTTTAAATTTTGAACGTAAATTATTGCTTCGCAACTAACCTCAAGGACGAATTAGGTAATGGAAATATTCTAAAACTAACCAAAAACAATTTTTGAAGCTTTTCTGAAAAAAATCAATTTAGATCTTTAGCTTTAGACAAAAAAAACTAGTTTATGATTAATTATTTCTAAAATAAAAGATATAAAATGTATAAAAGTTATGTCATAATAATATTATTCAAGATAAATGTTACTTTTATGAAGATATAGAAATACTTTTCTCGTATTCATTCGAATCCGGTGGATAGGAACCGGTTCTCATCCAAACGAAAAAACTATGTCTAGCATCGTATTATATCCAGCTTTCTACGAATATAGAAATATACAATCAAAATATTAAAACCAGTTTTTTAGCCGGTGCCTTCGGCACCTCGGGGCTAAAAAAACTAGTTTTAATCTCATAATTGTACTTTCTATATCCGCGGAAAGCCGTTTATAATACGATGCGAGAAATAACTAAGAACAATTATAATAATAATAATACATCTAAGTATCGAAGCAACTCTGCAATCAGTATAATTGGTTGTTGTATAGTGGCAAGTTAAGCAACTTTTTTTTTGCTAGGGAGAAGAAAAGAACCAATTTTAGAATATTTACTTGATTTTAAAAACTATAGATTTGAATTATGACGCAAAGCGTCCAGAAGAATTCTTACGAGTTTTGGGTTTAGGGTGTATTACCTTTATAAACCCCTTGCCCCCTCACAGCTATAAACATTATTGTTTTCAATACAAAGTATGATAGCTACTGCAGCCTTAGCATCTAGGGGCTCTGTATTCATTGAGAGAGAAAACGGCAGAAAAAAAGCTCAAAACCGTCCAAGGTTTAAATCTAAAAATTAAATGGCATAAAGCCATCCACGGACCAAAATGGAGTACTCAATCAGTTTAGTAGTTATTGAACTTTAAGCTTCATACAAAAAAAACTTACGACTTTGAATTAAAAGGATTCAAAATGCAAAGACATATATCTTTATAACTCTAATTTTATACATCTTAATTGGAACTGATGATCTATTTAATAGTGAAACAATTATTTTCCATCAATAAAATGTTAAAAAAAAATAACCTGTGTTTATATATATAAATACTTTAAATTATAGGATAAATGATTGTTGTATTATGTATAAGAAATGGTAAAAATCCAACGATCTTAAGGAATAACCCAATAGACGATAAAATGATGTACATCCCCAATTATGATAAACAAAATAACGCTTTATGCTGATATATTGAAGCATCTAAAGTTGTCAAGCCTTCATATGAGATAAGATTTCATCAATTAGCACTTTAATTGTTGAATGCTTTATTGTAAAACTGATGTCTTCGCCCCAAGCATCCAAGGTCTCCATAATCGAAAGAGGATGGACTCGGGGGGGGGGGGGGGAGATAAAAATAGCCTAAACCATCCCTGAACCTATGTAAAGCTTCAATAAAATGGAGATCTGGTTTAGTTGTTAGCGAATATTAACAGATCTTAAAAAAACCTTACTACTTTATATAATAGGATAAACCTCGGAACATATATTTTTTCATGACTTTTATCATTGCAAGGTTCATTTATATGTTTGTGTGTACTCGAGAAAGTGTGTGTGTGTGTGTGTGTGTGTGTGTGTGTGGGGTGTGTGTGAGAGTGTGTTTATTGTTTATGTATATGTACATTTAAGAATTGTTTTAGTATACAACTAACAATCAGAAAGGCATAGTGTATATATAAATAATACAAAAATACAGAGTGTCCAAGAAAAAAAGCATACAAAGAGTTCAAAATAATAAAGGACCAATATAACCATAAGTGGAGCAAAATTGGAAACAATTAACAATTAACTGTTATATAGTGTAATTTTTTTAAGTTCATTTCCGGTTTTAGAAATAACCAATAGCTAATAAAAAATATTTCATTATTCATTAAGATTTTATAAATTTTAAGATAAATTTTTATTAATAAAATAACTGCTTGCTTTTAATTAAATTTTGAGATTTCTAATAGATTTCCATTAGAATAAGGCATTATTTTTAGATTATTAAATATTCCTATTAACACTCTAGAAAACGCCGTTTTTCTAGTAGTGGAGCTACTCTATAATTAACTTTTCCGTCCGTCAGTCCGTAACTCTATCGGGTAATGTGATTTTCTCAGCCGCTATTCAAGATAGAAGACTGAATTTTTTGTGAAGATTCCCTATACCAATAAGTATTCATAATGTATTTTACTTTGTCCGTCTATCTGTCAGTTTTGCTACAAATACAAATATATAAATACACTAGAAAAGTTTTGTATTTTATTTATTCATAAAAATGATGGAATATCCATCCTTTTTTAGGGGTTTTCTTTCCCACCCCACTTTCCCTAATCCCTCATTTTTATGACGTCAGAATATTTTTTGTGCGACTTTTTTCGTCTTCTTTCTGTGCTTTCCTACTTATGGATGCTGTCATTTTTGTTGAATTACCCTGTAAATTTATCATTCATTTACTACAACACATAATATGTTGTTATTATTGATTTTAAACAACAGTAAAGCTTTTCAGGGAGGGAGGGATTATCAGGCTGTTTATTACACTAGTCCCAAATATTTTATAATAACGTTTTCTTATTCGTTGGTTCAACAACTTTGGGGACGACAATATTGAATTTCTATTGTTTGGTTTATTAAATTGAGAGTCAAAACTGTTCAATCACTTATTTTAGTCTATAGAAGGGGTAATTTTGTGTATCTTCATTGTGAAAATACTTCAATTTATCGGCCATTGTCTCATCCCTTTATATCCCAGAAAGCTTTTTGTTTTATTTGATTAATTACAATATGTTAATATTCAATAGCGCAACTAATCTCCCAACAACCTTATATTTATTTGTTTTTATAGATGTTATCTAAAAATAATCAAGTTGGTAATCTAACACAAAATATTTTAAGTTTTATGTGTCCTATCCATTAATCCCTGAGAATGAGTTTTTTTAATCGAATAAAATGAAATGTTTATTTATTTTGCGGACAAATGCTTTGTTTAAGTTAAACTGTCGTCTAATTAGCTGTATAAACGTTGGGGAGATGGGGAGAGGGGGGGGGGCTGATTATTTTTTTTAATCCAATATTTTAAAATTTAAATAAAAAAGTTATTATTATGTAATACATACAGCTTTCAAGCAATTATAATTATAGCAAATTATAATGATACACAAAAGGAATATGAACCATTAGGGGGTTAAAATACGGAAGACAGGTCTTATTAATATCTATTTTAAGGGAGGTGTTAACACCCCCATAACGTGTGCCACTGTGTTATAGCAAATGTCTAAACGTTCTAGATTCTTAGACAGCGCTGAATAAATCCTCCATCCCTTTCAAATTAATTAAAGTAAGGAACAAATTTTAAGAATGACTTAAGTAGCACATGAAATAGATTATTCTTATCTCATCGTAATAAGAACCGGCTTTGTTCCAGCTGAAATTAATCGGATTAACAAACCTAAGAATTTAAACTTTGAGCAGGTAAGAAAATTACTTACAACAAACATATAATTATATAATAGCTGCTCTTCTTATAATTCTCCAATATAATATGACTTATTTTGATTAATTTCTCATGAAAAGTGAAAATTTCATAAATTATTAATAAACCAGTAATAATTAGAAAGCTTGGAAACGTGGGTAGTGCTTTTTTATGTTTTAATCAAAATAGTTTATATTTGTAGATTTTTAATACTGTTTTTTTTTATTTTCATTAAAACAAATGAATTACAACAGTTAAGTGTTTTTAAACGCGAAGCCTTTCTCTAGTAAGAGATATTCCATACATCAGTCCGTGCCTAACGGATAGCTATAATCGTTAATTTCATGTTAGAATTGCCCTATCGATTTCAACTTTGGATGATGATTTGTGCAACAGTTAGGAACGATTTATAAAGTGTGTCAACTCCATAATCGTTAACAGAAAGTCCGTAAATTCGTTTAAAAAACGGAAGAAATTACTAAACGTAAGGATTGAAAGCCATAGGACAATTCTAACATTAAAGACAAAGGTATGAGCAACGATTTAATTTGACTTCTACAACAAGCAGTTTTCATATTTTGTATCCGATAATTTTAATCTTTAGAAGGGGTATTTTTGCTTTACATCATTGGCGTTATCCATTGTTCTATAAATATTTCTTCCATTGTCTTTTTGTTGACATGATCCTTTCCATGAATTTTGAAAATTCTAAACACACTTCACTATTGTCATGTTCATCCATTTCCACATATCTCACAATACTCTTTCATTTTGCAAATAGACTCAATCCTTTTATATAAAGTAGTAATCTTTTTGTCTGTAGTAAAGGAACTGCTGAACCTTATATGGTTCTCCTTTACAGCGAAGATTTTTTAGGTAAGGTGCAAAGATCATCAATAAGAAGTTAGATTTTAAAGTGGATTTATTAATTCTTGGATCTTACACCAGAGGTGGATTCTTTTAAAAATTTGCCCCACTAATCGCTTAGTGGGGCAAAATTGTTTTCGTGAAAAATCTACAAAAATTAAACAAAATCATAGAAGGGTTATGAACATAAGATTTTATTTAATTTTTGTAGATTTTTTATGTGATTTTGGAGGATTTTTCACGAAAACAATTTTGCCTTCTAAGCGATTAGTGGAGCAATTTTTTTTTAAGAATCCACCTCAGATTAGCATTTACTCTAACAAAGTGAAACTTGTAGTGGACCAAAAAAACGATTCTATCTCATCCTACTTAAAAATCAAACTTGTCAAGAAATGATACGGAAATATCAAGCGAGTCTCCACATAAAAAATGCACTGCAACATTTTTAAATTTATTTGATTCTAAATATTTTTATTCTAAATATTGGGTCTTATAAATGAGCTAAAAAATTAATGAACAAATACATAAGGTAAATTTGTACTGACATCACTACATCCAAACAACAAAGAAATTGTTGCAAGTTAGCAAAAAAATATAATTATAAAATGTTACACAAAAAAATGAAAAAGTCGTATTTTTATGACGTCACACATGCATGATATGATTGCGGAAGTGAATGGACATACAGTCACAATTGTGTATATGGTCTTTGATTATAATGTTTTACATCTGCAGTATAGTACTTGCTTATATTCCAGGCAGGGAAGGAGAACACAATGGCACCAAGAAGGAAAACTATTTATTTAAAAATCAAAATAAACTTTTATACAAATTGTCTGCTAGTAATTCATGTGTTTGTTATGTTCAGTAGGATCATCTGTTTTTTGATTGTTTATTTCAGCGGCATTCTATGCGCTAGTATCCAAAGACTTTAAAATTAGACAAAATAAGAAAAATTGCATAGGTAATAGCACCCTTAGTCTAGTACAGCCAGAAATATAGATTTTAGATCCATTGTTCCATCTCTATATCTCTGAGCAATAAAGTCTAATTTTCTTACCAACTATACGCCATTACAACCATTCAGGGATATTAAGGGATAAGGGATAAGACAATGGACCATAAATCAGTAGAAATATAATATACCTCCTCAATGATTATGAACAAACAACTACCCATTTTGTGAAATTATTGTTTAAAAAGTTAAACGCTACTATTTTGGAACTAATCACTCGCAGTTAAATTACAGTACAATTTTTTTTACTAAAGTGATTTTTAAACTTTGGGTACAAGTGTATTTTGCAGTTCAATGTCCCCTCCCTCCCTGACAACCACTACACAATTTAAAGGAAAACTCTTAAATTTACTTTACTATTAATTGTATTATCATATGCAAATCATTCAAATTTTATATTTGTTTGAAAATAATTTTACCAGTTTTATCAAAACTTAAATTATTTTGTGTAGTTACCCAAAATTAAAGATTGAAAATAAGTTTTGTTTACCTATTTCTGTATTCTGTTTTTTTTAGGGATTATTTTTATGTTTCAACAAGAATTTTTTTCATGCTTTTTGTACTAATTTTTGATTTATTTTTAATTTAATTTAATATCTGAACAGATAAGACAATAGACGATTAAATGGTTGAAAAGTTTAGAGGACACTACTATTGTGAACCAACCAATCAAGATTTAATAAAAGTACCCAAACAAACAATTGCACTCTGGACAAATCCGCTAAATGGACCATTATAAATTTTTTAAAATTTTTAATGTTATGGATTGTCAAATAATATCATGGAATGTCCCTTGATAACACTGTAGAAAGACATGTTATAAACAAATGATATCAAAGAATGTCCCTTGATAACACTGTATATAGGAAGACATGTTTAAACAAATAATATCATGGAATTTCCCTTGATGAAACTATAGGATGGAATGTTATAAACAAATAATATCTGGGAATGTCCCTTGATGAAACTGTAGGAAGGCATGTTATAAACAAATAAAATCATGGAATGTCCCTTGATGAAACTGTAGGAAGGCATGTTATAAACAAATATTATCATGGAATGTCCCTTAATGAAACTATAGGATGGAATTTATAAACAAATAATATCTGGGAATGTCCCTTGATGAAACTGTAGGAAGGGATGTTATAAACAAATAATATCATGGAATGTCCCTTGATAACACTATAGGAACACATGTTATACACAAATAATATCATGGAATGTCCCTTGATAACACTGTAGGAAAGCATGTTATAAACAAATAATATCATGGAATGTCCCATGATGAAAATATAGGAAAGCATGTTATAAACAAATAATATCTTGGAATGTCCCTTGATGAAACTGTAGGAAGGAATGTTATAAACAAATAATATCATGGAATGTCGCTTGATGAAACTGAAGGAAGGGATGTTATAAACAAATAATATCATGGAATGTCCCTTGATGAAACAATAGGAAGGAATGTTATAAACAATTTATATTATGGAATGTCCCTTGATAAAACTGTAGGAAGAAATGTTATAAACAAATAATATCATGGAATGTCCCTTGATGAAACTGTAGAAAGGAATGTTATAAACAAATAATATCATGGAATGTCGCTTGATGAAACTGAAGGAAGGGATGTTATAAACAAATAATATCATGGAATGTCCCTTGATGAAACTATAGGAAGGGATGTTATAAACAAATAATATCATGGAATGTCCCTTGATGAAACTATAGGAAGGAATGTTATAAACAAATAATATCATGGAATGTCCCTTGATCAAACTGTAGAAACACATGTTATAAACAAATAATATCATGGAATGTCCCTTGATGAAACTGTAGGAACACATGTTATAAACAAATAATATCATAGAATGTCCCTTGATGAAACTGTAGGAAGGCCTTTTATAAACAAATAATATCTTGGAATGTCCCTTGATGAAACTGTAGGAAGGCCTTTTATAAACAAATAATATCTTGGATTGTCCCTTGATGAAACTGTATGAAGAGATGTTATAAACAAATAATGTCATGGAATGTCCCTTGATGAAACTGTAGGAAGGGATGTTATAAACAAATAATATCATGGAATGTCCCTTAATGAATCTTTGGGAAGAGATGTTATAAACAAATAATATCATGCACAGTTATGGAATCTCGACCACAAAGAAATTTTTATCCAATCTTGACAAGTGAGGTATTTTTGGAAAGAGGAATATACATAGAAAACGCCTATGTAAATTAGAAAATCCGCAGAAAACATATTTGCAAGTTATTTGCAAAAATCTGCAATGTTAATTTGCAAAATTAATTTCATGACTGATTTAGAAAAAAATCTTTTTATGAAATGTGTTTATCTATAAGTTTAGAACATACTTAAGGCAAAAAAAATTTCTTTAGTGTTACTTTTTTCACCTTATATATGAAAAAAGTAGTTTCTCACATTTTATGATAAAAAAAGGTATAGGAACAAAAAATATGTTTTTTCTTGATGTAAACACAATAATTAGCATAAAATATATCATCCTAAATGTAAAAATCAGATATAGAATCCTTTTTAGAGTCAATATAGTGCAAAAAGTAACCAAGACATTTTTGCAAAGTATGAAAATCTAAAGAAAATAGTTCTTTTTGCTTTTGATATACATATCAGATAAATGTATATAAAATTAGTGATCAAAAACTATAAAACATGTTATAAGTTTTTTCAACACTGTCATTGATTAAATTGCACTTTTTGGTTTAAGAATTACTGAAGCAGTGCATAAAAACTCTTTTTATGAAATATTAAACAAAATAAATGCCAAAAAACAACTACAAAATGGTTTACTGCATTATAAAAAACGCCTAATTGTTGATTTGAATTTATTTTGTTTAATAACTTAATAAAAAGAGTTTTTATGTGCAACTTTGGTAATGAGTAAACCTAAAAGTGCATTTTAGTCAATGATAGGGTTGAAAAAAGTTATAACTTGTTTTATAGTTTTTGATCACTAATTTTATATACATTTATCTGATATGTATATCAAAATCAAAAAGAACTATTTTCTTTAGATTTTCATACTTTGCAAAAATGTCTTGATTACTTTTTGCACTATATTTGCTCTAAAAAGGAATCTATATCTGATTTTTACATTTAGGATGATAGATTTTATGCCAATTATTGTGTTTACATCAAGAAAAAAAAATATTTTTTGTTCCTATACCTTTTTTATCATAAATTGTGAGAAACTGCTTTTTTCATTTATAAGGTGAAAAAAGTAACACTAAAGAAATTTTTTTTGGCCTTAAGTATGTTCTAAACTTATAGATAAACACATTTCATAAAAAGATTTTTTTCTAAATCATTTGTTTAGGGCATGAAATTAATTTTGCAAATTAACATTGCAGATTTTTGCAAATAACTTGCAAATATGATTTCTGCGGATTTTCTAATTTACATAGGCGTTTTCTATGTATATTCCTCTTTCCAAAAATACCTCACTTGTCAAGATTGGATAAAAAAATCTTTGTGGTCGAGATTCCTTATCTGTGCATGGTATGTCCCTTGATGAAAGTGTAGGGACACATGTTATAAACAAATAATATCATGAAATGTCCCTTGATAACACTGTAGGAAGACATGTTATAAACAAATAATTTTATAGAATGTCCCTTGATAACACTGTAGGAAGGGATGTTATAAACAAATAATATCATGGAATGTCCCCTGACAAAACTATAGGATGGAATGTTATAAACAAATAATATCTGGGAATGGCCCTTGATGAAACTGTAGGAAGGAATGTTATAAACAAATAATATCATGGAATGTCCCTTGATGAAACTGTAGAAAGGAATGTTATAAACAAATAATATCATGGAATGTCCCTTGATGAAACTGTAGAAAGGGATGTTATAAACAAATAATATCATGGAATGTCCCTTGATGAAACTATAGGATGGAATGTTATAAACAAATAATATCTGGGAATGGCCCTTGATGAAACTGTAGGAAGGCCTGTTATAAACAAATGATACAATGCACTTATAACACAAACAGTGAAGCGGATAGTTATTTTCCAGTATGGCTTCAAAACCAATTAGTATTCGCTGTATTAGACCCGGTTCTGAGACATTGTGAAAAACCATGTGTCCTATCTTTCATTTTACAATCCGCGGAAAGCTGTCTATAAATATTACCGCATCGTTTTACAGACAATTTTCTGCGGAAATGAAAATAATAAAGAATTAATTTCAGTTTTTTACCCCTAAAGGCTGAAATAATTTCACGATTTGCATTATTTTCTAGGTCTGTCCAACAGTTTTATCCTTTCTAGTGAGTTTTATTAATAGATTTAGAATATACGTGAATATTATGACAGGGGGGAAATTGCTTACATGGTCAGTTCGTTCACCGATTAGGAGGGGAGGAGATTGGGTAAAGATAGTGGATGGAGATCGTTATTTTAACCAGCTGCAAGATTCACTTTATTGGAGTATATGATAATATGGTGTAAGATCCAAATAATAGTAAATCCATTGTTTCTTTTTATACTTGTATAAATAAAATTTTAGAATCCTATTCTCTTTTCCTCTAAAATGCGCAGTCAATTTTAACTACCATTAGAACAACCCAATTTAAAAGTGGCTTAAATTTAAAGATTTATTTTGCTACATCAAAATAACTTGGTTTTAATGGCAAAGTTTCTCTGCAGCAAGAGCGTGTCGGTTTTAATCGTAAATAAGATTTGTCCTATCAAATTCAAAGCTGTAATGTGGATTCTATAAGATATAATCGTAAGAGTGTATTTATTCTATGATTATTGTCGAAACTTCATGTTAGAATATCTATATTTACGTATTAAAATGTAAGTATCTTTATATGCCGCATCAAATGACTTTGAGCAATTTTATAAATGATAATTTCAAAACTAAAAGAATGATGATTTTAAAAATTTTCAGATTACAAAAATGGAGAAGTTTTCCTTGTTTAGTTTTCTGTTTTGCTTAAAATTTTCAGGTAATTAATCGTTTTTTATCGCTTCGTATTGTAAACAGCTTTCTGCAGATAATAAAATGTACAATGTACATATTTGTACGATTAAAACCAATTTTGTCAGCTTTTAGATAGTACCTAACTGTTACAGGAATCATCATGCAAAGTTTGAAATCGATAGGATAATCTAACTAAAAAAGATATACATTTAGTACTTACGCCCTAATTATAGAAAGGCGTCACTTTTAAAAACTTTTTTACTATTTGACGCCACGCAATTATTATTTCGTTTTATTTTAGAAGTTCTAAATATTGGGTGTTTCAAATGTACAAGTATAGGAGGTTCGAATCCCGCATGTGATGATACATTCACTTATTTTGAAAATACAACAGGTACACAACATTCTTCTAACTTTTCTTCCCACAAATACTTAATATCTACCATTGTAAATATTTCAATTAGAGGAATTTGACTTTTTCCAATCCTGTTTTTGTGGTATAGGATCAATTTTAATCTCCCATAGAAGAAAAGATCAAAATATTTTTGATTGTACCCTCCTGCTCCTACTCTTATGCCCTTCCTTATTGTTGGTCCCAATTTTGATATTTTGTACCCTTTCAACATTTAATCAACAATCCCATGATGATAAAGCATAATTAAGTATAACAAGTCGCATGTCATTAAACACCTTTTAGTCACTTTTTGGGATAGGAAACGTATTAGAATAGTTTATTTCAAAATATCTTTTACTATTTTTTTCCTTCGCTATGTTTAATCCTTGTTTGATTTTATAATATTGTGTGTAGGCATAGAATATGAAGATCCTTGTTGGTCTGGCAGAAAAGACAGGTAGGTAATTTAACAAGAAACTAACTTGGAATATCATTGATCCCATAAATTGTATTGTAAATTACTAATATTCTTTATGAACTATTTATTTTAGATTTCAGGAGTGGTTTAATAAGCAATTCCTAAATTATAAAAATTTGCGCATTCCCTACAACCTCTTCTTGGCCACGAAAACCTTCCTTTATTTTCGATTTTTGAAGAAAACAATTATTTCTAGTCTCTGTAGGGCTATTATATCTTTTACTTATTCTAACCGAACCTATTTGGTAAGCATCAAACACCGCCGTTTTTGACAAAAAAATAATATTTTAACCGCCTAATCAGTGCGTGCACAACAAATTCGCCGGGGGATGTGAAAACATTAGGGGGTGGAAAAAGATAAAGCCATCATGAGTACCCAATTTCAATTTGGAGGGGGTGTTGATTAGGGTGGGTTCATATCGGAATTAGACAAAGCGGGGATATGCAACAGATAAAATTAACCTTTAAAACATTTCTGACCGAAAAAGAATTTTAAAAAATTGAGTTTTAGAACACGACCACTTAAAAATATAATTCATTACTTATTAGTATGCAAAGACGACATTCAAAAAATTTTTTGAATCAGAACTATGGCTTCATGGTGCTCCCTGGAAAGGCCTTGAGGAGCTGAATCAGGAACTTTTGTCCGTTTCAAAATATCTCGTTCCTAGCCTTAGAAATCACTAAAAAACCAAAAATTTTTAAGGTTTATTGAGAATTGTCCAATTTGTAGAGGTTTTTTAGATTTTCTCAGGCTAGGAACGAGATTTTTTGAAACGGACAAAAGTTCCTGACTCAGCTCCTCAAGGCATTTCCAGGGAGCACCATGAAGCCATAGTTCTGATTCAATAAATTTTTGACTCCCATTTACAAATAGCTATACAATTGAATGTCTGGTCGTCAGCGGTTTTAAGACTTAGGATAAATTTTAAATCATCCAGAGGTGTATTATATCTATATAAATTGAGTGCAGATCCCCGCTTTGGCCTCAGAAAAAAAATGTCCAAAATCGACCCACCCTAGTGTTGATGACCAGCAAGGCACGCAACTGAACATAATGATTTAAATTTTCAACATTCGGCTTTTGTAACGTTGGTTTTGGGTTTGAGTTTCGTTGATTTTAAGAAAATAACAGAAATAATTCATCCAATTAAAAGTCTAGAAAAATTTAAAATATCATTAAGCAAAATATTATCGTAAGACGTCTAAAGGTTGGGGTAAAGGGTTGTTTATCCTCATCAAACTTAAAAAACCCTCATTTAACACCCTCAAAAGTTTTAGAAATACATTAGATTACCCCTCTCAAACACTTGAAACCCATCATGTCAGCCCCTCAAAATAAAAAGCTTGGACGTCCCTGAGTGCAGTGTATCAGGGATAAGGGATGGGTAACGTCGGAAAATATTATTCCAGGCCTATTTCAAGCCAAGGCCTAAAAAAACAGTTATGGTGTGGTAGGGTGAAGCGTTTCAACCCTACAACGCGAGTTCGATTCAAAAAAGCCCCTAGCCTTAAGGATTCTATCAATAAAGTACTACAAGTAGTTACTGTTTGAAAGATATATTTGAACTGACTCCACATACAACAATTTAATAGCTTATATACAAAACAGATTACAAATGGGTTAGGTAGAGAAGGGGTGTGGAGAAGATGGGGGGAGCCCCATCCAGGTGAATAGTAGAGGGGTAGGCTCCGGTAGGGGGGTAAGGTAGACGTCCCCCGGAAAAGGGTAGGTTACTGGAACATGTAGAGGGGAGGGGCAACTCCCTCCCGATATCAGCGGTGGATAAGTTGACCGCTTTCTCTGATGATCAAACAATGGCCAAAATGGGCTGGCTAGAATTGTGATAAGCCGGGGATTAACGTCTTGGTGTTATTCGGTAGACACGGAGCATAGCATACTCTAGGAAAGGCCTATCCGTATGCCGACTACCACAATGGGATGGTGCATTAGTTCATTATCAACGCTAATGAAATAGCTGTGTGTGTGTGTGAAGATAAAGTATAGAATAAAATTCAGGTAGCTAGTCTAAAGTAAAAATCGACCTTTTTATAGAACCAATATGGCAATGGCTTCTATTTCAATTATGTTATTATCTGCTCAAAAAAATTTATATTGTTTGAGGGTAAGCTGTTTGCATTTTATTTATGAGTAAAATAAAATTTAAAAATATTTTGTTATCATTGCTTACTAAAATTCAAAGTTGAAAATAAATAAATCAAGTATAAGTGAATAAGTACCTCTGTAACATTCTATCAATTAACTGTTCCATGCCAAGATTAGACATAATTAAATTTTTTCTTCAAAAACTTAATTTTAGGTTTAAAAAAATGATATAAAAAAATGTGAGTACACTTCAGGGGCGTCCAAGCTTTTTATTTTGGCGGGGGTAAAATTTGCTTGGGGGGGGTAATTACCCCCCCTGAAATCTGTTGGCAGGGGTAAAATTTGTTTACCCCCCCCCAAAATTTACCCCCGGGGTAAAATTTTTGGGGACGTAAGTTAAATTTTATCAAAAATTTAGTATTAAAAATGCGCGCAAAGCGCGCAAAAATTTTTTTTGTTAGAGATTTTCTATTTTGGGGGGGTATTTACCCCCCCCAAAATTGTTTGGGGGGGTAAATACCCTCTCCTAAATGGTTGGGGGTGCAGGGTTTAAGTTTTAAATGGGGGGGGGGGTAATCGCCCCATTACCCCCCCCCCTTGGACGCCTATGGTACACTTTTAAACTAGTTTTGTGTTCGTATTCATTTAGGGGGGGTTATCATTTCTGCATAATATTTTAAGATTTAAATGGACCAAATACAACAGTTTCTTTATAAACTACCAAATTAAAATTCTTAGCTACTTACATTCCAAAAAGATAATTCCTCCATTTTTGTTTTTTTCTATAGGTTCCTTTTTGATTGTGTTACTCTAAGCAGATTCAAAAATAAGCTGTTGTGATCAAACATCTTTTGTTTATGTTTTATTATTATTAATTTTAGAAGCAAAAATTTGTTTATGTTTTATAATTTTTCTATGATGCGCACTTTTGGTTTAGAGCAGTAGCCAATAGGAGCCTGCCTCCAATGAAGTCATTTAATTAGGAAATGGTAAAAGTTGCATTATCCCCAGCGAAACCAGGCAGGGACCTAATTTATGGTCAGGTTTCCTATCCCTTATCCCTGGCAGTGTATATGTATATAAGAAATGTTTGAAGTTATGTTGTATGTATGTAAAATGAAATGGATTTTATACTGAGTCTAAGTAATACAATTTCATATATTTCTCTGCATTGTAACACTAGGGAAACACTGATGGGTACATGAAAGATAAATTAATCTTGGGAATAGTTTCTTTTCGTGGCAACGCACCTTAAGGGGAGATTCGTTGTATTTTTTAAATGGTTAGAAAACAGGGGCCAGAAATAGGAGAAAATCTACTGTGAAAAATACGAAGAATCGCCCCTTTAGGTGGGTTGCCACGAAAGGGACTATACCTTTAATCTTCACTATTAATTAATTAATTATGGAGTTGTTAAACTGTACCTTATTGTTACAGGAATCTGCATGATAAGTTTGAAATTTAACTGGCAATACTAATATGCCTAAATTACTGACGGACTGAACGACCTTTCGCTTTAAACAATATGACTTAATATCTTTTTATTTAATTGACACGGGACATTATATTTTCTACTATTGACCTATTCCTTTTTCCTGAGATTTTGTGTTTAGCTACTCTACAAGTTTAAATTACAACTCATCATCTATCTATCTCCATTCATGTACCTATCCTAATTAGGAATATTTAACTAAACTCTCTACTCATGGATTCTAATACATATTAGCCCAAAACCGCATCATAACTAAAGACGTTAGAAATACTGCTGCCACTACTAATTACCAAGCAAAGTTTGGACTTCTAGACAATGGTCATGCATCAAAGAGTTTGTCTGTTGGAGATTTGCCTTCGTAATCATTCACTTTAATATTTATTTATTAGATCACAAAATAACTTTCCCTATGTATCTTTCTATCCATTTATCTATCTATCTTTCTTCCAATCTATCGAAATATCTCTTAATCTATCTGTCAATCTATCTGTCAATTTATCTGTCAATTATCTATCTATCAATCTAACTATCAATCTAGCTATCAAACTATCAATCTGTCTTTCAATATATCTCTCAATTTATCTAACAATCTATCTATCAATTAATTTACCTATCAATCAATCTATCAGTCTATCTATCTGGCAATCTATCTATCAATCTATATGTCAAATATCTGTCAATCTATCTATCAATCTAAATATTAATGTATCTATCAATCCATCTATCAACCCAAATCTATATATTTTTAGGGATGGACTTTTTCCAGCCTCCTCGTGTATAAAAATTTCTGGCTCTTTTAGGGGTTAGTTTTTTAGTAACAAGGATGATTACACCACCATAGTAGCGAAGTTATTTTTCTTGTTGCCCAGGAGCAATAAATATAGTAGATCTAGATCTATAATCAGTAAATTAAACCAATTAGAACACAGTGTAGGAACAATCCGGCCAAGGTTCGAATGGTCACTAATTTTTACATTTCATTTTCATCAGTTTATAATAAAAAGTTGAATTTCTTTGGATAAAGCTTTCAGCAGATTATTTCTCGAATTAATTATATGTGGCTTAACAGAACAAATATTTCTGTAACATAGAAATTTCTTTTAAATTATTTGGATGGCTTGTCGTCTTACTTCTGACATGACCATCTAGAGAATTAAATCTATTCCTGTGACTTTAAATACTAATGAAGGGATCTAAAGGGATAAGACAATGGCCGAATAATTGATGTAAATCTCCAATGATGATACAAAAAAATATCCCTTCTGTATATTAAAATTAGTGGTTGAAACACTAAACTTAATGAATCAACCCATCAAAATTCACTAGTCCTCGAAGTTGTTAAGTAAACGTTATTATAAAACTTTTGGGGCTAGTGTAATGAACAGCCTACTGTCCCCTTTCTCTGCTACTAATGACTATAAAAGTCCTAATATAGAAACATTCATTTGTGATTGTCTGTTTGATGCGGTTGATGAGTCATTTTTTACAGCAGTGTCAAATTGAAACTACTTTTATTCATTATCATATATTATTCAAACATGGAAAAAGTCAGGATTATAGTTTTATTTCAATTTTACAATTTTGATTTCAATATCAAAGGATGGGGGCTGGTTCTTGTGCTCGACTAGGGCTTAAGTGAAAAAATAGTCATTTACAAGATATATTTTTCTGAATGTACAAAAGAAACATAGTTTTGTATTGTTCCTTTTATTACTGGCTAATTAAAGCAATCAATTATACAAACAGAGTTGATTACCAATAAATACACTTTTTATCTCTGCATTATAAACATAGTCATACAGGGTGCTATGCTGGCTATTTTTGGCAGGTATTGTCATTAAATTAAGTTTTTGATTCTGTAAAGGCAAAAAAAATTTGAATATAGGAATAAGTTTTAGCCAACAAGCGAAATATCTAAAATAATATTTGGGAGGCAGATAAAAAGATTATAAATTGGACTAAGTGTTGCCCACTAACGACAGATGAAAATCACGTATTGGTTTCGTGATTCTTTTCGAATTAATTTTGTTGTTGGTATTTACACCAAACATCTGAGTTTTTATTTCAGATTTAAATTTGCTTTTGTTGGGGGAAGGAATTTCTCCCCTTAAATCTTTTTAAAAGCGAAGGGCTGTGCAGGTGCTGTACTTCACATCTCCACTTATCTTTACCCTACGTTGAATAAACATTGCATTTTTTTCAAAAGGTGATTTTTTGATTCTTTTTAAGTTTCTAATTCTAATTTTTTTCTAATTCTTTTTTTTAGATTTAGATGGAAATAAAACAAAGATAGTAATTAGAGGCTGTGGTACTGACAGGTACAAATTTAAACAAAAAATATTTGCTTACTGGGGGACGGGGTGGGGCGGAATGTATGTACATTTTCTTCTGTTCAATAATGTTTGCAAGATGCTTTTTAAAGCACCTCTCTCCTTCCCCCCCACCCCTCAACCTCACTCAATTTAAAAGAGGGATTGGTGGGAAGAGGATGGGCATGTTATACCTAAAATCAAGTAACCGCTAACTATCCCTCCACTTTAAACAGCCTCATTTAGAAATTTGTATAAATCTATAATACAAAGTAGAATGATGTCTGTCCGTCCGTCCGTCTGTCCCTTAAGATCTCGGTAACCACTGAACCTATCGGATTTTACTCTTTAGGGAATATACCTACTGGTCCTGTGGTGGTTTAGGCTATTTTCTTGGGGGATTGAACTCCCCCAACCTCCCAAAAAAATAAAAAAAATACCCCTCCAATTTTTAAAAAAGAATTTTTACGAATTTTGCGAATTCGCCATTTATTCGCGAAAATTTGAGATCCATTCGCTTTTTTTTCGGCTGGGTAGGTAATAGAAGATGTAATTATACCTCTTGGGGAAAAAAAAGCCCCTAGATGCTAGGGGCGAAGTCAATATATTATTATTATACAAAAGACAGGAATAAGGTATAATCAATAAAATAAAATTTTCGGGGCGGATAAGGGGTTCTAAATCTAGCTGGGATAGGAATACAGAAATATCCAGCTAACTATTTTCACTAGTTATTTTCTTTTTCTTATTATTTATTGCCAATTGTAATGAAACTACTCAATAGAAAAGCAATAATAGATACACAATATACAAAAGGATTATTATATAGGACTAAAAGGTTCAATATATACACCATCCATTATTAAAAGTCGATTTATCTCATGCTAAATATTATATTTCTTTACAAATTTGTGCTTTTTCACTAAGCTTAAAATTCAAAAGTAGCATACATTAATCGATTTATATTTACTTGGATATTGCATAATATTTTCGTCCACTCTAATAGAATGTTCCATCCAGCTAGCTGGCTAATATAACAAACCCACTATCCACCCCTTTTACCCCATTGACTACCCTACTGGAGACAAGGACTGACTAATAAATGATGACTAAAGTAGCAACCTAAATTGACGACATAATATCCACGTATAAACATTTAAAAGTTAATAACATGAGAAAGCACAAAAATTTTTTATTTCTGACAAAATTTAAGTTATTTTGCCGTATATGCATTGTTAATTAAGGGAAAAGACATATGAGAAGCTCTTTATAGTGCCTATAAAAAAGGGGATACCTCGGCCAAAAGTTTTTATATTTATCCCCTTTTTTATAGGCACTATTAAGAGCTTTGACAAATGCCTAATAAAAAAACATTTGCATTTTTGAGTGTTAGCTAATACAGCATCACAGTCTAATTATATATTATTCTATTCTATTATCTACTTATTTTGTTAATATTCTTTTCATATGTATAAGTATAGAAATGTATACATATATGTACATGTTCGTTTAATGCATATTTGAGCACTAAATCCCCCCGCCCCCCCCCCCTCTGCCTATTTTTTCTTTTAAAAATGATGAATGAAATGGGGGGTGACCTTGCCCGCCCTTCAACATGCCACCTTTGCGTTTTGTATAAGACTTTATAGGGATGGGGCGGTGGAGACCTGCCACCCTCATTTGTTTGAAAATTAAGGGGGGGGGGGTGGGGGGTTGTGTGGTCCACTCATGCTTTTAAGGAAAGTCACGTATATTGTTCTTATTGTTTAATTCCTATGTTATGTTAATTAATGATCGATTTCAAGGGCGTAGTCAGAATTTTATGATGGGGGGGGGGGGGGCTTAGCAAACTTTATTAGTAAGGCTTACTGTTTTGTACTAACTATTTTAGGTCTAGTAAATAGCAAGTTAGGACTAGGATAATACAATCAATCCATCCAACCGTTTGGGGGATCTTAAGAAACTCATTCAATTACCTATAAGTTTTCCGTGTGTATTTCATGAAAAAACCAATTATATCATACGGTTGTTAACGTATGGATAGTTTACTTTTTTGTACAACGAGATAATATTAACAGTCAGAACAATTACATAGCACATATTGACAGAGAGAGAGGGGACAATGGGCTTTATATTACACTAGTTTCCAAAGTTTATGATAAATCTTTTTTATTCGCTGGCTAAAATACTTTGAGGACTTTTATTAAATTTTGATTGGTTGGTTTATTAAGCTGAGTGTTCAAACGTTTTAATCTATAGAGCAGTTACGCATTTTAGTCAGCTAAAATACACAAAATGAAGAACCTTCAAAACAAAACAAGATTTGTGAGATTTAAATCAATTACAGGAATATGACAAGGAATGATTAAAAAAATTTACCATCGACAGCTGATAAATTTCTTTTGGAAAATACATTGTATTATCTCTATTTCACTGCTATTTAAATTTTTTAATAAAAAATGTGAATATCCTTTTATTTCTTCTTACTTTAAAAAAAATCTCTGCTTTTAGCATGCTGTATTTAAGTATTTAAAGGGATAAGACAATGGCCGATAAATTGATGTTCATTTCTATGATTATACTTAAAATTACCCCTTCTGTACATTACAATTATTGGTTGAAAAGTTTAAACACTATTAGTTCAAAACTAACCAATCAATTTAATTAGATTCCCCAAAGTTGTTAAACCTTGGGGACTAAACAACCTATTGTCCCCTCTCTCTTTTACTACTTATGGACTTAAGTAGAGTCTAAGTGTGACAAAAGTATTAGATACAATACTTCTACAGAAAATGTTAATTGCATTGTAATGAAAAAGAATAACATTTACTTGAGTTTATTGTATAGTGGATATATGTTGTACAGTATCAAAAGCTTCTTTTAAATCAGAATTTAAAATTACAATGCGAACTACTTAATTCTTTAATTTAAATTATATTAATTTAATAAGAAAAATTAACTAGCTCTTTTTTTTGGAGAATAGAATTTAAGTGCTTTCTCTGAAAGTATTTGTAAAGCACTGTAACCCATGTCCCCATCAACCTTTTAATTAATTGAAAATAAGAGGGGAGGGCATATTTCTTCCTAACATAAAAGTGGATATGTGTTGTAAGTATCAAAGGCCTCTTTTAAATCAGAATATAAATTTAAAACCACTAAATTCTTTAATTTAGATTCATCATTAGAATTTAGCTCTAGCTAAACTAATTTAAAAGGAATCATTTTGGGGCAAAATCACCTAGCTAATTTTTGGGGAAGGAAATTTTGGTGCTTTTCCTCGATGTGTTTGTCGAGCATCGAAATAAATTGATAAAAATTGGGGGGAGGGGGGGGGGAGATTAGTCTACTTTCTGTGCCTAATCCATAAGTTCTTCAAGTAAGCAATTAACCTACGAAAATGGCTCGTTAGTCCGACATTTCCGATTTAAGTGCGGACTTTCCCGATGTGAGCACGTCCTACTTAAATCTGACAAAAATGATTATATAAGCACAAAAAAAGGTAAATTGCTGAGACAGAGATTACTAGGGACCCTGTACGAAATACAATAACCTATCTGACATCAAGTCAAACAAACAAAAAAACCTATCCCGTTCTTCTTCTATTCAAATATATTTTGAAAGTGAGCTGGGTTTTGTTCTTATCAAATTACATTAAAGGGAGTGTGAACGTAAAAATTTCTCATCTGATTATCAAATCTTAACATTTACTAAGCACATTTCACTACACTGATCAACCAAAAATGTCCTATTCACAAAAATATCCAGAAATAATGCCTTGATTTTATGGTATTTTGAGAGGGAAAAAGGAAAAAACAGGGAAAATCTGAACGTTTTTGTTTCTTATAATGTTTGTAGGGATATTTAACTTTTCATATATAGTTGAAACAATTTACTTACTGTTAAGGATTTATTTTATGCTATAAAATTGCCAATTCGTTTTTTTATAACGTAGTAATTAGGTAATAAAGACATATTTTAAATTCGTATTATTGACAAAAAAAATACCTCACTGTCTACAAAGGGTTGAATCTCATAGGTTATAAAATAATAATATCCTTTTTTATTGTGTTGAACAATAAATAACCCACTTTGGAGAATTAGTTTACACTTTTATCAGACTGTTTATAAAGAAATATTGCGTCTTTATTATTTACAAATTTGTAATTAAAGGTGGGCGAGAGATGGGCCATTTAAAGTTAATTGGATACTAATAAAAAACCTGTTTCTGGCTTTGTTATTGTATTTGGTTTTCAATAAAAAAATATTGCTTATTTTATCAATTTCTTAGTAACTATACATTGGATTAAAGCAAGGATTATGTTAAAAGTCAGCTTAACTGTTAGGAAAAATCTAGAACTATGTGAAAAAGTTTAATTTTAGCTATAATGGGAGAAAAAAGCAATTTAATGCACATTTTATCTAATACGGAAAATTTCTTCCTTTCCCCATACCTTATAAAAATCGTCGGAAAAAGCCGTTTTTTAAGCAAACTAAAGCGCGTTTTGCTCTATCTGTGAGATATTATGAATGGGATAATGTTAAGATTTGATATTAAGATGAGAAAAATTTACGTTCACAGTCCCTTTAAGGGAAATACACCATGGCAATTCAAAATAAAAATGCACAAAATAGCCAATTCTAGCTTTTATCAATCCTTTGTAAAATTTAACCCCTTATCGTTGTATTTCATGTAGGTTATACTTATTCCTGTGGGAATTCTTAATAAAGTCTTCTTTGAATCTACCTTATTGTCCTGTTTTAAATTATATTATTTATTATTATTTCAGTGGCTCCTCAACTGCAGACACAGAGCTTGTCAGAACTATTTCACAATGCGGATTTTTTCATCTAGACGAAAAGTAAGATCATTAATTAGAGCATTGTATTTTTATATTACTTTTTTTTCTTCTTTTTTAACGTGTTAGATTTATTATTTCAATTCAAAAATACTGTGGCCCGGATCTTCGGCCTCTCGGGGCTCACATAAACGGTTCTAATATTATAATTTTTTTTCAATATCCGCGGAAAGCTGTCTATAATACGATGTCATAAATAACTATTTCTTGTTATAGATATGTGCACGGATGTGTGGAAAGCTGCGACAATATTGATGGATGTAACACAGGTATATACCCACGACTGTAGCGCATCCGCTTGTCGGAAAGGTGATATGTTCGAATCTCGCCCCGACACCGCGTCCTAAATGAAGACGTTAAAAATGGTTTCTACTACTGCTAAGTTAAGTGCGCGACGTTAATAGTAAGAGTAGGGGGAATTCCTTGGCTCAAAACAGGCGCACTTTATTACCATGCACAGTTAGGACTTCTCAGGCAAAAGTTATGCAATCAAAGGGTAGGTTGTCTGTGGTTGTTTAGCCGAATAATCATGCACTTCAGTAGCAAGATTTGATTCAGAGATACACACAAAATAATGATGTTTCTCGTCCTCTAGAGCTGAGGTTATCCAGGTTAACACAGGTATATCAATACACTGCTCCCTGAAACATGTCTTTCAAAAAAACCTCATTAGCTAGGGACACCCGACTTACAAGAGGAAGAAAAATATTCAGACTTATGTTTTAGAAGCGAAGCTACTCTATAATTGTCTTTTTGTTTCAGTCACTCCGTAATGCAATTGGGAAATTGCTATAAAATAGTTGAAAAGTACACATTTTTTTCAAATAAAGAATAACGCTTAATAAACGAGAAAATAAGATAGAGATTGTTTGGTAATATAGAAAAGCTTCACTGTGATAATAAAATTTCTTTTTTTTTCAGGGCAATGGACCAAATCAACAACAGTTTTCACATTAGTTTCATTTTTAACTCTATTATTATAAAAAAAAATATCAACATATTACATATAATTATATACAAAAAATAAATATGCCTTAACAATATTTTTTATTCAAATAATTAAAACAAAAACAATAAAAGGAATCTATTCTACAATTAGTGAAAATATGTAAAAAAAAAAATGTTGCAAAATATTGTCTTTTTTTCAAAAATGAAATTTTAATTTATGACTTTTTCTCTAGATTTAGACCAAGTTGGACTTCACCATTGTAACCATTGTGCTCGATTTCCTAAATAATAAAATATTATTTCAAATAAGTTTTATCAATTTATTTCGAAAAAAAATTCAAAGCAGGCTTAAAATTAAAGTAAAAGAACAGAGGTGGCATGACCCATATGATTATGTAACTTTGCCCAAAGAGTGGGGATCCTGACCAGATTCTATATTGGGTCTTTAAAGTCAGCTGATAGCGTCCGAAACACAGCCGAGTCCCTACAAAAGAACAGAAAGCAAAATAGACCAGTTAATTATACATTTATGGTCCTATCACACAAATGAATTGAAATACAAATATAAATAATTATTATCCAAGATATTATATATATTGATTACTCTAAATAGCGTTACATGTGTAACGTTTAACAGACAGTGTGAGGGATCCTAAGCTTTATAATCTATAACCGTTTCTAGAAAGTCCGTAGGTCCTATTAAAACATGTTGATTTTCTCCTTTTTTGGCTACTACTTATCTGTAATTTGTCAATGTAGTATTGGGGTAGGCCATGCTCTATCAATATTGTATGTGTGTGTGTGTGTGTGTGTACCAAGTAATCATACCTGTAATTTGTCAATGTAGTATTGGGGTAGGCTATGCTCTATCAATATTGTATGTGTGTGTGTGTGTGTGTGTGTACCAAGTAATCATACCTGTAATTTGTCAATGTAGTATTGGGGTAGGCTATGCTCTATCAATATTGTATGTGTGTGTGTATGTGTGTGTTAGGGTGGGTCGATTTTGGACATTTTTTTTCTGAGGCCAAAGCGGGGATCTGCACTCAATTTATATAGATATAATACACCTCTGGATGATTTAAAATTTATCCTAAGTCTTAAGACCGCTGACGACCAGACATTCAATTGTATAGCTATTTGTAAATGGGAGTAAAAAAATTATTTAATCAGAACTATGGCTTCATTGTGCTCCCTGGAAAGGCCTTGAGGAGCTGAGTCAGGAACATTTGTCCGTTTCAAAAAGTCTCGTTCCTAGCCTGAGAAAATCTAAAAAAACTCTGCAAATTGGACAATTCTCAATAAACCTTAAAAAATTGTGGTTTTTTAGTGATTTCTAAGGCTAGGAACGAGATATTTTGAAACGGACAAAAGTTCCTGATTCAGCTCCTCAAGGCCTTTCCAGGGAGCACCATGAAGCCATAGTTCTGATTCAAAAAAAATTTTGAATGTCGTCTTTGCATACTAATAAGTAATGAATTATATTTTTAAGTGGTCGTGTTCTAAAACTCAATTTTTTAAAATTATTTTTCGGTCAGAAATGTTTTTAAGGTTAATTTTATCTGTTGCATATCCCCGCTTTGTCTAATTCCGATATGAACCCGCCCTAGTGTGTGTACCAAGTAATCATACCTGTAATTTGTCAATGTAGTATTGGGGTAGGCTATGCTCTATCAATATTGTATGTGTGTGTGTGTGTGTGTGTACCAAGTAATCATACCTGTAATTTGTCAATGTAGTATTGGGGTAGGCTATGCTCTATCAATATTGTATGTGTGTGTGTGTGTGTGTGTACCAAGTAATCATACCTGTAATTTGTCAATGTAGTATTGGGGTAGGCTATGCTCTATCAATATTGTATGTGTGTGTGTGTGTGTGTGTACCAAGTAATCATACCTGTAATTTGTCAATGTAGTATTGGGGTAGGCTATGCTCTATCAATATTGTATGTGTGTGTGTGTGTGTGTGTACCAAGTAATCATACCTGTAATTTGTCAATGTAGTATTGGGGTAGGCTATGCTCTATCAATATTGTATGTATGTGTGTGTGTGTGTGTACCAAGTAATCATACCTGTAATTTGTCAATGTAGTATTGGGGTAGGCTATGCTCTATCAATATTGTATGTGTGTGTGTGTGTGTGTGTACCAAGTAATCATACCTGTAATTTGTCAATGTAGTATTGGGGTAGGCTATGCTCTATCAATATTGTATGTGTGTGTGTGTGTGTGTATCAAGTAATCATACCTGTAATTTGTCAATGTAGTATTGTGGGTAGGCTATGCTCTATTAATATTGTATGTGTGTGTGTGTGTGTGTGTGTGTGTACCAAGTAATCATACCTGTAATTTGTCAATGTAGTATTGGGGTAGGCTATGCTCTATCAATATTGTATGTGTGTGTACCAAGTAATCATACCTGTAATTTGTCAATGTTGTATTGGGGTAGGCTATGCTCTATCAATATTGTATGTGTGTGTGTGTGTGTACCAAGTAATCATACCTGTAATTTGTCAATGTTGTATTGGGGTAGGCTATGCTCTATCAATATTGTATGTGTGTGTGTATGTGTGTGTGTGTGTACCAAGTAATCATACCTGTAATTTGTCAATGTAGTATTGGGGTAGGCTATGCTCTATCAATGTATGTGTGTGTGTGTGTGTGTGTACCAAATAATCATACCTGTAATTTGTCAATGTAGTATTGGGGTAGGCTATGCTCTTTAGCTCCCTTCAATATCACATCTAGGTACACCTAAAATAAATAACAAGATTAGTTTTCATAAAACAACATTTTGTTTGGAGAACACCGTTTTAGAGACTAATAGATTATGGAAAAACTTAAAAACAAAAATCCTTTTATATTCAGAGAGCCTTAGAGGGTAGATACAGCCTACAGCTGTACGTCAATTGTAAATAATTATTTATTGTCATTTTTATCAATCAAAAGAATATAAAAATGAATTACACATTTCTAAATGTCGTCATGATGGGCATAACTCTGTTTAAATAAATTCGAAAAAAAATTGGGTTCACAAATTTTGTCTAAAAGTCCTCACATTCCATCGTAATGAGTTGCACATGCTTGTGGGCATAGGCATTTTCCCTACTCTTACTATTGATGTCACGCTTCTAATATAGCAGTAGTAGCTACAATTTTTAACAGTATTACTCTGTGTGGTCTAGACTTGCACCCGACAGCAAGCCGACACGTTACCAATGCCGCGGGTTGTACATACCTTGCTTGGCCGTCTGTCCTCCTCTAAAGGTTTGATAAGAAAGTATGTATAGGCTGGTAGCAGGGACCCGTCCTCTAATTCTACCTAAAAAAAAACAAGTATGACAATATCAACATGTCAAGAAACACATAAATATAAAGTAGGGAAAAGAAGGGAAGATATGATCATTGTGTATATAAACCTTAAATAAAATTTTTACTAGCAGCCTAGAATCATATTTTCCTAAAGAATATCCATTTTTACAAAGCTTAACATAGTATAGACGAACATAGTGAATTGTATGTGAGATTCTAATTAGTCATATGAAAATTTCAGAAGTATATCTTTGATAGCAGGTGAGAAAATCTATATTTTCTACAAAAAAATCCATATTTCATCCAGAGCAGTAAATAGAGACTATCTCACATATCAGCTGATTAATTCGAAATTATCCTTTAGTTAACACAGATGGAAGCAAAGAAACGTGAATTGTGGATTATTTTGCTACTAAAATTTAGTTTTAAAAACAAAAAGACAGGCACATTGAGATATAGCACCCAATACACACCTGAACTTCTTTTCTATTATACACCTTGGGAACTCCCTCTTGTTTATCCAGGGTGTTTAGGTGCTCCATATTAAGCTCCCAGAGCACACCCCACACATGGGAGTTCTGAACGTCCAGGACAGTGGCTGCGGCTCCCTTCCATCTCTTAAAACAAAACAAGAAAAAGATACCATTAGAGCGAGGCTTTTCTACAATTAGAGTATGTAACGGATAGCTTGTATAGTTAATTTAATTATGTTAGAATTGATTTCAAAGTCCAAAAATTGTAAGTATGTTCTTTAAGAGTATTTAGAAATTTTGCAACATATTTAGACTTATAAATTAATATTCTGCTTGTCAAGTTCTTACACATTAAAAGTGTTGATGTTTGCTTGTCCTAATGTATGATTTGCTCTTATTGATATTGTCATTCTTATTTAATTGTATGTTTATTAGAACAAATTAATATCTACTTGTTTAGTATCTTTAAAAAAGATATAAAGGGAAAGAAAAAAAAAGCCATATATATCATGCCAGAGTTAGGTAAACAAAGAAATAAGGGATACTGTGGTAATACGGCAGCAGACGGACGGGTAGTTTACAGAGTTGCTATGCAGTGGCTTATCAAGTCAAGCCTTCTGCACTAATCCTATTATATCACCATTCACCTCATGACCGCAGATGACCCCGTCGCGCAGCGGTCAGATTGGACTGGCTAAATAGGGGAGGGGCACGGACACTTAGCAACCCCGTGCCCCTCAGGCAACTATACAACCGGGAGATGGTGCCTTCCCTTTTACTACAGCTTACCCCACAGATGTCTACCGCCGCGGGCTACGCCCTTGTCTCCCACACCCCCTTCAAACCTAACTTATTGTTATAATTTATTTTGTATATATATAGTAACCACCCATTGTAAATGTATTCAGTTAAATATAATTTCTGTATGAGTAAATCCTGCTAGTTTGTTTTGGTAGAATACTTCAAGGCTAGGGGCTCGTTGGATTCGAACTCGCAACCGGTGAGCTGAAACGCTTCGGCTTACCACAATACTACACAACCAAATATAATTACCTTGGAAAAATAATTGAAGTCTAATTGATGGTCTGCAAGTTTTGCTATACTCTTAAACCTTAAATAACAAGTACAATTATGAATTTGTACATATGTGCCGCAGCCAGTTTTGCTATACTCTAAAACATTAGATAACAAGCATTATTATGTGCATAAGAAGCGCAGTAAGTTATGCTTAATTCTGATGTCACGGTATGTAATGATTTTTGTGCTTTTAAACCTTAAGTAACAAGTACAATAATGTGCAAAAGTAGCGCAACCAGTTTTGCTATGCTCAAAAAACAAAAAGTAGCGCAGTAATTTTATATTTATCCTCTCAACATTACAACCCAACATCACAAGGAATATGTCCATATGTAGCGCAGCTAGTTTTTACTATGCTCTCACTCTCACCAAAAATTTTTGAGGAGAAACATTTCCATAGTTTAGCAATGAGTAGCATTAAATTTTGCTTTGCTTTATTACAATACCCACCAAATAGAACTAAAATATCTAATTCACAAAATGTATCTCAGCTGAGATAAAAAGTAATATAACTATTTAGGATAATTTTGTCTGTAAGTAGCGTAATTTAAACAAATCTTTTATGGCATTTTGAAAAATAATAAATGCATAACAATAGATGTATAACCCAGACAACTGCCTGGCCCAAGTGGTGGGGACAATTATCGTCTGCTAGCTTTCTTTTCTTTTGTAGCGACTTTGCTAAGTTTATATTTCAGACGCCATTGGCTAATGTTCAAAGACCCAATTGAAAGTCGGCACAGGGTCCCCATGTGGGAAGAGTCACATATAGTTTGTGCCCCTTCTATACTTTTACTTTGAATACAAATACACTGGTATTTATATCATGTCTCTACTATTTATTCTATTTTATACCTGGCAGAAGGATTATTGATCCGGATCCTTTCACTGGACAGATTAGATCCAAAGGCAAAGTAGAGAAAAGTATCTCCTTGTTCAGGCGTCATTCTTGATCCGTAATTCCTGAACAATAATTAATAATTATGGATGACAAAAATGCGCGAATTTCCTTCAAATGCCGCTGTGTTTTTTTTTTGTTTTTTTTTGCAGATAACTGGAACAATTAGATCAGAAGTAGAAATATTAGAAAAGTGTCATTCTTGTTCCGTAATTCTTGAAATGACAATATCCATAAAAGCGAAGTTTAACAAATCAGATATTATTTCAGTCTAATGATTTCTTGGACGTTCTTGCTTTCAGTACTAAGATTTTCAATTCTATTTATGATTTTCATCAATTGACAGTAGCGCATATGGTATAGTCTCATATGGGTTGAATACCGTGGATTGAATCCCGTGTGGGCTGAATTCCATTGGGTTGAATCCCGCTGGGCTGAATTCCTTAGGTTGAATCCCGTGTGGGCTGAATTCCAATGGAACCATATTTATCATACACAATTTATGTTTCAAAATATTAATACTTTAAAATCCTACAAAAGGAAAAAAAATCAAGGATAACAAGTCTTCCCATATTAAGGAATCGTCAATTTAAATATTAATCCGTTACGGATGAATGTACGAACCAAACCTAATTATAGAAAAGTTAGCTAAGCTCTTTAATAAAGTTGTAAAAATAACTAAAATTAACATTTTTCATTTAAACAACATATTCAAAAAAAATTTGAAGAAAAAAGTGTTAAAATCACCTTTTAGGTATGAATCTAGTAAAAACAGCTAATAACATTATATCCTTCTATCATTTTATGGAGAAAAAAATACTGTATGAGTAACTGGTATGTAAAAGTGAATAAGACTAAGAGTAACTAACAATAACAAAAATGTTTTGAAAATCAGCTGATTTTAAATCCCACTAGCAGAAAAGCGACTTTCCCTTTTGGATTAAAACTTGATTTGATAAGGAATGAAAGGACTTCATTTTACAATAAACTTATCACTAGCAGGTGCCCCCCTAGACTCTAGGAAATTAATAAATTAGGTAAAATATGCCTTAGACCTTTATATAAAGCTTCCATTGGTTCATTATTTAGTAAGATCCTAAGGGACAAACAAAAAGCTTACAAATTCTTTAGGTCTTTACATGAGGGATATTAATCACATCTACCAAAAGTAAATTGATATAACTATCCTATTCATCTGATATGGGGAATAACGATTCTTAGGAGAATAAGGTACAATATCTTAAGCGAAGCATCACTACAATTAAGTTATAGAAATGTAAGTATGTTCTTGTACTTATCCTGCATTTAAGTAATTTTGCAACAAATTTATATTAATTTTTTAGACTTATAAATTGATATTCTACTATAATTTTTGTTTGTTTTTCCGTCTGACTTTACGAATGTTATCACCGTGGTTGTCTTACACTTTTGTGCAGGGCTCGATATCCGCGATTCGGCTAACTTTAAGCTTTAGGGAGGAAATCATTCTTTTACAATTTAAAAATTCAACAGGGAGTCTAAACCTGACCCAAATATGGCAATCTCTGTTTTCAAAAAAAAATTCAAAGCATACAAACGGGTTAAAATTTGAGACTTAGTCGCGGCGGACGTGCGGCTGCCTAGCCTTGCTTGTAGGTATTGTAATGATTTGAAACTTACCAAAGTAGCGCAGCAATAGCGTAGCACGACAGAGAAATTATCACTTGAACTGAAGTAGTTAGTGTAAAACTCATTTATAATTTATAGGCTAGTAACAATCTTTGCATAAAAATATTGAGTCACCCAAAGACATGTGATAACTGACATTTTTCATCATTATTTCCCTCATTTATTTTATCATATGACTTTGTTACAAGCATGATAACTTTCATATGTTATCCTTATGTAAAAGTATCAGGATCAGGATCTTTGTCTGTCTGTAACGAAGGATCTCGCTAACCACTGAACCGATACAGTTCTCCCTTACAGTGTAGCTTCTCAAAGGTCCTGGGAAGTTTTATAGCTATTTGTGGGGGGGGGGGGGGAGATCCAGCATCCTCCAAAGAGAAATAGTCCACCACCCCCAAAATAAATCACTTTTGTTTTTAAAAAGCCGCTGGTAGATTACAAAAAGGGAAGAATTATGATATATCATACCATATTAAAAAATCATACAAACTAACAATAATAACTGAAATTTATTTATTTATCTATCCCAAAAATACCTATAATTATGAGATGCTAAATGTAGACATTTTTACACCTTAAGACATTATTATAGAGATGCTTCGCTTATTACATTCTACATATCGATCCTAGCAATTTATATAGTAACAAAAAAAGATAGCAGTGAAATTAAAACAGGATATTTTAACAAGGCAAGCATTAGCACCCAAAATCTAAAAGACATGCCTTAATTTTAGAACTACTATGCTACAAATAGTATGTAAAATAACGATGCACCTTTTTTTAAATTGATAAATAACGTAAATTATTACATACAAATTTGTCGTCAATTCAAGTTACTAATATGGAACTCATTTATTGTTAATTGGCCATTTCGTTCAAACAGTAGTAGGGATGGTGTATGGGGGTATCGTTATTTTAGCCAGCTGCGAGGATCACTTTATATACCGATTTTTTGTAAAAGGGGGGGGGGGGACGGATGTGTAACTTTTTGAAACCAAAAGTAAAACGTGCATGATCTCAGCCCATAAAAGAGTTACAGCTTTAAAATTGGGCACAGCAGTTGCTTTTGTGAAGAACAATATGGAACTGTGAAGAAATGGCGGTGGAACCGCCGCTCCCGCCGAAAACCGTCGTTACCCGCCGAAATTTTTATGCCTTTTTTTCGCCAACAATCATCTGAAAAAAAAACCTTTTTTTCTCTCATAAAAATCTCCCTTATATTTTCACGTGACACTTGTAATATTTCAAACATGTCAACATCCAAGTAATGATATATCAAATATTTTAAATAGTGATTAATGAAATTAATTCACAGCTGGCTAAAAAAACGATACCCCCATAAAACTCCTCAACCTCATCTCCTCCCCTCCTACAGGATGAACTAATAAATTAGTTCCACATTAGCAACCTAAATTGACGACAAATTTTCCACTGTCAATATATCCACGTATAATATATCTTTAAGAACAGTAAGTGAAGATTTTTCTAAATTTTATTAACCTATCCCCGCTAAATACTTGATTGATTTCTCATGCTGATAATTGAAAGGATTCAATTCAAAGTGTTCCAACAATTTGGCAAAAAAAACACTACAAATAATTGTAACTAGTATTGTTAATTCAAGCATGTTAGAATTGTCCTATCGACTGCAAACTTTGCATGGTAATTCCTATAACAATTAGGTACGATTTTGAAAGAAAAGCAACTCTATATGATGGTTACCAGAAAGTCCGTACGTCCATTTAAAAGATGCTGATTTTTTAGATTCTTTGACAATATTTTTTTCTATGTTATTCTTGTCCTCTTTATCTGATCATTAGGTAAAGTTATATTTTTCTGTTCGTAAGTCCAAATCTCCCTGATCACTAAAACAAATTCTCTATTTCAAGGAAGCTTTACTTATGTCCCGTTTAGTTTCTGTCTATTAGGTTTTAAAATTTAATAGTTTTAAGCCTGTTTTGCTTTTTAGTTCAGTGTGTAACGGTTTACTGTAATTTTTAACCTATAAAGTTCAACTATAATAAATAATTTAAATGCTACAATTGTGCTTTCACGTAGATCTAAGATTCTAATGATATTAGCTATTTTGTATTACGGAACAATTCGCCGGTTTTTCTAGAACACCTTCAATTGAATCCACATCAAATTGCTGTCAAGAATCTTCAAGACTTTATTCATTTAGAATCACAGCATATCAATAATACGAAGATGTTCGTCAGTTCGAACGACTATACATCCGTTTGTCCGTTTGTCGGTACATCCGCTGAACCTATACTTTGAATACTAGGATGGTGTTAGTTCAATTTTGTCGTCAATCTAGATTGCTAACATGGACCTCATTCATTGGTCAGTTAGTTCATCGAGTAGGAGGGGAGGAGATGGGATTGCTGGTCTCTTTATTTTAGCAGCTACGAGTAATATTTTATTAGAGTAAATGGAAATCTGGTGCAACATCCAAGTAATAATATATTGATCACCGCCACCATTGTCCAACTGTGCATCAACTGTTGACCTGTCTTCTAATTTTTTCAAGGATACAGGAATTGGAAAATGGTGAATATATTCAGGTATATGTTTTTGTGTGATCATTTTGCCTCTGGTAGCTTGGGGGGGGGGGGGTTGTCCCCCTCACATTGCATTTGTATTAATCTTAAAATTAATAAATAATTAGCATCTAAGGGTCTCTATTCAAAAGGGTAAGAAGGTGTCCGAAAATTGAAAAAAAATCAACCCAAAGCTTAAACAATAAATAGAATAGCATAAAACCATCCCAGAAGAGTTTCATTGAAAATCAGTTCAGTATTTACTTATATAAATAATAGCATAGCCTTGCTGTATACCTTATCGTTACAGGAATATTCAAATAAGTTTTTAAGTCAATATTTAGATATAGTTAATTAGAAATTAGTTAATTTGCCCCTGCCTTTTAGGGGAGGCTGGGGAAGGTCAGGGAAAAAGCCTAAAAACCACCCTTTTATAAGCCTTCTTCGAAAAGTTAAACATATTTAGACCATCAATTTCCGAGATCTTAAGCTTCAGCCCAAAAACCTTACTACTTATATTTTAGAACTAGAGTTGGGCTCGATATAATTATCTCGTATTTTAGAATAACAGATAACTTTCGACCTACTTATTCATATAAAATAATTATATCTTCAATTTAAGTATTCCTTTATTTAATTGTGATACAACAACATGTCAATTTCCCAGTTTAAGTATTTAAATGTGGTATGAGTGTGTGGGTGTGTGTGTATACTAAGTGTACTTATGTGTGTGTGTGTGTGTGTGTGTGTGTATGTATTCTATGTGTGTGTGTGTGAATTTGCATGTAAATCTAAATCAGTTGTAACCGACGAAAATAAAATTTTCTAATTTTGATCAAAATTTGAATAAAGTAATCAGTTTATTACTTTTATGTTAACCCCGATTTTCATGTACTCTAAGAAAGCGATACTTGCAGCTGGCTAAAATACCGATACCCCCATCCACCCCTTCTACCTCATCCTCTCCCAACAAATTGGATGAACTAACTGACCAATAAATGAGGACCGTTGTAGCAACCTAAATTGACGACAATTGGTCAATTGGTCCAATGTACATATACTTTCTATTTACTAATTGCTATAAGTAACTTTAAGAAATCTAACACAGTAAAGATGCATCAATATAAAAAATGAATTTGATTATTATTGCTGTGCTACATATGGACAACATTGTCCTTTTTAAAAGTCAAACTTATCTATAATTATAGTAGGTCCGTACTTAACGGTTAGCTCTTATTGTTAATAATCCTAACATTTAGTTACAATTTAGAAAGCGTAGCAACTTTCTAATCGTTACTAGAAAGTCCGTACGTCCATTTATAACATGTATATTTTTAACATTTTGCAACATTTTTATGTGATATAATTATCCTATTCATCTGAAATTTTTGAATATACTGATTCAATCTTCTACAACAAGGTGCAATGTTATAACTGAAGCGTCTCTATAAACAAGTCCTAAAAATGTAAGTATGTCCATAAACAATAATAAGGAAATATATCATATCTACACTTGGGCTAAGATTGAAAGATTACATCAATATGAAGAAGAAATTATTATGTGTGTATATGTTTATCTGGGATAGGGTTAAGGGATAGTAAAGTATGTGGTGCTTTCCATCAATCGACCACTGAATTTATCCCCCACGGAAGTCCAAGCTTTTTATTTTGAGTGGGCTAAAATGAGGGGTTTTAAGATTTAAAGTAGTAATTTAAAGTATTTTTTATATTTATAGGAGGATAAGTTGAGGTTTCCAAAGTTTGAGGGGGTAAACAAAACACCCCTTTTCCCCTACTCTTTGACGTATATGCCTTTTTCCTACCATATTTTTAAATGAAAATTTTAAACAAGAGGGGGCTTTCTTTTCCTATGCATTACCCTTGCGGGTGGTTTTAACCCTGAGGGGCCCAACCCCTAATTATAGTGTAGATGTTTATAATTTTTATTTAATTGTGCGGGTGGGATTATTTACTCCAGATAGCTTCCCCCATAGTTATAAACCATAATAGGACCTAAAAGTAGCTTTACTGTATATAAGAACCATTTTGGTTCAGCGGTTAGCGAGATCTTAAGGTACAGACGCTCAGCATCCTGTTACTTATACAAAAGTATGTCCCTTGCCCCCTGATTACAATGCGTGTTGTAAATTTACTTATGTGATATGAATTTAGTAAGAAGTTAACTCTTTCAGTGACAACATTTTTAAGTAGCGCAACAATAACAATAAAGCTGTAACAAGTACAATTAAATGTTCATAAGTAGCAAAGCAATAATAAGACAAAAACAAAGGATAATTATATTCATAAGTAGTGTAGCAATAACAAACATAGAGTTATTAGAGTGATAGCAAGGATAATTATATCCATAAGTAGTGTAGCAATAACAAACATAGAGTTATTAGAGTGATAGCAAGGATAATTATATCCATAAGTTGTGTAGCAATAACCAAACATAGAGTTATTAGAGTGATAGCAAGGATAATTATATCCATAAGTAGTTTAGCAATAACAAATATAGAGTTATTAGAGTGATAGCAAGTATAACTATATCCATAAGTAGTGTAGCAATAACAAACATAGAGTTATTAGAGTGATAGCTAGGATAATTATATCCATAAGTAGTGTAGCAATAACAAACATAGAGTTATTAGAGTGATAGCTAGGATAATTATATCCATAAGTAGTGTAGCAATAACAAACATAGAGTTATTAGAGTGATAGCAAGGATAATTATATCCATAAGTAGTGTAGCAATAACAAACATAGAGTTATTAGAGTGATAGCAAGGATAATTATATCCATAAGTAGTTTAGCAATAACAAACATACAGTTAATAGAGTGATAGCAAGGATAATTATATCCATAAGTAGTTTAGCAATAACAAACATACAGTTATTAGAGTGATAGCAAGGATAATTATATCCATAAGTAGTTTAGCAATAACAAATATAGAGTTATTAGAGTGATAGCAAGTATAACTATATCCATAAGTAGTGTAGCAATAACAAACATAGAGTTATTAGAGTGATAGCAAGGATAACTATATCCATAAGTAATGTAGCAATAACAAACATAGAGTTATTAGAATGATAGCAAGGATGATTATATCCATAAGTAGTGTAGCAATAACAAACACATAAAAAAATTTAATTCTTGGTCTGCTTTCAACAGAAACTTATCCTTATAAAGTTACTATGTGTGTGTGTGTGTGTACCGAATGTATCGTCAACATTTTACATTGTGGCTTTTTATAACTTCTGGGAAGGTTTATAACTATTTAAGGGAGAGTACCCCCTACCTCTTTAGAGAAATCGCCCCGGGAAAAAATTAACCTCCCCACCCCCTCCACCCGTCCCAATAAATCTTTTAAAATTTATATTTAAAATTTAAATTGAAAATGGGAGGGTGGTCGAATTCAATCTCTCGCCCCCTTAAGTGCCCCTAGAGGCCTCTAAAACAGGGGCGTCCAAATGTATTAAAACTGCGCGCAAAGCGCGCAAAAATTTTTTTTGTTAGAGATTTTTTATTTTGGCGGGGTTATACCCCCTCTTTATATTCGACTAACCTAACTTAATAATATTTACATCGCAAGCCAGTGCGTAATAGAATAGCTGCACTCCAGTGAATTTGTCTGTTTGTGCGTCTGTCCGTGAGATTTATTTTCGCTGTGTGAATTATTATCATAATAAATTGAATATAATGTCGCGATTGAATGATTTAATTTCTCTCTCTCTCTCTCTCTCTCTCTCTCTCTCTCTCTCTCTCTCTCCCTCTCTCTCTCTCTCTCTCTCTCTCTCTCCCCTTCCTCTATCTATCTATCTATTTATCTCTATCTATCTATTTTCATCTCTCTTCTTGTTCTAGCTAATTATTTATCATTCCCTCTCTCTTATCATACGTTCTTTATTTTCTCACTAGCGGGTACGCCCCTAAAGGCCTCTAGGGGCACTTGAAAAGGGGAGAGTCGAATTCGATAACCAAATTTCTTATTTCAGATTTTAAAAGAAAAAGTTTCTGGGAGCGGAATTTTTTTTGTTGGGGGGGGGGCCGGGGGCGTTGCTTCCCACACAATTTTAATTTTAGTTTTAAAAAAAAATTTATTTTGGGGGGGGGGTTAATTTTTTTTCTAGAGGCGATTTCTCTTGGGAGGGAGGTGGTACCCTCTCCCAAAATAGTTATAAACCTTCCCGGGACCTATGAGAAGCTACCCTGATAAAGAGAGCCCGATTGGTTTAGCGGTTAGCGAGATCCTTTGGTACAGACAAATAGACATCCTGTTACTTTATATTATAAACTAGCGGCTTCGCCCCTAGCCTCTAGGGGCTTTGCCCTTAGAGGTGATAAAAAAAATTAAGATGAACTTCGTTAAAGGACCAAGGAAATCTTCAGCAAAAAAAAAAAATGGGGGGGGGGATTTTTTTGTTTTTTGGGGGTTGGGGGTGTCCCACCCTCCAAGAAAATAGCTTAAAACCACCACAGGACCAATAGGTATATGTATACCCTGAAGAGTAGAATCCGATCGGTTCAGTGGTTACCGAGATCTTAAGGGACAGACAGACGGACAGACAGACATCGTTCTACTTTGTATTATAGATGACTTTTTTCTATTATTATCTCTCTCTTTCTTTCCTTCTCCCACTCTGTTTTTAATTTTTTGCAGCTTTTTTTACCTCTTTCTCTAATTCTAACGAAGTTCCTCACTTCCTTCATCTTTTTCTTTTCTTTCTTGTAACTATTATCTTATCTGATAAAGTCGATAATAAAAATGTAAAAACCTTACTCTACTCTCATTGGTTTAAAATCATACGCTCAATTGTTTCCGACCAATGCAATGGTAGGGCAGTATAAGTAATGGTTGCCGAAAAAAGGTTAACGATGAAACAAATAATGATAAGGATGCAATTTTTCATGTTTAATATTTGTAGGGAGGAAGTGGACTTTAAATTACACTGGTACCCAAAGTTTTATATTCACGTCATCTTATCTATTAGTTAAACAACTGTGAGTACTTTTTAATCCAAATTTTTTAACAACAATTTAATTCTACAGAAGGAGACATTTTAATTTTCAATTTATCGTCCAGTATCTTATCTCTTTAGATCCCAATTTTAGGGCTAAATATTATCCCTATAGATTGTCCTGTGAAAAATTATCTATAATGGATATTCTTTAATTTGAATGAAATATTATTTTCGAACTTCGAATAATTTTTTTGAATTGCAAAACTTAAAAAATTGTATAAGTTGGGAGCCATGGTATTTCAGTTTTTCAAAGACCGTCGATTCAAACGTGTCCTTAAATATGACAGCTGACTGACGACGTCCATTTTAAGTTTTCATAAAAAATAAACATTAAAAAATAGTTATTATTGATTAAAATAAGGTCCGTTTGTATTACCAGTTTGGAGAAGGCGAGATTTTCTCAGCTGCTGTTTGAAGGATTAATACGACTCGACGTCATGGTTGTTTTTTAGTGATGATTCCCCTAACCAATGAATGCCATTCCGTCCGCATCGTTAATTGAATAGGGCTAATTTTATTTTCTCGGCTGCTTTTTAAGATAGACTAGAGGTTTTTTTGTGGAGATATCCCTTATCTTTGGTCGATTGAGCATCCAGTTACTTGTTCCGTCAGTCTGTCGGTCATGCGGTTAAAGACCAATTTATATATTGAATTGCGCAAAGGTTTCAAGATTTTCTTTATTTATCTCATCATTTTTTTCTTCTCCTTCCCCTCTTTATAACCAATGTGATTATCTCCTCTGTAACTTACTATGTCCGTTTCTCCATCCATGATTTTTTTGTGCTTCGCTACGTATTAATATAGATATTTGTCATCCTTAATTGTTTTATTTTAGAATTGTAAATAAAAATGATAAAATTGAATTAAAACGAAGTGACTTTAAAGGAATTCATCTCTTAGTACCTAATCTTAAATAAGTTTTTGTAAGCAAAGTTTTTGCATATTTCGGGTAGAATTGTTTATCCCTTAACGTATATTACATCTCGTAAAATCAATAGTCCTGCGACAATAAGGTTTAACCAGGGGGAGGGAGTGTACATTAGACAAAATAAATTTAAGTACGTTCTCTCATTCTACGATAACTTTGAGAACTTATTTAAATTTTTATTGTTTTTTTCAAACTAGCAGTGTACAAACTTTTACACCAATAATTCTATTATAGAAAGAAAAAAGTACGTAGATAAATTGTTTATTTCTGATTCATAGTTGAACTGACAGACTACTAGTACACTATGTGCCCAGAATTCCAAAATATAACAAAAACTCATAATTCTGTTAATTTTGCTTCAAATTAAGAAATTTTTTTTTTAAATGAAGGATAATTGATTTAAGTTTTATTTTGGATACCTTAAAATGCTTCAAAATAAAAAAAATTTATAATATTGACAAAAAACACTTATTTAGCTATTTTGGCAGTAAAGGTTTAGTGATTTTTAAAGATTTTAAATATATTGAAAACACAGACAGACATACAAACATCCTTTAATTTTATTATAAGGAATTATACTTGTAGCTTAATGATTTTCCATCACCATAATCATTTTATGACTAGTAGGGATATTCCCTGAAAAGCAGATCCTAATCGGTCCAGCAGATAGTAAGATATTTTTAGATTAATCCAGACTGACAGACAGACATATTTAATTATTCAAATGACAGTTAAATTCTATTATTACCTCCCCCTCCCCTTGTTTAATTTTAGGTTTACGCCAATAAAGGACCAATAAAAGCTACCCTAAAAATTGTTAAGTTAGGGCGTTAAGTCCACGTGTATACGAGATCCTTCTGGAAATTAAAACAATTTTCTCGTATGTATTATTATAGGTTTTTGCTTAAATCAAATGAATTATCAATGTTATACTTATATATCAATTGATTTGTTGCAGAGAAGGAGGGGACATTGGGCTGTTTGTTACACTAGTCCCCAAAATCTTATAATAACGTTTTATTATCCGTTGGTTTAACAACTTTAGGGGCTTTTACTGAATTTTAACGTTTAAACCACTAATTGTAATCTACAGAAGGGGTAATTTTGTGCATCATCATTGGGGAAGTTCATCAATTTATTGGCTATTAACTTATCCCCATAGATCCCTGGATTTGTTGAAATTACTGACTATAAAAAGGAAACACGTTAATAACATTTTGTAAAATAATTTTCTATTTTCCTATAACCCATTTTACTGTACTATTCATAAAAAAGGGGGGGGGCGAAAGTGACACTTTTTGAAACCAAAACTAAAAGTCAACAAAGGAACTCAACTAAAAAAAGAGTTACAGGTCTGAGATTTTGCATGGCAGTTGCTTTATAGGGGTACATTATGGAACTGTGAAGAAACGGCGGCGCAACCGCCGAAAACCGCCGTTTCCCGCCGAAATTTTTTTGCCTTTTCTCGGCGGTTTTCGGCGGTTGCGCCGCCGTTTCTTCACAGTTCCATATTGTACCCCTATAAAGCAACTGCCATGCAAAATCTCAGACCTGTAACTCTTTTTTTAGTTCAGTTCCTTTGACTTTTAGTTTTGGTTTCAAAAAGTGTCACTTTCGCCCCCCCCCCTTTACTTGTTATTGCTGCGCTACGTATAGACAAAACAATCCTTGTTTTGAAAATAAAAACAAATCTATCACAAATCACCACAAAAGCACTAAGAACTTTAATCCAAAGGCATTGCAATCAAAGGATTGATAGTCTGCAATAGGGCGTTTATCAAGAAGGGAGGGGACATTGGACTGTTTATCACTTTAGTCCCCAAAGTTTTATAATAACATTTTCTTGTTTGTTTTTTAAGTTGAGTGTCTTAACTTTTCAACCACTAATTGTAATGTACATTAATTTATCGGTTATTGTCTTATCCCTTTAGATCCCTAGGCCTTCATACTCATAGGCTCTATGTATGTATAATATACATTTAATAACAAATTGGTTTAAATCATTTAGTTTCTTTACAAGTTTGCCTGACTCTTTTATTTCTTTAGAGCGTGTATACGGGGTGGATTAGGTTATAGTTTTATCAAATTGAAACATTTAAGATGATATTCATTTGATTTAAAAAGAATGTTGATTGATAAGAAGCAACAGGTTCGATAACATAGCTTAAATAAATATTCCTAGGGGTGTGCATGGGGGGTCTCCTCCCACCCTCCAGTGGTGGGGGGGGGGGGCAAGGATATCCTTTACTTTAAGCAATAAGAATAAGGGATTGTATACAAAAAAATTGCATCGAGAACTATAAATATCACGATAAAATGATTTGTAAAAAGTTATTTCAATTCGTCTTTATTATGTTAAAATTGCTATAAAATGGGTCCGACTGCTCCTACAAAAGTGCAAAAAAAAATTTTCAGCTATCGAGGCCGCCAGTGAAACCAACGGGATTCATTCACCGAGTGCCTTGATTAAACATGTATAATGGTCTGATATGCGGCCTCGTTAGCTGAAAAAAGATCAAACTATTTGAAGTTGAAAGTATTATGACAAAATATTATAATTCCTGCTTCTTTAGGAGGGAATGCTTTGACATCAATTTTTTCATAAGTTTTAGAAGTAAACGTATAAAAATTAATTTAAAATCGTATAGTATATTCATTAAGCTTTCAAAAAAGGTATAATATATTACTGTAGCTCAATTTTTGGTAGTTTGACGATAATTTAAAGTTTGCATATAAAATGTAATTTCAATAGTCAGGCTTTATTACAAAATCCTAAATATCTAGGTAGGCTACTTCTAGAGGCTGTAAAATCATAAGTAATTGATATTTTCACCTCTTGCTTTGGGAATCCTTCTCAAATTGAAATATGACAAAGATTAACCTTAAACTATAAAATTGGTCAATATCCAAAATTACATTTTTTGGAATCTTGGAGTTTTTGCATTGCCTGGGCACATAGTGTAGTATATTTAGGCATTTTTTTATAATCTACCATATTATTAATGTCTTTAGCTATAAGTCGTCTTTTTTAATCTTACTACTTTTAACTTAATTAAAAATTGTTAGGTATATTAGAAGCGAAGCTACTCTATAATTTGATATGTTCGTAAGTAAACTAGGTTTTTTTCTCTGTCATTTACGATTTGGACGGATGATTTTTTTAAATTCACTAAGAAGCATTCAGTAAATAATTTAGTTGATCCGTTAGTCATTCAGTCATGCTACAAAACAATCAGCATGATTAAACAAAATTTTAAGTGTTTCGTAATTTTTAATTTTTACATTTTATGTTAGATATATAACCATTGATATATAACCATCTGATCTTTAAATCCCTTTGTCCGTATTTCCAACAATGACTTTTTGAGCTTCGCTACGTACTTATGGATATCGTCATCCTTTATTATGTGCTATATTATTTAGAGATAAGGGGTATTTATTTATCTTTTATATTTACTATATTATTAGTAGCGTAGCTATTCAATAATTTATTTTACGCGGGATTAGAACCGGTTGTGCATCGTAGTGTAGACAATTTTCCATGAATAATAAAAGGAAAATTGATAGTAATTAGGTAGTTTTGTTAGTCCGGGCCCTCGGCCCTTCGGGGCTAACAAATCTGGTTTTAATCTTTTATTTTTTCAGTGTAATATCCGCGGAAAGCTGAATATTATACAGTGCACATAGGGGCAACAAGGGGCAACAATTCACCACCCCCAAATCAAGTTTTAAACATTCTATGAGTATTATCATACCCAATGTACATCAGATTTCAAAGGAATCGTAAAAATACGCTTTTTAAGTAAGCATTCTAATGCATGGAAGTCAAGAAATGCAAAAATTTTCTTACAGAAAAAGGCATACTTTTTGTGTTTCACCAACAATTTTAAAAGTATTATAAAATCTCTTAGAATTAACGTAATTAGACAAAATAACTTCTGATGAGTCATGCATTACATATATTTTGACAGTATAAAAGAAAAAAACACAAATTGAAGAAATTAGTCCTAAATAATTCTAGTTGAAGTCAAGATTTTAGTTTTTATTTGTTTGTTTTTTAATCAACATTTAAGAAGACAGTAAGAGGAAACACGTTTTCGCCGGGTGTCGCCGGCTAAAAAAACGATATTTGATTACCCAAAGACATATTTTAATCGCCAGTACTGGTTTCATTTACCCCCCCGCGCCCCCGTAGGGGTTTTTAGCCCGTTTTCTGAACGTTGGTGCACGAAAAGCTTGTAAGAAAAGGCGTTTAAATGCACTTTTAAAGTCAAAACTTAAGATATAATTCAAATAAATAAAAGACACAAAAACATAGACATATTGGGAAATATTTATTCTGACTTAGAATTAAAGTTAATAATAAATATTTTCAAGTTCTATTGCACTTAATGATGAAGAGGAGAGGGGGGGGGGAGGCTAAACCTAAATCTAAACCTCTTTATGTTTGATGTTTTAATGTAACTAAATAATCGTTTCTATAGATTATTACAAATATCAGGGATCTAAAGGGATAAGACAAAGGTCAATAAATTGTTGTACATCCCCAATGATAATATACAAAATTACCCCTTGTGTAGATTAAAGTTAGTAGTTAAAACGTTTGAACACACAACTGTAAAACTTTGGGGACTAGTGTTATAAACAGCCCAATGTCCCCTACCTCACTGCGGAAAGGTAAAGTTAATATGCAAATAACGTGAGGTTCTTATAATCATTCTAAATTGGAATTAGCAGGTAGTCTTCTGTCTGTCTATTGGTAATGCTTTGTTTTTAAATTATGAAGTTACAGGGTATTCATGTTTAAAGTCAGCAGTTTTATTTAGAAAGGGAGGAGACTGTTAATTACACTAGTCCCCAAACTTCAAAGTTTTATAATAACGTTTTTATATTCGTTAGCATAAGAACTTTAAGAACAGGAAATTAATTGATTTTTTATTGGTTGGTTCATTAACATGAGTGTCAAAACTTTTCAACCACTAATTGTCATCTACAGACAAATAATTTTGTAATATAATTTATTAAATATGTATCAATATTGGGGATGTACATATTAATCGGTTATTGTTTTGTTCCTTAGATCCCTAGGTGTTAATATATAATACAAAGTAGCTTGATGTCTGTTTGTCTGTCCGCCCATCCCTTAAGATCTCGCTAACCACTAAACTGATTGAATTCTACTCTTCAGGGAATATATCTACTGGTCCTGTGGTTGTTTAAATATCTTTTTCAAAAATAAAAATCCCCCTAAATTTTTTCATATTTCTATAATTAGGGTCGGTCCGTCCGTACGTCTGGTACAGTTAGCTCTTTTACTTAACTTAAACAGGCTAGAATTGTCCTATCGATCTCAAACTTTTCATGCTGATTTCTACAACAGTTAGGTACGACTTAGAAAGCACAGCAACTCTATAATCGTTACCAGAGAGTACGTACACTCATTTATAATAGGCTGATTTTTACTTTTTTGACAACAAATAATGGTTTTGAATGTTAAAAATATCCTATTCATCTGATTTTTTGAATACTGATTCCTATTTCAATAACGTCTATTGTAATAAGCGAAGCATCTCTATAATCAAGTCCTAAAAACGTCAGTATGTCCTTAAACAGTAACATGTATTTAATCAGTTTTTATTACAATTTTGTATAGACATGCATTAATATTCAGTTCTGACACTTCACAAGTGTTAATGTTCGTTTGTCCTTCCATTTCAGAGCTTCGCTTCTTTCATGGATGTTGTCATCCTTGTTTAATTACCTCTTGGGGCAAATCCCCTAGAGGCTAGGGGCGAAGCCGCTAGTGTACATAGAAACAGTAAACAAGAATCATAATATCATTATGAATATAGATATTAGTTAATAAAAATTTATGTTAATCATGCCCACATTTATAATGGATTTATTAAACATAAAAATAAAGTGAAACTTGTAGCTTGCTAAAATAAGGATCCCCATCCACCCCCATTTACACCATCCCCTCCCCTCCTACTGAAATGAATTCCATGACCCCAAATTTGACACTTTGAACACTAAAATCGGACTACAATTAACCTAGTTACACTTTAAAGGGCCCAAAAAGCTAGTGATAGGGTAGCTGCGCTACTAAAAAATTCTCATATTGCTCTGATAACCAAAACCCCTAATTAGACATTTTAAACACGAAATTCAAGATAGTTGATGGATAGATAGATGGATAGGTAGATGAATAGGTAGATGAATAGATATATGGATAGATAGATGGATAAGTAAATGGATAGACAGATGGATAGATGGATGGATAGATAGAGGGATAGATTGATGGATGGATAAATTGATAGGTGATGGATAAAGAGATGAATAGTTGATGGATAGATAGATGGATCGATATATAGATGGATAGAGAGATGGATAGATAGATGGATAGATAAATGGATAGATAGATGGATAGATAGATGGATAGATAGATGGATAGATAGATGGATAGATAGATGGATAGATAGATGGATAGATAGATGGATAGATAGATGGATAGATAGATGGATAGATAGATGGATAGATAGATGGATAGATAGATGGATAGATAGATGGATAGATAGATGGATAGATAGATGGATAGATAGATGGAAAGATAGATGGATAGATAAGTGGATAGATAGATGGATAGACAGATGGATAGACAGATGGATAGATATATGGATAGATAGATGGATAGATAGATGGATAGATAGATGGATAGATATATGGATAGATAGATGGATAGATAGATGGATAGATAGATGGATAGACAGATGGATAGATATATGGATAGATAGATGGATAGATAGATGGATAGATAGATGGATAGATATATGGATAGATAGATGGATAGATAGATGGATAGATAGATGGATAGACAGATGGATAGATATATGGATAGATAGATGGATAGATTGATGGATAGATAGATGGATAGGGTAAGGGGGGGCTATTTTCGGGAGGGGTTAATCTGGTAATTTTCTATCTACCTTCATAAAATGACCTTTATCTCCATGTTCCTTTCAAATGACAGAAAAAAACATAAAAGCAAATTTGTTTGTTGTTGAATTACCTACAAAAAAGTATAAAATGAAATTTTTGTGAGATGAATTTTAAGGGTACTAAATAATTAAATCCCCTTTTTGGTTGATTTGCCCCAATGTGCAGTGCGATAAATAAGTACTTCACATTTATAACTACCTGGACACCTAATAGGTATATACCATTATGACTAAATCCAAATGATTACTTACCAACCCCTGTTTAATTATAGGCTATTGCATGACGACATTTCTGACACGTACTTTACATAGAAGCACTAGATAACCTATTTTGGATCTACTGCAGTTCACGATAAAATATTGCTGGTAAGCAATATTTCCAAAAATCTAAGAATTTTAAAGGCTGCTAGCTGCCAAACGGCTGAACGTACAGATCATGCCAGCACACTGTTTTAAGTGGCATAAGAAGGCCTACAAACAATCTGGAATAGTCATAAATCAATAATGCATAATTATCTCGCAGTGCAGAGAAATGCGCGAAAAAGACCTATTTTTCGCGTTTTTTTTCAGTGAAGCTTTTCCTGTGCATACCTAATTGGATCTTGGCTATTCCAGATTATTTGTAGGCCTTCTTATGCCGCTTAAAATGGTGTGCGGGTATGATCTGTGCGTTCAGCCGTTTGGCAGCTAGCAGCCTTTAAAATTCATAGATTTTCGGAAATATTGCTTACCAGCAATATTTTACCGTGAACTGCAGTAGATCCCATATTTTTTCAGTTTTTGGATGTTTTTATCCTTGATAATGTTATTATTATCAACATAGGGTTATACCATTAGAAAATCAGGCATTATAAGGATATGTAAAAGTAGAAATTTAATAATATAAACAGTTGATCCCGATCCCGTATAGGAAATTGGCTTTTCCATAATGAGAAATTGGTTTTCTTGTGTTTTTTTCAGCATGGTTCAGAAACGTCTTCTATCCGGCGGAAACGAATTCGTAGCCCTTGAATAGTTATATATCGCATCGTATTACAGACAGCTTTCTACGATTAAAAATTTCTAAACCACTTAACCGGTTTAGTTTTCCATTTCAAGAAAGCTTTATTATTCCTGTGGTTGGTTTTAAACTGTTTTTGTTTTAATTAGAGTCTTGGGATGGCTTAAAGCTATTTTTCGACCCTGTCATGTCCTTCCCAACATATTCAAATATAGAGCTCCTAGATGTAATACCTATCTTTTTTTCAGTTGAATTACTGAATGATTAATCCTAATTAAAAGAGAGAAAGATAAGAGATGAATAATTTTAGTTAGTTGTATTAAGACTACATTATTCAACAAATCATGTAGACTTAATAGAATTCAAAATATACAATCAGTGAAAGAATGGAAATAATTTATATTATTAAGGTGAGAAATTAGGACAATCAAATCCAAAAGCAGCGCAACATACACAAACTAACAACATTTTTTTAAGGGAAAAAATCATTCTTAACTTATTTACTATGAAAAACATACAGACGGTGAAAAACTGAACATAATGAAAGGTAAGAAACAGGGTTGTGGGCGGAGGCATTGTTTACTCGAAGTAAAACTATTTCGTAATAAATAAACAGAGGAAAAACCCTTCTGCTTATTTTAAATAGTATTCTAGTAAAAATAGTAGTTTCCTTTTTAAAGAGGACTATCCACGAACGAGAGCACATGATTCTAAGTACCTTCCAGCATTGATCCTAAGTATTTTCTTTCAGAATATAATAAGACACCATATATTATTAATATATTGACGAGAAAATTTATGTTTCACCATGTTTTTTTAGGTATTTTAATTGATTTTGAAAACTTTTATGAAGCTAATTCTTGTAATAAAATGGATATTTGATGATACATATGCGAATACTCGTGTTATATAGATTGTAAATTAATCCATATTAGCATTAATTTAAACATACATATGAGATATAGTAAATGTGCTTTTGACTTTTTTTAATTTTTATCATTTGACAACATGGACAATTAAAGACACCCCGAACTCAACAAAACGTTTGATAGAATTTTAACGAAAAATGGTGGACATTTTTTACTTTTCTTCAACTTGAAGTGGTGAAACATAAATTTTCTCATCAATATATTAATTATTGATAGTGACCTATTATATTCTGAAAAAAATACTCCGGATCAATGCTGGAAGGTACTTAGAATCACGTGCTCTTGTTCGTGGATAGTCCTCTTTCGCTTCTTTTTTTAATAGCAGAAAAACTATGCAAGTTTTTCAATAAATCTCACAAAGATATAGTGTTCGGTCATCCATTGGGGGTTGAAGTTCCTTTTTACTTTAAAAAAAAGAGAAATGGTAATCCCCCCCCCCCCCAATATAATATATATTATGTTTTAGGGGGGGGGGGGGTAGATAATACACAAAGGAACCCATTAAAAAGGCTCAGTCATTTTTTGTTTATTGTAATAAAACACACAGTAGCAGTTATTAATCATAATTATTCTAAAAAGTTATTAATATTTTCGTAATAACTTGAGTGATTGTTTTACGTATGGAAGATAACGTTATAGGAGTGAAGCTAATCTTCAATTTTAATTAATAGTTGATCTAATAGGCCTTTTCTGTTAGTGTTTTGCGATATTTTTAAATTGAAATACTATGGAAATGATAACTCATACTTTGTAGGACATGTCACATTTTAACTCTGTATTGCAAGATCTTTGTCCGAAAATCAATATCGTGCATTAAATTAAACCTCTCCTTCATTGCCTTAAACTCTTAGGGAGGCTCATTACAATAATCACTAAACTTAATTAAATAGGGAAATCGTGCAACCTTTAAATCACAAAAACTTAAAAATCTAGGAATCGATCTAGCACCACATTTAATAGACAAATCTTAATGAAACTTGATGGAAATATGTAGAATATGAGCATATTAATCCCAGGTAGTTTCAGCCGTCAATCCTTTAATAGGAATAGAGAAATTAACGAAAACCTAAAAATCTAGGATTTGATCTAGCACCCCAATTAATAAACAAGTTTTAATAAAACTCTTGAGGAAAAATCTACACTATCTATAATACAAAGTAGAACGATGTCTGTCTGTTTGTGTGTGTGTTTGTTTGTCTGTCTGTTTGTTTGTAGCGAAGGATCTCGCTAACCGCTGAACCGATCGTTTTCTCCTTTACAGGGTAGCTTCTCATAGGTCCCGGGAAGGTTTATAACTAGTTTCTGGGGGGGGGGCCACCCCCAACCCCCCCAAAAATGAAAAATCCCCCCCAAAAAATTTTTTTTTTCTTTTTAAAACTAAAATTAAAATAGTGGAGTTGACTAACCCCCCCCCCAAAAAAAAAAAAAAATAAATAAATTCCCCCCCCAAAAAAAAATTTTTTTCTTTTAAATCTAAAATACGAAAAATTGGTTTAATCAAACCTCTTGGGGCAAAGCCCCTAGAGGCTAGGGGCGAAGCCGCTAGTATTTACATATAATATTAACATAAGATTAACAAAACTTTTTTATATTTAGGTATTTGTGATAATTATCATTCTTGGTTCAACTGAAAGTAGTTTCATTGATGACAAATTATCAGGTAATTTTCATATATAATTTACCTTAGGATTGTAGGGGGCGTTGGGCTATTTATTACACTAGTCTCCAAACTTCTATGATTACGTTTTCTTATTAGATGGCTTAACTTTAAAACTTTTGTTGAATTGAATTGGTTCTTTATTAAGTTGAGTGTCCAAACGTTTTGACCACTAATTGTAATCAACAGAAGGGTTATTTTTGTATATTATCATTGGAGATTTATCATTTTATCGGCCATTGTCTTATCCCTGAACTTAATATCTGATCTCTATAATTTGGGTTTATCTGTAAGTAAATTGGGATCCTTATAAGAAATTGTGGGTATATCTGACTGAAAATTATGCTGGTTAGGATTTTATTAACTCTTATTCTCATTAGTGGGCGAAAAGACCTTGCGATTTTTTTATTATACCTAACTTATTTTATTTTTAGATTTAGATGATTCTCAAGATATAGAGTCTGCTTTTTCAGCTTATGTTAAAAACGAAAATTATTTAGGTAAACATTTTTAAAATATTGGTCTATCAAATGCACTTATTAAGTCTAAACGAAACAAATTAATTTAACTACAGATTTAAAAAGCTAAACTTTTCTACAATTTGAATGTTCCCGTCTATTATGGATGGTCCAGTTGGACAATTATTTAGTGTTTTGAAAGGTGATTCCTCGGTCAATGGGGAATAGTGTTAGAATTTTTCACAAGTCTTTTATAGAATTAGCTTTTACCGATCTTCATTTCATGTTATTGTTCGTATGTCAGGGTATTTTATTTATGGATTGTGTCATACTTGATTGTTTTTGATGTTATACGATATTATCATGTACTCTTAATAAATTGAAACTTGTAGCTTGCTAAATTAATGATCCTTCCCCCTTCCCTATACACCATCTTTACTCCATCCTCTTCCCTCCTATTGGAGAACGAATTGACCAATAATTGAGGTCCTTACTAGCAATTTAAATTGACGACAATTTTTTCCCTGTGTATCCATGTATATTCTGAATGTACATCCATTTGGTTTTTTTAGACTGCGTAGGAAATGATGAAAATAAGCGACCAGAGCCCTGTGAGGTTAGAAGAGGAGGACAGATTGTTACAATGTAATTATTCTTTTTATTTTTACTCTATAATTCACGTTGTCTGTCCGTCAGTCAGTTCGTAACGCTATGGGGGTGGGGTTATTTTCTCGGCTTCTATTAAAGATACCAAGCTGTAATTTTTAGAGTTTTTGCATTGTTATTAGAACTTAACATCTGCTTAAAATCAGGGTGGGCATACAAAAAAACCACCCAAAAAAAAAACCCAGGGTTTTTTTAAAAACCCATTGAAAAAAAACCAAGGTTTTTTGGGTTTTTGAAAAAAACATTGAAATTTCACGTTAAAATTTACAAATTAAACATCTTTTTACTCGAAGACTAGGATCTAATAACTTTTTAAAGCAAATTTTACCTAAAAAACGTAAAAAAATATGAAGTAATTATATAAATGATGCTCTACTTATTGTTCAAATGATTGTGAAATTACTTTCTCTCAAAACTTAATTTCAGAAAACGCTTTGCTACTTAATTGATGGTATATAAATTGTGTAAATTACATAATCATAATTAATTTTTTTAACTAAAACATAACAATTTATGAAAGGAAATAGTTACAGTGGCGTGCAGAGGGTTTTATTAAGGGGATGTAAAAAGGGGAAGACCTTAATAATTTCTGGGAGAGGGGGGGGGGTGTTGACAGCTTAAGAATAGAGGAGGAGGTTCCATGTTTTGAAGCTTTTAACCTGTCCTCCCCCTTAACAGAATATTTTGTGCACCGTTGCTAATAAGGGTTTATATTTGATCAGAATGCCAGCTTTCTTCATTATCTATCTTTTTTATTGTGAAATCTTGCTTACCTTTTACCTACAACAACATAAACATTAATATTTCATCAATATATCAAATGTATTTGACTCCTAAATGAAAAAAAACCAATAAAACCCCAAAAAAAAACCTTAAAAACCCAGGGTTTTAAGGGTTTTTACGGGTTGGGTTGGGCTTTTTTAAAAAAAAACCTGGGCTTTTCCCCACCCTGCTTAAAATTACTTCAAATATTTATGCAAATTGATTTATTTTAGACCTCGTGGACCACCCATCCTGAAGAAGGACAAACTTATAGAAAAATCAGGTATTGTTCTCTATAAAATTTCATAAAAATTATAACATAAACCCAGGGGAGTATATTCTGCACGAGATTCATTTTTTCCCCCTGCTGCAAATGTATTTATTTTTCCCCCTTCCTGTTTTTTTCCAGCAAGGAAGGGGGAAAATGTTTTCATTTCTTTAATTTTTTTTGCATTTTTTCCGCAACATATTTTTCATTTTTTTACCCAACCCCCCAAGCAGAGTCAATTTTGCAGAATATACACCCCTGCATAAACCTAAAAAGTAAATATGTATATCAGTGATTTTAGAACTAAATGGTGGTTTCACTCAAAGATCCAGGCGAGCATAGAAACTAACAACTCTGATTTTTTAAAAATATATTGAAAACAAGGGTTATTTTCCTTGTGACTTAAACCTGAGGGGTCTTCTATATCTTCGGTGCCTATCTGCGTGGACACCCTGTGTTTTTCAAAGCAAAAAAATGTAAAACTAATTGTACTTAAAAGGAAACTCCCTTACATGATTTTTATACTTTAAGGTGGGCACCGTGGTGACAAACATGAGCTGAGATGTCAACATGAGGCCTGTCCTCCTGCTAAAGTTGCATGGTTTAAGGAAAGGGTTGCCAGATGTCAACAAATTAAGAGCATGGGATCCCCTGCTAAAAGGGGTGGGGGAAATAAAAATATGTGACAGGGGGGAAAATTAATAAATAAACTGTCCTGAAATTTGTTTTCCGATTTTTGTGGTGAAAAAAAAACAAGAAAAATATGTGGGAGGGGGGGAAATGAATAAAATTAAGAGCATTGAATTTTCTTTTTTTTTCCCTTCTTGGGCGATAAAACTAGCTGGGGGGTGGATGAAATATTTTGCAGCCAGAGAAAATAATCTTGAAAGAAACATGGGATTAATAGAAAATTATGGAATTGTTTTTATATCTTTGTTATTAACGTCAAATAAAGTCACTACCTGATCGTGTTGCAATGACAGGTCCGATCAACACTGGGTGATGACCTGGCCTTCTGCCAGGATGGTAGATGCAGAAGGTACAATAGTCAGATCGCGGACAAGATTCAGCTACTGATTCTGGTGATGGTCATTGTATCACGGTCACTCTATTATCACTGAGTGAGGTAAATATATCCAGAGGTGGACTATCTATCTGAAATACAAATATATATGTACACAATGAACATTTGTAAGAGAAAGTACAATGTACATGTTATATTTGTATCCCCTGATTATCTTGAGCAGGACTGCGTCTAGTCAGGTAAAAGATCAGATCTTGAATCTTCGTCACAGTAATACAACACTGAAAAGTGTTTAAGTTAATATTGCGTAAGTTAAGTCTTGTTGTTATTTCATTTTAATATCAGGCAATCGATATATTATTACTTGGATGTTGCGCCAGATTTTTGATGTTGGGCAACTGGCTAACATAACCCACTTTACCCCATCACCTCTTCAACTGGATGAACGAACTTACCAGAAAATGAGATTCATACTAGCAAGCTAATTTGGCGATAAATTTTCCCATGTCAATATATCCACTTATATCCTATATCCATTTATCTGGCAATCCTTGATTTGAACAGGATGGAGTCCAAGTTAGACCAAGAGAATACAGGAAAAACAAACTTTTATTTAATTCTTAATTTAATGCAAAACCAGCATATATTTTTTTATATTTATTTATTATGCATAAATTATAAACTCTTTTTAAGTAAGGCTCCGAATCCAATAACAGGGGTGTATATTCTACATGGGATCCCCTGCTCAGGGTGGGGGGGGGGGGAAATAAAAAATAAGTGGTTGAAGGGGGAAAAAATGTAAAAATTAAGAAAACTGAAAACATTTTTTCCATTTCCCCCCCTCCTTGATGAAAAAAACTTTTAAAAATGTGTGGTAGGAGGGATAAAATAAATAAAATATAAGAGTTCTTTAAATATTTTTCCATTTTCCCCCTACTTGGTGAGAAAAAACTAGGGGGGGAAGAAAAATAAAAAATTTTGTAGCAGGGGAAAAAAAATAAATAAATGCAGAATATACACCCCTGTCCAATGATTTTATTCTAGATTAAACTCGGTTGTGAGATACAGTGAAAAATAAAATAAAATCTTAAAATCGTTCCCTGTTTTGTTAGGCATTACAACAAAACTGATACTATAGTTATTTATTTTACTTTTCGCGGGAAACTGTTAATAATACGATGCGATGAATGATAACTATCAGATCATAGATAGGTAATTTTAAACTGTTTGTTGTTTGACAGTAATGAGAAGATGCATTCCAGTATAGAAATTAGTAGCAAGGGTAAACTTACAATTAAGGTAAGATAACTTTTCATGAAGGTTGGAAGTAGATGGGCTACTTTTTTTTCAAAGAAATAAGGTATAAAGCTAAATATATTTAATTAATATTGGGGGCAGATAAACCCTCCAACGACACTTTAAAATCACGTATAGGTTTCATGATTCTTTTTCGAATTAATTTTGTTTTTTGGTATAAGCTGACTTTTTCGGACCAATAAAGAAAAAGGATTTCAATGTGGAACTTTAATAAAAACAGCGGTGGATTTTCTGCTTTAGTCATTAACACTTGGCACCAGCTATTACTGATTTCGGCAGCAGCTAAAGTCAAGGTACCGTTCTTATTGGTTCTTCTACATATTATCTATCCTATTAAGGAAACTTTTTGCTATTTCTCTGTTTGAAGTTGAGTTCCATTGTGTTGGTTTTTAAAAAGTGTCACATCCGTCCTCCCCCTTCATTCATATTTTGTTTCTAGGCCTTATTTGAATGTTTTGACTCCCCAATGTCTACTCATGAATTACGCAATTATTTATATTCAATATTAGAAGATAATAATTGATTTTAAGTTTTTAACTCTTTTATTATCTATTATACTTATAAAAAATAGTATTGTTTATGTACTTTGCCAGAAAAGAGGGAACAATGGACTGTAAATTATAAGGGTCTTTAAAGTTTTATAAGCACATTCTCTCATTAGTTGGCTCAAAAACTTTCTGTTTGGCTAATTCAAACTACCAGTGTCAAAATATATTTCACGAAATTACAAAAGTGGTATTCAAAATTTGGAATATACATCAAATCATCGTTCATTGTCTTATCCCTAAAGATCCCTAACTATTTGTAGAGATAAATATTTTTAGATATTTCTTTAATTTCTTTCTTTCAACTTATTCCTTTAAATCCAAAAACCGTTGGTTTTTTTTCTGTAAATATGTTTTTTTTGTAAGCTTTATTGCAAAAGCAAAAAATATCCTAATATTTGACCAAAACTTAGGGATTATCATTTAATTCTTGTATAAACTTTATCTAAGCATAAAGTTTAGCAAAACATACAACATATAACGGCTTTAACTTAATAATAAGATAAGAACTTCTTAGAAAATCAAAATAACATTTGTTTACAATTTCTCATGAAACAAAATATTTTTTTTTCTTCAAAATATCTCATAGCAAAATTTTGTTACGTACTTGGCAATTGTAGTTTTATTGAAGGAGTATGATTTTGTACAAATCTTTAGGATGATAAGAGTTTAATCCTTACATTAGCACAAAGAAAGCGCGGGAATTATATCACTATGCAAATCTATGTTATTACAAGGATAACAACATCCATTAAAGTAAAGTTATAAAATTAGAATGAACGACAAACGAACATGAACACTTGAAGAATGTAAAACTTAATAAGAAGAATATTAATTTAAAGGTATAAACAAAATAGGATACTTTTTGTCAAACTGTGTAAATACAGGTTTCTGTTTGAGTACAGGCATTCATTTTTATAGTTTAATTATAAGGATGCTTCGCTTAAGTAGATATTATACCTTGTTGTCCTAGGCATCATTATTCCAAAAACCAGATGAACATTGCAATCATATCACATAAAAAATTTTAGTCAAAGAAGTAAAAAAAATATGCATGTTTTAAATGGACGATTAAAGATTCGCTTTTAAAAATACAAAAATAAGGATGGCAACATTTATAAGTAGCTAAGCACAAAAATATCGGGGATTGACAAATGGTCAAAGCAAATTAGAGAGCAAATGTTTTAGTTATAAAAAGTGAGGTAGTGAGAGAAGGAAATGGGAATTTAAAATCACAAAATCTTTTATAAATGACGGTCTGACTGACAAAGTAAGTAAATAGTATTTAAAGTATTGATAAGTAAAAATAGATCTTTCTATTACCATCATAAATTAATTTTACTGTTCCTGATAAGAAGTTAATATTAGACGCATTTACTAACAACTTTAGTACAGTGGCGTGCACAGGGTTTTATCAGAAGGGGTTTTTGACACAACTCTTAAGCTAGAAACGGGGGGGGGGGGGCTTTGATAAAGTGTAGTAACAAGAGGGTTGTTATGTTTTGTCAGTAGACTGTATACAACCTCATAGCTTTCCACATAATCAACTTACTCAAGTCAAACAAGTGTTCCCAACTTCCCCTACATAGTTTTGCCAGGAGATAGATACACACCCCCTGCTGCACGCCTCTGCTGAAGTACGTAACAAAGCTAATTGTGTTTTGTTTACATAGTCTATGTACAATATTGATAACCTTAATTTCATAATGATATTTTATATTTATTTTTCTCTGCAAAGGCCAAATTTTCATGCTTAGATATTAACAAGAATTAAAAAAAACCTCTTAGTTGGCATTTTTTGATGTAGGTGGTTTTTAAGTATGTCCTTGTATTTTAGTTTAACCGTGAGGAAGACGATGGAGATTATACCTGTGTTGTCTACAATCAATGTGGTTCTGTCAACCATACTATCACGGTAGGTTTTTATCATGAATTTTCTCGGCGACCGCTGTATTTTTATTAAGATACTCTATACCAATACAAATGAGGGTTATAGTCCCTTTCGTGACACCTCTAAAGAAGTCATTTGTAAAAGAGACCCTGTTACTTTATATATAAAGAATATAATCATTTAAAAATAGTAATTTTGAAAAAGAAATTCAAGAGGAGACAACAACAAAAAACTTACGGAACCTCTCTCTGTTTGTGTAAAGGGGGAGGGGAAATGTGGTGACTCGTGCGACGACATACCAGCAATTTTATTTTGGGTGCTACTCCCTTAGTTTTAGAGATAATTGGATAAAATCTTTTGGGCTGGGTCAGTAATTACCCCAACTATTGGTATCTCCCGCCGCCGTTTTCCGCCGCCACCAAAAATTTTTTTTTTTGCATTTCAATAGTTATATTATCAAAAGGGAGGGGGGGGGGATGTGGTGACTCTTGCCACGACTTACCAGCAATTTTATTTTGGGTGCTACTCCCTTAGTTTTAGAGATAATTGGATGAAATCTTTTGGGCTGGGTCAGTAATTACCCCAACTATTGGTATCTTTCAAAAAAAACGGCGACGGGACCGCCGCTCCCGCCGCCCGCCGCCGTTTTCCGCCGCCACCAAATTTTTTTTTTTTTGCATTTCTCGCCGAATTAGGCAATTTGAAATCATTTGAGACCATGTTATTTCTTTCAAAAATTTTTCCCCTTACAAGCAACCCTGCGGGGTACTTAGTCATTTTTTTCAAATTCTCGTTTATCAAGGTATATCTTAAATACAGTACTTCTCCTGTGATTTTGAAGATATTGAAACAAAATCTTTTTAGGTTGGTAAGTAAAAAATATTTGAATTAAGAAAACGGCGGCGGGACCGCCGCCCCCGCCGTCCGCCGCCGTTTTCCGCCGCCAACAAAAAACTTTTTTTTTTGCATTTCTCGCCGAATTAGGCAATTTGGAATCATTTGAGACCATGTTATTTTTTTCAAAAAATTTTCCCCTTACAAAAAATGTACAATTTTTGTACATTAAGGTAGGTATATCTTAAATTCAGTGGTAGGTACTCCTGGGATTTAAAAGATATTGAAACAAAATATTCTTAGGTAGGTCAGTAACTAATGGCAGAGGTACGGCTGCGGAAAACGGCGGCGGGAAATGCAAAAAAAAAAATTGGCGGCGGGAGCGGTGGTACCGCCGCCGTTTTTTATTCAAATATTTATTACTGACCCATCAAAAAAGATTTTGTTCCAATATCTTCAAAAGCACAGGAGAAGTACTGAATTTAAGATATACCTTGATATACGAGAATTTGAAAAAAATGACCAAGTCCCCCGGAGAGCTGCTTGTAGGGGGAAAATTTTTTGAAAAAAATAACATGGTCTCAAATGATTCCAAATTGCCTAATTCGGCGAGAAATGCAAAAAAAAAAAAATTTGGTGACGGCGGCGGGCGGCGGGAGCGGCGGTCCCGTCGCCGTTTTTTTTGAAAGATACCAATAGTTGGGGTAATTACTGACCCAGCCCAAAAGATTTCATCCAATTATCTCTAAAACTAAGGGAGTAGCACCCAAAATAAAATTGCTGGTAAGTCGTGGCAAGAGTCACCACATTCCCCCCCCCCCCCTTTTGATAATATAACTATTGACGTATTTTTTGCAATAATCATGGTAACCCATACAATAATTGTGCGGAAAATTATTGTGCGGCACCTCTGTTTCTAAAGAATAAAATCTTGCAATTATTCGCACATGACACTTCTCATTCAATTTTGATTTATTTTTGCATTGCAAATTGTAACTTGTTACTTCCAGTAGGGCGGCTCTACAACAAATATTCAAGCCTGTTTTGTCAGTTTTGTCATAGGTCATTGACGAAAATATTATTCGGCCTGACAAATTGAAGATAAATTAATTTGCCTATGAATTTTCCGCCTATCAAAAAGTGACAAATTGAACTATTTCATTTTTTGAATGAAAAATATTATTTTAGAATAATGTGATTATTTTCGGCCGCCGGATGATATGAGGGCCGGAAATTTTTCTTTTGGTTTAAATTTTTTCTTAAATGTGCTTAACTACGTTTATTGTTATTAAAAATAACAGATATGATACACTTGTCAATGTATCCGATTTCCCCGTCTAAAATTATCCTAGCTCCTCATTCACATTTAAATCTGGAACCCCAACACTGCAAATTTGCTATTGTACACATTTTGCAAGTATTATCAGTCATTTTTATACACAATAATTTATACATGTCATTTACTAGTGTTAGCCGCGGTGCTACTCTAAAACTTAAATGTTGGTTTGTCAGAACTTTGAAGGAAACACATTGTTTTCGGCTAGTATAAAGGATAAAAGTTTAAATTTCGTATTTAGATGTTATTTTTCACCTATTATTACAAGATAGATGCCATTTAATGGTAATGATTTCCACAAAAAAATGAACATCAAGTACATGCCTGTTTAGCTGATATTTTTTAGCTTTTCTACTTATAAATGTTGTTGTCCTTGTTATTAAACGATTTATATAGATTTTAATGATAAAAATAACATTTTACTGCATTTTGGGAGCTTCACTACTAAATTGTTTTATTTTTATACGCAACTTCTATTTTTTATTTTTGGATTGGGGGGTTGCTGTTTTTGGGGTTGATTTATATTTTCCTTCACCCAAAGAAGCTTCACTGTAAATGCGGTTAGCGAGATCCTTCGCTACACACACACAGACAGACAAACAGTAAACCTGTTACTTTTATTAAAGAATTAGCGGCTTCGCCCCTAGCCTCTTTGTCTCAAGAGGTTTGATCAAACCAATTTTTCGTATTTTAGATTTAAAAGAAAAATTTTTTTAAAAAATTTGGGAGGGGAATTCGACCCCACTATTTTAGTTTTAAAAAGAATTTTTTTTATTTTTTGGGGGGGATGGGGGTGTCCCACCCCCCAAGAAAATAGTTATAAACCTTCCCGGGGCCTATGAGAAGCTACCCTGTAAAGGAGAACCCGATCGGTTCAGCGGTTAGAGAGATCCTTCGCTACAAACAAACAGACAGACATCGTTCTACTTTGTATTATAGATAATTTTGTAGGTGCACTCTGAAGTGATCCAACGAAATGATGGTCCCCATATCAAAGAAGAATTAAGGAACCAAACAGGTAAAGGGGTAGTTTCACGAAACGCATTTGAACTTAATTTAGTGAACCGCATATTTTTTGCTAGTTAATGGGTTAAACTATATTTATATGGCATATATTTGAAAGAATTTCAATTTTCTACCACGTAGTTTTTTAAAATATCAAGACTTGAAATATATACCATATAAATGTTGTTTAATCAATTAACCAGGAAAAAATATGCGGTTCACTAAATTAAGTTCAAATGCCTTTCGTGAAACTACCCCTTTTCATGAGTTGCAAAGATATTCTACAACTAGGGCTTGGTCGACCCAATATGGTCCATAACAATAATTTTCTTCACTATTTAAAAGAAACTTACATGCTGAAGAGAAACATTACATTTAATTCAATATGCTAGATTTTCTATATTAAAATTACTAGCTGTTTTTCCCTCTGTATTAGTGGCAGGGAAGGGCAGAAAAATAAGATAAATACATCCCATGACCTTAGTAACCTTCCCTAAAATGCAGAATTTAATCGGTAAGATATTTATTGAAATCTTAAGCTGAAAATTAAAGCAAATCTTACTACTTTATGTAATAGGGTCATTGTCCTTTAGTTTAATGTTCTTTTTATAGTGTTGATTGGAAGTAACCTAACCCTGACCTGTGAGCCTAAAGTTCCAGATCCTGGTAATCCTGTGGATATATCCTGGTACAGGTAAGTCAAGACGGTCCACAAAGTTTTATAATAACGTATTCTTGTTCGTTGGCTTTGCTTAACAACTTTGGGGACTTTTATTGAATTTTGTCTGGTTGGTTTATTAAGTTGAATGTCCAAACGTTTTAACCAATAATTGTAATCTACAGAAGGGGTAATGTTGTGTAACATCATTAGGGATGTACATTTATTTATCAGCAATTGGCATATCCATTTATATCTTAGGTAAGAAAGTATGATTAATATCGCACAGACTCTATAGTACTAGATCAAACCTGCGACTATTGCTTAACATGGAACGTCGTTGTCGCGTAGGTGATATATTCGAATCTCGGCAAAATGACACGTTATAAATAAAGACGTTATAAATGGTTCTTAGTTATGCTATGATAGGTGCGCAACATTGACATTTAGGTGAGGGGGAAAGTCTTGGCCTAACAGGCGTTATTCATTACTATAACTTACAGACAAATCTAGTGCAATCAAAGGGTTTGCCGTCTGTAGGAGGTTTAACCACACACCACCCTCCACCAATTGAATAGTACAAAAACGTGTTTAGCTGTTTTGTAACTAAAGTTTTTTTTTTAGAATCGACAAAGTAAATGAAAGTTATGTGGATGCTATAAAACTGGAGGTAGTATAATTCATTTTTTAAAATTTTATTCTTTACATGCTCTGTAGGTTCGTCTGTTAAGCTATGAAATGTGCAATTAAAATTAGATTGCAATAATGTGCATCCAATTTATAACTTATTTTGATCCGTCGATAATTTACTAGCAAAGATAATTAGATAAGTTTGTATTGGAACATTAAAAGATTCTGAGCGTTATGCAACAGTTTTGTAACTGACTATGTCCGTCTGTCCTTAACCCTTACAGATCGGGGGGGTCATATTGACCCCCCCCCCCCCCTCTAGTTTTTTCAATATCATTTTTTTGTTGTGACTCCAAGACTTTTAAAGTTTAGTAATTATACGTCGGCAAGAGTTGATCTTATAAGGATATCTGGTCTGTGTCGGTCGTGGCATCCGGTCAAAGTCGGTTAGGTGGCAATAAATTTAGAAAATATTCTAAATAAATCTTAATTTCTTCATTATGACTTTTGTGTATAAGATAGAGACCTAAAAAAATTTTTTGGTGAAAACTGGGATATCAATGAACATCTGAGAATAGTGGTGTTATGACCCTTTGACCGTTTGACCACTTCCTGACCGATTTTATGTTCTGCTTTTAATATGGACTTATATCATGTATATCGTGGCTTCTATTACAGCTAGAGACCTAAAAAAAATTGTGGTACATCCTTGAGCAATAATAAACTTCCGTGAGTAGAAAGGTCATGACCGTTTAACCACTCCTTGGCCGATTTTTGACCGATTTTCTATTTCCTACCTATAATTTTGCTGTTTCTAAGCTGCCATCCGCCGAATTTCAAAACAGCTATAGACCAACCAAATTTTTTATGTAGTCTTTTATTGTGATCAGAAAGAGATAAAAATATTAATTGGCACCGCCGTAACCGCCGAAAATGGCGTTTTCCGTTATTTGCCGTTTTTCGGCGATGGTCAGTAAAAGTAATTATTTTGTTATAAAAACTTAAAGTTCCACCTAAAATTTAGTGATCCTAGCTTTAAAATCGGCCGCTCTACAGCTGTTTTAATATTTAGCGGCTGGCTGCTAAAAAGCGGCTAAGGCTAGAAAAAGTAATTTTCTCTAATTATGCACATGAACCACCAGAAAAAAAGGGGGGAGGCGGTTGTGCCACTTTTTGAAACCAAAACCAAAAGTAAACAAAGGAACTCATCTAAAAAAAAGAGTTACAGGTCTGAGATTTTGCATGGCAGTTGCTTTATAGGGGTACAATATGGAACTGTGAAGAAACGGCGGCGCAACCGCCGAAAACCGGCGTTTCCCGCCGATTTTTTTTGCCTTTTCTCGGCGGTTTTCGGCGGTTGCGCTGCCGTTTCTTTACAGTTCCATATCGTACCCCTATTAAGCAACTGCCATGCAAAATCTCAGACCTGTAACTCTTTTTTTAGTTGAGTTCCTTTGACTTTTAGTTTTGATTTCAAAAAGTGGCACATCCGCCTCCCCCCTTTTTATGTCTCTAACTGTAACAGGAGCCGAGATAGAGGGAGGGGTCCCCCCCCCCCCCCCCCCGATCTATTAAGGTGGGAATTGGGGCCCGATCTGTAAGGGTTAACATAATCCTTTGTATAACTAGGTATAATGAGATAATTGAGTTTTGAAAAATTCTTTGGTCTTTTTGTTCTTTTGGTTCTTACATCACTTGGTGTTTGATTTACTAATATTTTTTCTATGTTACTTCTGAAGTTTTTACTAATAATGTTTTACTTTGATTGTTAATTGTTTTGGTAAAGTCACAACTACATCAATACATAAACTTGAATATTTTAGACCTCAACATTTGCTACAGAGCTGTTTTTAGAAAATCTTCAGGTAAACAGTAAACTTTGGGTACTAAATAAAATGGGGTACTTCCACGAATTGCATTTTAATCCTAATTTAGTGATAGCAATATTTTTATATATTTAATGGCATTCCAGTTGCTTCGTCCTCAGATTAAAATGAAGGTCTGGGGAGGTCAGAAAAAACAGCCCAAAACCAGCTCAAAACACATCTAAAGCTACCTTGAAAAGTACAACAAGTTCCGATCAGCATTTCCTGATTTCTTTAGCTTCAGACAATAACTGCTTTATATAATAAGATAACGTGGGACCCTAAGGTTTAAGACAACGGACAAAAATTCTATGTGCATACCATTACCCAGTAATGTAATGGTGGTTATTTTGCTAAATCAAGAATGCAGTTATTTTGTATAGGTGCACAATTCATCATGGTATCAATGCAGACTGAAAAATTTTTGGGGCGACTACAAGAGCGCGGCATTCATTAATGTTGTCGAATCTTTGCCAACATCTAAAACTGGGTAAGTTTTAAGTAGTTGTATTGACCGATTGACATGTATTGGGGTTAAGGTACAACCGCAACTGTGGTGTAACACGTAGCGCATTCGCTTATTGTCTTATGCTATACCTAAATAGTTAGAATAGGGGGAATGCTTTGGCCCAAAACAAGCCCAACTAGTTACAATGAACAGATTGGACTTCCAGACAATGGGATAAATGGAACTCACAAAGAGAGGGGTAGGTTTCTGGTAGAATCCGTAAAGATGTGTGTTTTAAGGCTTAAAAATAGTAGTAGAACGATAACATTCACTAAATATGTGTATTTCCTATTGAAAAGAACTATCGTTCTACTACTGTTTTTAACTTATAACACATAACCTTTACGGATTTTACCAGAAACCTGCCCCTCTCTTTTTCTGTAAATTAATAAATCGTGTTTTTCTTCATTTACCCTACTACTGTACAATTACATCCTAACTCATGAAACCTATTAGTTAGGAGTAGGGGTAATTTGAAACATATAACATTTCTGTCATGGTGTGAATGAAGTTGACGTATTTTAATTTAAAGGACTGGACACAACTGTAACTTTCCTAAAAAGAAAAATGTAGCCTCAAATGACCACGCCTAGGTAGTTTTATTTTTTTTTCAGAGTGATTTTCAGCATAGTAGCTGGTGTTCTTGGCATAATTATACTTGGATGCTGTGTAGTTATGGGTTTCTGCTATAAAAAATCAAGGTATGATTTAATATTTTTTTGATTTTATAGGATTTAATAGTTATTTCTCGCATCGTATTGTAAACAGCTTTCCGCAGATATAGAATGTACAATTATAAGATTAAAACCAGTTTTTTTAGCCCGATTTACAAAGAAAAAATATTTTTGTAACTTAAAAAGGAGAAGTCTATCGGTTCAGTAGTTTTCAAAATCTTAAGCTTCAGATAATAAAAACCCTACTACTATATATAATAGTATATTTTTGTAGGAAATCTGAAAGAGACAAACAGCTGGCTATTGAGAATGCTAAGAAAGTTGCTTGCTGGACTAAAAAGGTAAAGTTTAAAGGACCTTTCACAAAAAGTACCTGGACTACAACCATAAAAGCGAAGCTTAACAAATCAGTAAGACAGTTAGACGTTCTTTAACAAATAGAGTTTTAGCGCCGCTTTAAGATACAATATTATTTATAATGTTAAACAAACCTGATATATAAGTTCGTCGATAAATCCAGTTATAATAACTAATTCATATTCACTTTAAGGTTTTAGTTAATAGAGAGATAACTACAGATGACCAATTACATCCAAGAATATTTATTGAAAAGGTAAGTGGTTTCGTCTATCTATAAACGATATTTTGTTCTATATTAAATGATTCATATTTGCAAAACTTCATACTTCCCAGGGACGTCCGTGGGGGTGGGGGTTAAGGGATGATTATTGATTACCCTCCTTAACAAACTTAATTTTTTTTATTAGATTTTACTCTTTTCCCCCTAATAAAATTTTTTTTTGAGGAAGGTGCCATATTCACTCCTTAAAGTTTTGGGGCATTACATCCCTGCCTACCCTCCACTTTAAATTTGAAATTTCGGAGTTTCAAAAACAATATCAATATTTTTTCTGTTTAGATTCGAACTGAAATAAGAACCCAGAATGGCGAAGCCCCCAGCCCACACTCAGAATATGAGTTTCCAGTAAGTATTCCGTTTATTTTAAATCTATTTCAGTCAAGAGATCTTAAGGGATAAGACAAAAGATAGGTAGTTAACATCCGAAATCTTTTTTTTTTATAGCCATCTCATAGATCTTAACTGATATACATCGATACAGAATATTATTCATTATAGGAAGATCCAAAATGGGAATTTCCACGAAGTTCTTTGAACCTTTTGGATGTATTGGGCGAGGGGGCTTTTGGCAGGGTCAAGCTTGCAACTGCACAAGCTGTTATCAGGTAAGTTAATAATCTTTAGAACCTTAACTATAAATAGCACACGAATGTTATTTCTATTTTGAAAATGAAGCTTATAGGCTTTCTAACCATGGATCTTAAGGGATAATACAATAGCCGATAAATTGATGGATACATTGCCCCTCCTGTAGATTACAATTAGTGGTCGAAACGTTCTGCCACTCAACTTAATGAACCAACCAATCAAAATTCAATAAGAAATAAGAAAACGTTATGATAAATCTTTGGGGACTAGTTTGATAAATAGCCTAATATCCCCATCCTGCTTGCTTTCTAAACGATACATTCTTTTATAAATGCAATTAATGATTAATTTACTTGCAAAATATCAATGTTAAAATAAAATTATTTTTTATTGTAGAAATGGTTTGTTAGTTCCTGATTCTAATGTTTTCAAAGAGGTAACTGTCTTCAAAGTTAGATCTTTAATTATGTTTTTTAATATAGGTAACACTTAAAGAGTAGCTTCGCTACTGATTGAAATATTCATATTTAAAATGAGATAAAAGTAGCTGTAAATATGTTAAAAGAAGGACATACAGACTCTAATGTAAAAGATATTATTAATATAAACTGGGAACCAAAAAAATAGGCAAATCTGAATTTTCAGAATAGCAGCTTTATTATTCATTTTGGATAATTTTACTGTTAATATAAAATTTAGATGCATTTTTTGGTTACAAGTTTCCACCGTTATTTTTTATTAATCAGCACCAATGAAGCACAAGATCTCAAAAACAGCATTTGAGGGAAATACTGGTGAACCAAAAAGATATGCAAATCCAAACAAATCAATAAAAAGAGATTTTTTGCACTTTTCTCCTCATTTAAAGATTGATCCTGATAAATTAACAATTTTTAAAGGGATTTATGCAAATTTATTATTATGAAATATAGTATAAGGTAGAAAAAAAATGATTTTTCTTAATAAGAAATATTAGAAGAAAAAAAATTCGACCCCTATCACTTTAGAGGACAGCTGCTGACCTCTAGTCGTATGGATGAAGCTAAATACATGTTAAAGATAAAAATTAACCTCAAAAGTATACAAAAATGTTTTTTGATGTGTTAAAAAAATCCATTTTAAAATCTTGATTTTGAGGATGATGGCCTTAAAGATGCTGCTACTGGTGGAAATGGTGAGCCAAATGTTATCAAAGAACATGCCCATGATGACAACTTATATATTGAACTATAGTCCAATTTTTGTATTCATAGCAATCTCCAAAGGAGCCTACCGACAAGAAATATAAACATCTTCTAAAAACTACAGTAATTACATTATGAATTGGAGTAATTAAAATTGCAGTTTTTTTCTTTTTTAATACTGCTTGACTGGAGGCTGCTATGAATACAAAAATTAGACCATAGTTCAATATATAAGTTGTCATTAATGGCATGCACTTTGATAACATTTGGCTCACCATCACTACCCTTAGGAGCATCTTAAAGGCCATCATCCTTAAAATCAAGATTTTGAAATGGATTTTTTTAACACATCACAAAACATTTTTGTGTACTTTTGAGGGTAATTTTTATCTTTAACATGTATTTAGCTTCATCCATAAGACTGGAGTTCAGCAACTGTCCTCTAAAGTGATAGGGGTCAAATTTTTTTTTTTCTAATATCTCTTATTTAGAAAAATCATTTTTTTTCTACCTTATACTATATTTCATAATGATTAATGCATAAATCCCTTTAAAAATCATTAATTTATCAGAATTAATCTTCAAAAGAGAAGAAAAGTTGAAAAAAATCACTTTTCCGTTGATTTGTTTTGGATTTGCATATCTTTTTGGTTCACCAGTTTTCCCCCAAATGCTGTTTTTGAGATCTTGTGCATCATTGGTGCTGATTAATAAAAAATTAACAGTAGAAATGTGTAACTAAAAGATACATCTACATTTCATATTTATAGTAAAATCATCCTAAATGAATAATAAACCTTCTATTCTGAAAAGTCAAATTTGCCTATTTTTTTGGTTCCCAGTTTAGATAATAATATTAATATTTAAAATGAGATAAAAGTAGCTGTAAATATGTTAAAAGAAGGACATACAGACTCTAATGTAACTGTTATTATTAATATATTTAGATAATAATATTGATATCTAGAATGGGATAAAAGTAGCTGTAAAGATGTTAAAGGAAGGACACCCAGCACTGGTGTCCTGGATAGAAAACAGTTTTTTTTTTAGTTACGTATGACAAGACCTATATTTCTATGACCGGGCTTGTATGACGGTTCAGCACATAACTTCCATTAAATCACAGCTGATCATTTTTGTTGATTTTTTTTGAAAATTACTTTTTTACCCAGATTTTCATAGTTTTTCTCCAAAAAATCACAATGTTCTCATATTTACAGCTTAGTTAATCTAAATTTATTCAAAGAAAAGTATAATAGATGACAGCTGCACCAAAGATTATGTTATTATCAATAACAAGATCTTTCAGAATTAATTAACTAATCTAAGATTTGTAGTCTAGAAGTTGGGTAAAAGTTATTTGAAGTTGTTATTTGAATTAATGTCTAAACAGGTAAAAAAAACTTAAGTTTGCTTTGGTAGTTAACACAAAAAAATACTCACTTGCATGCATGCCTCATGCCTCATGCATGCCTCACGAATTGCTATAGCATAGTTCCTGGCGGTAATAAGATGTCCCTCTGAGGTTCCACCAATGAAGTTGAAATGATGGTGGTTGTGTGAAATTCTTGCCAGTGTCAGACACAAACTGCACCAGATTCTTGTTTACTCTGACCTTTAAGGTATTCAGGTAAACATTGTAACCTGAAAGTATTGGGACAGGGTGGTTTTAGCTGTTCTGGGTAATGAGTTTGGATCTACTGCAGTTCATGGTAGAATATTGCTGATAACGAATGCTTCCTGGTTCATGACGTGACAGTAGATGGATGTTCTCAGAGCAGCTTTTCCAGCAAACAGTAGGCTGTCCCAGCTGGCATTACTAAATATGGAACTGCAGTAGAATAACAGGAACTGGCAAATTCCTTTTTATGTATTTACTATGACTTACTTTTCTTTCCCTCTGGAGATGAGGGCTTAACGCATTTTGTTTTTGGGTTTAGTTTGTTTCTAGGCTCCTTAACAAGATGGTTGATATAGAAAAGATTGTCACATGTAACACCTGAGAACTTAGGATGTCTGACTTATGGTACTGTTTCGACTATGACTATGTGCCTGCTTCATACAAAAAGGTGGTAAAGACTATTGTAGCTGATTTGGTTGGAGAAATGAATGGGTTCTGACTTTTTAACCAATCATTAAGAACTGCTAAGTAAGCTTTTATGTCCTTGACATAAGGATAAATAAGGGGACCTATGCTGTTGGAGTTGTCAGCAGAGGAAACTAGATGTAATTAGAGTGAGGTGTTGGCATTTATGAAATTTACAGTTCGAATAGTATATGGTATAGGGCCCCTCCTTGTAAGTCAGCCTGTTTGGGATATTTAGATCCTCTGATAACAACAAATTGTTGTCTACCTCTAAGGTATTCACATAAAAACGTTACATGTACTCATTCAAGTCTAGTGCATTAATATTATGCAGTAGAACCTCATTGTTTACAGTGTCAAAAGCCTTTGAAAGATAAATGGCAAAGGACACTGTTCTGATAACTGGTTTCTTATTGTTTAGGTGTAGGCTGTAGGCTGTTGATTAAGGTTTTAATACTCTGTAAGGCAGTGGTATTGAACCTGCCTGTGGTATGTTGGTCTGCAAGTTTAACAGCATCATTCAGGTATGGACGAATTATGTAGGCAGGAAAAAGAAGTGAGACAGGGCAGTAGCTGGAACCCTAATTGTTAAGTTTCCCTGGTTTCAGTAATGAAATGATTTTACCAGTCCTACATATGCTTGGTGTCTAGAAGTGATTTACTTGTCAATACTACAATGAAAACATTGTACAAAATTATTGCTGATTCTGATTTGTTTAAACTTTTTTGGTGGAACCTCAGAGGAACCTTGTATCACATCCAGGATCTATGTTTTACCTACAAATCTTAGAATAGTTAATTGAGGTTATTGATCGTGTTATAGCTGTCATCTATTATACTTTTTTGCATGAATTTAGAATAACTAAGCTGGAAATGTGAGAATATTGTGATTGTTTTTTGGGAAAAACTATGAAAATATGAGTAAAAAAGTAATTTTCAAAAAAATCCACAAAAATGATCAGCTGTGATTTAATGTAAGTTATGTGCTGAACCGTCATACACGCCCGGTCATAGAAATATATATAGGTCTTGTAATACGTAACTCAAAAAAACCTGTTTCCTATCCAGGACACCGGTGCCAGATTCTGATGTAACTAATATTATTAATATAGATAATAATATTGATATCTAGAATGAGATAAAAGTAGCTGTAAAGATGTTAAAGGAAGGACATACAGATTCTGATGTAAATAATATTATAAATATAGATAATAATATTGATATCTAGAATGAGATAAAAGTAGCTGTAAAGATGTTAAGGAAGGACACACAGATTCTGATGTAACTAATATTATAAATATAGATAATAGTATTGATATCTAGAATGAGATAAAAGTAGCTGTAAAGATGTTAAAGGAAGGACACACAGATTCTGATGTAACTAATATTATAAATATAGATAATAATATTGATATCTAGAATGAGATAAAAGTAGCTGTAAAGATGTTAAAGGAAGGACATACAGATTCTGATGTAACTAATATTATAAATATAGATAATAGTATTGATATCTAGAATGAGATAAAAGTAGCTGTAAAGATGTTAAAGGAAGGACACACAGATTCTGATGTAACTAATATTATAAATATAGATAATAATATTGATATCTAGAATGAGATAAAAGTAGCTGTAAAGATGTTAAAGGAAGGACACACAGATTCTGATGTAACTAATATTATAAATATAGATAATAATATTGATATCTAGAATGAGATAAAAGTAGCTGTAAAGATGTTAAAGGAAGGACATACAGATTCTGATGTAACTAATATTATAAATATAGATAATAGTATTGATATCTAGAATGAGATAAAAGTAGCTGTAAAGATGTTAAAGGAAGGACACACAGATTCTGATGTAACTAATATTATAAATATAGATAATAATATTGATATCTAGAATGAGATAAAAGTAGCTGTAAAGATGTTAAAGGAAGGACACACAGATTCTGATGTAACTAATATTATAAATATAGATAATAATATTGATATCTAGAATGAGATAAAAGTAGCTGTAAAGATGTTAAAGGAAGGACACACAGATTCTGATGTAACTAATATTATAAATATAGATAATAATATTGATATCTAGAATGAGATAAAAGTAGCTGTAAAGATGTTAAAGGAAGGACATACAGATTCTGATGTAACTAATATTATAAATATAGATAATAGTATTGATATCTAGAATGAGATAAAAGTAGCTGTAAAGATGTTAAAGGAAGGACACACAGATTCTGATGTAACTAATATTATAAATATAGATAATAATATTGATATCTAGAATGAGATAAAAGTAGCTGTAAAGATGTTAAAGGAAGGACATACAGATTCTGATGTAACTAATATTATAAATATAGATAATAATATTGATATCTAGAATGAGATAAAAGTAGCTGTAAAGATGTTAAAGGAAGGACACACAGATTCTGATGTAACTAATATTATAAATATAGATAATAATATTGATATCTAGAATGAGATAAAAGTAGCTGTAAAGATGTTAAAGGAAGGACACACAGATTCTGATGTAACTAATATTATAAATATAGATAATAATATTGATATCTAGAATGAGATAAAAGTAGCTGTAAAGATGTTAAAGGAAGGACATACAGATTCTGATGTAACTGATCTTTACTCAGAACTTGAAATTATGAAGGTAAAATATTGGTTTTCTTTCAATCTTGAATGTCTAAAAACGTGTTTCGGAACCAAATCTTTATTATGTGCATGATTATACTGTAAAACGCCCTTCATGAATCCAACCCTTTCATTGCATGACCTTTGTCTGAGAGTCCTAACTGTGCATGGTATTGAGTTGCGCCTGTTTTGGTACAGGGCATTCCTTCTACTCTAACTATTTATGTCGCGTACTCGACATAGCAGATGTAGGAACCATTTTCAATGTCTTCAGTTATTGTGCGGTGTTGGGCTGAGATTCAAATCTATACACCTTACAAAAAATGAGTGGTTACTCTACGAGTTAAGCCACATTCAAAAATCATTCCCTGACAACTAAAATTGTACTTCCAGAACTTTTCATTGCTTATAGGCATACAGGCCGTAATTATGGAAAACCAATGGATTTAAAAATATTTATTTTCAGAGAATTGGATGTCATCCCAACATAATTAATCTGTTGGGAGAATGCAGTCAACCTGCTGGACAACCTCTCCTAGGTAAATTAAAGGGGGGGGGGGTTTAATGCAACCATCTCGTAATCAATGTATAAATGGCACTTAGAATTCGAATTTCGATCTGAAATTTTGCATGAGGAACCCTTGGTATTGTGGAGTTGCCAAGCCATTAGTCCATATTACTTAGAAATGATTTCTTAAAAAAATCTTTGAATGGTTTTAATTTGATCTTAGACCACGTGAATCGGAAGGATAACAACGATAAAATAAATATTTTTGTTGTTGGATTTTTGGATCCCCTTGTCCTTGATTTCTAAAAGAATGGTTTTGTTTAAGGAGAAAAGTGTAGTTATCTATTGTATCGTATTATAGCTTTCTGTGGATATAAAATTGTACAATTATAAGACTAAAACCAGTTTTTTAGCCCCGAGACAGGGGTGTATATTCTACATGGGATCCCCTGCTCAGGGGGGGGGGGAAATAAAAAATAAGTGGTTGGAGGGAAAAAAAAATGTAAAAATTAAGAAAACTGAAAACATTTTTCCATTCCCCCCCCCCCCCTCCTTGGTGAAAAAAAAAACAAAAAAAATGTGTGGTAGGAGGGATAAAATATAGAGTTCTTTAAATATTTTTCCATTTTCCCCCCTTCTTGGTGAGAAAAAACTAGGGGGAAAAATAATAAAAAATTTTGTAGCAGGGGGAAAAAAATAAATCTTGTGCAGAATATACACCCCTGCCCGAGATGCTGAAGGCACTGGCTAAAAAAACTGGTTTTAATCTTATGATTGTAAATTTTCTATTCGTAGAAAACTGGATATAATACGGTGCTTTACATATCTTTTTAGCATGGCAGAGAACCAGTTCTAATTCTCCGGATATTATTCGGTTTCGAAGCAATACTGGAATTAACATTACAGAACAAACCAATAAAAAAATAAAAATAGAACAGGAATGGACAGATATAAAGGGGGGGGTTTTTAATGCAACCATCTCGTAATCAATGTATAAATGGCACTTAGAATTCGAATTTCAATCTGAAATTTTGCATGAGGAACCCTTGGTAGGTCTATTTTCCCTAAATCGATTAAAAAGTTGGAAAAGTAACGACTATCGGCTGCCGGCTCAGACGTTTAGCTGTTTCGGGGCTTTTTTTAGGGCAAAATTATCGATAAAAACACCAATAAACTTTTTAAAAATTTCTAGTACTAGCTGTTTAACAGCTAAAATCGACTAAAAAAGGCTGGTAGAAGCTATAAAATACCAAGAGTATCATTTTTAGACCGAATAATTTAAAACTATCATTCAAAAAGTTGATTCCTCCGTAATTAATGATGGATATGCCCTGAAAATAGCCAAAAACCGGCTTAACGGCTGAGCTGCCAGCCGTTACTTTTTCTAACTTTTTATTCGATTTAGGGAAAATAGACCTACCAAGGGTTCCTCATGCAAAATTTCAGATTGAAATTCGAATTCTAAGTGCCATTTATACATTGATTACGAGATGGTTGCATTAAAAACCCCCCCCTTTATATCTGTCCATTCCTGTTCTATTTTTATTTTTTTATTGGTTTGTTCTGTAATGTTAATTCCAGTATTGCTTCGAAACCGAATAATATCCGGAGAATTAGAACTGGTTCTCTGCCATGCTAAAAAGATATGTAAAGCACCGTATTATATCCAGTTTTCTACGAATAGAAAATTTACAATCATAAGATTAAAACCAGTTTTTTTAGCCAGTGCCTTCAGCATCTCGGGCAGGGGTGTATATTCTGCACAAGATTTATTTTTTTCCCCCTGCTACAAAATTTTTTATTATTTTTCCCCCTAGTTTTTTCTCACCAAGAAGGGGGGAAAATGGAAAAATATTTAAAGAACTCTATATTTTATCCCTCCTACCACACATTTTTTTTGTTTTTTTTTTCACCAAGGAGGGGGGGGGGGGAATGGAAAAATGTTTTCAGTTTTCTTAATTTTTACATTTTTTTTTCCCTCCAACCACTTATTTTTTATTTCCCCCCCCCCCTGAGCAGGGGATCCCATGTAGAATATACACCCCTGTCTCGGGGCTAAAAAACTGGTTTTAGTCTTATAATTGTACAATTTTATATCCACAGAAAGCTATAATACGATACAATAGATAACTACACTTTTCTCCTTAAACAAAACCATTCTTTTAGAAATCAAGGACAAGGGGATCCAAAAATCCAACAACAAAAATATTTATTTTATCGTTGTTATCCTTCCGATTCACGTGGTCTAAGATCAAATTAAAACCATTCAAAGATTTTTTTAAGAAATCATTTCTAAGTAATATGGACTAATGGCTTGGCAACTCCACAAATATTTTATGTTTTAGTTATTGTTGAATATGCCCCGTTTGGAAACCTGCGCCAGTTTCTGAGAGACAGAAAACCTGGCACAAAAGATCACCTAATGGTCATCAGAAACCGTCAGGTATAGTTTTCTTCTATAGCACTGTTTTTCAGTAATTTTGGACCCCTGAGAAGCTACCCTGTAAAAAAAACCTGATCGGTTCAGCGGTTAGCGAGATCCTTCGGTACAAACAAACAGACAAACACCCTGTTACTTTATTATAAGGATTGTATGTATTATTCCTTATTTATAAATTAAGTTTTGATATTATTAATTACGTAGGTTGAAAAAGATGAAATTATAAGAAATGACTACCTTCAATTGCAGGTATTATCATTAAACATTGCAATCAGCGATGGTCCGGCCCAATGCTGGTTTTGGACCGGCTTTAATCATACCCCTTTTGGGCAGTTTTGGGCACTTTCTTTTTTCAAAGCTGATTTTTAGAGAAAGGTGGGGGGGGGGGACGTATTTCGGATCCGCATTGATTTTATATAAATTTAGGTAGATTTTTCCATTTTTTCCGCATTTTTTTGAGTCCAAGGATCCGGATCCTTGGACTCGAAAATATGCGGATCCGGATCCGAAACTCTGGGGGGGGGGGGGGTAAAAAAGGGAAAGGGTTGAGATTGGGCAGACTAATATGAAATCAAGTGCCCAATAGTCCATCCATGATTACTCATTTTACCTCATGGTATAAATGGCGACCGTGCACGAACGAGAGCAAGTAGTTAAGTTTTAAGTAACTTTCAGCAGCAATATCAAGCTTTTTTGAAGGATATAATTAGGTTTCTGTTGAATTTGACTGTTAAATCAACGTACTTTTATAGCATTCGATATTTCTATGCACAATGAACTTAACAACGCATTTGATACTATTTCAACATAATTCGCTGATTTTTGTTTTGAAAGAGGTATATCAATAATAGAGTATAATTATTTTTTTTTAGAATTCTGGTGGCTCTCTCTGCTCAGATCCTGTGGATTTACTTTTCCCTGTGAGCTTGAAAATGATGCTCTCATTTGCCCTTCAGGTGAGATTTTTTAAAACAGATAAACATCATCATCATAACTCTCAATCCAAGGCAAAACCCAAACTCGGGTTTTATACGAGTTTGGTTAGTTTATGGACCTTGTGATTGAGTATGAAAAAAATATAAGGGACCTTTTACTAGGAATGACAATCCGCCGAATTTTTGGATCAGATTCGGATTCTTTAAAATCCGCAAAAAAAGCATATAAATCCGAACCCGAAATTTAAATTGCCCAAATAGCGCATTCTGATTCTGGGTCCAAAAATTGGGCGGATTTTGTATTCGGTTTCGTGTTGCCATCTCTACCATTTACACATCTTTTTTCCTTTCTAAAGTATCCCACAGCTACGTCCCAACCATTTAGGTTTCTGAATTTAAAGGATCAGAGAGGGGCATATAATAAATAAGGATTTTATAGGTAAATGATTAGTATGGTTAGTTATAAAGGGGACCAGTTTTATTGCTTATTATCTGTAAAGTTGTGTGTTAGTATTTAGTCAAATGTGCTTATTAAGTCAAATTGTTCATAGCTAACATAACCGGAAATACGCCATGAGAGAACCCTCTTAATTTTAATTCTTATGTTTGTAGGTATCTCGTGGTATGGAGTTTCTATCAAGCAGGTAATTTATCTATTGTTAAATAATAATATATTCTATTCTTTTCATTAGAATAATAAAGATTCTACCATAATGGTAGACCATTGCATTGTGTATTACCCCGTCCCGGATTTGAAAAATTTTGTTAAAATTTTTGCCCCCAGCCAAAATATGGTTGATTTATGCATAAAAATGACCCATGCAAAATATTTTTTCTGTAGTGCAAAAATCGCGACGGTACAAGCACTGCAAAGTTTTTAAAATCTGCTAAAAAACCCTGTTTTTATGGCTTTTTTGGGGCTTTTGTACCATCCCAATTTTAAAGATTTTTACAAAATTTCAATTCAAGTGTGTTGATATATACCTGAAATTTACCAAAAAAAATGGGGGCAGTCTCAATTATAACATATGAAGGTGTAGCAAGTAATCTTCCAAATACAAAATTGTCAAATTGCATGCATATATAATAGGGTTGGGCCAGATACTTTTTTGGACGGATAATGGATATCTGGCTGATTTATAATGCCGTATATCCGGCATCTGGCCAGATATCTAGCAAATATCCGGTAATTTGGCCGGATATCTGGTTATTCGGCCGGATATCCGGTATCCGGCCACAAAATTATCCCGCCAAAAAAGTATCCGGCCTACCTCTATTATATAAGTATGAAATTTGTTTGATACACAAAACTATCCCTTCTGTAGATTAAACTTAGTGGTTGAAACGTCTATAAACTTAACTTAATAAACCAACCAATCAAAATTCAATAAAATTCGCAAAAGTTGTTAACCTGATGAATTAGAAACACAATTATAAAACTTTGGGGACAAGTGAAATAAACAGTCCAATTTCCCCTCCCTCTCTGAATTATACCAGAGTGTACCAAAAGTCTAATAATAACTAGGGAGGCAGAGCACAATGGGCTGTTAATTACACTAGTCCCCGAAGTTTAAAAAACTTTTTCATTTGTTTGCTCAACAACTTTTTAGATTGTTTGAAATTTTAATTCGTTTAATAAGACGGTCTAACCACTTATTGTAATCAACAGAAAGGGTAAGTTTGTGTATTATCATGGGGTATTTATCAGCCATTGTCTTCTCTATCTAGATCCCTGTACCCAAAGTTATTTAAAGTTGTTCAAGAATCTAAAGGGATAAGACAATGTCTAATAAATTGATGTACATCCCCAATAATGATGCAAAAAATTATCCCTTCTGTAGATTAAAACTAGAAGTTGAAACTTTTAAACACTCAGCTTAATAAATCAACCAAATAAAATTTACTGAATTTCTCCAATGTTTTAACCCAAATGAAAGAAAACACCGTTATAACATTTTGGGGACTAATTTAATAAACACCTCAATGTCCCCTCCCTCCCTGAACTATACAAGAGTGTATCACAAGTCTAATAATAACTAGGGAGGGAGGGGACATTGGGCTGTTTAATACACTAGTCCCGGAAGATTTATAATAACATTTTTTTTATTTCTTGGCTCAACAATTTTGGAGACTTTTATTGAATTTTAATTGGTTGGTTCATTAGGTTTAGTGATCAAACGTTTCAACCACTATGTAATCAACAAAAAAGGGTCAGATTGAGTATCATCATGGGATATACAAATAAATTTATCAGCCATTGTCTTATCCCTCTAGATTCCTGTACCCAAAGTCTTATAATAACTTGAACACTTTCATTTTTATTACATAACAAGAAATAACATGTTACTGAGGGATCTAAGGGATGAGACTATGGCTAATGAATGGATGTACATCCCGATTAATAATACACAAAATTAACCCTTCTGTAGATTAGAATTAGTTGTAGAAACGATTGAACACTCAAATTAATAAACCAATCCATCAAAATTTATTGAAAGTCCCCAAAGTTATTAAGTCAACGAATAAGAAAAGGTTATTTTCAAACTTTTGGGACTAGTGTATTAAACGGCCTATTTTGTCCCATCTATTTCTGATACTTATTAAATGCAAATCTTTTCTATAATATGAGTCTGAACGAACTCCGTAAAGGTTAGCTCTTTTATTTAATCTAAGCAAGTTGAAATTTTTTGATTGAAAACTTTGGTTGATGATTCCTGTAACAATAAGGGTTTAGAAAGTGTAGCAACTCTGCAATCGGTACTTCTGCTTTATAGCTTTCGTTTTTGATATATTGAAGACGTAAGTTTAATTGAAATTATTGCCAGTTTCTTAAGTGCCAAGTCGAGCACATACCCTCCTCCCCCCTATCTCCCGACCTTGAAAAAAGGAAGGGATACTTTCTAGTTGTTTTTTTTAATTATATAAGGTCTGGTTTGGATAGTTTATATTGGGTACCAGGGACCCTTGCAAGTTAATATAAGGAGGGAGCGGTTATCAGGGATCAAAAGACACTTTGAGGGAAAGCACCGAACATCTTTTATAAGCTAAGACAGTTCTTTCCATTAGGTCAGTACAAAATTAACAAAGATAAACAATGAATAATGACACATAAAAAGATAATGTTAAAAATTATCTAAGTTTCACAAGAAGAGCTTCTCCATAGTACTTTCTAGCGGTAACGCTTCTAAAGGACTCTTGGGCACCTTAGAGAAGGGTCGATCCTCTAATTTTATATAAGTGGTAATAACTGAAACATTCCCTGGATCTATCAGAAACTTTACTGTAAAGAAGAAACAATTGCATACATATATAATAGGGTTGGGCCAATACTTTTTTGGCTGGATACCAGATATCCGGTTGATTTCTAATGACAGATAATTAAATGGCAAATTTCCGGATATCTGGCCGAATAAAAGAACATCGGCCGAATAACCGGATAACTGGCCGGATTACCGGCCGGATTACCGGATATCCGGCCAAATAACCGGATATCCGGCCAAATAACCGAATATCCGGCCAAATAACATATATTTGCCGGATATCCGGCCAAATAACATATATTTGCCGGATATTGTAAATTAGCCAGATATCCAGTATCCGTCCAAAAAAGTATCCGGCCCAATCCTATTATATATGTATGCAATTTGACAATTTTGTATTTGGAATATTACTTGCTACACCTTCATATGTTATAATTGAGACTGCCCCCATTTTTTTTGGTAAATTTCAGGTATATTTCAACACACTTGAATTGAAATTTTGTAAAAATCTTTAAAATTGGGATGGTACTAAAGCCCCAAAAAAGCCATAAAAACAGGGTTTTTTGCAGATTTCAAAAACTTTGCAGTGCTTGTACCGTCGCAATTTTTGCATTACAGAAAAAATATTTTGCATGGGTCATTTCTATGCATAAATCAACCATATTTTGGCTGGGGGCAAAAATTTTAACAACATTTTTCAAATCCGGGACGGGGTACCTATTGTGTATGTATAATAAAACCAGTTTTAATATGAAAAATAAACATTAAGATGAGTTGGTTACTGCAGGGGATTAAAAACTATAATATTAACTGTATTAAGGGATTATCGCCCCTGTTTTCTATCTCATGACCTTTAAGAGCTAGTGCTTAAACCTCTTATTTTTTGCATCAAAACTGAAATTATGCTTTCTAAATTAGGGATCCAAATGGATAAGACAATGGCCAATAAATTGATGTAAATCTCCGATGATAGAGAATATACAAAATTACCTCTTCTGTAGATTAAAATTAAAACACTCAAAACTCACTGAAGTCCCCAATGTTGTTAAGCCAAACAATAAGAAAACGTTATTATAAAACTTTGGGGGCTAGTGTAATAAACAGCCTATTGTCCCTTCTCTCTCCTTTATTAAATGCTCATAAAGAATCTTATTCACAAATATCTTTTAAAGGCGTTGTGTGCACCGTGACCTTGCTGCCAGAAACGTTCTGGTTGCTGATGGACTTGTCCTAAAGATTGCTGACTTTGGCATGGCTAGAGATATTCAGGTATGTCTTTAGAAGAAAACAAGGATGATAACATGCATAAAAAAAACAAAGCTAAAAATAACTACTACGCTTAAAATACTACGATAAAGCCAATACTTAAATCAAGGGGGGGGGGGGGTCTATCCATTACCTAACTCCCTGCGGAGGACCTTTTAACTTATTACAAAATTTAAACTAACGTAATCTGACAGAAAGAAAAAAAAACATTTTCCTTTGTTTTCAAAACTAAGGTGGGAGGGTTCAGAGATCAATAAGGCACTTTAAGGGAAACACTAACCATCCTTTATGCAAGGTTCTAACCTAATTGCACGTTTGTTCTAATCCTATCCTATAATATTTAATTCCGTAGTAAGGTTTTTTTTATTTGTAGCTAAAGAACTACTGAACCGATTGAGTTTACATAGGTTATGGATATTTTATATTTAAATTTTTAAATTGCGATAGTTTAAAATTATTTCTGTCCTTGCATATAATTCAAATATTAAGCCCCTAGAAGCTTTGGCACAGCTGGTAGTATGATAGAAAGTATATCTACAATTCCTAAATTCCTATTTAACGTCCTGATAATATACTACTTTTAGGAGAATGATTACTATAGAAAAGTTAGTGATGGACGTCTGCCCATTAAATGGATGGCACCGGAATCACTTTTAAGGTAAGGAGCATCATTTTTTCAAGTTATGTACAAAAAGTTATGCAATGAGAGAGAAACCCCCCTCCCGCTCCAATAAAGATATTAATTAAAGATTCTTAAAGATATAGGTAGAGAAATAATCTAAAAAATTTCTTATCAAAGTTCTCTCTGGCAAAATTAAACCCAGGATTAACGCTTCCGCGAAAATGAACGTGTAAAGGGGGGGGGGGGGGGGGTTAATGCAACCATCTCGTAATCAGTGAGCAAATGACACTTAGAATTCGAATTTCGATCTGAACTTTTGCATGAGTAATCCTTGGTAGGTCTATTTTCCCTAAATCGAACAAAAAGTTGGAAAAATAACGGCTAGCGGCTCAGCCGTTCAGCCGTTTTTTGCCTATTTTCAGGGTAAATCCATCATCAATTACGTAGGAATCGACTTTTTGAAACATATTTTTGGTTTAATTCATGTTAAATGATAGCAATAACCAATTTTAAAACTTCTAGTACCAACAGCTACCGTCTTGAACCGTTTGATAGCGTTTTGGAGTAGAAAAGAGTATTACGTTGAGAGAGGTTTCGTGACTTATTTGCAGTATAAATATCAAAAAATGGCAAAATAGCTGAGCCGCCAGCCGTTAGCCGTTACTTTTCCAACTTTTTGTTCGATTTAGGGAAAATAGACCTACCAAGAATTACTCATGCAAAATTATAGATGGAAATTCGAATTCTAAGTGCCATTTGCTCACTGATTACGAGATGGTTGCATTAAACCCCCCCCCCCCTTTTCGTAATATCATAATTACTACCAAAAAACCGTGGGACCAATAGAGATATTCTCTGAAGTGTAGAGCCTATTTAGATCAGCGGTTACATAGATCTTAAGCTTCAGACGGGCGGACGGATGGACAGACATCATTAATGTATCATACCGTAATTTTTAATATTAACTACAATTTTAATTCAATTAGCTCTGGCTCTGCTATAATTTGTCTGAATCGTTCTTGTTTTTTAGTCGAGTATCAACTACCATGTCAGACGTGTGGTCATTTGGAATCCTGTTCTGGGAGATTGTTACATTTGGAGACACTCCGTATAAAAATGAACTATCTCCAAAAGTTTTTATGGAGCTAATAAAGGTAATTTTTTACAGTATTACAGCTACTAGCCTCTAGAGGCACTTGTGATGGGAAGAGGAAGTCAACCAAATACTTTCTAATAATTAGCCCTCTAGAGGAATTCGAGGTTGGGTGAGGGGCTATTTTTTTTCTTAGGCGACTTCTCTTGGGAATGTGTTGGTATCCTCGCCTAAAATTAACCTTAACAGGACATATAAGAAGCTACGTAGTTAAGGAAAATCTTGTCAGATTAGCGGTTTGCGAGATCCTTCGGTACAAACAAAGGGGCTGATAGACTCAGAGACCTCATGTTATAAGAATTTTGTTAATACTTCCGCCTGTGTTTGTATTTCCTAGCTTTATAGGGTCTTTGCAGGGACATTGGACTGTGAATTATATTATGTTTCATAACGTGTTCTCTAATTTGTTGACTTCAAATATTAGGTATTGTTTGGTTGGTTAAACTAGCATTGTCCAGCTAATCATTTCAACAACACAATGTTTAATGCTCCCGTAATTATGATAATGTTGTCAGTTTAGACTGCATTATTTAGATTGACTTAACATTGTAAATAATGAACTTTGTAGAGTGGATACAAGATGAAGCAACCGCACGGATGTCCGGATTCAGTATATACAATCATGAAAAGGTATGAAACAGTTTTCCGCAGATAGTGAACCAAAAAATAATATTATTTATTCCAGTTTTTTTCTAGCTCCGAGGATTCGCGGTACAACAAAAAAGCGAATAGTTTAATTTTTCGTAGAAAATTCTTTTATAATTTACTACGATACATGACTCTTCATTATGGCTCGATGCCGGTCTTAATACAGAGGAAATTAATTGGAATTGGAGCCATACATGAAAATAGGTTTTTATTTATTTTGAAATGTACATTATTATTCTTATAAGTCATTTTTTCCTCTGTTTGAACAATTTGATATAGGTAATAAATTATCCACATATTTTTTTCCAAATAAAAATCTCATATTTGAGCCGAAATTACCCATAACTATTTTTTTAATTCTGATATGATAAAAGGTGCTGGGAATTTATGCCAGAAAATCGGCCAGGATGGAGAGAATTGGTCAGTTCCTTGTATGATCTACACACTAACACAGATCCAGGTAGAATTAGTGATTGATTGATTGGTTGATATATTGATTGATTGTAGTTCAGAATATTTAGTGATTTATAGATAATAAGCTCATTTGTCAGAAATATTTTAAGAATTATGCTTTTGATACAGAATTTCCATTAACGTCTGACCATCAATCTTTTAATTGTCACGGAGAAAAATCAGCAGTTTTATGTTGAATAGCAAGCGAGAAAATCATGTTTACCTGTTTCCGATTCAGACAGAAGAATTAATTCTAAGATTAACGTATTTTGCGTATTTTAGACTTTATCAAAGTATTTAGGTATAGGTTATACATGGCATAATAATAACATAAAAGAGGACAACATACATATACATTTATATACAAACAATAAGCAATACATAGAAAAAGCGGATACTTTTATGTAATTACAATGTTATTTCCATATTTTAGATAAATATCTTGACTTTAGCTTTCCATATTTAGATAAATATCTTGATCTGAGCCTGCCAGGAGTTGAAACACCACCAGACACACCTCAATCTAGGGAAGACACGCATCTTATATTAATCTGTCCATACATCCATCTGTGTAGAATAGATTGTAACATTAATTTAGGCATGTTAGAACTGTCCTATTATAGCAATTCTATAATAAATACCAAAATGTCCGTATTTTGTTACTCTATATTTGTTAAGGTTTGTTTGTCTGACATTCTGCTTCGCTTTCATGCATGTTGTCATCCTGGTTTTAAGAAGTTTAAGGAGTGACATTTTTATATTCATTCCAACAGTAATATATTATTACTTGGATGTTGCACCAGATTTGCATATACTCTGATAAATTCCGAAGCTGGCAAAAATAACATTACTCCCCATCCCCTCCCTTCTACTTGGTGAACGAACTGAGGTCATATTAGCAAGCTAAATTGACAACATTATAAATAAATATTTGATGTGGTTTGATAGTTGCAGTAAGGAGAGAACTGTTCCTTATTCTGGAGTCGGTTTCAACTATTACGACCAGGTAAATCTTGAGCATCTTAATGGATAAAATAATGGACGATAAAGGGGACTATTCACGAACAAGAGCAGGTGATTTTAAGCACCTTCCAGCAGTGATTCTAAATGTTTTTTTTTGTGAATATACTAGAGTTATGTTTAATATCGTTATATCAATTTTTAAAGTTTAGTTTCACCACGGTTTTATATGAATAAAACTTTGAAATATTAGACATTTTGTGACTAAATATCACTGGGGTGTATATTCTGCACAAGATTAATTTTTTCCTCTGCTGCAATTTTTTTATATTTTTTTTTCCTCCTAGTTTTTTCCAGCAAGGAAGGGGATAAAATGGAAAAATATTTTCAGAACTCTTTATTTTATTCATATTATGCCCCCTTCCACATATTTTTTAGTTTTTTTCACCAAAGAGGGGAGAAAAATAGAAAAAATGCTTTCAGTCCTCTTAATTTTTACATTCCTCCCCCCCCCCCCCCCTTTGAAGTACAAGTCAAATGTACCCAGCGTTTTTACACCAACCAATGAAAAATGTGTTTATAAAAAATTTATGTACCAGTGTTATTTACAGTCCATTGTCCCCCCCCCCCCTAACCGTTTGAACCAGTTCAGATTTTTGTTCATGCTTATTCTTATTACTTTATAGGAGAGTGAAGCAACAAAAACAACAGGATTTGCCTCCAATGGAACGTATGACCGTCAGCTTGGAACTTCAGAATCTATGAGGCCGTTGCTACATGATATGCAGGTAGAATTTTGTGGATTTTTTATTTTTGTTTCACTTAATAGCTTTTTTATTGTATTTTTATGGTCTAAAATGACAAGATTGGAAATTGTATGCTCTAGTTTTACTAATTTAAGAAATGAAAGATGAAACACAACTTATTTCCATTATTATAATTCAGCATGAGATGGAGATGCCGAGAGGTCAAATAGAGAAACAAAAATACATTCAGGTATGCATAATAATAATTACAAAGAATGATAACATCCATAAAAGCGAAGCTCTGCAACGGTACAAACGAACATGAAAATTTGTAGTGTGTCAGAACTGATAAAGGAGAATATATGTCAATGTATAAGTTAAAACAAAATTGTAGTTAAAATTGTTGCAAATCTGCTCTAATACAGGATACTGTTGAGTGACATACTTTCAGTTTTAAGGATTTGATTAAAGAGTTGCTTCTCCTATAACTAGGGATGGCAATCCATCAAATTTTTGGACCGGATTCGGATTCTTACAAGAATCCGTCCAAAAAATATTCACGCGGATTCCGGATTCTAGCAATATTTTAAAAGGCTTTTTTTTAAAGTGCTACATATGTCCTAAAAATTTATGTTCTTGGTGTTCTCTATATTACACTTCCGAGAATCGAACCAGATTTTAAAAGATATTTTATATAATGATGATAATTTTTGCGTTCATATAGGGGGAGTTGAAAGAAAAACTCAAGACGCTAATTTTAGTCTACTAATTAAGAATCCGAATACGCTATTAAAAAAACGGATTCCGGATTCGGATTCCAAAATTGGTCAAAAATTAGGCGGATTCTGGATTAGGATTGCCAACCCTACCTATAACATTGTAATTTTTTGTCCTGGAAATCAGTATTCCAAAATAAGATGAATAGGAAATATATATCGCATAAAAAAATGCTTTAATAAAAGTTTAATAATCAACACAAACGTAAGGACATTTTGGTAACGCAATAGAGTTGCTAATTAAATTGTACTTATCTGTTATAGGAATCATCATGTAAAATTTGAAATCGATGAGAAATTTTAACATGTGTAAAAAGTTTGTTTGTGGTAATTTTTCGAAGATGGACATTTAAATTTTTTTTGCATCTTTCATGATTCAATATTTGTTCTAGATTTGTGCAGATGAGAGCGAAGACGAGGTAAAAAATACTATTTTTGAATTTTTGTAATAAAAGCGCAGCTACTCTACAGGTATTTGTGGTCTGTAAGGAAATTTGTTATTACCAATATCCGTAAATCCTTTACATCTTAATTTTGGAGTTTTAGTACTTTGAACAGTAGGGGATTTTTCCGCCTTTTTTTAAGTTTAAGAAGTGCAGTTACCTTTGTTATGCCTTTTGGTGAAAAAACACTAAAAAAATCACAAATTACCGGGCATAATACTTGTCGCAAGGTGGTTCAAATTTTTACACATGTTTTTTTAACCAAAAATGTATAATAAATATAACTGCATTAATTGAATTTCTACAACAAAAAACTTAGTTATCAATACTTTTTAATTCTATTTATTTAGAATTCTGTAATTGAAGGCAGGAAAGAAAGTATGAATTATGCAGCTGAGTCTCAATGCGAGTCAGGTTAGTTTAAGAATTTAGGGGAGGGGGGGGGGGGATGTGAAAGTAAATAAAGCCTACTAAATCTTGTTGGTAACGAAACTACTTTATAATTGTGCGTCTGTAGGAAAACCTCAATTGCCCTGTTGTCCAGGTCTCGTATCACGTGATTTTCTTTTTATCTTACATTCCCTCTTTATGACCACTGCACATCTGCTCTGTAACTTACATTGTTCCTTTATCCATTTATTACTTTTTTTACTTCGCTACTCATGTTTGTTGTTTTAAGTTAGGTTAGGGATAATAAAAATAAGATTAGTTCCAAAGACTAAGAGTTTCACCAATTATACCAGATTCCTTTTGTTTAGGTATAACAGAGTATAGCTGTGTCGCCAACACGCCCATATCCCTATCAGATGCGCAGCTAACCCCGCGGGGCATCAACTATCAATACTTTACCAACAGAAACTCAATAAACACAGACACTTTCTTAGCATCTAGTACAGGAGAATTTCCCTTACATAATATGGTTAACAACAACAATCAAAGAAGAAGGTCAATTTCAGAGACAATAAACCTTCCTAAGGTGACCAATGAAAGTGAAAGGCTTCAAAATTCCAGGACGATTCCACCTCCTATAGCAGCAAAGCCGCAAATATTCCCCAAAAGTCCGCATAATAAGCAAATTGAATTAAGAAGACTAAACCGACCTGCCCCTTTAATGATACCCCAAAGATTAATCCACCAGCCCTCAAACCAAAATTCATCATCACCAAAATTTTCCTCAGTCCCAACTTTGGATGAAAATTTGAATTCATGCCTAGAAAATGCGGGAAGCCATCTGGTTCAAAATCCGCCAAGCGGCCGCAATGCCGAGATACAGTTTGAGCCGGCAAATATGATGGTTCAGGACGGCATGTTGTATGTTAGGTCTCCAAGGTAAAGGGTTCACTTTTTAACCAACTAGCTGTTTCGCCCCTAGCATATATACGAGGAGGTTGGGGTTGAAAAGCAGAAAAAATAGCTTACCAAAGAAAAACCTACATTTAATAAAGGGGGGGGGGGGGAGTAAGTTCTGACAATTTTGCGTAAATAGTGATTATATGTTTGTCTTTGGAGTGAGAGGATAGATTATTTTACAAAAAAGTTTCAGTTTGGGATGTAATCTTCTATTTAAAAAAAATTGGATTTGGCCTCCAGGTTCAGGAACGCTGCAGGCCTCCAGGTTGTCTCTGGACGGGTAAAAATGAAAAAAAAATTGGAGAGTTAGAAGTCAAATTATAAAACAAAATATGCATCTTATTAAATGTTATTTACTTATTAAAAGATAAAAGATGCAAATTTTGTTTTATAAGTTAAACTCTAACATTTCAACAACAAAAAATCTTTTTTTATCCCTACCTGTGTCCAGAGACAATCTGGAGGCCTGCAGCACCTGAACCTGGAGGCCAAATTTTTTAAAAATAGGAAAACTACATCTTAAAAATATTTTTTTTTGTTAAATAATCTATCCTCCCACTACAAAGACAAAGCCTATAATCACTGTTTACGCAAAAGTGTCAGAACTTCCGCCCCCGCCCTTAATACCCTAAAACCACATTAGGCTATATGTAAAGCTTTCCTTAATTATTTCAATAGATATCGAAATCTTCAACTACAGATAATATAAAATAGGAAAGAGAGGGGATATTTGATTTTTCTCAAGACTAGAAATATAAATAAGTAACTTTACTGTTTTCTGTATGCAAAGAAAAAACTCAATGGAAGGGTATTGTCATGTAGAAATCTCGTGATTTAAGATATAAGTTACATTTAAAACGCCACAGAAATCTAAATCCTCATTTTTAGCCAATAGATAGTGATAGCATTAACTTTCAAGTGAGATTTACTAATATACTGTACTAGAGTTTGGCTAGGTTTATTCAATGTTTTATTTACTATCTTTTGGTTATCTGGATTCTGACTATTAACCCTATTCTTCCATTATCTTCTCCCCGACGATTTCTTTCTTTAAACTATGTTAGGATCTTAATATTTTTTATTTCAAATTATCGTCCTTAAAGGGTTAAAATGTTTAGTTAACTGTTAAATTTTAGTTCAATATCTGACCACATTACGCACATATTGCTAGTATCAAATTATTTTAAAACTAAGTTTTCTTTTATTAACTATATTATTAATTTAAATTTTCTGTTTTATGGATAGAAATTTAATACTTCAATATAATTCATATAGCAACATGAAGAAAAAAAATTATTCTTCATACAGTAAAATAATGGGTCTTATTGTTCTGGTCAATGAGAGTTTATTACGGATTATTGGAGCACTATGAGTTTTAAACATTTATCGCTTGGAAAACTTGAGCTCATATATAGACATTTATTTCCTATATAGATCTGTCAAGGATCTTGATGCAATAAAGCAGGCTGTTTTGTAAATGTTAAAAATTGGAAGATTTCATTAAACAAATATAAGTATTAAGTAAGCATGAGCACTGAGCAGGGGATTGGTTACTCCAAAACCTACAGTAGTTTCACCAATAGATTAATTGATACTTGGATCTTACTCCAGATTATCGTGTACTCTAATAAAGTGAAACATGAAGCTGGCTAATTTAACGAACCCCTATCCAACCAATTTACCCCCCCCCCCCCCCTATTCTTACTGGTGGGACGTACTGGCCAATGAGTAATTTTGACTTAATTTTATAATCAAATGAATGTTTAGCTTTTGCAAATGTTCTTTTGAAAATTAATACCTTTATTTTAATTTACGCATTATTATTAAAATTACCTAGATGTTCCTGTGCGGACAATCAGAATTTCACCTGGTCTCCAGTGCCTATACCTATATCCTGGTCACCTGGTCAAGGTCCTGGTACTGGACCTATATCATGGTCACCTGGTCAAGGACCTGTATCTGGTACTGGACCTGTATCCTGGTCACCTGGAACTGTGCTGCCTGCCACAGGAATGGATTGTATTTATATTTTTGTAGCAAATCTAACTTTTTAAATCTTTAAATCTCAATTGACTCTTGGCACTGCTTAGTTATTGTTAGCTATTGCCAACAAATAGAGCTCAACTGCCATAAGGGTTTAAGAACAGCTGAATTTTGGGATTTTCCCTATTTATAATTAAAATTCCAATGGATAAATATAATTAACATTATCACAGGAATTTCTTCTCCTGTACCTGGACAACTAAACTGGTCTCCAGGTCCATTCCAGTCACCTGGACCTGCAATGGCAGGTTGGCCGTCTGACAACATCCCAACGGCCTCCCAGTCCTCTGTTTATGGTCAGGACAGTGTGTCTGCCGTAAATCAAGAAAATCAGACTAATGGTTTCTTTCAAAATCTTGCAGGTAGATAATTTCGTGCTTTCCCCTCTAAAGTGCCTATCGAACACTGAACTACCAACTCCATATTTTAATTGATTTTAATTAGTTACTGGGGGACATAATCTAAAGGTTAAATAAACTAACAAAAAAACTACCTCATTCATCACTTTTTAATTTATTTAATTTTTAAAAAAAAGTTGGAGGGGGGGGGGGGTCAGACTTTGCACATGGTTTATACTTGTTAAAATTACAGACAAAAGAAAACGAGCAACGCCCGAAGAAAACCAACCCATCTATCCATTGAAGGAACTTAAAAACATTGAGAATTTTGAATACAACGCGGCATTTACGCGCGTAAAAGAATTGAATCCCAGAGGAAGTAGACAAGAGGAGGAACAACTGAGCATAGAGGAAGATTATAGTGGTTACCTCACACCTCAGAAGGTTTGCATTGAATCATTATAACGGGAAATGTTTGGAGCATCTTCTCGACAAAAACATGGTTTGACAAACGGACATAGTGAGATGAGATTTAGATTAGATGTTCAATAGTCATAAAATAGAAAGAGAAAATTTGTAAATGAAAGATAGAAATAAAGGTAATAAAACTTTAAAATCATAAAATGTTTCTTTCTGACATGACCGACGGACAAACAAACAGAGGGGTAGGTTTCTGGTAGAATCCGTAAAGGTGTGTGTTTTAAGGCTTAAAAATAGTAGTAGAACGATAATATTCATTAAATATGTGTATTTCTTATTAAAAAGAACTACAGACAAAAAAAAATTTTATCGTTCTACTACTGTTTTTTACTTATAACACATAACCTTTACGGATTTTACCAGAAATCTACCCCTCTCTTTAATTATATTCAGGGAATCTTAACCTAACATTTCAGCTGTCTATCTTGGAATACCTGCTGAAATTTACGTTTATCTTATTCCGTTTTTTTACAGATGATAGTACTGACAGACATTTTGAATTATCAAGTAGCTCAGAATCATTCTTAAAACTATGACCAATGCTAAAATGTGACTCAGGTTGTTTCCAATTCCATTGTGGAGTTTCCATATGAAACTATTTCTAATGTAAGCCAACAGGTAAGTGAGTTTTAGAGTAGCTTCTCCAAAATAATATTTTAGTGACCATTACTCCACAACGATTGTCAGTCTGTCCGTGATGTTAGGAGGAGTATGCACGAACGAGAGCAAGTGATTTTTAGATCCTTCCAGCAGTGCAGTGATTATAAATGTTTTTTTTAATGAAAAAACTAGAGTTGTGTTAAATATCGTTATGTAAATTTTTTAAAGAAGTTTCTGGTTTCATCATGGTTTTATATGAAAAAACTTTGAAATGTTAGGTATTTTTGGGCTATATATCATCAAAAGATTTGTTGAGTTCAAACTGCTGTGACACAAAAGTAAACTTTTTCAATGAAAAATGTTAATTCAGAAAATGGATGGTAACTTGTAAATTTTTCATAGATGAATAAGGTTAACTCCTTTGCAGATTAAAATCATTGGTGGAAAAGTTTGGAACTTTATTATGTATTCTATGTTGAATTTAAAATCAATAACATATATTTAACTTAATTTTAGACTTTTTCAGATTCAACCAGCCCTGGCCCGAAGACAAAAAGATAACCCAACCGAAAATGTGAACATTTCAACACAGCAGGGGAAAGTGTACACAAACACAGAAGTGTACAATGAAACTAATGAAGCGTACACTGAACACGGATTAAAAGTGTACAACGATGCGTATAAAAATAATAATGCCAGCATTAAAAATGACATTCACCCATCACAGACAATGAGCAACTATTTCTGTAACAAGGATGTAACAGCTGAAAGCTTGCAGCAGCTGTACAACAGGCGGGAGAGTACTGGCAGTACTAAGCTGGAGAAACGTGACTCGTCAGAAAGTGGTTACCAAACTAAAAGAACTAGTAGAGAAAGTAGTGAATAAAAATAAATTTTTTTCCACCACCTAAAGAAAAAAAATACTTTTCTAATGATTGAATATATAAGACTGAAAGACAATACCTATTACATCCCATTTATTATTAACCTCTGAAATAATCACAAAATTAAGCTTTAATGTGCCAATTATTTGTATAAAAATATTATTTTGTAAAATGACATATTTTTAGCATTTCATGATATTTATTATCCAGTGATTGTTTAAAACTAGTCGTATGTTTATAGTTGGTTTTAGTCTAGTTTTCATAGACTTTTAATGTAAATTCTTATACGTAATATTTCTTATATTTTGATAAATGTTTCTTTTTTTGTTAAAATATACATAAATTAATCTATCGCTCAATTATTGTACAAATAATGTATTTATCATCTATCAAAAATGATATTGTAGTAAAACTTATTAATTATGAAGTAAGTTTTTATTCCGTTCAGCTATAAAATTGTAAAAATATTTTGGATAATGAAAATTATCATTTTTTTTTTGTTCTAATGTATATTTGTATCTCTAATAAAATGTACAAGAAAATTATGATCTAAGTTTTTTTGATACATGTTTTTTTTCAGAAATTAAAATGACCAAAAAATATGAAATTGCTTTTCTGTGGGTCGGTCAGTAATGTAATTGTTATATTTAATGAGATAGTATAACAAGGGTACCTACTAACAACCTTTAGAGAAAAAAACAAGGATGACACCATCCTTAAGTGGCGAAGCTAAAAAGTTATGGATGGACATCCGAAAAAAAGTGTCATAGAAATTAAAATAAATCACGAAACCTTTTAAGATTTATGTGAAAATCTAGGAATTGATCTAGCACCCCAACAAATAAGCAAATCTTAATGAAACTTTGTGGGAATATGTAAAATGTAAACTTTTTTAATCCCTGAATTTATTTCAGTCGTATATCTTGAATATAAGTCTAGAAAATCATGAAATCTAGGATTCGAATTAGCACCACACAACCAATTTGCAAAGCTCGATGAAACTTTATAAAAGTATGCAGAATTGGAACGTATTCAATCCTTAAACATTATGAAAACTAAAAAATCTAGGAATCGATCCAGCACCCCAAGCAATTGACGAATCTTAATAAAAGGGATAGTTCTACGAAGTGTATTTAAAGAGTTAAGGTACTTAGAGTAGTGAACTTTTATTTGTCTTAGTAGTATATATTAGGCATTGGATAGAAATGATTATATGTTAAAGAATTTTTAACATTGACCAGACCAAACTTTTTTTATTTGACAATATCTAAAAAAGTTAAAGTGATTTGCCACATAAATTACATGAGAATTGTCTATTTTTTTCCAAATATGTATAGCCAAAACACCAATAACAGAGAATCTTTTTCCACATATTTCACAAGAGTTATAAAAAAATTGGACAGGGGTTCCCCTTCGGACAAGTTACTTAAAAACATAAAAAATAACGTCTGGTTCATTATAGGACAGGTTTTCTATAGATTCTTTTTAAAAAAATAAAGAAAACCGTCCGGTTTACTTACAATATACACATTATCTCACGCGGAAATACCAACTAACCATACAACATATATATATATATAAAAAGACCATTCTCATGTAATTTATGTTGCAAATCACTAACTTTTTAAGATATTGTCAAATAAAAAAAGGTCGGTCAGGTCAATGTTAAAATTCTTTATCACAATCATATCTATCCAATGCCTAATATATTCTACTAAGACATATAAAAAGATCACTACTCTAAGTACCATACTAAATATTTTATTGGTCATTCTTTGTTGTTATGTGTTCATTAACTAGTATATGCTATCTAAAGTTGTATTTATGACAAAAAAAGTTGAAAATAAAAATGACAAAACTCATTTTTTAAGGAAAATCCCTGGTCAAATCTATTCATTTTAATCAATAACTTTATATTATGCACTACTACGTTATTTAAAATAGAAAAAACCTACAGTTCACTATTTTTTTTTAAATGCACTTCGTGAAACTATCCCTTTAGTGAAAATATGAAGAATGTGAACTTATTTAAACCCTGAAAATTTCAAACGTCTATCTTAAACAGGAGCCGAGAAAATCACATTTCCCTAAAAATGTTTCAGACAGACGGACATTTCAATTTATAGAGTAGGTTTGCTACTAAAAAAGATCGACAACGAACAAAGTGAATCAAGCTAATGTAGGGTTGTCATGAAGCGGAAAAAAATATTAATGTACTGGCAAAGTATGTTGTATAGTTGATGCTCTTTGGAAATGGAACATTCACAAATATATCTTCCATAGCGCCAGATTAATTCATAAGGAGGCTGTTTTATTTCTAATATCAGTAATGGTAATAATTAACGAGTGGCGTCCGTAAATTGTAGAATTATCTCTTTAGTTATAAGTTGTTGCTCTCTATAAAGAGAGCGTTTTTCAGGAGTAGTGTAGCAAATACAACTTCTTAAGCCTTGGTCTTCTCGGACTTCTTGGGGAGGAGAACAGCCTGGATGTTGGGGAGAACACCACCCTGGGCGATGGTGACACCGCTCAGCAACTTGTTCAACTCCTCGTCATTACGGATGGCCAGCTGCAGATGTCTAGGGATAATTCTGGTCTTCTTGTTGTCTCTGGCAGCATTACCAGCCAACTCAAGAACCTCAGCAGCCAAGTATTCCATGACAGCAGCCATGTAGACTGGGGCGCCAGCTCCGACACGCTCAGCATAGTTTCCCTTGCGGAGCAGACGGTGGATACGTCCGACAGGGAACTGAAGCCCGGCACGGCTTGACCTGCTCTTGGCCTTTCCCTTAACTTTGCCTCCTTTTCCACGTCCAGACATTATGATTGATTGCTTGGTAGTTAAATTAAACTGAATCATAAACCTAAATTGAGCCTTATTTATACCCCTGCGGAACTTCAAGCGCACAAATTGAACCTAATTACCTTCTCTTTAATCCATAAAATTCATTCCCCCACTGTAGTGTTTTTTCTTTCCTTCCCTATTTAAACAAAAAACCTATCTTTACCCCTCTGGGCTTCCGAAATAATCCTATTTAAGGGCTTTGCGTCACACACGGCCTAGTTGGTGTGCGTGTGTGTGTTATTCCCCCTCTATTTTCCCCACCTACTATATTGGATTCACCTGCCCTTTAACCGGCAAATTCGAACAAAGGAATAATTTTTCTAAACAACATGTAAAGAAAGAGAATATCTTGAATACTAACTAAGAAATCTAGAACACAGCACTGCAATGAAGTGACTGACAGACAGAGTTATAGAGTATATGCAGATAGATCAAGGAATCTCCTCAAGAAAATTTTTATGTCTTACAGATTATAAGCAGTTAAAAAAATCACGTTGGACTAAATAAATTATAGAGAAGCTTGCCCATGAATGAAAAAAAAAAAAATATTCTCTTAAATTGTAAAAAAATTTTCGATTTATGTTAATTTATTTTATCTAGAATCAGAATCTTAAGGTATAAAACAATAACGTTGTATTGATTTATATCCCCAATGATGATGATCAAAACTTACTCATTACAAAATTCTGTTTCAGATCTTACAATGCAGTAAAGATAAAATAGTTACAGAAAAGAACTTCAATATTCAAATCAATTAACAGTTTGATCAATTAGATTGGACTTGTTTTGAATAAGGGGGGGGGGGGTTGCTTAATTGTTTTGACACATTTGCGTGAACCTGGTGCCTAGGCTTTATCTTGGGACTGAGAGAATAGGTTATTAAAGATAAAATCATTCTTATATGATGAATTTCACGAAGTTTTAAGATTTTTTTTATATGCCTCCGGGTTTCGGAGCTGCAGGCCTCCAGTTGGTTGCAGACCTCTAACTCTTTAAAAAAAAAATTCATTTTTACCTGCACAGAGACCACCTGGAGGCCTGCAGCTTCTGAACCTGGAGGTCTATCCAAAAAAATCTTAAAACTTTGTGAAATTCATCATATAAGAATGATTTTATCTTTAATAACCTATCCTCTCAGTCCCAAGATAAAGCCTAGGCACCAGGTTTACGCAAATGTGTCAAAACTCCCCCTCCCCCCTTAATAATTAATTTTGAATAATTATTATGGAATAGTTGAAATAAGTATGAAAACATCTCCAAAAAAAATTTCGCCTACAACACTGTTCATACAAATGACGCATCAATTTTTTTAAAAGTACTTGGTTGAACTAAAAAAGAGTAGCATTGTTTATGAATTGTTGGAAATAAAAAAATGCTTTACTAATTCTTACCGATTTTTATCAATATTTGTACAATTCCTATAAATCTTCTCTTACTGTCTGAACAATTAGGTTTCATTATATATATATCTTAAATAAAATTGGATATACCAACGATCTTAAGGCTGCTAATAGTAAATTGAACATTATTAGAACCGTTAGAGCCTACTCTCAAAATAATCTGATTAAAGATTTTTTAATGGCTAAATATAAGAGTAAAACACTAAAGAGAGAAAGGTTTAACTGTATCTCCCCATCGCAACCACCTTGTGTAACCTTTCTATTGGGTCATTGAAAATCAACCAATGTTGTCGCCAAGTAACAGAAAATAATTTAGAAGCAGACGGAAGGGGTCTTTGAAAAAGGATGGGTGGTAGTTGGCTGTATATACATCTTAATTATAGATCTTGGCTAAATAACTTTTTATTAATTTAATTTAGTTTTATTTGAGAAGCGAGAAATCATTTTTTTGCAGAGTAATGGCGGAGCCAAAATCCAAATGGAGGGAGAAGACAAAATGACAATCAACATACGATAAGAACCCAAGCCAAGCAATTTCAAATTTAAAGGGACAAACAAAATGCTCTCCCTTCAGGACTAACCGAGAACAAACTTTTTTTAATTAAAAAAATTTCACCTCAAGAGAGGAGCTACTCTATAGCTAGTAGTCACTACACCAAATAATTAAAAAAATGTAAATATATCTAATTTTTTTTGATGGTTTTTAAAGGGTTATTCTTGTTCAGAATAGTATTTTCTAATTTCTTCTACCTCGTAATTTGTTTTCTTTTAAATGTAAAAATTACTATAATTTAAGTGCATTATGTTCGATTATAAAAGATTAAGGCTTCTATTTTTTTACTTGACAGAAAGAAAAAATAAAAATACAAAGTTACAAACATACATCCTTTTATTTGAGCAAAAGGGTAAAAAAATTTATATATAAAAAAGTTTGTTTTCACATAATTTAGTTAAATCCTTCCCCTACAGAAGACGTGCCTGTACACATACATAATCCCCTGCGGAATGTAGGTCGTGCAAGTACATCAACGGCTTAATGCTCGACGCCATCCTTCACTAGTACCGGCCCGCGAGGGTAGTTAAACATCAACTCTCCCCACCCCCTCTGTTTCTTTGTCATATACTTCACCTGCCATGTCTACAACAATGAGATTGTGATGGGCGGGAACTTCATTAAGGAGAATGTGGACACATAAGTAGTATAAATACAGGGGATTGACTAACTACAATCAGATTAATTTTGATCTACTACATCATGCCCCCCAAGGTATCCGGAAAGGCTGCCAAGAAGTCCGGCAAGGCCCAGAAGGCCATTGCCAAGGGTGACAAGAAAAAGAAGAAGCTGAGAAGGAAGGAGTCCTATGCCATCTACATCTATAAGGTGTTGAAGCAGGTGCACCCCGACACTGGTGTCTCCAGCAAGGCCATGAGCATCATGAACTCATTTGTCAATGACATCTTCGAGCGTATTGCTGCTGAGGCTTCCCGTCTGGCTCACTATAACAAGAGGTCCACCATCACCTCCAGGGAGATCCAGACTGCTGTCAGGCTTCTCCTTCCCGGTGAGTTGGCTAAGCACGCCGTCTCTGAGGGAACCAAGGCTGTGACCAAGTACACCAGCTCCAAGTAATTTGATTGTCTCGACTGCATAATGGAAACAAACGGTCCTATATAGGACCAATCATATTTATCTTTGTAGAGATTTTCACATTTATTATTCTAATCCCTATACATAAGAGCTCAAATTCAAAGTATTCCTCTGCTATTATCACACCATAGAAGGAGCTCTTAGACAGTTAGATAAGTTTACACAAGCTCTTTTTGATAATGTATTACAACAAGAATAACAACATTCAGAAGTAGGGAAGATTGTAAATATAAGGAATGATGTGTAGTTTCTCTCACTTATGTTACAAGATTCATAGATGTCCAAGGTGAGTGTGTTAAACTTAAGCTTTGAAACGTCTAATTTTACACCCACAACTTAACATTTTAATATTTAAAAAGTTTGGACAACCATCCATCTTAAAAAGTAACCGAGACAATATGATTCCAACTGGACGTTTATTTACCCATTATATGAATAAATAACCAGAAAAAATCAACAATATCAAAATAAAAAACTATCTATTCTTTACAATTAAAGTTGAAACCAGAATAACTATACAACATAATGCTGTACAAAAATTCCTATTCAAATCTTAAAAATTACTACCAAATACATTTTTTATTATTTTTTTATTTATTTTTTCCAAATCTGAAACACAGATAAACTTTCGTTATTGTTAAGACATAAAACAAGGATGAGTACATCCAAAAAGCGAAGCTCTAAAATAAGAAGGAATGACAAAAACTAGTTTATTAGTATTTACCTTTATACTCTCACATTTCTCACAAATCAATGCAGTCACTCTGTATGAGTAACAAGAATAATCATTGTGATCAATAGTTCTAACACTTATGAGAGCTAGCTGTTACAAACAGTCATAGTCAAATGTGGAAAAACTATAATTTAACAGAAATGTAAATATTAAGAAAATTATGTTCATAGTTGTATATCTTTTAAATGAAAAAACTAATACAATTTTATTGTAAAATAAATGAAGCTATTCTACAATCATCAATTTATAAATGTAAGAATTATCCTATAAAGTTCAAATTTGCAAGCTTTTAATTCTGCACATTACTGCTTTAAGTAATTTCTTTTTATTTAGATGACAAAAAATCTCATTAAGATAAATATGATTGGCCCTTTAAAGGGCCGTTTGTTGATTCCATTGAGCAGTAGTTTAACCTCCGAATCCGTACAGGGTGCGGCCTTGCCTCTTCAAGGCATACACAACATCCATAGCGGTGACAGTCTTCCTCTTGGCGTGTTCAGTGTAGGTTACAGCATCTCTGATAACATTTTCAAGGAAAACCTTGAGAACACCTCGGGTCTCTTCGTAAATAAGTCCAGAGATACGCTTGACACCACCACGACGAGCTAAACGCCTGATGGCGGGCTTAGTGATGCCCTGGATGTTATCTCTCAACACTTTCCTGTGCCTCTTGGCTCCACCTTTGCCCAATCCTTTTCCGCCCTTGCCTCTTCCGGTCATCTTAATAGTTTGATTTCAAAAATGAAACTTAATCAACATATCTGCAGACGCAATACTTATACTCAACACACGTTAATCCCTCGAGCTCCTATTGGATGTTGATCTGGACGATCCAGTACAACAAGGGCAGGTTAAATACATAAGAGGGGGAAGGAGAGTTTAGCGTGGACTTTGTTCAAAGGGGAAGGGATTTAAAGGATTAGGAGGGGTGTATACTGTATAAGGATTATTTCTAGTATATACTACAAAACAATAGAAATACATTTTTGGAGGGAAAATTTATATGTTTTTTGAACTCTTTTCTAAAATCTTATGGTTCTGATTTTTCAAAGCAATTTTTTTTATGGTTAGGTTAAGCCCATGTGTTAGGACGGTTCTTATAGGCTTATTTGAATCATCCTATCGATTTCAAACATTTCATAGTATGAGCTTATTCTAAAACATAGGAACTCTTTATACCTAATTAATGCCAGTCCGTAGGATGTCAATTTCAAGCATGTTATTTAAAATCTTTTTGTTTTATAGAATATTGTTTCATATAACATTTTAGAAATAGTTCATTCATTAACTTCACAGATTTTCCTTAACCACAATTCAAAATATGTTGTTTAAATATGTTTAAAATGGACTTTTTATCCCCATATAAAAGTAACAGGATGTTTGTGATGTCAGTCTGTGCCGAAGAATCTTGCTAACTGCTGAACCGTTATGGCTCTCCTTTACAATAAAGATTCTTTTAGGTCCAAAAAAGGGTTATAACTATTTGGGTTAGGAGACCATAACCCTCGCAGGAGAAAAATTAAATTTAATAATAGTAAATAATTATGGAGTTGCTATGCCTTTAGATTATAGCTTATTGTTGTAGCAGTAATTGTACAAAGTTTAAATTCAAAAAAAAATATTCTAACATTCCTGAACTATCTATGTAATAAAGCTTTATTTTAAGAAAAATATGCTTATAACTTCTCTAAAGTTATTAAGTTTTGAAAAACCGTTAGGATTTAATCTTCCTGTTAGAAAGCATTTTGCATTTGAATATGCAAACCACTCAGCTCAAATATCTGCCTGTTAATATCCGTGACAGTACGCCACATACACACACAGATGCTATAATAACTATAATGCCCAGCCCGACCCCTAAACAAATTTTCCGTTTCTCATCCCTATACATACACTTAATTCCCCCTTCTTAGTTGATATCTCTTCCCACCTTCCCTATTCCTCATATTGAAACTCGAATAATTACTTCACCACCCCATCCCATTCAGACAAATCTCATCTCTATACATATGCTACCTTTCTCTTTTGTAAGGTTTCCACCTCCTCCTTTCCAACCCCCTCCTTTTAAAGGCGAATTGAATCCCTTTTTATTGTATTTCATCCCCATGCACTCGTCTAAATCCCCTCTACAATTTTACTATAAATAATGAATGATTAATTCCTAGGCTAAGTTGAATTTTCATCATTCATTATTATTATACCAAGCAAACTGCCCGCAAATCCACTGGAGGAAAGGCTCCTCGCAAACAGCTGGCCACCAAGGCTGCCAGGAAATCTGCCCCAGCCACCGGCGGTGTCAAGAAGCCCCACAGATATAGGCCCGGTACTGTGGCTCTTCGTGAGATCAGACGTTACCAGAAATCCACCGAGCTTCTGATCCGCAAGCTTCCCTTCCAGCGTCTGGTCAGAGAAATTGCCCAGGACTTCAAGACTGATCTCAGATTCCAGTCCAGCGCTGTCATGGCTCTGCAGGAGGCTAGCGAGGCTTACCTTGTTGGTCTCTTTGAGGACACCAACCTGTGCGCCATCCACGCCAAGAGAGTTACCATTATGCCCAAGGACATCCAGCTTGCCAGAAGAATCCGTGGAGAACGTGCTTAAGCTTTTTGATAATAACCTACAGATACTGAAAACGGTTCTTTATAGAACCAACCAATCACTTCTTAACGAGATAAATTTCATCAATACCAAGAAATAAAATTTCTTGGTTTTACATATTTACTGTAAGTAACTACTCTACAATTATTGTGTGCTTAAACATACTAAATATTGGCTATTTAAAATTATTTTATTCATATGTTACTCATCCTTTTGAAATATTGGCTACTAGGACTATTAGCGAAGCAGCTGTATATCAAAATAAATATTCCTTTAATCCAAAACTAGCGGCTTCGCCCCTAGCCTCTAGGGGCTTTGCCCCAAAAGGTGATAAAAAAAATTAAGGCGAAATTCGTTAAAGGACCAAGGAAATCTTCAGCAGAAAAAAAATGGGGGGGGATTTTTTTGTTTTTTGGGGGGTTAGGGGTGTCCCACCCCCCAAGAAAAAAGCTTAAATCATCACAGGACCAATAGGTATATACCCTGAAGAATGGAATCCGATCGGTTTAGTGGTTACCGAGATCTTAAGCTTCAGATGGACGGACAGACAGACATCAAGCTACTTTGTATTATAGATATAAAATTACGTGAGAAACTTTTCGTTATTATTTTAACAAAAGATCTTAATCTTGTCTGTAATATTTTAAATATTTGTTTGTGTTACTTATGGATGTGTTCATCCTTATTAAAGTAAAGGGATAGCTAGCTGAATGATTTCAAACAGAATGTACAAGTATACAATTATATAATTTTGTATTACATTATATAACAAACAATAAGACATAACTAAATTAGTTGGCATGCTGTTTTTGTGAAAATAAGCCATAATATAAATTGCATTCATCATAAAATAAGAATTGAAATGCTTTCAAATATATGCCCTATAAATGTAGCTCAAACCATTCAATAGGAAAATAATATGCAGTTCATTAAATTTAAATGCATTTCGTGAAACTATCCCTGTTGGACAGATTTGTTATACTAGTGTTAATTATTTAAGACTTGTTACTCTTTATTGATATGTTCGTTGGTCTGGCTTTCTGATTTCTTAAGCTTCTATTTTATAGATGTTTTCATCCTTGTTTACTAAATTGCCTCCTTACATATTGTAGTACAGCCACTCACCTTTGTTTTGTATATAAAAGAAAATGTTCTGTGCTTCTTTCTATTTACAATTAACATGAGGTCAAGAGATGATAGAATAGTAAAACTTTCCATTAAATATATACTGTAGCGGCTGCGCCCATAGCGTCTGTTGGGGGGGAGGGGGAGGAAAAATGTTCCTCATACAACATAAATTATTCTTATATAAAAGTAACAGGATGTCTTTGTGCACCAAAGGTTCTTGCTAACCGCTGTACTAATATAGTTCTCCTTTACAGTGAAGCTTTTTATACTTCATGGGAAGGATCATAACTATTTTAGGGCAGAGTATCTTCACCCTCTCAAGAGAAAACTTACCCCTAGCAACTTAAATTTTCCTTATATAAATATTACATGATGTTTATTTGTCTTTGTATCAATGTATAGTCGACTGCTGTTTTGATATGGTTACTTTTTTTAGTAAAGCTTCTTATAATTCAAGGGAAGGTTAATAAATATTTCGGGGGAGGGTACCTCCACCTTCCCAAGAGAAATAACCTCTATATCATATACCTTAGTATGATTCATTTTTTGACCATAAGATCTAGCTAACCACTGCACTGAACAGTTTGAGTTTCGGTATTAGCGGCTAGAGGCCCCTATTGGCACTTTAAATGTTTTTTTTGTTCAAGTCTCTACGATACCTATCTATTTTGCGATCAAGCCTCTACGATACCTTTTTATGTTGCGTAGAAGTCTCCAGGCGAAAATAATTTTTTTTTGTGATTTCTTTTGGGAGGGTAGTGGTACCCTCCCTCCAAATAGTGATAAACCTTCCTGGGACCTATGAGAAGCTACCCTGTTAAGGAGAATTCGATCGGTCAGCAAAATCCTTCGATACAAACAGATACCGTTCTACTTTGTATTATAGATTTAGGTCAGGGGATGTTGAAACTAGAAAAAGCAATATTAAAATTTAAAATAAAACAGCAACTTGGAAAAGGGGTTCATTTTTCAAATTTTCTCGGAAAGAAACATTTTCTGCTAAGGAGAAACTTATTGGTACTGAGATTTTAGCGTGTAGAAAGACAAAAATTTTCTGTTTATTTTATGTAAATGTTAGAAAATTATAGACGTATTTCTTTTAATAATCACGAAACCTTATAACTTTAAACTTTTATTAACATATAACAATTTAGATTTATTATTGATGGATTTTGCACCAGATTATCATGCAATCTTATAAAGTGAAAATTGTAGTGGGCTAAAATAACGATCCAATCCTTAACCCTTTCCTCTACCCTCCTACTGGATGTAAGAACTGACCAATATGTAACATGAGAAATAGCAACCTTATTTTTCCCCTGTTAAAAATATCAACGCATATTCTACTTCCATGCAGATAAGACAAATGGCCGGGTGCTTAGCCACAAGTGAAATAGGTGGTGGGGAAGTCTTTTTCCTTTGCCGAACCGCGCGCTGTTGGGGACCCTAAGCCTTATACACAGGGCTATCCCGTATTCAATACAACTATATTCTATTTTAAGGGGTATAGATTTTTTTTATTTATTGTGACAAGGAATAGTTATTTATCGCATAGTATTATAGGCAGCTTTGTTAGCACCAAGTTTTAATTTTTATGATTTTTATTTTAATATTTATGGAAAATTGTCTGTAATACGATGCTATATATGATTTTTTCGTATGGCAGATAACCGATTCTAAACCAGCTGATATTTATCGGAGATTATTTTATGTGATAATCACATGTGAAATTTTTGGTTTTTTATCACGTAGTGTTTATTTATTTATAGATATTTTGGAAATAGATAGCTGATAATAAAAATAATATATATAATGTTGGGTATTTCACGTATTATGTCTCTTTTATTTTAAATGCGAAGCTTTTCTGAAATAAGAGTCACTACGTCCGCAACTATAGTTAATTTAGACATGTTATAATTGTCCTATAAATTTCAAAATTTGCATGTTGATTCCTGTAAAAGTTAGGCAATTAAAACATGTTTATATATAACTTTTTAAAAGCGAAGCTTTTCTATAATTAGGGTTGGTCCGTACGTCCGTCCGTACGTACGTCTGAGACAGATAGCTTTTTTCGTTAATTTAGGCATGTTAGAATTGTCCTATCGATTTCAAACTTTGCATGGTGATTCCTGTAGTAGTTAGGTATGATTTAGAAAGCGTAGCAACTCTATAATCATTACCAGAATGTCCGTACGTCCATTTTAAACATGTTGATTTTTTACTTTTTTAACAAAAAAATTTTATGTAATCTAATTATCCGAATGTTCTGATTTTTGGTATACTGATTCATGGGACAACAAAGTAAAATATTATAAGCAAAGCAACTCTATAACTAAGTCCTAAAAATGTAAGTATGTCCATAAACATTATACTGTATCAAGAAGTTTTTCAACAAATTTACTCACAATTTTGCTTTGACTCTTATTCATTTATATTCTGATTATTCAGTTCTGACACTATACAAGTGTTAATGTCCGTGTGTCCTATCGTTTCAGAGCTTCGCTTTTATGGATGTCGTCATCCTTGTTTACAATAAATTTTATATGATATAATTATCATATTATATGAAAAGACACTTCAGTTTATAATGATTGTGGGAGAAGTACAGATATTTATCGCCAATTGTCTTATCCCCTAAGTTCACTGAAAGCAGGGCAGCTACAAAACGTCCGTCCGTCCCTTCTATATAAAAAAAATGGATTTATTATTACTTGGATCTTACTTCAGATAATCAAGTACTCTAATTAATTGAAACCTGTTGCTGACTGTAACCCATACATTTCCCTCCAACTGGATGAACGAACTGACCAATAAATGATGTCCATGTTAGCAATTTACCTGTTTTCTAATTGTTTTAAAATTTAAAACTACTAATTTAATTAGGTGAAAACATTTTTTGTAATAATGTTTCTTTTTGTATAATATACTAGCGGCTGCGCCCCTAGCATCTAGGGGCTCTATATTTAAAGGGCAGAAAAATAGCCTAAAGCCATACCCAGACTTATTTTTTTTAAAATTAGATAGCCTAAAACCATCTCAGAGCCTATTAGAGACTTCACTGTGAAGAAGAACTATATAGGTTCAGCGGTTAGCGAGATCCTTCGCTACAGACAAAAAAAGCTTATTACTTTATATTATAGGATAATATACATGTTAAATACGTCAAAGAAAAGTGTACATGAGGGGTAAGCGTGATTAAGTGAATTTCAGAGAAAAGAAAATATGTCTTGAAGAACAGGGATGACATTAAAAAGTTCAGCCAAATCTAGATAATTACATTTAAGTCGCAGGATGTTCGTTCGTATGTCTCTACTTCGCTTATATAAAACATAATATATCCATCGTATTGTGGACAGTTTTTAATAATCTTGAAAATTCTCTAATTAGATACGTTATATGATTTTTCATTATGGCTTAAAACCAGTTTTGAGCAAGCGTAAATGAAACGGATGCGAAGAAATTATCTTGAATATCCGGTTCTCTTCCAGGTTTTCCCTAATCTCTGAGAGTATCAAACTGTGCAGTTATTGTGTGATTTGTGTGTGTGGGGGTGTACGTGTGTGAAGGTGGTGTGTGTGTGTGTGTGTCTTAGTGAATCTCAGAGTTGGGTCAGGTTCTAGTTGAGAAACTAGTTGATAATGCATGATATCAGGGAGAGAAAGAAAATTGAAAAGTATACAAGTTCCCTCATTCGTTGGCTTTGTAACTATTGTTAATTCTAAATTGGTTGGTTTAATCTAGCAGTGCCCAAACTTTGATTTAATCATTTTAACTTACAGTAGGGTCATTTTGTTTATTGATTAAGAAAATGCAATTGAGGACTATTTCTCACACACAATAGTTATTACAACCCCCTTAACCAAATTCGAGAGGGGTGTATCCACCCTCCCTAATTTTCCTTTATGCAAACTTCTTTTTGTTTTATTTTTCATATTTGATAATATAATAGCGGCTACGCCCCTAAAGATGTCTAAGGGGAACTTAAAAGAAGCCCCTCCACTGTTTTGAAGTTTAGGTATAAAAAGAAAAATTTTGCGGGTTAATTTTTATTGGTGATTTCTCTAGGGAGAGTGTTACTGTTGGTACCCTACTCAAAAATAGTTATAAATCTTTTCAGGACATATGTGAAGCTACATAGTAAAGGAGAACCATATCAATTCTGCGTTTAGCAAGATCCTTCGATACAGACAGAATTTTTACTTTTATATATATGATGATATACTGGTTTCTAAACTTGAATATGATCCAATCTTAAGGTTCCTTGTGTGTATACTGTAAATTATTGAAAGTAAGTGTACAATAAGTTCAAAATGTTCATATTTATTAACTTTATCAAGAGTAAAAATCTACTATTTAAATTTTATATATTTAAGAGGCCCATAATTAATATAATGAAATATAACAAGGACAATTATGTCTATAAGTAGCGCAGCATTTAAAGTTCAGTTATATGAAAAAAGAACAGTTAACTGGCTTTTTAAAAATACTTGAAGTTTGTAAAACAAAGAAAATGTATTTCTCATAGTTCCAAGGAAGGTTAATTACTATTTGGGGGAGGATACCACCACACCCCCAAGATAAATTCTTTTTTAAATTGTAAGTAAAGGGTCATAACTCTCTCCATTGGATAGGTGATGAGTTCGAATCTCTACTTGACACTACGTCATAGATAAAGAAGTAAAAATTGGTTCCTACTGATGCTATTCTAGATGCGCGATATTAATAGTTAGAGTAGGGGGAATGCCTTGGCCCAAAATGGGTGCAACTCATTACCATGCACAGATAGGACTTGCAATCAAAGAATTGGTTTTCTGTTGGGTGTTACTTAACCTACAGAAAAGAAGAGCTATCTGACATTAAAATCATTTGAATCACTTTGCTCTGCTAGCTTTGAAATATTTTTTCCTTGTTAATTAAACTAAGATTATGATAAGAATGCAAGACATTTTCAAGGGTTTAATAACTTATGGTAAAGAATTTTTTACTATGGAGAAGGGGGGGGAATCACACACAAAATTCCAATTTTGTTTTAAAATAAAAGATTGAAGTGTGTAAGGTTCAGGTCAGGTTCTAAGCTATTTACAAGGGGAAACTCAACCATCTTAACTAATACATTCCTAAAATTTAATAATAAATTGCCATACTTCATGAAAAAAAAATCCTTTTTTTTAAACATACAAAAAAAATATGTGTGTGTGAGTGGGGTGCTCCTAGATGTTAGGTTCGAAAGTGTCGATTGTAGAATGTAGATATAGGTTTCAGCCATAATAATAGCTGTTGGACACAATGTTAACGTAAATATTATAAAAATCTACTCAAATACAAAATTTAAAAGTCTACTGAAGTTGTAGGTCAACAGAAAACCTCCATATTTAACAGGATAAATCGACCTAGTTTCTTATTTTGCAACCAAATATCGACAATCCTCGTATGTCGTCAAACTTGTTGTGATACTGATAAAAGAAGTTTTCAGCCAACATAAGTTGAAAAATGTTATCAAAATCATTCGGTCACTACGTGATGTCAGGAAGGGAGGGGACATTGGTCTGTTTATTACACTAGTCACCAAAGTTCTATAACAACGTTTTCTTGTTCGTTAGCTTAACAACTTTGGGTACTTTTATTGAACTTTGATTGGTTAGTTCATTAAGTTGAGTATCCAAACGTTTCAATCATTAATTGTAATTAACAGAAGTGGTAATATTGTGTATCATCGTTGGGGATGTAAATAAATTTATCGGCAAATGCCTTATCCCTTTAGATCCTTTAGGAATACAAGGATAGGACATTAAATACAGAATATATGTGGATATTATGACCGTAGAAAATTTGTCGTCAATATGGAACTCATTTATTGGATATAAGGTTCATCCACTAAGATTAGGGGATGTTGTAAAGGGGGTGGATGAGGGGTATCGTTATCTTAGCTTGCTATGCCTAACCCATGCGGTGCCCTATCCCTGCAAGCCTTCCCAATATGACCTAAATTAATATAAAGTAAAAACTAGCCCCCCCCCCCACCTTTTTTTAATTTACTTCAAAACTAAGGAGGTGGGGGGGGGTCCGTGCTCTACAATAAACTTTGAAGGAAATGACGAAAAGCTTTTTGAACAAATTAGACAATTATTTGAATTTTTTAACAATTCACTGTGTATAAACATGCATTCGACGCATGATTTCAATAAAAAAAAAACACAAACGTATAGCTTAGTACATTACAAGGACATTGGACTATAAATTATACTGTCCTCTTTTTTTCACCAATAATTTCAATTTTATCAAGGGTATATTTGTTTGTCAAAAGGAGGGGGAACTATCAAATTATCTTATCCCTTTAGATGGATCTTGGACAAAGTAGCTTCGGACAAAGTAGCTTCGGACAAAGTAGCTTCAGGACAAAGTAGCTTCCGGACAAAGTAGCTTCAGGACATTTACTTAAGAAAAGTAGCTTCTAATATTAATAAAGGTTATGGCCGCAGCGCTCGTCCCCCTGGCCTGCCTAGCCGCGGGCGCTCGGCTCCCTAGCCTATAACCTAACCTAACCTAACCTATGTTAGCCTCAGAACATTTATTTAAGAAAAATATCATCAACTGATAATACATAGGTGGTTTAGAATTTCGTGGATTTTGCAAAAAGTGGTTGATAGATTTTTACAATTTTTAATATTGTTTTTATAAGTTTTAATAATGTTTTTACAATTTTTTGGTTAGGTTAGGTTAGGTTATAGGCTAGGGAGCCGAGCGCCCGCGGCTAGGCAGGCCAGGGGGCCAAGCGCTGCGGCCATGACCTTTATTAACAGTGAAGGCTAATTTTCTTAGGAAGCTACTTTGTCCGGAAGCTACGTTGTCCTGAAGCTACTTTGTCCGGAAGCTACTTTGTCCGGAAGCTACTTTGTCCGAAGCTACTTTGTCCAAGATCCCTTTAGATCCCTGATTACAAGAAGGTCAAGCTACAGGCAAACCAATTTTGTATTTGTGAATTACCGACTAGCCAGATATAGGGGTACATTCTTTGAATTTTAGGTACTCTTTAATTCTCCCATGAGATGGGCAAATGGACAAAGTGAATTATATATAGACTAGCGGCTGCGCCCCTATCATCTAGGGGATCTTTGTTGAAGGGCAGAAAAATTGCCTAAAACCCTAAAGGATATTTTTTTTAAAGAGCCTAAAACCAACCCGAGACCTATATGTAGCTCCACTGTAAAAGAGGGCCATATTGGTTCAGCTTTTAGCAAGATCCTTCACTACAGACAAAAAAGCTTACTTATTTATATATTAGGCTATGGTATGAATATACATTGCATTGGTCACAAAAAAAGAGAGGAAGAGAAAGAAGGACATCCTATTCTATAAAGTAGTAAGGTTTTGATTCTGAAGCTAAATATTTCAGAGATTGCTTGTCTTTATGTGTTGTATTTTTCAGGGAAGCTTCTAAAGAGTATTGAAATGATTTTAGACTAGGGGGCGAAGCAACTAGTAAGCATATAAGATAACTAGAGTTGGCTCGATATAATTATCTCCCTATTGGCTAGTTTTATATATGCATATCTATTTCTCAATAAATCTATTTTCCTCGACCGGCATTACTATCTAAAAGAAAGTAAATATTTAATAATCTAAATGATTTTAAAAAGATTTTTTAAATTATATTTTTTCTTTACATTACCATCACCAAAGGGTTAATGATGATGATTACAATTTTAGTTTAATATTTGAACACACAAAGTGTCGCCACAATCGAATTCTTTTAAAACAGAGTTTTCTTAAATTTATTATATTATAAATTTAAATTTTCTTTTTTATGATTAGAAATTAAATACATTGATATAAGGTAAATAGCAACATGAAATTAAAAAAAGGAATTTATTTTTAATAAAGTAAAATAATGGGTCTTATCGTTCTGGGCAATGAGATTTTATTATGGATTATTGGAGCACTATGAGTTTTAAACAAATATTCATTGGAAAACTTGAGCTCGTTTATAGACATTTATTTCCTATATAGATCTGACATGGATCTTGAAGCAATTAAGCAGGCCGTTTTGTACATGTTAAAAATTGGAAGATTTCATTAAATAAAAGTTATCGCAAATATACTTAGTAAATAAAAATTACAAAACCTAAAATTAAAACCTCCACATGTATTCTGTTAATTGCATGACCGACAGACAGGGTAAGTTGTATACTAGATGCTCTAATGTAATGGACATCTACACAAAAAAAATATCAGCAATCTATCTTAAATAGGTGTCGAGAAAATCACATATCCCCAATAGAGTTACTTATGTACCTAGGTATACAACTTAAAGTTTTATAACAGTAATATTTTATTCGTTTTCTCTAAAACTTTGGGTACTTTTGTTAGTAGCGAAGCTACTCTATAATTCACAATGTCCGTCCTTCTGTCCGTAATTAATAAATTGGGGGAAACGTGATTTTCTCGGCTCCTGTTCAAGATAGACAGCTGAAATTTTTAGTGAAGATTTCCACTATATATGCCCATCTATAATATACATTGTTTTGTTATTTGGGGTGCTAGATCGATATCTATATTTTTACGTTTTCGTAATTTTCTCAACTGCTCTTCAAGATAAAGGGCTGAAATTTTCAGGGATTAATTAATTTTATATTCTACATATTTTCACTAAGTTTTATTAATATTTTTTTTATTTATTGGGGTGCTAGATCGATTCCTAGATTTTTTAGGTTTTCATGGTTTTTTCAATTCTTATTCAGGATTGATGGTTGAAATTATCAGGGATTGAGTTTGCTCATGTTCTACATATTTCCATCAAGTTTTATAAGACTTATCTATTAATTGTGGTGCTAGATCTATTCCTAGATTTTTAAGTTTTCATGATTTTAAGGTTGCGTGATTTTAAAGGCGTGATGATTTTCCTATTTTACCAATATTAATATTTATTATATGACACTGCTTTATAGTATTTTTTTCCTGATATACAATCATAATTTTTGAGCTTCGCTACTTATGGATGTTGTCATCCTTGTTTAATGGTTTGTTCCAAACTAGTAATGTCAAACTTTTCCATAGTCTTATATCTTAATTTAGAACCTTTTTTCTTTATTATAAACTCAAGTGAATCTAAGCTATATAAAATACACTTTGCCCTTTTTTTAAATAACAAAGCTTTTCTATAATTAGGGCCGGTCCGTTAGTCCGATATGGTTAACTTTTCCCGTTAATTTAGGCATGTTAGAATTGTCCTATCGATTCAAACTTTGCATGATAATTCCTGTAGTAGTTTGATACGATTTAGAAAGCGTAGCAACTACATAATTGTAACCAGAATGTCCGTACGTCCATTTAAAACATGTTGATTTTAACAAAAAAAAAATTGTGTAATCATCCGATTAATCTGAATTTTTAATACTGATTTCTATCACAACAAGGTACACTTTTATAAGCGAAGCATCTCTACAATCAAGTCCTAAAAATGTAAGTATGTCATTTAACAGTATTCTGTATATAAGAAGTTACCAACAAAATTACGTATAATTTTGTCAAAACTTTTATATTTATATTTTGCATATTCAGTTCTGACACTCTACAAGAGTTAATGTTCGTCTGTCCTGCCTTTTCAGAGCTTCGCTTTTACAGATGTTGTCATCCTTGTTAAAGAACAGATTATTAAAATGATTTCTATACTTTATTTAGTAAATAACCTAATAACAAAACTAGCATGATATATCATGCAGCATAATATATCTAACAAATGGTATATGTGTAATATATTAATAATTATAATAATAACGTAAAGGTAAAAAAAACTTTTGAATAATAATGATCACATTTTACAGTATAAAAAGGCAGTTTTACTTTAGCTTAAAATAATTTTTTTTTTAAATATGGAGGTTATTTTTTGTTGACTGGGTTTTATTTTAAAAAAAATGCAGTTTACTTGTACATCAGAAATAATTATAGTTTGTTATTCACTTCGAATTATACATTATGTATAAAGTCTTTGTTGTAAAAACTAGTTTATGAAAATGGTTTTGTTGGTTACTATTTCATTTAAGTTTCTATTTACATGCTTTTGAAATATTTAAATTATTGTTCGTTTGTTTGTTGGGAATTTTAACTTTTAATTATCAGCCGCAGCTGCCTTTTTCATTGCACTCTTTTTTGCCGCCATTTTTGCCTCCTTTTTCTCATGCCTGTTCACGTGCTTGATCAGATGGTCGGAGCGGACGAACGCGCGTTCGCACCGAGGGCAGACGAACTTGCGCTCGCCCGTGTGGGCTCGCTTATGGCGGGAGAGCTCGTCGCTGCGCGAAAAGGTCTTGTCACAGCCGTGAAATGGACAGTTAAATGGTTTCTCGCCTGTATGAATACGATAGTGGGCCTTCAGGTGGGACATCTTGTAGTACCGTTTGCTGCACTCGGGAAAGTCGCAGGCAAATGCCTTTTCTCTAGGGGCGGCTTCTTGCTTGTTGCCGCCAGCAGTCTCAGGGCAACTGGCAGTTGCCTCAACTTTGGCCTCGTGCACTGAAGATCCAACAGTTTTAATTGCTACATAATCTGAATGAATGCCATGTTGTGTTTTCTGCAAGGATTTCGGACAATTTGGCGCCAATTCCTGGCGGAAGACGATTGGGGGTGAAGGATTCTCTCTGGGAGAAAGAATGACTACATTGGAGGGTTTTGTTGTGATAATGATTGTTTGTGGGGCCGGGGCCGTTGGGGCTACAACAACTGGTGCTGGGGAATATTCTACACTGGAAGATGAAAATGTATCACAGAAGGATGGTGATGATGCAAATGAGGAAAATGGCGGGTAAGCCGCGGGGGTCAGATCAATTAAATCAGCTGATCTTGTGTACATATTGTGATGGCTGCTAGAAGAAGGCTGAGCCAATCTTTCGCCATAAATATCAGTAGGGTATGAAGCGGAGGCAAGGCCACCATCACGGTCAGTATTCTTGCTGACTACCCAGATTTTATCCTTGTTGGAAATGGCGGAAGGACGGGGTGGCTGTTTGTTGATCCCCATGCTGGCCCACTCGTGGTACTGCTGCTGGCTCTGGCCTTCAGGGGCTGGGTTTCCCATTGGTTCATGGAGGCTAAGGTCATAAGGACCGGGTGCTGTTGTGTACTGCTCTTGCTTAACCTGCTGATTATGATCAAACTTTGGAGCATTTGTGTGTTGGATGACAGAAACCCTAACAGGCGCTGCTATAGCGGCAGGTGGAGTAAAGCAGCCAATAGACGCTTTTTCGTGTTCTTGTTGGGGACTTCTGGGGGGAGTGGGGGGTGGGGAACTGGCGGATTTTTCTGATCTTGGTCTGTCTCCCTTCTCTTGCTGGCTGTTGTGGAAATTTATCAGCAACTGAAAGAAAAGTAAAATAAGTTTTATTGGTGGAAAAGTTAGTACAAAGAATATTATTCTTCATATAAAATGTTTTTTTCTGTATAAAAAAAAACTCTTTTTACCACACATTTAATTCAAGTTTTTCTAAAAATAGACAATCTATTTCAAGTCTAACTATATGTGTTGCTAAAGTTTCATTTAAAGTCCAAAAGTCAAAGTTTAAAATTCAAAAATGAACTGCTTTTAAGGTTCAAAGTTCTTTTTATCAGATTAAATTATAGATTAAAGTACATCTTTATTTTCTTCAATATTTTTGGTAATTTTTATTATTCTTATGAATAATTAAATAATGATGTAATATTCTATTATGTTATAGTACGTATTTTGCAATTTAGAAGTTAAGAAATAATAACATGCTTTTTTGTGTATTTTTTGAAACTTTTTCTCTCTTGTTATTATTATCATTTGCTAAATGCATGATTTTTTTTAACTAATGCGCAGTTAATAAATTCTTTAAAAATTAAGTTTTTCAGCAAAATCTAAATAAATTATATTGAAGCATTTTGTGATGTATAGATATAGAAATTGATGACTCGCCCCTCCCCTTCTTGATAAAATACATAATTTTCAAAATCTATGTTTGCACCCTTTAACCTGATTTTTTTTAAACTATATCAATGGATGCAGAATATACGTGAATATTATATCAGGGGAAAATTTATGTTATAAAACATTGAACCCGTTTATTGGTCAGTTCGTTCATCCAGCAGTAGAAGAGAGGATGGATTAAAGAGGGGAATCTTTATTAGCCCGCTGCAAGTTTCATTTTATCAGAGTACATGATAATCTGGTGTAAGATCGAAGTAATGATATATTCATTACTATATCGATATAATAAAAGAACAATATCTAGTAGGGTATACTTACTTTAGCTAGCATAGTCTCGCTGTCCTCGTGTTCATGGAGGTTGTCAGCCACTGACCAACAACTGGCAGAATCTGTGTCAGCCTAAATCAGAAATCAACATTAGAACAAATATGAAAATCAGTTTTGGGCATAAATGCAGAAATCAGTATATCTAATAATCTATGTCATAAGCTATACTTAAATGTGATTCCAGCTATGTTTATCACAATTGATACTGAAGTTTGGTTAAATACAATAATATTTACCTCAGATGATGGCATTCCACAGCCACTGTCCACAGAACTTTCCGACATCTTTCTCAACTTAAACCCCAGGTTATGTTCGCTGAAATCTTGTTTGTACACGCTGCAGCCTTTTTGATACTCTCCGCCAATCTTTCTGCACTCAGCGCCTTCCTGTTCGTACTCCGAGTCCTCTTCCCCGCCGCTGGTTGGCGGGGTTAACGGGCTTGTGTAGCTGGTCCCGCCGTTTTCTTTAATCAGACCCATCAACTGGGCATGCCGCCGTTTCTTTAAAAACATTTGTAGTTTTTTTAATAACTTTTTCTAGTAACTTTTAATATTTTCTAAGTTTATTTCACAAATATTATAATTTAAGTTTATATATAAATATAAATGTTATTTTTAAAGCCTTGAAATGTAAATTTTGCACATAAAAAACTTGTTAATATAACAGATAAATATTTTTTGATGTGCACAGGGCTTGATTCAAAATTAAACTAAATCAAAAATCTGTGCTGGAAGCACATAATATTTTAGCAATAATAACATACACCACTATACTATAATACTACGGAAAGGTGTATTCCATAAAAAGGGAGGGGGGGTAGAAGAAGGTGGGGGGGGGGCTCACTTTGTACACTTTGCTGTGCCTGGGGGAGGGAGTAGAGGGGGAGGGGGATTGCCTGTATAAGTTCACGCGCATAAGACATGATCACTAAAGTTCTATATTATAGATCATGATGTTTACAAGTGATCATACAAAACAAGGATAACAACATTCATAATATGGGTTAATACAGGCCAATAATTCCTATTGTTAATCTTTGTCTGACAAATAAGATAATTCAATGAAAGGTTAGGTTTATGCTAGAATTTAAACTTTTTTAGAGTAGGGATCTTCAACAATAACACACCAATGATGATAAACTTAAAATTACCATTTCTGTATATTAAGATTATGGTTAAAACTTTTTGACATTGATAGTTTTGTACCTAACCTATACAAATTTAATCAAAGTAATCATTTTTGTTGAGGTAACAAATAAGATAACGTGTTAAGAAAACTTTCCAGTGTAATTTAAAGTCTTTTGTCCCCTCCCTCCCTGCTTTCACAGGCAATTTGTCACGTTCTGACTTTAAAAAATTTGTAACTATGCTTCTAATATCATTACAGGAATCTTCATGTTGGGCTTTAAATTTATAGGACATTTTTAACATGCATAGATGTATAATCTATTTGACCTGAGGAGAAGTTCAGATGAAATTGTGGAAAAGCTTCTCTTTTTAAAGTTAGAGAGTTAGGGAGAGAGAGAGAAAAATAGAGATTGGGGGCCAAGCCAAGAAGGACTATTTCTCTCTCTCAGATCTCTCTCTCTCTCTCTACTTTCAATTGACGAAACAACACAATTTGCGTCTTAGAATTTATATTTTTTCTTACGGAAACTGGCTATTACTAGGCAAATATAGCCTGTACTATGTCATTTCTAGGACTTAATACTTTTATTATAAAGCTTTATGTTCATTTCAACCCAAAAGAAAGTGATTTAACTACTTATTTGGATGAAATAAGTCTTTTCTATAAGATATTTCATAAGATTTGTACTTTGAAATGATCCCCTAAAATATTTGTTTTCCCCATTTAAAAACTTAACAAGAAAAAATATAATCGTAAGTAGCGCAGCAATATAATGCAAAACAAAGCTTGTTTAACTAAAACCTTAGATATCAGAGAAAAATCATTTAATTGTTAAGATTGGAAAATTTAAAAGATTTTTAAATCATATAAAGTATTATGTTTGATATGTTTGTCTGAATTAAGATCTCACTAAATCCACTTAAACCTATCGAGTTCTCAATATAAAGGTAGATTCATTCTAGGATAGGTTTATGCTATTTAATCATAAAATTTGAGCCTTTGGATTTGGTTTTATGCTAATGTATTGGCCCTCTCTATTCCTTTACCTCTATGCTAGGGGCATAGTCGCTTTTACATTTACATAATACTGGCTAATGTTATTTTCATATTTCTTATTTATTAAAAATATATCAACTATAAAACTAGTATTTTTGAGATGGACTGACATACGTACCCTTACTGTAGTGGGTGGCTGCGCTGCGAAAAATCACATGTTCTTGGTATATTATTGGTGCCTATAATACAAAAGGGGAAATGGGAGGGGGTGGGCAAAAATTTGACCTGTTTTTTTCCCTAAAGCGTAGTTATCCTACACAAGGGTTGGTAAATGGTCAAAATCAGTCCGTTTGTAGGTCCAGAACTGTTAGCTCGTTACTTGGGGCATGTTAAAACTTTCCATGATTGCTTTTTTAAATAAGATAAAAATTTAGAAGGCGATAGTTATAACAAAAAGTCTTTAGGTCAATTAAAACATCTTTATTTACTATAAAACCATATATAAAACTAAATACATATGTTAATGTTCGTTTGTCTGACGGTCAGATTTTAGAGATTTTGTGGTTATCATTGTTGTCATCCTTGTTTGACTTCAAAATTAATTTGATAAGAATTTTCCTTGTTTTTTATTCAAATATTACGCTTATAAAACTATTATTATGGATGTGTCTGGTTTAACTGGTTTCTATTAAACAACTTGGTAAAAACCCTGTTTCGGTATGTTTTTCTTGTATTCCCTGGCAAGTTCGAACCCATTAATCCCTGTTTCCTTACACCAAATTTCCTAGAGAATGAGTGTGTTACGCGGCATTCCTAACTATCTCCGCGCGGCGCGTGGCTTGTAAACGGACAAAAGAAACGCGCACTTATCCTTTGATTAGTCCCACGTGAAGAGCTACGTGATTGAAAATAATGTATTGCTTGAATATACATGTGCTCTGATGTGTGGAATATCTCAAATAAGCCTTCTGCTTAGTTTGACATCATAATGTGGTAAGAATTTATCTTTAATTCTTAATAATAAGTGTAGTATGGTATATTTTTACGAAGAAATTTAAAACATTAATTTTTCAACAAATAGACCATTTAACTGCCAACTTTTGACATACGAATATTTTCCTTAATTTTATTGATCATTTGAATCTAAAATTATCAATTTCTGATGCTATTTAATATGTTTCGTGCCAATTTAAAGTTTTTTAGAAATTTTATATTTTTAATTAAATTGAAATCACGCAACCTCGATCTACAAAAATAATAAACCATTAATATTATGTAATTAATTTTTATATTTTTGTTTTAGATTCACTGTTTTCATGGTAATAAATACACATTTGTAAACTTCACATGTTGGTCATTCGGAGGGCTTGAGATTAAGATATCGAGAACGGCTAGGATTGCGTTCCGATACAATGAAAACAAGACAGAACAGATGCAGCTAAGAACATTCTGTGAAGTTTTGTAAATGTGTTGGTTGTGATACCTTACCACACATTATTATTATAGTCATAATCAGTACAGTTAACTTTAGTGACAATTATGGGTCCTAAAAAGAATAAAGGTGAACAATTGAGTAAGCGGCTGCGTCCAGCCGTTGATGCCCTAACCAGTGAGCTAAATAGAGTGATGAAGTTGGTCAGTGATACTTCAGAACTTAATGTTAGACATCTCACTAAGGAGTCAATCCTTGTCCATGACAAGTTCGAGACATTCGATAGCATCATGGTCGGTTTTAGCAAGCTTGGTTTGAGAATCCAAGAGCTTGATGAGTTTAGTGACATTTATTCTGATATAGTTACTGTACAAAAAGACTATAGTTCCTTGAAAGATGCTCTTGATGCTATAGAAGAGCTTAGTGACATTCAAAGTGTTGTTGATGTTGTTGGTGATAATTTGCCTAACCATCAGGCTGAACTTTATGATCGATGTTTGAAGATTGTGAAAGTTATTAAAGGGCCATATTTTCCCTTACCTGATGCAATTATAAACACTTTGTCTGCCTTGATGAAACGTCTGGCTGAGGTTAAGCTTGAACCTGTGAAGCCACTCACGACGACGGCGGGTGCCTCGACAGCATCGCCATTTGTGTCACCGTTTGGCACACCACAGTTCGTCGCCGGTTCTATGTTCACGCCAGGATATATGAATCGTGTCGACGAACGTCTTCTTCCATCTTTCGACGGCCTGGAAGCTTCCTATGTAAGTTTTAAGGACACTTTTAAAAAGCTTACTGTAGGACAAGACCCGTCGTATTTACAATTATTGTTGAGCAGTGAAAAGGTCTGTAAAAATAAAGAGCTTAGACTCCAGTTAATTCAGATTCAATCGCATGAATCTCAGTGGGCCTACCTTGACGCGCGTTTCAAGTCTAAAACACGTCAGATGCTCTGCCTTTTCAACCAATGGGAGAAGAAGTCTAAACCGTCGGACTCCAACCAGATTGTGACAGTGTTAGCAGAGTTTGGCGGTGCAGTTAGCCAGCTGGAGCAGCTGACTAAAGATGATGAAGATGATGAAGTTACCACTAGCCAGTGGTTGACTGTGATACTTCTTGAGATGTTATCCAAGAAGTTGCCACGTGATTTTCAAGATAAGCTCAATTTATCATTGGGCTCGATGGATGTCCCAAACGTCCCAAAGCTGTTAAAGATTATTGAAGAACAGCGTGGCGCCATTTTAATGAGGTGTTCGACTGATATGGACACCCCCTCTAAGAAGAAAGGTAACCCTGCGACAGCCGCTACCGCCGTAGGTAAACCTGGTAAATCTAAGATGAAGCAGTCATGTTTTGTTAATGGCTGTAGTGAGATGCACTTACTTTACAAGTGCCCAAAATTTCATGACCTGTCAGTGTCAGACAGGAAGAGTATTGTGGAGAGTGCTGGATGCTGTTGGATTTGTTTGCAAAAAGGGCATAAATCTGTGGATTGCCCGAAGGCAGATGTAATAGGCGGCTGCAAAGTGGACAATTGTGGTCAGGCCCATAACAACCTTTTGCATGAGAGTGTTGATATGGCTGCCGCCGTCTATGAAGTACATACTTCCCCTGAGGCGAACCTAATGTTAATGTTACAACAATTAGACGTCGTTGACATTAATCGCCAGAAGGTCCCAGTGAACGCCATGTGGGACACTGGTTTAACTACTTCAATGGTAACCCAGTCACTTGTTAATAAACTTCAGTTACCTTTTACTGGACGTTCAGCAAGAATTTCTCTAGCTGACGGTGAAGTTAAATGTTTCCCGACGGTCAAGCTATGTTTAGTTGATCGACACAAGAATTATCACATGTTAGAACCTGTGATAGTGCCTCTCATTGGTCCAAAAGAGGCGATCTGCTCCATAAATCCTGTGGAGGCAGCTGTTTTGTTTGATATGAAACCTGAAGATTTTACTTTGGTTGATGGGCAGGTTGATTTGCTCGTAGGGCACCTGCACCCATCGATGTTTCCCTACTCTCAACGTTCAGTAGGAGAAACCATGCTTTACTCCAGCCTGTTTGGATCTGGATATTTTGCTGTTAGTGCTAATGGATTAGCAAAGAGTAGGTATGTTGTCTGCTCAAATTTCGAGTTGGAAAGTGAAGCTATAGGGTTTTTAAAACCAGAAAGCTCAGATGTTCAGCCGCAGCCGACTGTTGGTGCTGCTTGTGATGCTATTATTGAACCTGTTGGTTCTGCTTGTAACGCGGCTGATGAACCTTTTGGTTCTGCTAGTGCCGCAGCCGTTGACAACATGGCTACGGCGGGTGTTGCCGTGGCTAATATTGATAATGATGTTAGTTGTGCTGCAGTTATTCCTGATGATATTGGTAACGATACTGTAGTCGTTGATAACTTTGTTACGGCGGGTGTTGAGCCGCTGAATGATTCGGTTCCAGCCGGACAAGAGCCGACGGGAGTTTCGGTTCCGGCTGGACAAGAGCCGATCAGAGTTTTGGTTCCAGCTGGACAAGAGCCGACGGGAGTTTCGGTTCCAGCTGGGCAAGAGCCGATAAGAAATTCGGTCTCGGCCGGACAAGAGCCGACGGGAGTTTCGGTTCCGGCCGGACAAAAGCCAGTAGATGATTCTAAGTTTTATGACAGCCACACTTTTATTACGTGCCCTGGTGGTGTTATGAATCAAGAATCGACTTGGTTGCTGCCAAGCTGGCCGCCCGACGCAGGGTAAGAGGCCTGCAAATGGCGGTTGGAAATATGGCGGGTGTTGCCGCCAGAAAGTCATTGAAATTTTTCAAACCACACATATCTAATCCACAACATAAACTATTTATGTGACAATGATCTTTAAAGAAAAATATTACAAGTTTTATGTTGAGCTTGTGAAAGAAACCTAAATCGGTTCTGTAAAGAATAAGTATTCATTATTCAACTAATTTTATTGTTCATACCTAAGCACAAAAATTCTACAAAACTGTCTAGACTTTTAAATCAGATTTTAAAAAGATTTTGTTTCTTTAAGTATGATTTTGAAAAGCAAAGTTCGTGAAATGACTTTTGCAGACTTTAAATTGAGAAAAATAGATTTTTTACAAATTATTTTTCTAGTTTTTTTTTATGGTTCACGTTTACTTAAAAAATGTTATTTCTCAGATTCTCATATGAAATAATGCATTAAAGTAAAGAACACAACATGTAATATTATTATGATAATGTTTAAAATATTCTTTATTATTATTTTAAAAGATTATCGCAAAAAATCAAGATATTTGTTTAAATTCGTAAGCAAATCAGAGATCTTCTTTCATTCTGGAGGCAGAGATTCTTAACAATTCATGTACAAAGTTTTTCTTTCACTCCGGGAGCTGGGATTCCTATTAATCCACGCGTAAAGATTTTTTTTTCTTCATTCCGAGAGCAGAGACTCGTAGTAATATACGTACCTAGCGATTTCGGACAATTTTAAACCCTGAGAAAATACTTTGGCAATTATTTTCCTAGGTACATATATTTTTCGTTCATGTTTAAGCATTTATAATAATGAACACGATGTATGATATTATTAAAATATTGATTATTATTTTATATGAATATCACAGAATTAATTTAAGATAAACTATGCATATTTTAAATTAACTCTACCTTCATTTTTATCGTATATATTAAAATACTGCTTCAATGTATTTATTTTTTGTAAAAAGAAATTAACCATTTCTTAAGATTTTTTTCGAGAGACAAAAAACGCAAATTTTGATACGATTTCATTTAAACTTTCAAATCGATGCAAGATTTTTTTCATTTGAAATGCAAACTTAAGTTTTTTATACGTTTACGCAAGTTCTTTCAATGATTTAAGTCTTTCCGGGACCAGGGATTCTTTTCGCGGAAAATTTCCTAGGTATCTGCACAGATATAAACATTTTTATCCTTGTTGGATTGAAATTTGATATGATAAGAAATTAACAAAATGAGATTTTTACATCATTTAAATATTTCTTTATGATTTATTATAATCACATAAATAATTTAATATAACATGCATATTAAAATTATTACTATTTACCTTTGAACTGATGTACCTAAAGAGAAATTGCAGATTCAACATTTTAAAGTTCTTTTCTTATATTGAGCTTTTGTTTTATTTTGGTAATTTAATTTGCATATTTCTATTGCAATTTTATTTTACGCAATTTTGATTCACGAAGATTTAAAATTATGAAATTTTAATTTTCCGATGTTTGATGATTTTTATGGTCATATTTATTTAGATTTAAGTATCTATTTTATTAAAACATGTTAGATTTAAGGATCTTACCTATCTTATCTTAAAAATGTTTAGATGTAAGCCCGAGTATTTTTCCGCTGGAAAAAATGCTAATTATTGAGAAGTTTTTTATGAAATTTTACTTTTCTTTTCTAGCAAAAAGATTTAGTAGAAAAAATGTCATTATTTAATCTTTCTTTCTTTTGATGAAAAAAGTTTGAGTTGATTATATAATTATTGATGCGATTTTTAGTATAAAAATCATTTACCTATTTTATTATGTAGGTGCCTAATTGAAGTTTAGGTACTATTGATTATTAATTCATGTATTCGCAATTACATGGTCTGTAATTCTAACTTTATTGAGATTATGAGGCCATGATATAATGAGATGTGTGAGTGGTAAATGTGCAATTCATGAATGTTGAATGCTTTTCCCATTCCTTATTCCTATCCTTATGTGGTAGTGGACTCGGTTTGAGTTATTGTGGTATTCGCGAGTTACCATAATTAATTTTAGGCCTTATGGCCATAACATTTTAAACTCTTGTGGTTTATGTGTTGTGAGATTGTGATTTAGTGGACACTGTCTGCACGCATATTGCAAAGATGAGGTATTGTGTTCGATTCCCAGTGAATAGACGGGTGTGTTTCGGTATGTTTTTCTTGTATTCCCTGGCAAGTTCGAACCCATTAATCCCTGTTTCCTTACACCAAATTTCCTAGAGAATGAGTGTGTTACGCGGCATTCCTAACTATCTCCGCGCGGCGCGTGGCTTGTAAACGGACAAAAGAAACGCGCACTTATCCTTTGATTAGTCCCACGTGAAGAGCTACGTGATTGAAAATAATGTATTGCTTGAATATACATGTGCTCTGATGTGTGGAATATCTCAAATAAGCCTTCTGCTTAGTTTGACATCATAATGTGGTAAGAATTTATCTTTAATTCTTAATAATAAGTGTAGTATGGTATATTTTTACGAAGAAATTTAAAACATTAATTTTTCAACAAATAGACCATTTAACTGCCAACTTTTGACATACGAATATTTTCCTTAATTTTATTGATCATTTGAATCTAAAATTATCAATTTCTGATGCTATTTAATATGTTTCGTGCCAATTTAAAGTTTTTTAGAAATTTTATATTTTTAATTAAATTGAAATCACGCAACCTCGATCTACAAAAATAATAAACCATTAATATTATGTAATTAATTTTTATATTTTTGTTTTAGATTCACTGTTTTCATGGTAATAAATACACATTTGTAAACTTCACATGTTGGTCATTCGGAGGGCTTGAGATTAAGATATCGAGAACGGCTAGGATTGCGTTCCGATACAAACCCCTAACCCCTAACCCCCCCAAAAACGAAAAATTCCCCCCATTTTTTTCTGAAGATTTCCTTGGTCCTTTTACGAATTTCATAAAAAAAATTTTTTGATCACCTCTTGGGGCAAAGCCCCTAGAGGATAGGGCGAAGCCGCTAGTCTATAATACAAAGAAGAACGATGTCTTTCTGTCTGTCCGTCCGTCTGTCCCTTAAGATCTCGGTAACCACTGAACCGATTGGATTCTACTCTTCAGGAAATATACCTACTGGTCTTGTGGTGGTTTTAAGCTATTTTCTTGGGGGTTGGACACCCCCAACCCCCCTAAAAATGTAAATTACCCCACCTAAAATTTTTTTTTTTGCATTTTTTTTGTTTTTATATATTTTATTATATATTTATTTTTAAATTTCTTTTCTTCTTTTAATCTTATTTTTATCAAATTCAAAAAGATTGTGAAACCTTCCTTCTCCTGTAGAGGCGAAGCTCCAAAAAGGCTAATGGCAAAGAAATATTTAAAAACACTAAAGAAGAGAAAAAATTTGAAAATTCTTAAAAATATAAATCAATATAAAAAAAATATATAAAAATATAAAAAGTTATATAAAGTTTTAAAATACAGAAAATATCTAAAAAATGTAAACAAAATTTTGAAATTTACCCCTGAACCTTTAGGGAAAAAAGCCATTTAAAAATGCTAATTTCTAACTTTTTTGACAACAACTTTTTATATGATATAATTATCTTATATGATTTTTAAAATAATAATTCCTAGGTATATTAAGCGAGGCATCTCTATAATCTAATCAACAAATATAACTTTTTCAACAACAAATTTGTATGTGATAAAATTATCCAATTGATCTGATTTTTGGAATACTGATTCCTAAGATAACAAAGTACCATGTTATAAGCGAAGCATCTCTATAATCAAGTCATAAAAACGTAAGTATGTCCTTAAAAATTATCCTGTATTTATGTAGTTTTCAACAAATTAACTTAGAATTTTGATACGACATTTTTAAATTTATGTTCTAATTTTTCAGTTCTGACACACCACAAGTATTAATGTTCCATTGTCCTACCGTTTCAGAGCTTCGCTTTTATGGATGTTGTCATACTTGTTTACCTAAATCTCTTATAGTTCCCTAATCAGGGACTCTTATCTCATATTAACTCATAAGATGTATAAATTTATGTAATTTAATAATATTAGATAGATTAAATTTATTGTTTTTAATAACTGCCCTTCTTAATATAATCTCTGCTGAGCCAGTGGATTATTGAGCCGGGTATTTGGCTGTTAATAATCTCAAAATTTGGGGACCACAATTAATTTTTTTTGTAGCCGCCAAAAACCGCCATTTTTTTATGATGACAGATTGTCCTAATAATTGTTTATAGATAATATAAAAAAAATTGGGGCTTTCACTCCAACCTATTTCTTGATCACCGCAACCCCCACCCCCCTATTTTTGAAAAAGTTTAACCCTGTGTGGCCTTATCCCTTTTATACCAAAGCAAGTTGCTATAATAGCCTTTACCTAACCTATACTAAACAAGCATCATTTTGAGGGAAACCATAACAAAGTTTGATATAAAGTAAACTACTTTTATCAAATAAAAACAGGTCCTTTTGTCATTTAATAGTACACCAATGAATTATATTTAATTATTCAAAATCAGAATTATCATTATCAAAACAAAAGTGTACAAAAATTAATCTGATACAGAATATATTATTACTTGGATCACCAGATTTCCATGTTTTCTAATAAATAACGATTTACCCAATCCTCTCTCCTCCTACTGAAACTGACAAATACAAGAGTTCCATGTTAGCCTAAATTGGCGACAATAATTCACGTATATTCAAAAAAACATTTCTTTATATTTTTTCCCCTGAAAAATACACAAAATTTTCCCCTACATCCCTGGAATAAACTCTCTAACTTGAGGCATTGCCCTTTTTACCAGGGATATAAAAGGATAAGAAAATGGCGGATAAATTGATTTACATCCCCAGTTATTATACACAGAATTAACCCTTCTGTAGATTACAATTAGTGATTGAAACGTTTGGACACTCAATTTAATTAGAACAAACCATTTAAAATTCCATAAAAGTCTCCAAAGTTGTCAAGCCAACGAATAAGAAAACATTATTATAAAACTTTGGGTACTAGTGTAATAGATAGCCTAATGTCCACTTCCTCTCTGCCTTTTTTCTCTAGTTGCAAAATTGGTTTTTAAAGACACGAATTCATAAAAACAAGTGATACAACATTTAAAACACACAAAGTACATCAGAAATAAACACAGTTCTGCTCCTATGTCAGACAAATTTCCTTCAAATTGTCTTAATTTTTGGTCTTTTATCATATTCTATCAACATGACTATCCTTGTTCATTCAAATATGACAATAAAATGGTGGCAACATCAATAAAAAGTTATAAAGATGCTTCGCTTAAATTATTGTTTTCCTAGGAATCATCGTTCTAAAATCCCCTGAAAGAAAGAAATCTGCATATTTCAAATGGAATTATGGACTTTCTGGTAACGATTATAGAGTTGCTACGCTTTCGCAATGATACTGTTACAGGAATCAACATTCATAGTTTTAAATCGATAGGACAATTTTAAAAATGTTTTTAAAAATTAACAATTTTAATACCTAAAGAATGTGAGACATGGCATATTATAGAGTAGCTAAGATTAAACAAGTAGACGGAAAAAAACTAAGTCTAAGAGTTAATTGAAAGAAGTTGATGTTGGCAATACTGTAATGCAAATTTTAAGTTAGCCTATGCCAGTTAGGGTCGTTCACCCCGGAAATATGTGTACTGTGTAATAATACCACTTTCATAACTGATAAATCCTTTTCCAGTAGGTTTGGCTTCGAAACTTATTAATATCTGCTGGATTAGAACCGGTTCTCAGTCATACTAAAATATTTTGTAAACATATTATTATAGACAATTTTCTACACATAATAAAATGACAAATTATAAGATTAAAACCAGTTTGTTGGTTCTGAGGTGGAAGATAAATAATTATTAATTGTCTAGATATCCGGGTTCTCAATTTAAGTAGTATGTTTGTTCTGTAAGATCTAATGAACGGCTAAAATGAATGCTTTAAAATTTCAGGGTAGCCTAGTATTGCCACTCTAAAGTGCCCTTATGACTAAATAAAACCTTTTCTTACTTTACCAAGGATGAGATCATAAAAAGCACTATAATGAGACGGTAGTGCAAACGATCTTTAATACTTGTTGAGTGTCAGAATCAGAATATAAACTTATAAAGTCTAAATATAATTGTAAGCAAATTTGGTGCATAATTACATAATTCCTTATTCTTCCAAATTGCTACATAGTTATTTCAATATTTTATGTCTTAAAACAATGTTTTTTTTAAATTTAATTTCACTTACTATTAATTCAACGTTTTGCATGCTTTTGCAATCTACAGAAAGATACAAATGATTTTTACAACAACAATTAGATGATTATTTTCAAATTGTTTTAGCAGATTTTTCACAATATTAAATTTTTCCTAAAGATTATTTCCCTAATACGCATTTGCAAGAACCCTCCACAAAAACAAACAAAATTGACCCAAAAAACGCATTTTAACCTTGCAATTTGAATGATGAAATGTTTGTAGAAATTTCCTATAATAGAAAACATTCCTGGCCTGTTTTACCCTACATAACTTTACAGTACTGTAATTGTATTATATAAGCTCTATCGGCTTCGCCCCTAGAATCTAGGGGCTCTGCATTCAAAGTAGTAAGGAGTTAGAAAAATAGCCTACAACCAATTTCGATTTGTTAATATATCTTCATAATTTTTTTAAAACTGAAATTAAAAATGGGGAGGGGCACCCCCCCCCCCAAAAAAAAAAAAAAAATAAAATCCCCCCCCCCTATTTTTTTTTACTTTTTCTTTTAAAATCTAAAATAATAAATTGGGTTATCATTTGACTCTCCCCTCCTCTAGGGGCGTAGCCGCTAGTAAGGTATATTGTATTGTCTATAGGTATAATTTTTAAAAACATGATTATATTTAGATAATTTTACAGTTTAATAGTCGATAAAACTATTGTAATTATATCGAAAATTACGATTATTTACCAATTCTAGATATTAAGTAAAACATTAAAAATTTAAATTGTATGTCAACGCAATACTTCTATGTTTACTAGAGTAAAGCCTATTTAGGCCTAGAATAATACTTTCTGATGAAATGTTAACTGTACAGCAATGTAATTTTCAACTTTAGTACTCTCTTTCATAACTCAGAGACTTTCCTTATTAAAAAGCTGGAAAAAAAGGGTTCAAGCAATATTGCAAATATGTCAATAGCTATAAAAAATGCCTTTTAATATTTATTGTATTGGTTGAGAGAATAAAAAGATTAGTGGTACATAGTCGGCCAAGGGTGGAGGTAAAGTGTTTTATACCCCCCACCCCCCCCTGTAGACCACTCATTTTACAATACATAAGATTACCTCCCTCAAATCTTTGAAACCCCTCATTTTACCCCCTCAAAATACAAGGTTTGGACGTCTCTAGATTAGGTTAGTGGATTTGGGGTTAGGTTAAAATGCAATTTTTTTGTGCTTTCACTCAAAACGATTCCTTGACTACAGTAAACCTTTCCCCTTTTTTTCATATTAAAAATAAAACAAATGTCTAGCCCCTGTGGAGGGATCAGCATAAAAAACAAGCAATTTTTGCCTAAAAGTTGGAGGAAGGAATATGCATCAGCGATAGCAAATGATTTTATTACTTACAGCATCAATTTTTACCTCTTTTGATCTTGATAAAAGGTTTCTAATGAAAATAGATAAATGAACCACCTTTTCATAGCTATACTTATTTCTTAAGTACTTTACTTTTTCTAAAAAGTCATTAAATGCTTTGTTTACTTCAAGGTGTCTAAAATCTTTAATAGCAGCTGAGAAAATTTCATTTCTTTTTTAACACATCTAACATGGACATAAAAAAGACATATTGGTATATTAAAGAGTATCTTTGCTTCAAAAAGACAAAAGAATAGTCTAATACGGGATGATTACTAAAATGACAAACATTAAATTCTGACAGTTTTGTATGAAGTTTGAAAAAAAGCACAAGTTCTCTAACTTCCTAACTGCGTCATTTCAAAAAATTTCAAGTTTGTCCCAAAATTTTGTCATGAGCTGAATTCAAGTTTATTTCATCATGCGCCCAATATGTGGACAGATTATCTGTTGGGTCTTGGGGCATAATTAAACTTTTTAAAATTTTGTTAAATAGCTCAAAAGTTTGAAGTTTCTAGGTCTGTAAATGCTCTAACTTACATAATATACGTTTAAAATATGTTGTTTCTGAACTTCTGGCGTTTAAACTAAAAGATTGTGAACAGATATATTCAGCATCCAATCCATTTTTTCAATTTAAGTAAAAGAAATATTTTGAAATTGAAAATAAATTTAAATGCCTGTGGCAAGTTATAAACCCCATAGAATTCAATAAAAAGAAAGAAAAGGGGACAAAACCTAAGTGGAAATGGTCCGCATATTGAAGCCAAGCCCCTTGTTTTCCAGCCATGCCAGTGCTGAATGTTCTGATCATGCGGGGAAGGCATGATCATAAGTCTACACGCGCAAAGCCGCGGCGAGGTGCACAAAATATAGTCGGAGGTGCGGGGAGCAAACAAAGGGGAGCGGGGAGCCTACAAAGGGGAGCGGAGAGAAACACTTGGAGGCGACGACTGTGTTTTTTTTGCAATTTTCCAGTTAAGTAACTTATTATACATACAAGGATAAGTATGTACATATCAACATATATATGGAAGTTTTAATAAGAAACATACCCCTTCAAATATAGACCCCTATATGCTAGGGGCGAGGTCACATACTTATATAGCATACTTTATATAATCACTTTTTCACTATAGAAGTAGAACAGTCAGTTAACTGACCGATTGACAGACACAAACTACGTGTAAGAACCAGCTACGCTACAAGAAAAGGGAAGCAGGAATAAGTGGGAGGGAAAAGACGTATATAAGCGGAAAAATCTGCTATTGCAAAATTTTTGCTACAACACAAGCAAAGCATGCGAAATGAGACACAAGTGTGCGAATATGTACACGAGACTTCTACATATTCCTTATACTAAAGTAACAGGATGTCTGTGTGTTTGTGTGTTTGTCTGTGTGTTTGTACCGAAGGATCTCGCTAACCGCTGAACCGATCGGGTTCTCCTTAACAGGATAGCTTCTCATAGGTCCCGGGAAGGTTTATAACTATTTTCTAGGGGGGTGGGACACCCCCAACCCCCCCAAAAAATGAAAATTCCCCCCCCCCCGAAATTTTTTTTTTTCGCCCCCCCCCCCAAATTTTTTTTTCTTTTTCTTTTAAAATCTAAAATAAGAAATTGAATTATTAAATTCGACTCTCTCCTCCTCAAGTGCCCCTAGAGGCCTCTAGGGGCGTAGCCGCTAGTAATCTATATATTATTACTTGGATGTTGCACCAGATTTTTATGTACTTTAATAAGGTGATACTCGTAGCTAGCTAAAATTACGATACCTCTTATCCACCTCCTTTACCCCATCCCCTACTTCTGGAACACAGTAATAGTGTCTGACTGATTATGACGTAACAAAAAAAAATTAGCCAATGAGAGGCCGTTATTGACCAATGGTAAAATTTATAGTGGCCTCTCATTGGCTATTTTTTTTTGTTACGTCATAATCAGTCAGACACTATTACTGTGTTCATCTAGATATCTAAAGTGATTTTATCTTGATATTGCTGCGTTACTATTGGACAATATTGTAGTTGTTTCCTTGTTTATGCATGTTTTAGATTAAAAATATTGGTTTCAAGGTCAGTTTTGCGCAAGGTCTTCAATAGTAGAATCAAACATTTTCTTAACACATGATTTTAAAATTTTATGCCATTGATGTATAATGTATATTTACAATGTTGAATGTATTATTGCCACTGATTATAAAAATTTAAGGGCAGTAGTAAACAGGGACGTTCAAGCTTTTTCTTTTGAGAGGTGTATATAGGGTTTCAAAGGTTTTGAGGGGGGTAATCTAATGTATGTTTGAAATTTTAAGGGGGGTAAAATGATAGGTATGATAAGTTTGAGGGGGGTAAACAATAAACATCACTATACCCACATCAACTTCAAATCCAGAAAATTTGTCTTTCTGTCGGTTGTAAAAATGGCAGCATCCCTCCTATATTGAAAAGTATTAATTTCTCTGTGTTTATGTTTATTAAGACCTCGTATACGGCTGTACAGAACCTTTCACAAATTACATTCAAGTTATACTAAAGATCTAGGAAAGGGGAAATAGGGTTGGGTGCGGTTGACAACCCTCAAGAAAATGAGCCAAGACATTTCCTCTACTAACATTATTAATGTCACGTGCCCGACATAGTACCAGTATGTACAATTTTTAACGTCTCTATTATGACGCAATGTAGACCACACTCGAACCCGACACCTCCCCGACATGAGAAGGCACGCTATTATTTTTGCTAATGCCGCCATTGGCGTGATACAGACAAAAAGGATGTAAGATTTTATTGTAGGGGGGGGGGGGGGATACATCCTTCTAGATTTCCTGTACACCTCCCTAAATTATCATCTGCTAGTTGTACAACTACATTAAAATACAAAATAGAGAGGAAAAATGCATAAAATAGTTATATAAATGTCTGAAATGGTGGAAGGATTGTGTATAAAAATATGTCTAACTCTAAATTGAATAAAAATGTTTATCTTAATTCTAAATTTAAAAAGGTCTAACAGTACATCCTATTAAAAAGTAATTATTTTGTTTAAAAGTTATTAATTTAATCAAAGATAAACATGAGTCATGATCTTAAAACAGAAAAACGAAAAATTAATGATCATTTATTACATTTTTACCTCAATTTGTTTCTATATTGGTTTCAAAATTCCCAGAAGAGATCGAATTGGGCGGTAAAAAATACCGGCTCCTAAAGTTGGATACTGTTTTTTTTAACGAAAATTACGGCTCCAGCTCCGGCAAAATATGGCGGCTCCACGGCTCCCGGCTCCACAACACTGCTGGGTAGGTACCCAAAGTTTTATCAACAGTTCTAACATTCTTTCTGACTAAGAGACAGACAAAGGGAATTATAGAGAAGCTACTAAAAAAAAGAAAATCCTTGTTATTTATGGAGATCTTTATTTGGAGGCAATATTTAAAAACAAAACAAATATTGAAATATTTTAATTATTTTCTATTAAAAAAATTGGTTATTTTTTGTTGCATTGACTAAATTTTTTTCTACAACAAATAATAAATAATTCTAAATAAATTATCTATTACTTTAAATGTGACTACATTTCTTAATTTTTCAACTATCACATAAGTGTTCACTTTTTTATGTCAAATCATCCTCGAGTAATGTTAATTAGTGCAAGACAAAACAAGGTTTTCATTCATGGATCTAAAGGGATAAGACAATGGCCAATAGATTGATGTACATCCCCAATGATGATACACAAAATTACCCATTCTGCAGATTAAAATTAGTGGTTGAAACGTTTGAAAACTCAACCAATCAAAATTTACTAAAGTCCCCAAAGTTGTAAAGCCAACGAATAAGAATAATCAAAAATAACCTCTCTGATTTTCATTGGTGGCAAAAATCCAAAATATTCTGATTTTAGTGGTTTAAAACCTAGGTTTCCTTCAGCTTTACAACAAACTTATCATGTCCATCTCTTTAGTACACTAAAAGATTTCCCCCCAAAAAACATTAAAATTGTAGGTAATTATTTAATAGATTTCTTGGATCTACTGCAGTTCATGGTAAAATATTGCTGGTAACGAATGCTTCCTGGTTCCTGGCAATATTACAAGATTCCTGGATCCAGCAGCACGCATATTCCCCTAAATCCTAGGTTCCTGTTAGCTGGCAATCTGCAAATTTACCAGGTTACCAGCAATGAGAGAAGATTACTGGCTTACAGGAGTTTTTACCCCATACCCCTTATCACATTTTCTTAGGGGGTAAACAGCAATGATTAAAAAGGGACAGTTGCTTCAATTATTTTATTAATAGAGGTGGGGGAAGGATATAGGAGAGTTGGATCTTTACCTATAAATTTAACTGTTTCTATCTTAATAACCACTTTCGCGCCAAAATTTAGGCGCTCCTTTTTATTTTTATAATATATTGAAAAGTGGGGGAGATAAATTCGTAATTTTAATCGTATTAATAAATTAATTTATTTCTAAAAGAGACTCTGAAATCAAACAATAAAACCAACGAACTTGAACGCCTTTTCTATTTGACTTTTTTAGACTTTCAAATTGAAATCAATAAACCTTACACGCATATGACTAAATTGGCGCAAAAATTTCGTAACTATACCTAACAACTCATCCAACTTAATACTGTACATACAGCTGTAACGAGAGTTTTTAAATTCAATTAACGCCATCCGCTCCTCATTTGAGGCTGTGTAAACTTTTGAGGAAAGTTTAACACTTTCGCGCCAAAATTTGAATGGCATCTTTAATTCGTCTTATAAAATACGGGGTTTTAATTGGTGGGTATTCGAGTTAAGTTAAAGTTACCTCTTGACAAAAAAGCTAATTGGTTACCCATTTTAAATTCAAAACTCACAATTATTCTGAATCTCTGATACTTTTGGCGGGTGTTTTAAATTCAAATTATCTTCCTGTGTAAACTCAAGCAAGCAAGGTTGACAATATAGCAATATTTGTTTGTTTCTCAATTAAGATCTCACTAACCACTGATTCGATTGAGTTCTTCATTTTAGAGAAGCTTCACAAGGTCCTATCAATTTAAAAACGGAGTCTCATGATGCTAGGGGCGCAACCGCTATAATATACAATATAAAGTAGCGAAGGATTTTAATTTAAAGTAAAATATTTAGGAAAAATAAAATACAATTACATAATGAGTTTCATACTTATTTATGAGTAACAGGGTGTCCGTTTGTTTGTGTGTTTGACTGTCTTTGTACACAGAGGGATCTTGCTAACCACTAAACCAAAAAATTATAATATTTTTTTCTAGTAAACGTTGTATTTATAACTGTTGATAAAAATCAGAAATAAGGACTTTATGATATTTGTCTCAGTCCCCTCCCCCCCCCCTCTCCAATTCATTATTTACGTTTGATCACTTTAGGGTGTTTAATTTACTGTGAATTGTTGCAGAGAAGAGCAATATTTATAGCTTTTCCTAACTCCCTCAATTAGTACAGAGAAGCACCACTACCCCCCCCCCCCAAAAAAAAACAAAAACATCAGACAAACATGCCAAAATAGCCATTTTTGAGTTGTGTGAATCTTATCAACCTCTAATTGTGGGGTAAGTGTAATAAAAGGGAAATGTGAATTATAAAGGGAAATATTGCTTTTTAACAGGAATATTTCAAACATGGCAGTGGCCAGGAATATGCATAAATTGCTGGCAACCAGGAAAGTTAAACATTGGTAGCTCCAGAAATATTTCTTGTTATGCTAGATCCAGGAATCTTCAAACATTGCCAGGAAACAGGAAGCATTCGTTACCAGCAATATTTTACCATGAACTGCAGTAGATCCGATTTCTTAATATTGAAACTTTAAATTCTTGTTTTTTGGCCCCATAATAAAACGACCAAGCATATATTTTTACAGATTCATATAACAAGTCTATTATATAAAAAGCAACTAAATAAATAAACAGGGTGTCCCAAGATTTAACTTGTTTTATCTCAAAATAAAAAGTAAAATGGAAGATATTCGATAAAAAAAAATGATGGTGGTTCTTAGTTTCCCACGAGTTAAAAACATAGTTTTCTTTAATTTTGGTAAGTTTTAATTAATGGTTTTTATCTTCTAAACCACTAGAACAAGTAATTTCTCGGGACATCCTGTAAAACAGGTTATGTGAATGTAGAGAAACAGCTGGGGGGGTCTGTCTATCTACAGGAAGTTGACTCCAGGTAGAGAAACAGCTGAGCCAAGACTGTCTACCTACAGGAAGTTGACTCCAATACCAAACTGGAGACCTGGATTCACCTTATCCCCTCGGGAAGCCTAAAAATAGAAAATTATATACCTATGGATTTTAAAAATTGATTATATTCATGCCTCGGCAGCCGCGACTAGGCCACACATTCCAACACTTTTGGATGGTTTGAAATAAAAAATGAGGTTGCCATATTTGGGTAAGGTTTAGACTTCCAAGTTCCAGCTGATATTTAAAATTGTAAAATAGTGATTTCTCTGCAGCTCAGCCCTGGGTATATTTGACAACTTTAGAAATTATGTCATTTGATTTTTCAATAATAAAAAACACGTAATGTGTACTGTTTTCATACCTTACCATATCTTAGCTGCGTGTTTATTTGGAAAATTACTTACACACGCAAAAGTACACGTTTATCAAAATAAACACACGGACTTACATTCAAAAACTTGAATCATGTAATGTTTTAGTAAAGAGTAGAAGAGGCAAAAACGCTCATTAAACCGTGGAAAAAACGTTGTATGATTCACCATTTCTAATATAAAAAAGAAAGCCTATTGAGTTGAAAAATGTTTTATGATTTTACATTTGTCCAAGGATGGTTTTAGGCTAATTATGGATGGGGTAATCATTTGTATATATGGTTCCTGTAACAAAATCCACCCTCGATAAAAATTACAACTTCCAAAAGACGTTTTTCATTTTAAAAAAATGAATGAGGGAGGGATGTACCCTCCAACCTTTTTGGGCTAAGCCAATAGACAATAGGGTGAAGCCACTAGCAAGTAAAACAAAATCGTTGTACACGATTAAAATATCTGAGAATTTGTCCTTGTTCCACAGAGACTATTAATATTTGCTTACAACAATGGTACTAGACAGTTGACAAATGTGTCTGTGATTTTATCTTTTTCTCTCATGTTCTACTTAAAGTACAGAGGCAGAATAATACAAATATGTGTACACTTTTTGGATCTAGTGCAGTTCACGGTAAAATGTTAACTTCCTGGTAGCGATTATCTCCAAAAATCTATGAATTTTAAAAACTGTTACTTAAAAAATATACATTGCAAGTTAAAATTAAAGTCACCAAAGTTTTTAAACCAACAAATGTGAGAACTTGTTGTTAAACTTTCAAGTATCATTATTATGGAAAACCATTTGCACTGCTAATTTGTTAAAGATTTAATGAAAGCCCCATAAGCTGTTAAGCAATAACGAAAGAATCTTATTTATATAGTACTTTTGGACCAGTATTAATTACGCTCCAATTTCTCTATTATCCCTGAGCTGCCTAAACTCAAATTCTATCTTGAATGTTTAGAAAATAAAAAACACCAAAATTATGTTCCCCACATTATTAGGTAGTTTATTTCAGTGAAATTATGAATTTGTCTTCATATCCGCACTTTTTATACATGTTTAACATCTTGTTTTAGCAACATGCAAATTAGAAAAATTTCATGGATAATAAGAAAAGTAAGAAAGTCGAAAAAGGTAAAGTGGGAGAATACCATAACCAAACGAAGAGAAATTCACCCATAAAAAAATAATTATCCCCCCTCCAACAATTTGAAAAAAAATGAAATTCAAAAATGAGATTTTATCTACTAAAATATAAAATTAGGTAGAGTCAAATTCAACCCCACATCACCTTAAGTACCCCTAGCTAGAGGCCTCTAGGGGGGCGAAACGGGTGGCATATCAATAAAATGCAATTTATGTGATTTATGACCACATCAGAGCTTGCTATTTTAATTTTGACCAATAAACTTATATATTTATGTGTGACTAAATTTGCCAATATTTTATCTGTTTGTGCCAGTTATTTCTGCCCGTTTATTTTGGACAAATCTGGTATTCAATATTATCATTCATAACAATGCACTTTTTATAACCATGCATTTTCGGGAATAGTCCCTTTCATGGCAATGCCCCATAAGGGGCGATGCGTCGAATTTTTAAAATGTTTTTTTTACGGTTATTTTAGGTTAGGTTAGGTTATATTGGGTTAGGTGATTGCCCCACAGGATTAGGCAATTGGCCCCTAAGGGTTAGAGCCCCCCGCAGGGGCTAGAAATAGGAGAAAGCTACTGTGAAAAATACGAAGAATCGCCCCTTAAGGTGCTTTGCCACGCAAGGGACTGTATACGCATTTTCTTAAAACAAATATCTATATTGCCAGCTGAAGTTGAATTTAAGAATTAATCCAATTTTTCCCCCCTATATTCAATTTACTTAGGTATTTAGTGTTTAATCGTGTTTTTAGCCAGTTTGTTTGTTTTAAGTATCTTAGTGGACAAAATGGCTATTGAGGAATCTTGTATATATACAAAAAAAAGTTACAAGATGGTAATTTTTTAGAAATAGATTATGGAAAGGCCTAGTAAAACAATATAGGGTACGTGCATTTTATAAAAGAACTAAGTAATTGAAAGAAGAAACATGATAAAATATCATGTACTTCATTGTTTTCAATTAAAAATCAGGCCAGCTCAATACAATACTTGGTATAGCAAGTTTTTCAATATAGATACGTAGCTTTTTTTGCATTTCAGCTTTCAGAAAAAATTAAATAGTAAGGTATATTTTCATCTGACGAAAAACTCTTTCATATAAATCTTATTGGAAAAATCACTTATATTCTAATATAAAAAGTGTGTCTGTCTTGATAAGATATCAGTAAAGCCATCCCAGGACAATTCATGTAAAGATTCATTAAAATGTAAAACTCAATCTGTTCAGTGATAAGTGAGATCTGTACGTACAACCGCACTAAAAACCTTACTACTTTAAATAATAATATTGAATATATGAAAGTATTGTCCTTGTTATTGGTGCAAAAATTATGGAACCAGTTGTAAACGTGATTTTTGTCATTTATTATTTGGACAGGCCCACTACAAATCAAAATAGGCAAGGATTTTTTTATTTAAAGTAGTACCACAAAAGTTCAACAACGCCAAAAAAAGGTTACATCATTTTATCAGATACTAAAAGGATAAAGCCGGCTCAATTATTATTCACCCATATGAGGGAGCAAGAAGGGAGGCCGGGATAAGTCGTACCTCTACTTTCAATTTAGTTTTAAAAAGACAAAAAAAAACTTATTTTATCGTGAAAGGAATCATTATTATAAAAATTCTAAAAAATATTGTTTAAAATGCAAAAAATCACACAATCGGCTATGTGGTAATAATTTTCGAGTTCCTATGCTTTTCAAATTGTACCAAACTGTTACAGGAAACATTATGCTGAGTTTGAAACGGATAGGACAATCTACTTTACCTAAATTAACAATAAGAGCTATCCGTTACGAACGAACGTACGTTAAAACCAGTCCTTATAGTAGAAAAGCTTCGCTTTTCTTTAGTATAGCCAGTGGTAGGTAAATGGATTTATTATTACTTGGATTTACACCTAATTATTATGTACTCTAATATAGAGAAACTTGTAGCTGGCCAAATAACAATCTACTCCCATTACACTTACCCTTTCATTCCTACTAGATATTCGATTTGACAAATAAATGAGATGGAAAATAGCAACTTAAATTTACAACAGTTTTTCCCCTGTCATAATATCCACGTATTTTCTATATCCATTGGTGGGTGAAAAATGAAAAACATGAGCTAACCTTAACAGGTATACAGTAATTGAGTTCTATCCTGGCAATTCCTCCAAGTTTCACAGCCAATCCAAGACCTAAAATATAAAAATACCTATACGCAGCCGTAAAAAAAATAATGTTTGCCGAAAATTGATATATTATTACTTGGATGTTACACCAGATTTACAAGTACTCTGATGATGTGAAACTCACAGCTGGCTAAAATGACGATACCGAAACCCCTTGCCCCATTCCCTCTCCCCCTACTGGATGAACGAACTGACCAATAATTTAGGTCTATATTAGGAAGATAAATTGACGACACATTTACCATTATCAATATATTCATATCCTATATCCATTGTGCCAAACCATAACATACCATCAAAATTACATAAAATAAAAAAAAAATGAAGCATTTATAAAATATGTTTTTACATTTGTCATAAAATCATTTTCTTCCTACGTGATTTTAATTGTACAATTTGACACAAAGCATTCATTAGTAGCGTAGCTACTCTACAAGTTTAGTAAGTCAGTCTGTCGCTTTTAGAAGGTCCTACCACAACTATTTATCTTCGTTGTTTGATCCACTTTTTTCCTGGAGTTTTGATGTGAAATGTTATTTTTTTTTATATGTGTATTTTATGCTTAACCTCTATGATATTGATCGTTAAGAAAATTTACCCTCCTGTAGATTAGAATTATTCGTTAAAGGTTTGAACACAGCTAGTTTTAAGTACCCAAAGTTTTAAAGCAAAGAATGTGAAAACGTGGGAAACATGTACTGCAAGCTTGAATACTTGCGAAAGGAAAGTAAAAATAAAATAAAATAAAACCTAGTTAAGCAGCTAACAAGTTTCACCACTACTGGTCGAAATTATCATTGTTTTTTTTTAACAACTAAAACTGTAAGTTGACTAAAACTAGAATATTATAGGACAAAGGTCGTAGAGTCATAGTACAAAGTTTAAAGCAGGGTTTCGGATCCGCATTGCTTTTATGCGGATCCGGATCCGGATCCGGATCCTACTGGATCCGGATCCGGATCCGGATCCTACTGGATCCGGATCCGGATCTTTGACAATAAAAATAAAATCACCAAATTTTTCAAAAAAATTTATTCTTCAATTCGAAGTCAAAAATACTTTTAATTTTCAAGTCTGAACCTAAACCTTAAAGATTGGCTCTCATCAAGAGAATGTCTGAGATTTTTATATAAATTTAGGTAGATTTTTCCATTTTTTCCGCATTTTTTGGAGTCTAAGGATCCGGATCCGGATCCTTGGACTCAAAATATGCGGATCCTTGCGGATCCGGATCCGGATCCGGATCCGAAACCCTGGTTTAAAGTAAATTTTAATTCTTGAATTCTAAGTTGATTTTTACATAGTATTTTTAGATTGAGACAAGGATGAGGAAAATATTTTATCCTGCTTGTATTTTCAAGTAGCACAGCAAAAACAAATAACAGAACCATAATTCGCATTACAGAATTTTTGTTGATACTAAAAACAATGCTGTAAGGACAATCGGTTGAGTTTATTATTGACCATGAATTAATCAATCTGTATAAAACTACATTCATTAAAGTTAGCTACCTGTCAACTTAATCTACATAACTTTCTATGGACTAATTTCACGAATAAGCTACCTATCCTAACATCTATGTAAATCTTACCATAAGATAATCTAAAATCTTGGGTTAGCATATCAATATCTCTTTGTACATCGCCAGACAACCAAAAACTAAAAAATAAATTTTTATAGATAGGTATTAATTTTAAAATCAAAAAGGTTTTATTTTTTTTTATTAAGAAAATTAAACAATTTATTCATATTAGAGAAAGATTTCTGTCTGAAAGCAAGCGATATTGAAATAACCAGCGCGCATAAGTTTTCCTTGAAAGGTGCGCGGAACACATCTCAATTTTTTTGATTTCTTAAAACTTTTCTTTAAGCATACTCTAAACTTAGCACAGCACATGGCTCTAGTTTTCTGTTATTATTGATCGATTGTCATGAAGACGAATTATATTTTTCTCGCAAATTCATAATTTTATTTGCATATTACTTTACCTGCCAACATTACCAGCAGTCATGAACATGTGAGTCTTGAACAGATCTCCAAATCCTCCTTGTCCAGGTCTAGAAAATAAAGGTTTATGCAAAGAGGCCTCTGAGGGCGTAGCCGTTTGTAAAAAATAGAAAGAAATTATTTTACATCCATTGAGCTTGGTTGAATTTCACTATTAGTATTGTTTAATTTCAGAATCTTTAGAAGATTTTTTCAAAATGTAACACTACAAAAAAATTTTAATTTCATTAACAAATAAAGATATTCAAAGAAAACTAGCATTACTCACCGGTTGAGGGATAAGCTGTTTTATAGAACACGCGATGCGTGTTAAAATCATGCAATTTCTGTATAATATATCACGCGGTGGCCGCGTGATTTTTTAGCACAAAGCAACGCTAGAAAA